>NC_141696.1:1446516382-1447141382 GCF_964263255.1 Lissotriton vulgaris | reverse complement strand
GACCTCACTGCTACTAATGGTGGAGTTGGCAGTGGCTAAGAGGAACACTGCCAGATGTTGGGGGCACACAATGCACCGGACTTTGAAGCCTGGAGAGATGACATGCATTGGTGTATGATGGCAGAAAAAAAGGTATACGTAGGAAGGGGGTGCCCCAAAAAATGGGAGAAGGTATGGAACCCAAGGCGGAGATACAGGTGGCATGGATGTGTCGACCTGACCAGGACCAGAGAAGTTTGCCGGATGGAGGGGGTTGGATGGGAGGGTGAAGAAAATGAGATTACATTTCCGTGGATGAGGGACATTTCTGTACTTGCACAGGGGGAGCCGCGGTGGCTGTCGATGACTGTTTGTTTCCATGTTGCAGATTCAATAGAAAGATTTTATTTAAAGAAAAGAATGGAAACAAATCAATGCACCGCTATTTCCTTAAAGCACTGCCACGCTATTCCTCTTTCTCGTCAGAGTACATCTGAACTCCACTTTTTCCTATTGTCATTTTTGTTGTTCTCTATTTGTCACGTTAACTTATTAAAAATTAAACACTTCTAGGATGTCTAAAAAACATAAAAATGTACTTATCTGTTTGCTCAGACACATTTAAGCTTTCTAGCCCAAGCTTGATAGGACAATTAAAATAACAGATATGAGTATATTGTTAAATATCAGTAGGTATTGAAAAAAGAAAAATAATGAACAAGTAACACATAACAATTTGAATATATGTCGTGCATGCCTTCTACTCATTTCATTTTATAAGCTGTGTTCAAAACTGCGCATTATTGTGAGATGAAAAAAACACCTCTTATGCTTTACTCCAAAATGCTCATATGCTACTACTCTCGGAGAGGCCCAGACAAGAAAAATGTTGCCCTCTAAAGCTTGGCATTTGTCGAGCTAAATCGTCCATATGTTTTTGAGAGCTGGCATAGCTAACACCTCGCACATATTGTGAATACCCACCCATCTTCGTACTGCACTGAATACTTGCCTTCGCCCTGATTCATAAAGCTTTGGCAGACAAGGGAACTGATTTGACCAGGATCATTCTAGCAGGTCGATTGGAGACGCCAGGATTACAACCAGGTACCAGGGCTCGCACTTGACCACTTACTAGATCACATCTCATTGCAGTCTTGCATGAATTACGGACACACCGATTCATCTGGGGAGGGCAGGAAATTAAAAAAACAAGAGAACTTAGGGGGATATTAACAAGCAGCAGCGATAATTATGACTGGCCGCGGCTAGCGCAAGTTTCCCTATCGCTGGCTATCGCTGGAATTCATCGCCAAGCTAGCGCTGTATTTATAACGCTTAGCGCATTGCCGATGAAAGGTCCAGCGAAAGCAGGTAAATGTCCCAACATCGCTGGAAAACCAGCGATGTTCCCTGCTAAACAGCGATGACCTTGCTGATATGACCCTGTGGGTGTAACCCCACATTCCACCTCCCATGCAAAGTATGACTAACACTGGATTATAGCAGACATAAAAATCCAGCTTCAATGGCCGGTTAGCACGATTTTGCTTATTGCTGCGCCAGCCTGGGCATGGTTGTAAATATTGCGAAGCTGCCTTAGTAATATTTCCCCATGTAGTCTATTGAGGAACACCTACTTTGCATCACATTAACGATGCGATGCAAAGCAGGTGCTAAATCAAGGAAACACGCGCTAGCGTGTCCTTGCTAATATTGCAATAACATTATCGCCGCCAAAAACGGACGCTAATGCGGAGATAATTGTATCGCGGCCCCTTGATAATATGCCCCTTAGATGTTATGTTGTTTTTTCAAAATCCTGGAAGCAGTTTTTGAAAGAGAGGCCCGGGCAAGGTCGACTTGAAGATGAATTGTAAAAATGTGTCGAGTTCTGTTAAGAGAATTTTGTCAAGCAACACATGCATGGACGGGCTAGTCCTTTCATATGCAAATATTGTTTTTAAGGGACACTCCCCCTCCCGCCAAGCCCACACCCACCCATGGCAGAACTCCTTTCCCATCTGTTCTGGCCTGGAGTTGAAAGGGTAACTCTCATCCCGCTGGGCGAGCATCCCCTGGCAGAGATGAACAGCGCGGCCTCCGAGCCGGCGGGCGGCAGCATCCCCGGCAGGCGCCGAGAGACTTCCAGATCAAGGGAGGCGCCGGGGCTCGGTCAGGCCATGGCGAGGCCTCACCTGCTCCGAGACAAGCTCCCCTCCGCCGCTGTCGGAATTAGGTGTCGTTTCTTCCCTCTTTCAAAGAGAATTCACATTGAAAATCTAAACTCTCTATATATAACACAGAAGGAAGATGTTTGATCTGCTTTCTTCTTCCAGCGGCTGCTGACGTTTGATGTCGGATGCTTTGAAGAGCCTGCAGTGACGCGAAAAAAGTCACCTCTGGCGTCCCGTGTTACCAAAATCTCTCTGTGCAAGCCAAGCGCCTCCAGGAAGGGGGCAGCCCAGACAAGCGCCTTTGAGTCACCCAAGGCTCCACTCCCAAAAGTTGGACCATAGCATGGGGAAGATATCTCGCCATGGCACGCGACGGACCCTATAGACTGGGTTGGTGTAGGCCAAGCTTCAACGACTTGGTTGCCTGGCATCTTCCAGTTAGAGGCATAGGACGCTTACATTCTTCAAGCTTGAAGACACATTGCCACTCACCAGAAGTGGAGACTCTGAAAAGTTTCTCACTCCTTTTCATGAGCGGCGAGCTTGGATCTTGGAGCACAGCCTCTCTCTTTTCCAAAATCAGTGTCCCCTGAAGAATTTCATGGAGCCTCATACATCTCGCGTCAAGAAGATATAATTTTCTCCTACTGAAACATCAATCTTTTTTTTCTAAACCCTCAAGAGTCACTCATGCTGCCTCTTGGACTCCAGTTTTATCAGTCAGTGAAAAGTTTACCAGTGAGTGAAACTAATTGATCTTTCAGGGGTTTTCATTAAGCATGGGTGAATTTTGCGAATTTGCAAGTCGTGAATTTGCAGATTTGCGAATTCGCGATCTGCAAAATTCGCGAATTTGTGCGAATTTGCAGATTTTTTTTTGCGTGTTCGCGGGGCGATTTGCGTGTTCGCTGGGTTTTTTTGTGCGAGACCGCTCGTTGTTGTGCCCTTCTGCCCTCTGCCCCACTCGTTTTTGTGCCATTCTGCCCTCTGCCCCACTCGTTGTTGTGCCCTTCTGCCCTCTGCCCCACTTGTTGTTGTGCCCTTCTGCCCCCTGCCCCACTCGTTGTTGTGCCCTTGTGCCCTCTGCCACACTCGTTGTTGTGCCCTTCTGCCCTCTGCCCCTCTCCTGTTTTATTTTAGAATGGCGCTGGCAGCTTGCCGACGCCATTCTAAAATAGTTACAAGCTTGAAGCTTGAACTTTTGCCCCCCGGATCCGTTCCGCTCGTGGATTCGCGGATTTTCGGCAAATGCGTGGGAATTCGCGAATTGCGTATTTGCCGAAAATACGCGAGCGGAACGGATTTTGCGCCCATGCTTAGTTTACATTCTGCTTTCATAGATGAGTGGATTCCTGTAACTGGGTTCTGTTTTAGTATAATCAGGGGGACACCTCAGACAGAAGGAATAATCAGTCCTACATAACGGAGTGAGTTCTGCTGTTCACTTCTTCCACTGGTCACCGTTGGTGAGGGGTTTGGCCAGGGTTTCCCTTATGAGATTTATTTTCTCCTCCCCGTCTTCCGCCTCCATTTCTGAAACAAGCATTGTAAATGCCAATAGGTTGCACCTTTATGACCAATTGGATTTAGCAATGTTATTTAGCATTACCGATGATGTGCAGGGTGGCTAAAGTGTGAAAAAATAAATAAAGCCTTTGTGCAAATGCCTCACCTTTTTGTAAATGGGCTCATCACGTGTTTGTGCGCTTACAACATGACACATTAGCAATAATGGGGTAACCCTGTGTCCCTCAGAACCTGGGTATGTATGATATGTAAAAAAAAAAAAAAGTGGTTCTGTCGGGGGAGTAACAAATCTTTTGTTCAATGTATGTTCAAAACATTATATATGTATTATAAAAAATGGTTCAACAACACTATTGAAGAACCAAATTGAGATACATGGAACACACCACAAAGAAAAAGTATTTTTTGTTCATAATTGACAATTGTAATGTATGAGTATTATGTACACATATTAATGAATATGGCTATCAATTAAACAATACAATACATGGCAATAAAGTGATCGAAGTGCAAGAAAGGTGACAGAAGGGTTACATAAAAGGAGTTTCAGAACATCACTGAAACTACAACAAACTAGACTTTGTGTCCTCCATTAATTGTAGCCACAGTTGCGTCAATGACGTTTCAACCTTTGTTATAAATACACGGTCATCTTCTGGACATAAAATTTAGCTGAGCATCCAAAAAACAATCTATAGAGTACAAAATAACTTTTAGGAATACAGAATTCAAGAATTAAATGATTAGATATATGTTCTTTTTGTTCTCTATAGAGTCTTTTATGTATCCCCTTCTGTCTGCTACATGTCTGGTCTTGTACTGTATTTTATAATAAAATGTTATGTGTACCAGTCTATACCTCTGAGCTCTATGATATAAATCTATTTTTATAACATACATTTTGTATGTTTTTCCATATATTTCCTTTATGGCCTGTTTTTTTTTCTCTTTTTCTCTTTTTTCATGAGTGCACTGATGTTTTTTGTCTTAAATAATTGTTTATTGCCAGTATTTGTTTGTGCATTTGTAATTCCTTAAATACTTTGAACCATTGTTTGGATTAAATATTGATTGCCCCTGGTTCAGGTGTATAGGGATGCCCCTGTGGTGGTTAATAACTATTTTATTAGAAAGCCACAATACTCCTCACAACATACACCGTAAGTGCTGTCTAGAGGCTCGATCTAAGACGGAGTCCCAAAGGGAGCAATGATGGGAAAGTAGTTTGTCCAAAAGCCTGCTTGATAATGTGGTCTATTAGTATTCCTTTCTAGTTTAGGTGTATTTGTATTGTGTGTAGCTACCCATTCGGGCCTTCTAGTGCTGAGACAGACACACCTGCCGGTTTGCTGGATGTCTTTTTAGGTTGTAGAGTGGTTGGTCTACGGTTAAGTGAGATGCATCTTAAGGAGTTTTCTGAAGGTGGATTAAATAGGTTCAGTCTTAGGTTAGTGGGGAGGTCATTCCATAGCATGGGGACAAGATATGCGAAGGAAAACCCACACCATCTCGCCTGTTGACCTTCGGTACTGTCAGCAACTTTAGATTTCCTGATCATAAAGGCCTCCTGGGGGTGTAGGTGATGAGAATTTGCTGAATGAGGGGAGGACCTTTTCCATGTATTTCCCAATGGGCAGTGCACAAAGCCTCGAAATACATTATTTTCTGCATCGACAGCCAGTGCAGGGCCATGAAGTCTGGGGCAGCTGAGTGCTGTTTTGGCGATCAATGTAGAATTTGTGCAGTTACATTCTGGGCGACCGGCAGTCTTCTTATTTTGAGACTACCCAAGGAGAGGGAGTTTCCATAGCAGAGACAAGAGTTGATCAGTCCCTGTATGATCACTCTCCTCAATGTTGGTGGAAGCCATTGAATTACTCAGGGTTCTAAGCAATCCAAAGCATGTTCCTGAGAGTTTCCTGGCTTATGTTTCCATTTATAGCTTATTGTTTAACCAAGAAACAAAATGTTTTAACTGCTATGGGGTTGGAGACGCTTTCCAAGGTATTTTGGCCAGTTTTTGCACCATTAAGTTTAAAGCTCATGTCTGACATTCAGCCTTTGACCTGTTTTAGCAACACATTTAGATGTGAGGATGTCTGACCTCTATCTGGATTGAGGGCTATGATCAGCTGAGTGTCGTCAGCATATGATACAAGTGCGAGTCTGTGTGTCCGCACTATCTCTGCCAGGGATAGAACGTATAGATTAAAATGTGTGGAGCCATGTGGGGTGCCACTGTTAATAGGGTAAGTGGCTGAAAGGAAGGTTTCTTCGCAGACCTGGAAGCTCCTCTTTTCCAGGAAAGCTGCAAGCCATTAAAGAGCAGAGCCTATAATACCGTCTTCCTCCATCCTTTGAATGAGGATAAGGTGTGAAACAGTGTCAAAGGATTCACTGAGATGCAACATTATCATAACTGCTGAACCGCCCTGGTCCGGCATGGAATGGTGTTCCTCTGTGGCTTATTAGCAGAGCGGTCTCAGTGCTGCTGCCTGATCTAAAACCCGTTTGGTGTGATGGAGGTCTGAGTCCTTTTCTAAAAAGCTGGAAAGGTGCTTATTGACGATTTCTTCAGCACTTTGCTTGCTTTGGGGAGCCGGGAGATCGTTCTATATTTTTGTGCCAGAAGCGGATTGGCTGAGGGCTTCTTCAGCAGGGGTTTCACGATGGAGTATTTCCATGTGGGAAGGACATTGTCACAGACCAAGGAGTTATTGAGGCTGGATGATGCTCCCGCCTCTTATCAAAATATCTGGGGGGGCTAGATCCAACAGTGAGCCTGACTTTATAGAATCTAGGATCCCTTCCACTTTTTCCTTGTTTAGGGCGGAACATTATTTTAATTTGACTGTGGTCTCTGACTCTACATGCAAGGAGGGACTTGATGCTGACATTGTTGGCAGGAAATTTAGGATGTTTTTTACTTTATCGATAAATGGATTTCTGAACATATTACAGCTGTCCATAAGAGATGGTGTACCTGCCATACAGGTTTGTATCTTCATTGGGATATTTACTACCATAAACAATTCCTTTGCAAATTTGCTGGCATTTTCTATTCTTTTGTTAAATTAGGAAATTCTGGCATGTCTTATGGCATGTTGATAGTTTTTTGTAGCTTTCCTATACATTTCTTTATGGAGATTGTCATAAGAATTCCTCCAGTGTTGTTATATTTTTTGAGCCTCTTCTTTTAGTTCTATCAGCTCCGGTGTATACCACGGGCCACAGCCCTTAGTCCGCTTGGCAGGAGCGGTTCCTCCATTTGAGCAGAGAAGCGTCGTCCCATAAGCCCCAGAGCGGAAAAATAAAATAGCAATAAAGTTCATTTATTACCTTTTTATTTTTCAGCAACCCGTCCTGAACTAAGTGTCATGACAGGTCAGGGCCAGTGCTGCCGAGTGGCAACAGCAGGGAGCTGTGCGCTTTAAAATACGCATTTCTCTTCATGCGGCCGTCTTTCTACAGCTAGCTAGACATGCACATTTTAAGCTTCTCTAACCTAGCTGTCTTAGGTTGGGTTCGAGAATGAGAAGGCCTCCCGTGCTCTTGAGAGTGCTGAGTGAGGCCACTCCCTCCAATCCTGGTGCTGCTCTCACGCTGTGAGAGCAACGCCAGGATTGGGTAGTGCAGTTTCCTGGTTCCAGAGAAGACACCCGAGGAAGGAGAACATTGAGTTGCGAGCAAGAAAGGTAAGTCAATTTCTTTTTTTTTTGTGCCCCCACCACCCTCGGCACAATCCAGCTGCCACTTCTGCTTGGAGTTTAGAGTTTCATATGGAACAATGGGATTCAGGGAATCGTTTAACCCAGATCTCAAAGTTTCTGTACATTTCCGTGGTATTGCCCTCCATGGCTGAAATGTATTTGTTAAGAGCACTTGTCCATTCGCCAACATCTAGTTTGGCCCATGCCTGTCTAAATTTCTGGGGAAGGGGCTGTTTGTGTATAGTGCTAGGGATGTCTAACCAGATGGGGACTATGTAATGGTTCAACCACACAGTGGGGATTGCATCTTCTGTGGCTATACTTGTGGTGTTAGTAAAAACCTGTTCAAGGAGATGACTGCAACAGTGTGAGCTTGTCATAACGATTTGAAGTTGCGCAAGAACTTGTGCTAGTAATGGAGCCATTAGATCACAGCTATTCCCAAAGTGTAGGGTAAGATCTCCTAGCAGAGTAAAATCTACTTTTTAGAGACCTTATTCAGCAACTATTTCTGTTAATTCTTGAACAAATTGTGCGGTGGATCTCAGAAGACAATAAGTGAGAAGGCCTGAGAAAGTGAGAGTGGGGGAGAGCTGAAGGCGAGAATTGAGGACTTTCACTGCCCTTGTTTTCAATAGGTACAAATGTTCCCTCCAATTCTTCTTTAACCCTTTGCCTGCGGTCGGAATTCCGCTCCTGTGCGGCACATTCTGATCGCGGGCGTGGTTGCGACGGCTCCCGGCCGTCATCAGCACACGAGCACTGTGTGCCATGACGGACGGGAGCCGTCACCAGCATGCAAAGGGTTAAAGATAATAGCTAGGCCCCCACCCCTTCTATCCTTTCTATTAAATCTGGTATTGGCAATGCTTGGGGGAGGGACATCACTATGTCTAGAGTTGACTCCTCTCTGAACCTTTTTTTCGGTGAGAAACTTGGAATAAGGTTTCTATCTTCGAGGAAGATGAATAGCTATGAGCAGGTTTTAGGCAGAGATCTGCAGTGAAGCAGATGCATATGGACCCTGTGGGCGTGGTCAGCCCTTTTCTATTGTTCCTTGTTTATAGAGTGGGGCTTGCTGTATCCCAGTCTGATGTTGCATTCTTTCCAAACGCCAAGGAGCATATTTGGTGCTAAGGTGTGCATACAGTTGTTGCCAGGTACCTTATTATAATTCCTCTGCTCATCAGCAGAATACACTCGATGCATGGCAGAGAACAAGCAGAGTCTCTGGCCCGTGGCCCTGATCGAACGTGGACGGGCGCGGACGGGCTTGCCTCACACAGCCTTACGTAGCAGGGCCATACTAAACACTCTAACGACTAGACCACAGATTCTAAAATGGCGGCTCTAGTCGAAAATAATGGCAAGTCAGAAGTGGTTCTAAATACAGTCGCAAAACACAGGGAAAGTACACACATATTAAAAGCATATCCTGTCCCCACCCAGAACACAAATGAACTATTGAAAGGTTTTAAAAGTACCCAAGGATTCCCCCAAAAGTCTTAATTAGGATCAGGTAATCTTGAAAGTTACGAAGTCAATTACTAGCGTGTTTGGTCTTAGCGTCCATGCCCCGGAGTGCCTTATGTAGGAGTGCTGGACTAAAACCCTCTAACAACTAGACCGCAGCTTCCAATATGGTGGCTCTAGTCGAAAATGATGGTAAGTCATAAGTGGCTCTATACATGGCCACGGAACACATTAAAAGTACACACAGATTAAAAGCGACCCCTGCCTCTGCTCAGAAAACACATTGACTGTCAGAAAGTTTTAAAAATCCACAAGAATTCCCCCAAATTTCTTCATTAGAAACAGGTAAACGTAAAAGTGACAAGTGCAATTACCGGCGTGTGTTTGGTCTTCCTCACTGCTATTCTCCTAACTAGACCTGAAAGTCCATGTACACCTGGGTCTTTTCTGGTCTTTACACCTTGGATGGAATTTTCTTATATTCGTAATTTGTGTAATAATCATTCTTCGTGTATGGGAATGTCTTTTCATGACGAACACACACACACACACACAAATAGTTAATTCTCCCTCCTCTGTGCTTCACATGCCATTTTACAATAACAACTATGTCTCTGCACCTCATTTTAATGAGACATCACATGGACCCTTGTGAGATCCATTAATAACTCCAGTTCAAACACGCGAAAGCATGTGCGTAAGTGGGAGCTTTATTCAAAACGCCGGGTATTCCAGAGGCAATGTCTTCATTAACATTTTCCTGCCACCCACCATTCTAGAATCCAACCTGAGAATTCTATGAGGTACCTCAACCAAGACCCCACAAACCTCATGTGCCCCCATTTTACATTTTTCACTACCTTAATTTATCATAGCATTGCAGCATTGTGTTACGTACAGTTTGCTTAACGCTACCAATAACATTTTTCACTATGAGATCACTGATTTTCCTCATAAGAAATAATTGAAAATCTTCATGGTCTTTCTTCTATTTTTATTTTGAGATAAGTAAAAACAACACTTGTGGAAGTGACCTCAAAAAAGCACAGCTAACAGAGTGCATTGGTCGCATTGCTGGCTCATTACAGCCATGAAGTCACATGCATGTTAATATGGTGACCTCACGCACATGTGAACCGAGTGAGGTCACACGCAGCAATTGTGCTTCACACTGAGCACTCTGGGGGCTCAACTGGTTTTAAAAAAGAACATCAGCGTGTCTCCAGGAGTGGCCCGTGAAGGTAAGAGTGTTGGGGCGGGTTAGGGATATCCAACAGACTATGACGAGAGAAAAATAATTATTTATTTAATTTTCCCTCGTTGTCTGTTGAGTTCTCCCCAACCCGCCCCACTGCCCCACCGCTTGTACCTGCACGGGCCGCGCTGCGTCTCATATGCATACCAAGGCTATGCAGCGAGTCAGTATGTTAAACTGCAAGAGAGCCCTGTTAACAAGGGTGACGGGTCATTGTTTTAATTGAAATCCACTTTCTAAATACATAGAAGCTACTGGCTTTAACAAAACATAAGTTCATGAAACTTGAAGTTATAATATATGCCCTCATTCTGCTTTATTAGAAAGTTTCCCAAGCACCTGAGCACCAGGAAGTGCAGGTTACGTTCTTATAGGCTTGCCCTCATCACCCCAAGTAGGTTTCACAAAAGTTGGGAATAGGAAAGCTGAAGGGTTCAATTTTTCATAGTTGGGTTCCTCAGTGGAACATGATTGGATCAACACATTTTGACATTTGGTAAGATTAGGTAAAATATCATAAGGCACCTAACACCCGGTCTTCAGTCTTTTTTGCCTTGTGTAAGTATTTGCCTTTAGTACAATCGCTCAAGCCTGTCTGATTACTCGATTGATTGAGTTTGGGATCCAGTGGCACACCCGGGCATGGGTCATCTCCCATCTTACACACCACAATGAAGCAGTCATCATGTCACCTTTTAAGTCCAGCGTTAGGACAGCTCCACAAGACTTACAACAAGGTCTTCATGAAGCTCTAAGCTCATCATCTCTATATTCGCACCATGGGTGGTTTCGTTCACTCCTTTGTCCTTATGTCAATGAGTTATGGCGATGACACTCAAATCCTCTACTCACTGGATACAAATTGGAGAATGGATGCACCAGGTTAGGAGAATGAATTTCAATAATAGTAAATTGGATGTCCCTGAACTTCTTAAAACTTAACATGGAGAAAACTAAGATACTGGTCATATCTGGGCATCAAGTCCCAACTGTGTCACCCTCTAACTTCTAGCCTTCTGGCTTAGGTGTCTCTCCATTACCTGCCCCCTCAGTCCGCAATCTAGGATCTATAAATTGGTTGTTTCTTGAACCCTTGATTCTTTAATGGAATGGCTGCACTCAGAATACCGGTTTCAGTGCCAGGACCCCTTTTATGTAACACACTTAATAAAATAAAAATACAAATAAGTAGGAGGAAAATCTAATAGTAATGCCACTCCGTCTCTTAATACAATATCTAAGCAAAATTCTCAAAAGAAGAGCTCTGGATGCTGGAGAAACAGCACAGCCATGATGAAGCATGCCACCCACAGGGGAGGAATGGGACAGAAAATAGGTCCCGGGCACTACTAAAATAAGTGCCCCCTATTATTGATCTGGGTAGCGAAAAAAGTGGCCCATGTTTGCGAATTGGGGCACCCTTGAATTTGTAAAGACAAGCTGTAGAAGTGTGTTGAACGGTTTGGAAAACTGCATGGATTTGAGTTTGTTGCAGGCAATGTTTGTTTTACTATCAGGAAAATCAACAGTAAAAACTGGCTCAGCAGTTCATAAAACAGGCCCACAAACAGCCAAAAAACGTCCCACACACGGACCTGTCACTGTGCCCATCGAGCGCTGCCTGATTGCCCTATATGCCAGTCCAACCCTGGCCACATACTGTAGTTGAGGGGCTCACAATCTTCTGTTAGTGCCTCGCATTAGAGCCAATAATTTGGATAGATCCCTAGGCTAGTAACTTGGGTGAATTGCATTCCCTAAGCGAGCATCCCAGATGTTTTATTGCATACATACCGAGTTACGGTGGTTGCTCTATGACTTCTTGTTATTAAAATATTTGTTTTTGCTCCTTGTTCCACTAGTGTTGATGTAATTACCCAGGGCCATATGTATCATCAAACTATTTTGTATTTCCTAAATAGCGAATTTTAAGGAATTGCTATTTAGGATATGCAAAATGGTATGTATGAACAAAATAGCATTGCGAATTCGCATTTTGCGAATTCGCAATTAAGGAATATTTTCCAATGCATTCCTATGGGCCAGGAGGCCCATAGGAATGATTTCCAAATAATTCTAAAAATTGCGAATTCGCAAATTGCTAATCGCAATTTGAGAATTTTTGCAAGGGTGCAGGGGTGCCTCAAGGACACCCTGCTGAACCCCTGTAAATTACATGTGTGTGCATATGGCGCACATACATGCCCAATGGGCATGTATGTGCGTCATATGTCACCCTCACAAATGCACAATTGTGTATATTTACAAGAAATCGCAAATTACCACCAACTACAAGTTGGTGGTAATTTGCCATTCCTTAACCAAAATTCGCTAGCCAAAAATGCTACATACATAGCATTTAAGGAATCGCAAAATTGCGATTCCCTAAATGCTATGGCAAAATAAGGAATCGCACAAGTTTGCAATTCCTTATTTTGGGAATGTTTCATACATCCCAAAACATGTAAGAAGGCCATTTGCGATTCGCAAAGACCGAAATTCTGCGAATTTCGGCCTTTGCGAATCACAAAAGGCTTCATACATATGGCCCCTAGTGTCTTCCTGTAGTCAGTGAGTTTGTGAAACGAGAATGTATACCTGAAATGGCCAGTGTTCCTGTTTGTCTCCTTGACTTGGTTATGAAAAGGGAGGTGCTAATAATCCAGTGGTTAATTTGGAAAACATTTATTGTCAGGGCTCTCTTGCAGTGGTGGCTTGCTACAGCCCATTTCTCCTGTTAGCATCGCCTAAAACAGAACCAACTGCTAGTGGGGAGATAATGTGGCGTAATGGACAGAGCTGCAGACTTCGGAGCTGAGGAACCAGGTTTGAGTCTCGGCTCAACATGCTGTGATTCTGGGCAAATCGTTTATTCTCACTGTCAATGAATGTGTCCTTAACTGGACATAAAAAACACTGGTGTTAAGGATAAAGTGCCTGTGCTGAGCACAGGAAACCACCGGCTCAAATTAAGCACTATAATAGTTTTGTACTGTTTTTTGCTCTTCCTCCAATCATGCCCCTTTGACTCAGTCTCCTAAATGCATGGCAGACAATTGACAGCTGTTAATGCCCTCTGCAGATGATGTTAACCACAAAGGGTCAGTCTTTAGGCAAGTGCATGTGCTGGTGCTGCACAGTATTCTCTACATTGCTTCGAGTTATTGCAGGAGTCTGTGTAGACTTCACTGTGCTTATAGTTTGTATTTGACAGTATTATTGTAGGCTGGTGGTTTGGTGAGGTTATTTATTTAATTGAGTTGTATTATTTCAGAGTTTTGCTGGAGGGAGTTTATAAATTGTATGGTGTTGTTTTTTTACTAGCTGCCTATTTAGGGAGTTTTAATGTTGTGCTATTGCAGGCCTGTGCTTCATTGAGTTGATATATTTATTGGTTGTATTCTTGTAGACATGTGCTCCATTGACAATATATATTGCTTATCTTCATCTGTTGTTGCTTTGTGCTGTAGTATCTCAATATCCTGCTTCAGTGCTGTTCTACGTTGTATTGTGCTGTGTTTCCGCTTGTCTTTGCTGCAGGGAGTCTGTAGGGGTTGCTGTGATGCTCCATTCGAGAGATTTGTTTGAGACTTTTTATGGACTCGGTATAGCTGGTCTGTGTTGCATTGAGATATGAACGCGTTGTTATTGCAGCTTTGTGTTTTGTTGACGCTGGGCTGTGCCTTGTTCCGCCTTCTTCCAGATGCCTGTTTCAGCGAGGCTGGACACGGTGCCGGTTTCTGATATTGCAGACACACACTGCTGTTTTTGGCAGTGAGCTGTATTTCCCCTCGGATCCCACTTATCACAGACTGAAGCAGACATCCAGCACTTCCCCAAACTGGGTTAATCCCTCATTAAAAGCTTAGCTCACCGCTCTTCCTGCAGCTGCCCATGTGGAAATTGAAAGCACACCTTTAATTGATCTCTAGGTAATTTGACCACGCTCCCTAGAATAGAAATCCATTAGCTCGCCACCAGAAATCACTTTATGCAGCTGGAAGTTCTGTTTGGCTAATTTGTAGGTGAGTCCAAGTGCTAGAGATTAGGTCCCACCAGGAATAAACTCACCCAGATGTGCAGATATTTGCTTTTTAAGAAAAGGAATCCTCCTGCCAAACCTCAACTTTTATAGGTAGTGGCAGCTCTGGTAAGCCCTCATTCCTGGATTAATGCTACTGTCTGTCAAATCAATGACCTTGATAGGTTCATTCAGAAGTTAAATTCAAGGTGAACCTTGGGTCCAGAATTTCCTTCATGTCTGGATTCCTATCAGAGCCATAACTTTAAAAAAAAAGTTCTCTGATTAGTTTACAAGCCCTTTCTGGGATATCTCTCCGATGGCTGCACAATTCATCATTACCGCTTCGAATCTCTTCCCTTTACCCAACATAAACGATGAAGAGATCTATCCCCAGAAGCCTTGACATATCTAAAAATAATATAATTTTTTTAACTCGCAGGAAGTATAATCACGCTAATCTCCTGAACAACGTACTGATTTCTCTCTGTTAGGCAATAAAGTTTCCTTAGTAAAGGAACACCTGCCCATAGTTTAGGAAACTCACTTTTACTTCTCAATGGACACAAGGCTGCCTCTTAGATTTTCAGCAGGGTCTTGGTTCTAGAAATCCCTCATCAAGAGGGCATCCAGATTTACTCATACCTAGGTGGCTGGCCCTGAATGTCCTTTTCTTCCGGACTACAGTTCACTGCAGAATCTGGGTAGGTCAAACATTAAACCAACTCAAAGACTAAAGTGTGCCGGGTTCCATTTTAATTCATTAATTGGAAAGGTTTTCCTATCTCCCCATTGGATTCAGAAACTTCTGCTGTGCTTTCAAACTCTTCTAAGGGGCCATGCATGGTTGATTCCAGGGGCCGGGAGGCCTGGCCGCGTCAGTATTCCTGGTTCCGTGGGCACAGTTCCACATTAAGGCTTTGGTTTGACATATTCTTTTGCTATCAAGCCTATCCTAAACACATCTAGAAACCATGGGGCAGATTTATGTTTTCTGGCGCATCCCTGCAAATCAGCAGGGATGCGCCAGGAAAGATGCGTGACGCAAGTTCACCCTTGCGCCACCAGAGATGCGCTGCATTTACAATGCGGCGCATCATGGCGCAAGGATAAACTGATGCTTGTCGCATCTGCCAGCATAAGGTTGGCGCAGTGCTGTAGTAGTGTCGCGGGCGCGATGCAACTCCAGCACTGTTCCAACCTGGCCCATCCTCAACATGGTGCGTCACACCTTACGTCTGCTTCAAGCCAGCTCAAGGTTTTGACGCAGCGACGTCAGAAAAGTGACTGAGTGAGATTCCACTCAGGGCACTTTTTTCGAGGTGTTCCTGTGCCAGAACGCCTCTTCCACCCCCCCACGCCGGAACGCCCACACCGGAACCTGATGCAGGTTTCATATGGCACAGGGCTCTACAACGTGACACATCTCCCTAGACGTTGTAAATAGGGTGCAACGTAGCGCATGGTTTACGCCGCCGCTGCGTTACAAAAGTGACGCAACAGCAGCGCAAATGAGGCTCATGAATCTGCCCCTTAGATTCAGGACTACAGGTCACTTCTCTCTCCTTACAGTGGTAGTGATTGTCCCAAGGGGTTAGACCTGACTCCTCCTCCACTGCTATTAATTACAATTAATTGTTACAACTGATGCCAGTCTGAAGTGCTAGGGAATAACTCTGGGTTCTGTCTCATGTCAGGGGCCTGGACCATGGAAGAGCCTACTGAACTGGAGTGAGCTGCCTGCCACTGTCAAAGCCCTGTGGCATTTTGGCCTTTACCTGTAAGGACTTAGAGTTCTCATTTAGACAGGTGGCCAAAAAGCTACCTGAACCACCGAGGGGGTGTTTGGTGTCATTCCCTGGGAGTAGAAGCTCACAGAATATTTGCTTGAGTGGAAGCTGATCTGCTTTTACTAACCACCAACAGCACCCAGGAGTGGGAAATGAGACGGCAGACTCCCTAAACAGGATCTTTTCATCTTCGGTGGGTCAGTCTCTGAAGTTGTTAATCTTTCAGGGGTTAAGTCTCAGATCCTAGGTTTTCAACTAAATGAAAATGTCATAAAGTCATGAGCCCTGCTGTTCACTGAAGAAAAATTCTAACATCCTTCCCAACATCCCAAAAGTGTAGAGCACTGTAGTCAGTGGATGAGCGAGTAGGGCGCAGATTAGAGAGAATAACCTCCAGAAAAATGTAAAAAGCTACAAAAAAGCTTCAGGGAGAAATCAGAAAAGAGATGTAACAATAGGCCCGCATGCAAAAATTGAAGAACGGTTTATTGAAAAGAGGAGCGCCGATCTCACTCAATTTCCTGGCAAAGGGAATGGGTACTCACCTCTGCCTTTTTAGTACTGCTCCTCTCCTTGTGAAGAACCCATCTTGTCCGGTTGACCTGACCCTCCTCCTCAGGCCATATTCAACCAGACTATATTGTGTACATGAGGGCACCACATGTCCAATCCTGATTTTAAAATCTCCCAGCTTCGTGGCATCTCCTTTAAAACATAGTCATAAGCTACCTTCTCACACACGCCTGGTTCCCCTCCCTGCTACCTTCCCTTTCCAGTGTTAACCAGCCAAATAACTTCCCCCTACTTCAGCAACTCAATCTGCCTTTTTTTGTTTAAGATGGACAAAGACCTGTGACATCTGAAGAGGCAGTGGTTCAGCAAAAATATAATTGTTATGTTCCATCTCATGTGTAACATTGAGCACTACAACAGTTCAAGAATATCACTAAAACATTTCAATACTATATAAATGATTTAACTTTCTTTATTATTGGCCTCTATGTTTTTCAGTCGGGGCATTTGGAATAAAATTGATTGTATATTACAAGTTGCACATTACAAATGGGCTAGTTTTCCGATCACTACTTTGATGTCTACCTACTTTGTAGGAGCCACTTTGCAACGAGAGCTGCTATTGGTGCAGATCATGTTTTAGAGTTGCCTCTATGCACCCCATACTTGAATTTTAAGAAGTACCTTGGCCACAATGACTAAATAACTTCTAGCAAATAGATGAAGCTTTCCCTTTGAAAAAGAGTCTGTGGAATAAACACAAAGGCACCACACAATGCCACTGAACTCAGCAAACCACCCACCTTCCTGAACACCCAGAAATTTAGTCAGAGCTAGTAACTAGTCCCCTCAGATTGCTCTTCTGAGGGTACCATGCTGTTTGGACTTGCAGTCCTCAATGCATCGCCCTATTTTTTGTCTGATGGTTTGTGGAGTTCCCCAACACATGTGGTGTGTAGACCTTTATACAATGCAATAAAGTTAATGAGACCAAAGGTGACAGAAGATGTTCAGGACTACCTAGGCACAAATGATAACTGTGCATCAGATGTGAAGGTTGAGTCCTTTTATCACTGATGTCCTGGGGCCAAACATTATGGGGCCACTGGTAAATGAGCACAGAGTGCATCTCTTTAGCACTTAGTTATCTTTGTAGTGAAGGGAGAAGCCCAAAGCTTACTCAAGAAGGTGGTGTGGGATTACAGAGTCAGAGTTTAAGAATCAACACAAAAGCTCTTAATAATGAATGTTCAGATGAGTGCTTTTACTTATTAAATGAAAAAAACATATTTCATATTCCAAGAAGGTACAATGACACAAAAAGAATAGGTGTGAAGAACAGAGAATAGATTCCGTGCTACTGGAAAGGTAATTAAAATGATACACAGAGTGATATTCACACAGTAGAGGCTGCAAACAGATTACTGTGTCTGTGACTCAAAGGTCAGTTTCTTGTGTTTTTACCCCATTAACTAATAATTCTAGATTCAGAACAAGGTCGCTGGAGTATTGCTGGGCTCTCAAGCAACTCAGTGGCTGAAGATTTTCCTGAAGGTTGCAGCAGGACTCCAGTCGCAAGGTCCCCGCTTTTGTTCTCGGGCCCGCCTCTTCCGAGACATGGGCGGCAAGGTTGCAGATTCCATGGTGATGATCAAGAAGCAGCTTCTGTCTTGAGTATGGTTTATGGCCAATCAAAAGCTCACCACCCAACCAAAGGTGAACTGACCACCCACAAGTTTATTGGCAAACCAATGGGAGTCACAAGGAGGACTTGAGCTGGTCCCAAGATCCTGGACTCCATGGTCCCATCCATCAGGTGATGCTGTGAGTCGAAGGTCATAGGGACATCTTCCTGTGCCTGCAGACCTTGCACAGCTTACCCCAGATGGCTTTTGCTGATCCTTCCTGGTTTTTCATTTAATGGGTTCACATTTAGCCTTTTGTTTGCCGAAGCAATGAGGTCACATATTTTTGTTGACACAGTTTGTGATACATGATGACTCCCTTTATTTTCAGGAATGAATCCTGTGACACCCCAGCACTGATCTCACATAATCCATGATGGATCTGGGGATCTCTAGTTGGCAATGGTATTCACCTTTGTCCAAATAGGGACCCTTACTTCTAAGTCAGGATAAGAGGATTACACTTCTTAATAACCCCTGCTCACCCCCTTGGTAGCTTGGCGCAAGCAGACAGGCTTATATCAGAGGCAGTGTGTTAAGCACTTGTGAATATAAACAGTAATACATTGACAACATTACAGATGGACACAACACAGGTTTTATAAAAATAACTATTCTTTATATAGACTTAACACAAGACCACAAACAACAAAGATCTACAAAACTATACTTAAAGTTGACTTAAAGATGATTAACATTGCTTAGTTCAAGTTGATGATAAATGCGACAAAGTTCTCAACAAAGTACCTGGATGCATAACGCAAAGTGAACAAAAGGGCTCGCAAAAGGGGTGATGTGATGCGTCGGTTCCGTGTGTGGAAAGGTAGGGCCGATTTTGACCAAGAACCCTTCAATATTTTGCCCGCCGTTAGCCGCCCTTCATACCATCCGATATTTACCAAATAAAGAGGCAGGCGCTGGAGACTGGAAGGCAGGAAACAGAAGTTTATTCTGACGGAGCAGAACACGTCAAATCAGACAACAGGGTATCTTCTCGAGGTGCTCTAAACGCATCCTTGAGGCCTGGCCTCTTATACACAAGTTTATAGCTTTATTGCATGAAACACATTCCTGTCAATACTTTGATGTACGGAAAAGACATCCTAGGAATTCCCACTTCAAGTCTGTTCCCACACGCATTTACAGTAGAAGTCCCCACCCCGGTCACAGTAGGTGATGACTATCGCACAGCAGGACATTTCGTCGATTCCCGGAATGTGTGTCTGATCGGATCTCGTGGGGTGGGGGCGGCTTTGATCAGTTGGAGATCCTTTGAATCGGGGCAGCTGCTTACTGTAAGGGGGACCAATAAATGGCATCCGCAGGGCCAGGTGGTGGCCTGGGAACGGGCAGGACAATTGGGCACAGAGAAAAGGAGGTTTCATCAAAGGATGGGGAGGTGTTGGCCGGGAGCGAAATGCGTTTCCGAGGCAGAGTCCTGCTGGAGGGGAGGTTTATGGCTCAGGTATGAGAGAGCGGGGGCTGTCAGTGCGCGGGTGATGCTCACGAGGTTTGGAGAGGGAGAGAGAGAGACGCGCTGGCTATGGGCAATGGGCAGAGGGGCCATGGCTTTCAAAATGGCTGCCACTTACGCACATGAAGGGGCCTGAAAAGGGACAAGATGGCGTGGCCACTGTTTCACGATTTTCACTTCACTTTCAACAGTGGCTGTGCTGAACATAAATGAACGCCGCTTATGTATACCTAGTTTAGTCATTTTCCACACGTGATCCAGGGAAATGATGCGTTGTGCCACAATGCTTGCGCAGAGTAGGGGATGCGTCATGATCCTTACCAGTGCTGGGTTGATGCATCGATTCTGGGATTGCGGGCCCGTTGCGATGCGCAAGATGGTGCCTTGATGCGATGCGATGATCCAGTTGCAATGTGAGAAGATGGCGCCCTTGACGCGGCGATGTGATGACGATGCGTAGATGCCCTGGCAGCCTTCCGACAACTCTGTACTTTGGAGCAGCGACAGGCCCTGCGACACACTTCTCCGGTGAGGCTATTGTGACTCTCTCGATGGCATCATGCTTCTCCGGTGATGCGACAGCAGGTAGCTTTCACGAAACATGCTTTCTGGGAGATGCGGCGGTGCGACAATTTCAGCTGCGGCGGTGACACACTTCTTCTCAATGTGTCGCGCTTCCAGCTCCCAGCGACACGCAAATGTCTGGAGTTAGAATTCCCAGCAAGGAAATTCAGCTGGGAGATGAAGTCTTTTGTCCCTGAGACTTCAGCAGGAGGCAAGCACAGTTCAAGCCCTTGGAGAATATTCTGTAGATGATGAAAGTCCTTAAAATGTTCCTTCTCCTTTCCTTGGCAATGAAACAACCACTGTAGGCCAACCCAGCAGATAGCACACTGGCATAGGGGCAGTCAAACTCCTGCAGCTTCCTTGGTTCTTCTCCTTTGCAAAAGGTTTCTTGTTCCAGAAGTGACATAAAGTTCTTGGGACTTGGTCCCAATATTTATACCCCAAAATCCTTTGTTCTCTGAAAGCAGGGAGGCCTGTGCCTAGTCCAAACAAGTTCCTGAGCACTTTGTTTACATGACTCCTTCCTTCCTTTCACAGTGCAGGGCAGAGACATCGGACGCCCCACAGGAGGTGGAGCCAGAACAGGGCAGGGAAGGCACAGCTCTGGATCACTTTGTTGAAAAGATTCCATCACTCTCTTTTCACAGTGCAGGGCAGAGATATCAGGCAAGCCACAGGAGGTGGAGTCCGCATTGTAGAGGGAAGGCCCAGCCCTATTCAGGTCCCAGGTGCAACTCCTCCCTCCCATCTAGATGCAGATCTCTCTATTCACCACCATGCTGCCCCAGCCTGTCTCCTGAATCCACCTGCCCTGTCACTAAAAAAACCTAGACAAGGAATACACAAACTAGCAAAGGCAGGCCTGGACAGTTAGGCAAGAAAATACCTACTTTCTAAAAGTGGTATTTTCAAACACATATTTTAGTAAAGTTGGTTTTAATATTCTGTATTTTGTCATTCTGAGTTCAGGCATATTAAATTCGAATTTCTACTGTGTTCCCTTATTCAGTTAGGATTATAAGAATGTAATAATCTAACTGCCCATGCTAGCCTATGGAGAACAGGTAGCCTTGCAATAGTGAAAAACGAAAATGGCTGTAATTCACTATTAGGACATGCTACACACATCAGAGTATGTTCTACCTTATACTTATAATGCACCCTGCCCTTGGGCCTACCATAGGGGTATCTAATATGCAGCAAGGGAAAGGTTTAGGGACTGCCGACATGGCAGTACTAGACTGCACACAGGCCTTGCAATGGCAGGCCTGAGACACACTTTACAAGCTGCTTCTGGGGGTGGCACAAACCAGTGCTGCAAGCCCACCAGCAGCATTTGATTTACAAGCCCTGGGCACACATTGTGCACTGTACTAGGAGCTGACAGGTAAATCAAATAACCCAATCATGGAATCACCAATTAGTACATGAATTTTAACATAAGGAGCACTTGCACTGTGGCTCTGAATAGCAGTGGCAAAGTGCCCAAAGCATATAACCAGCAAAAAACATATCAAAACAAAGGAGGCAATCCGTCAAAATGGAAGGGAGACTCACGCCAATGATGCCAGGTCTAACAATCCATCACTCAGATCAGTCTCAAGCTGTGTAAAATTCAGTCCGCTTCTTCTAGTCTGCACTTCTGCCAGGCTGCTGGTGCTGGGCTTTTTGTCTGGGCAGACTTCCACCTGCAGGGATGCCCTCTGCACCACTCTTTGTGTAGGCCAAGAAGCCTTTTTCCCAAGGTAAACCCACAGCTCTCCTTCAAGAAGTAGTTGAAGACTTCTTCTTAAGGTGATCCTAACTGTTAGCGGCACCAGTCCAGGGTTTCACAAGTTCTCTGTAATTCAGTGTCACTCACACGAGTCAATGACAAGACCTGGTAGCCATTTTTTCTGGTTCAGTCTTCCTCTTTTACTACTTTTTAGACATGGATTGTTTATTCCCTGTGCTCTGTTCTGGTTCATGGCAATTCACTTACCTTGTAGAACCCTACTCTCTAGAGTAGATGACAACTTTGTCTTCAGGTCGTGGTTCAGCAGCAGTGGGCTGATGGAAGGAGTCTATAAGGAGAAACCCCAAAACATGAGGACAGAGGAGAGTGAAGCCCTCACTCCAGACAGCTAGCAGCTTTATGAAAAGAACACCTCTGGGAAAACAAAAGGGAGTCTGACCTGTCAAGTGCATCCTGTTCTACCAAAGAAACAGCTGTTACCACCTCCAAAGGCCCTCCATCCACACTAGAGAGTGCGCACCACAAAGGGACAAAGACAGGACGCAATCAAATTGTCACTTCTAATCTTCTATAATGAGCTCTGTCTCCATCCTCCCATTCCTGAGAAGCTGTTGCTTGACAAAAAAGCATAGGAATGTTGGATATACACAATACCAGTCTGGCAAACTACGTCCATCTTGGGAAGTGTTCACTCAGTGGAATTCCAAAATGGATTCTACTGACAGATACTCACATTCCATTGGCTCACACTACCATTCACCTTTTATGCATATGTACTAGCGATGGATACCGAATTTAGCAAAAGGACCAGGCTACATAACTTGAGCAGATCTTTAGGGCTCAGGTGAGGAGACCAGCCTATCTTGCATCTATGATTCAAAAATTTGCTGCCAACACCGCAAAGATTATGTGAGCTGGCACAAGGTCAACAGTCCCGTATCCAATGAAGGCATGTTTGGTGCACACCTCCAGACCACAGAGTTATACTCTTGGTCTTTAGTACTATTCACTATACCTAGGTCCCAATGTTCATGCAGGATTGTCACCTGAGTAGACCAACATACTTTAGAGACATGAAGTGGGGTAACTGAGGGCAGGATGCACACTTGCAAATCCATGCAGGAGATATAGCTGTTCCAACACGAGACATGGTTTTCTATTGACCCATTCTTCAAAAAAATCCAATATGTTGTTTACAGTAAAAGTCAACATAAATCTACTGTCTTTATTCTAAATGTAATAAATATTAGGAATGATTTAAATTAAAAAAAATCCCTTTGAAAATGTACAAAAGTGACAAACTTGGCAAAACGTCACCCAAGAAAGATAATTCGAAATAAGGTTTTTTTTTTGCAAAATATTTTTCTCACAAAAAAAAGGTTTACAGTAGTCTCAAAAAAGTAGAGTTTATGGATTATTTTCCAAGGAAAAATTATTTTTTCCCATTGATTCCTTTAAAAATGTGTGGCTAGTTGAGCCATGTTTCACTCTCTTTATATCAACGGAATAATTGGCACATAACTCTGGATAGAAATGATTTGTGTTTTCAAAATGAAGATTTGAATTCTATTAAGTCTTAACCCTCCTATTTTATTCAGATCTCATCTCTAAAGGAGGACAGATTTGGCATCTCTTCCTAGTTAACCAGTTCACTCTCAAAGATGAGTTAAGGGCTGATGCATCTTGTTTTAAATAGTCTATAAGCAGAGAGCATGCTTTCGAGCTACATTCAAAATGGCAACGAAAGGAGCCGCTGTTTGCTCTGACCAGACTACTTCAAAAGATCTGAAACATGTCTGCAGAGATGGTGGGTGACTCAGATTTTCAAAGATGAGGCACATCCATTGTGGTTGATAATACCATCTTTAGTGGGGGTGTTGGCTCTGTTGAATTTATGACCCAGGAGTATCGCCCGCTCCTGGGTGTTGACACACGGATTGCTGTATTTCTTGGACAATGAAGGGAGTTGCTCTCGCTGATTCTTTTTTGAGAAAGCACTAGAGAGACAAAATAATGGGCCTATCTTTCCCAGGAACATAAAAAAGGCTTCAGCTTATATCATTTTTGCTATGATAGGAAATAGGTTGCACAGTTGTTGAAGCTAGTAAAATGGTGATAACATGACTGCAAGCGAATTCTAATGTAAATGAATGCTACAGCTATGCCGTTGAATTATTCTGGGGTGGGCGATAAATTCCACTCCACCGGTGGAGTTTGCAAAGTTTTGCCCAAACGTTGAGTCCTGGCAAAACTTAGGCAACTGCCACGTGGTGTTTTTGTTCTCGAGTGCAGCTTGCCAACATTGAGTTGGCGAATGCGAGGGAGAATTTGCATTCCCTAGTGCGACTTTCAGGCACTAGAACACCTCCGGGCAAGATATCTCAATGCAGGCGATCACGACTATTTGCGTTTAGAAAGCTGCTGTTCAAGTAGAAAATCTACTCAGTGACAGAAAGAAGCAGCGCCATCTGGCTCACTGCATGAAGTCGTTTGTGATGATTTTACACCGTGGAACATGCTAAAAATCAGCGCAAGCTGCGCGACATGCTGAATACAATCAGCTTGCGGAGCTCCACGGAATCTCGTGGAGTTATTATGTAACTCTGCCGAATTTGGCAGAGTGAAACTCTGCGAGTTCCATCCGCCCTTAAATTATATCCCATTGTGTACATTTCTCCTCTCTGTGTTAGCATATTGACAGCCTTCCGGCTGTCTATTGATACCTTGTCTTTGTCAACAGCATCCTTGACTTTGTTTACCCAGTATAAATGAGGTGGCGGTATTCTTCTTTGGTTCCCAGATGGTTTTGGAATTTACCAGAGGTCTGGACAAATTCACAACCAAAAAGGTTCTCACATTTTCACAAGGGTAGCTCCCCTCTCCTACTTATGCGCTCTTCTTTGTTTATCACAAGTAAGGCCCTTACTCCCACCACCTCATTTATACTGAAGGCTTTACTTGGCCACAAGAGGCATATTTACAAACCCCTATCTCCACCACAGCATCCCTTTCAGTGACTGTGATGGCGATTGGGGCCTTGCCTAATTTACAAGGCAGCAATGAGCAACTTAACGTGGCTTAATGCTGCCTTGTAAATAAGGCACCCTTTCATGCTGTATTTAGAGTGAAAGGGGAGGGTAATGGGTGTTGTGGTGTGCGTTCCACGATAACACACATTGATTTTGACTCTGCCTCCTATTTACAAGGGCACCATAATTAGGAGGCAGAGCCAAAATTAAGACCAAGGAAATCCTGGTCTTAAATAAGCTAAACGAGGGGAAATGCTGTATTTCTCCTTGTTTTTGCTGTTTTCATGTGTGCTGCATTGTGCAGCACACTTAGAAACAGCAAATTGCCATTGATTATTCATGTGCAGGAAGGTCCCCCTTCCTGCACATAAACAATCATTTAAAAAATGCTGTTTTGCAACTTCTATGTGTGCTACATTAAGCAACCCACATAGAAGTTACAAAATAGCATTTAAAGATTGTTTATGTGCAGGAAGAGGGACCTTCCTGCACAGAAACAACCTTCCCCTCAACACAGGCACCCTTGCACTATAGTGTAAAGTTGCCTGCGTTGGCGCTTGGCAACTAAAGTTAGAGCCAGCACAGGGGAGAAATGCAAGGCTGCACCATATTCTAGTAAATATGGTGCTGCCCTGCATTTCTAAAGTGATGAAGCATGTTGTTAGTATTCATGGCTTAACGACACACTTCGCCACTTTATTGTATAAATATGCCCCAAATGAGTTAGAGGCCTATTTATGAAAAAGTCACGAAGTGCAGAGCTGCACTGTATGAAGGGAAAGGGCCAGAATGATCCATTTTTAAGGCAATATGGCACATTGCTGCTTTTTTCCCTGCGCTGGTGCCTTTTTAGGAGTCTAGCTCCAACACAGCCATTTTTGCACCATGGTGCAAGGGTGCCTGTGTTGCATGCAGGATTGTTTTTGTGCAGGAAGTGGCATATTCCTATTTCTATGTGCAGTACACATAGATAAAGTAGGTAAAAAGGAGAAATAAAGATATTTCTTCTTGTTACGCCTCTCCTGGGAAGGTGTATCTTTTTGGTATATTCCCAGGTCTACCAGTTCTGGTAAATCTGGAATACACCAAAAACCATGGGAGTTGCGTAGGAACACCCATGGAATGTCTCCCTTGCACAGAGTTCCGCTGCAGTGCATAAATTCCAGATTTATGGAGCCACTCAGGGCCATTCAAAGTGGCCTTGTGTGGCTTCATACATCTAACTTAAGGCTTGGGTCGCACATGTACCACGTTGCATGGTGCAAATGCAACATTAACCACTCATTGTACTAGAGTCCTTGGCGCATATGCACCACAACACCTATGTTTGCTGTAACTCAATAGTTTGTAGTGGTTCACCAATATGCGTAAACTATGTTGCTTAAATGGGTTTCTAAGTACACATATTAATATGGGCCCATCACTTCATAAATTGTTTCTCTGATTTGCATACCAATGTTATTTTACAGCCTTGAACAGGCCGCAGGCCTGCACATCGCAATGCGGAAAAACGCATGTTGGCTTATCTCTCTCCGGCTTTCTCCATTGAGAAAAATCAAGAACACATCGAAAATATGATCATTAAATCATGGTCTATCTACATTTTTTAGGAGAAAAGTGTGCATTAATATCTTTGTTCTATATACCGTAAGCTCTGCACACAAAAAATACTCTTAAAAAAACATTTAGTTACTTTTTTTAAACTTTTCCATTTTTTTTTAAGAAAATGGGTTGCATTTTGAAAAAAAAAATAGGTTGCTTTTGTTAAAAGCAATTACAGACATGGTGGTCTTTTGATTCCAGCAGGCCACCATCCCAGTGATGCTGGTGAATCCTAACAGGTCGCAAATTGCAAACTATCTTTTTAATATTCATGAAGTAGGTCGATATGTAACCCACAAGGAATCAGTATTTTATGTACTGATCTAGTCCCACATAGGCCGGCTGGAAAAATGCTGCACTGGTCCCATAGTTCATCCAGCATTTTGTGACTAGTGCTGCAAACATCTGGTCCAGGTCTTGGGATAGAAGCAACGAAAGTGACCTACTCAGAGAAGACAATTCTGCCCCAACACAAGGAGGCAGCCAAAGTAAAGTAACAACTGCCAGCGCAAGCACTACTGCCCTTCCATTTTGAGACCAAGGGCCTTATTTATGAGGCCTTGCGACAGTTTTGCACTTCTGTTGCGTCACTTTTTGTTACGCATCGGTGGCGTAAAACATGACTCCTGGTTCGCCCTATTTACAAAGTGACGCATCTAAGCAGATGAGTCACTTTGTAATTCCCTGTGCTATATTTTACCTGTATTAGGTATAATGTATGCAGGTTGGGCATTCCCACATGAGTAAGCCTCGTAGAAGTTACGCAGTGAAATCTACGAGAATTCACTGCGTAAAAAACGTATGCCTGCTTCACAGCAGGCGTAAGACTGACGCAGGTCTTGCCCCATTTGAAAGGACTCATTGCTGAAATTGCGTCACTTTTGGGACACACTCCAGTAATGCGTCACTTTTGCGCCTGCAGATACCTCAAAAATACTGACGTATCTGTAACTCCTTGCGACATGATGCGTCTTACAGTAAATATGACGCATCCATCATGTCGCAAGGAGGGCGTACTGAGTAGTGATGCATGTCTGCTTTCACGCAGTGATGCGTCACTCCTAATACATGAGGGCCCAAGTACGTTAGCCTTTCCCACACCCTCGTCAACATGCAATAGGCAGAAGGCAAGAAAGCACTCAGGGTAGCACCAGAACAAGTCAAGTTCTTGTTGGCAGACTAATAATATCGGAATTTTAAAAAGCTGAAGGCAAGACGCTGAGGGTGCAGGAAAAACAACAGAAGGCAGAGTGTGAAATAAGCCAGAAGGTTAGTTACTTAAAGTATGTATGAAGGCTTTGCTGTGAACCAGAGTATTAATAAAATGTCTCAGGCAGTAACTACAGTATGCCAGTCCTTAAACGAGGGATTACGCAAGATCCGGCAAGAACGCCATTCGAGACCCCACCATAAGCATTTTGCAGACCTGCAGAGTGGCTTGCCAATTCAACAACCATCCTGTGCTGACAGGTGGAGCTTGTTAGATACAGTGGGGGCTTAATAAGAACCTTTACCAGGTCACCCATGGGCTATTGGATTTGCCGACCTCCAATCCTCTCTGCTTTAATTGCTTCCACCAGGCGATTGTGGGGAGGAATCAACCATGAACAGTGTGTCAGTTGCAGAGGCTGCAGGGGGGAGGCCAAGAAGGAGCAGGAGATGTGACTCTGAGTTTAGACAAACTTAGTGTTGGTATTTGACAAATAATATTTGCATTTTTCATTTCACCAAAAGAAACATTTGTTTGCTTAACCACCTTCTCTGTCTGCTCAAATAAAGTTACATACACCCTAAAACCCTTTCCTTTCTCCTTTCCCTCTGTTATTCTATCAGGAGGCACCTTCACCTCACTACACCAGAGTTTAGGCATTCTGAAAGTTTGTTTCATCCACTTTAATATTTTTCAAATGGCTGCCACCTACTTCTAATTAATAGGATGTTGCACATGCATGCCCTTGTTTACAAGTATTAACAGTTTGTGAATGAATAACACTTTTTTAGCGAGTTAGGGCCATATGTATCAAAAAAGAGTTTTGCAATTTTTAGAGAATTGCAATTAGAGAATCTTAAAATGCAATGTATGTAGGATTTGCTAAAAACTTTTGCGAATCCTACATATTCCTTATTTGTGAATCCCAAATTGAGATTCGCAAATTGAGATTCGCAAATAAGGAATACCTTCCTATTCATTCCTATGGGCTAGGAGACCCATAGGAAAGAATGGGAAGACATTCTCAATTTGCGATTACCAATTTGAGAATCGCAAATTGAGAATGCAATTTCAAAGTTGCAAGGGTGCCAAAAGGACACCCTTTTGCACCCCTGAAATATGCATGTGTGCACATTTTGCGCACATACATGCCCGATATAGCACTTTTAAAAAATCCAAAAAAAGTGTTTTTTTTTAAAGAAAAGCACAAATTACCACCAACTTGAAGTTGGTAGTAATTTGCAATTCCTTAATACCAAATAGCAAATTTCTGGTGCTTCCAGGATTGCATTTAAGGAATCACAATTTGCAAATCCTTAATTGCTTTCGCAAAATAGTTGGGACTCAATCCTAAACTTACTACTATTTTGGTATTCACAGAATGCACTTACTCATTTAGATATTCACAGAAGGCACTTACTCATTTCGGTATTCACAGAAGTTAGTAGTCCTAACTTTAGGACTCCTAAATGCCTTCTGTGAATACCAAAAGTCTTAAAATTATGATTTTTCTCAATTTAGTAGTAGCAAAGTTAAGACTCCTAACTTTAGGATTCCTAAATGCCTTCTGTGAATACCGAAAGTCTTAAAATTAGGATTTTTCTCATTTTAGTAGTAGTAAAGTTAGGACTCCTAACTTTAGGACTCCTAAACTGAGAAAAATCCTAATTTTAAAACTTTCGGTGTTCACAGAAGGCATTTAGGAGTCCTAAAGTTAGGACTACTAACTTCTGTGAATACCGAAATGAGTAAGTGCATTCTGTGAATACCGAAATGAGTAAGTGCATTCTGTGAATACCGAAATGAGTAAGTGCATTCTGTGAATACCAAAATAGTAGTAAGTTTAGGATTGAGTCTTAAGTTCATTCTGTGAATCGAGTCCAGAGAATCCAAATGTTGCAATTCTCTATTTTGCAATGGCCTTTGGGGATGATACCTCAAAAAAGGCTTTTGGCAATTCGCAAACGGGCCGGTTCTGAGAATCAGCCCGTTTGCAAATGGGAAAAAGGCTTGATACATATGGCCCATTGTAACAGCTAACTTCACGAGTGATGGCTTTTGTGATTTCTCTACGAATATTCAGTTTGTGATGGAGGTTATAGTAGGATGTGAGAGACATCGATACATCCAATTGCACTTGGAAACTAAGCAACAACATAACATTCTACCTTAGTAGTGATAAGTTCTGCAAGGGTGCTAGGGAAAGAGATGTGCAAATGATTTTTAGAACATACAATGAAACACATTGAAAAGGCACATTTGGACATCTCCCTGCAGCTCACACTATTGTCGGGTAGCTGCATGAAGGCAAGGAGGTGGAGGGAAGAAAGTGCCTGTATGTGAGTAGGTATGGCCTGGCTGTGGTGAGTTTGCCTCGGTAAGATGGACTCAGGTCCATCTATCAAGTCTGTAATAACCTGTAAATGTAAATTGATACTTGTATAGCACACTACTCACCCACAAGGGTCTCAAGGCGCTTGTACGAATATCGCTGTGGAACCCATCCTGGCTTTCCCTGTGAGGCGTCCACTCCTGGGCACCCCCAAGGTGGATACCATGCATCCTTAGCGTTGTGGGGGCCGTTATGGAGATTAAGCAAGCTATTGCCCAGAGTTGCAGAGTGGGACTCCACGATTGGAATAGGCACCGAGGCGAGAATTATCAGGTCGTGGAATTTTTGAGCCCAAGACCCACCGAGGCGGGGAATTGAACCCTGGTCCCAGGCTAGACCTCTGCATCAGGGTCTGCCGCTCTAACCATTAAGCCACACTTCTCCACTGTCTGCTTAACCATCTTCTTTGTCTGTTCAAATAAAGTTACACACACCTTCAAAATAATTTCCTTTCCTTTCTCATTACTTCCTGCTGTTTTGAGCCAGGAGGCACATCCGCGTCACCAGAGTACCACGTGCAGACATTCTAAACATTTTGTTTCACCCCCTTTTATATTTTGCACCCGGTTGACACCCACGTCCAATTAATAGCATTTTGCACATGTAATCTTCTTGTTTTACAGCTATTAACAATGTGTGAATGAATAATACATTTATTTAGCGATTTGTTAACAGCTAATCCCAAATAAAAAAGAACAGTTTGCAAATTACTGAATCATTAAATATTCGCTTTGAAGCGCTATTTCAAGAAATCATTATTCTGGTACCTTTGATACATTGTAAATGGATGTTTTAGTGGCCACATAAATAGATTGGCGATCGATAACTGAATCTCTCATCTCTGGGGTTTATGTGCCTTCAAACCTCTACATCTTACAATATGAAGAAGTTCTGCCCCATTCCTGCCTATCTTATATTTGTTCCTGTGCTCTCTCACCTCCATTACTCTCCCTGCCTCCTTGCTGGGGTCTTTGCCCTTCTTCACTCATTTTTTCAGTTCTGCAATCTGACTTCTTTTCTGCCTTGCACCTACTCCTTATCTCCCTTCATTACCTATCTGCCATGGATTATGATTCAGTCTTGTGTTCTTTATTTTTTCTGTATCTCCTATAAATGTATTCACTTCTGTGTCCCTTTCAGCCTCTCTTCAACAGTCAGTCTCTGTGCTTCCCCTCACAGTCATTATTCAACCTCTCAATTTCCTCCAGCAGCTCTGAGGACTCCTATCCTTTGAGACTGTAGGGCAAGCTAAACCATTAAGTTCTGGGGAACAGGTCAGAGGTGAGTTTCTGGTAACCACTGTCAGAGGACAGGCTGGAGAACAGATCAGAGGTAAGATACTGTTGCTCACTGTGGCCAGAGTCCAGTTTTGGTCAGAGGCGGGATTCTGGAAACTTCTGAGGTGAGAGGCCAGCCTGGGGAACAGGGCCGAGACAGTGCTTAATGTGTGCCGGTCTTTGATGGTGCAGAGCACTGGCCCCGATTTATAAACACAAGCACTAAATTATGACTGTCCACCATATGGTGGCGCTGTCTGTCTTTCTTAAGGCTAGCAAACTGTTTCACACTTCCATTTAGTTAAAACCCATAATGAATTAGTGCTTCTGGTCCATCTTTAACACTCAAGGGGGCCTGGAACATTTCAAATTGTCACACTTATGCCAGTTAGGTTCTGGCACCTGCCTGTTTACAAATTAACCTCTGGTAGAGGATGGATTCTGGTGATCTCATAGACCACATGTTGATAGCTGGTATTTTCTTTGAAGAGTCGTTTAGCAGACAAAAGTCTTTGCAACTCAGGGCCTCATCTACATGAAAACGATGCAGGTTGGTGCCGCAAACCATTTAGATGCGCCTTACTGCTTCATCTTCATAGCACAGGGAAGCATTGCATTAACAACTATACAATGTGTCCCTGTCCTTTCCCCTGCACTGGTGCACAATTGGCTGCCATGTGCCAGCACAGGCACCCTAGTGCCATTTTGCAAGGGTACCTTCACTGCGAGATGATTCCTATTGTGCAGGAATGGGTACCTTCCTGCACAAAACAATAATTAATGCCATTTTCCTGTTTCTATGCGGGCTAGAATGCAGCACGCATAGAAGGAGGAAAACCCAAGGAGAAATAAAAGTATTTCTCCTCATTACACCTCCTTACGCCTCCCCTGGGGAGGCATAGGATTCTGACATATTCCTGGTTCTACAAAATGTTATAAATCTAGGAATGAGTCAAGTTCCATGGATGTTGCATGGGAACACCCACAGCAACACCCATGTAACGCTCCTTTCACACAGAGCAATGCGTCAAAGGGGCCTATATTTACAAGGCCATGAAAAGTCGTGCAGATTTAATTTTACGTGGCCTTGTAAATATGGGAAAGTCCATTGTGCTTCTAGTGAATCAAAATAAGTGATGCACTGGCGGTGCAATGGGTTTGCAAATAAGCTCCGTAATATGTATACGGGTCACTATCTCTGATTCACACCATCACAACACAGCAGAAATAAGCCAGCTTAGAGCTGTGCCCAGGGACTGGACCACTCGAGAGACAGACTCGCCCGCGCCCTACCTGCGGTGTGCCACAAAGCTCCAAATGCAGGCCAGACTGTGAGGTTATCTGCAGTAATAACAACAGTACGTAGAGAGTCGTGACTGGACTCCCGCGAGGTTCTGAATCCACCTCCCAGCGGAGTTCATTAGAGAGACGTTGAGTCTGATGATGTGGCAGAGACCATGCACCCACTGATCATTACAACATGCTCCAGAAGGGAACAGCGACAGCGAGAAGCACAGAAAAGCAGTGGAGCGGAAACACATGTCGTACCGACCTGAGACAGGTACACTGAACATTGACGCATGCCGCGTGCTCAGGTGCGCACTACCGTGAACCGCTCTGTGGTCACCCGTGGAGACCCGCAGGTCACTCACACACATGTGTGATTGTAGACCTTGCATTCTAATTATCAGCACCAGCAAATCATGCACAAGGGAAGGGTGTTAAGGCTGTTAGTGTCAATTTAAGGTGCATACCCACTCCTAATTAAGTGCAGGTCATGCACCCTGTCTGCAGTGATTTCTAAACATGTTGATGAGTGAGGGTCTTGTCTGAGCACCTGTATGAATAAGACTTATTCTACCAACATGTGACAAAATGCACAAGGTGGGTTTGGTGCACCAATATATTAACATATAGAATGTAGCCGCTCTGCATACCTGTTGACAACTTACTGGTGGGTCTTGTTTTAAAAAAAGCTTCATGAGATTTTCGTGGAGGAAGCCTTGTTGAAGAGGAATCATTTCAGGAGGCCTTTGGGGCAGCAGGAAACCCTTTTCACTGCCCCGAGGTCAGTAGGGATACACTGCTCTATACCCCACCGTGTCATATCGCTTGGCCCATTCGTAACTGCAGGAAACAGCATTGTATTCCCTTACTCTTCTCCCTCTGATAATGTCCCCTAGGGCTGAATACACCCCATGCCCTCTGTGATGCTCCAAGCTGGCAACTTTGGTTGCGACACTGCACGGCCTGAATTAATAGTAAATTTGCCACAATGCTTTGTGAACCTCATCACATTTGCCAAGATGTAGTTGAAGCTTTACTGACCAGCCTCTCATGGCAGTTTCCTGCTCCTGGATGTTGGATGGGGTGCTCTAAGAGCATTGGCTTGGTTGTGGAGAGGTGTGGTGCAGCGGCCAGGGCAGCTGACTTCGGAACACAGGGGCCGATTCACAGAATGAATTTAAGACTCAATCCTAAACTTACTACTATTTTGGTATTCACAGAATGCATTTACTACTTTTAGCATTCACAGAATGAACTTACTAATTTTTGCATTCACAGAAAGAACTTACTACATTTGGTATTCACAGAAGTTAGGATTTTGTCTTAAGTTTATCTTCAGACAAATTTAAGACAGACTAAAGTTAGGATTTTGTCTTAAGTCTGGCTTAAGTTTGTCTTAAGTTTGTCTTAAGACAAACTTAAGACAAAATCCTGTATTCTGTGAATACCAAAAGTAGTAAGTTCATTCTGTGAATGCCAAAAGTAGTAAGTGCATTCTGTGAATACCAAAATAGTAGTAAGTTTAGGATTGAGTCTTAAGTTCATTCTGTGAATCGGGCCCAAAGGGTTCATGGTTCGAACCCCGTCTCCAGCGGCAGCTCAGCTCAGCACCATGTGACTCTGGCAATAGCTCACTTAATTTCCACGACTTCGCCTTTAGACCCGTAAGGGTGAGTAGTTTGCGCTTTACAAATACGGATTCCATTTTTTTTGCTGTGTAACTACCTGCAAGACTTAGCCCTCATTTATGATGCCTTGCCGGCACTTTTGCACCACCAGAACATCACTTTTTTGATTTTCCGGTAGCGCAATGTGCCACTGGCATATTTATAAGGCCACATAAAGCCAGATAACTAAGGGGCTCCCTTCTTGAAAAATGTAAAAACAAAGGTCTGCGCTCACAGGTATTAGTAGTATTTTGTGCAATATTATTCGCTGGGTTCACGGATGACCTTCTGGACAGTAAGACTACAAAATCCTCAAAGACAAAGTGTTTCAATATCATCTGATGCACTTTATGAAATCATCTTTAGAACGCCTGCTCCATTCACCAGGGTTTTTTCTACAGCCACCTCCTCACTTTGCTCTCTTTCACTTCACACACCCTCCTTTCTCCCATTTTCTCTTCCCGACATACCTTGCCATCTAGCCTCTTTTAACATCTTGGTTTGCTCAGCCTAACCGACCACTTCCTTCTCTCACACTTTACTCCCACTTTCTCATCACTGCATATCTTGTCACCTACTTCCTTCGGACTTCTTGGTTCACTACTTCTAACACACCACTTCCTTATTCACATCCTAATTTCTTCATCTTTTGTGCTTTCTCTATTCCACTCCGCTTTCCCATCTTATCCCTCATTCCCATGCAAACTCCTCTACGTCACTTTCCTCTCTTCTCAACTTGCACCTTTCCAGAGGCAGAGCAAGGGAGGGGCAGTCCAGCCCAAGCGGCACGAGTTTTGGGAGCGGTGACACTTTTACCCTTGTCGTCGTCTGTCTCCCCACACCTGCTGCTCTTCGCTCTTACCTGCAGCCGTCGCAGGGTGGCAATCGCAGGGACCACCACTGGCGGCAAAAGGTCTAGCTACGCCACTGCACCTTTCGCTGCTTCATCCCTACCACTTCCTTTTTTATTGGTTTTCTTCTCATCTCTTACTCATTTCTAACACTGCTCTTCTTAAACCAGCTCTCAAATCACCTCCTCATCTCTTCAGGTTGCTTGCTTGACTCCTTTTCCTGGTCCTTCCATGCCTTCTCCTCTCCACCCCTCCTTCTTACATCTCAAACTCCTCTCACTCTTTCTCTCTTAACTTCTTCCGCCTTTCATTTCTTCACACCTTACCACTTCCTCTTTAATCTTTATTATCTTATTTTCTCCCCATTTTTAACCTTCCTCTATTTAACAAAAATGTTCCCCCTTTTTTCTTGCTCCTGCTTCTCTTTGAGCATATTATTCACAGAGCTGGACTTGGGAACCAAAATTAACCCTACCAAAAAATGCTCAAACTCTCCTACTCCTTGCTCCAACACTCTCTCACATCTTCTCTCCTCTCTCTCTTTCTTTTCCCTCTCTGATTGCTTTCTCTCTACCTCTCGCCATCCCTCTCTTTGCCTCTCTTTTGAAGCTCTCACGCAGGGACGGACTAGGAACAGCAATCAGCTCTGGCAGTTTGCTGCTCGAATGGCCCTGGTATCGGGACAGGGGATGCTAGCAAAAAGCACCACTCCCTCTTTTGTTACCGGGGTCCGATATTGTAGCACTGCTGCAAATCCGGCCGCAAGGGCACAAAACCAGCCCCCACCCCTCTGGCCCATGGGGAAAATGCCCAGTGCCCACTACGGCCAGTCCGCCCCTTCTATACGCCTGCTGCAGTTAATCTCAGGGAGTTTTGAAAAGTGATCATCAGGGGCTTTCAAAATCGGCCTCAAATGGCTTCACCCCCTAGGGAAATGTCCAATGGAATAATAGGGCAGTGCCTCCCTCATTTCCCTTCGCTTCCTCTCCTAGCCACCTGCGCTCCACTACACCTGGGGGAAATTTTATTCATGCTGGTGAAATTTGCATAATATCTGAATTTTATGTTCTGCAAAACTCCCAGAATTAGGTTAAATATTGCATCATGCAAATTCATATACTTTTTGAATACTATAGACTAATCCACATAGAAAATATCTTGCAAAGGGACATTTTGCGAGAGGTGTGCACTCAAGTGAAAAAGGTGTTGCAAGATACTGTCTAAAAATGTATTTTCATGAATTTGTTATGGAATTTTGTTGGAAAAAATGATCTGATTTCGTCCAGCTCTACACTTTGCCTGCTCACCCTTCCTTTGTCACTCATTGACCCTCTTCCAAAGCTGCCCATCTCCTTTTGTCCCTTCCTGCTCCTCCATCCTTGTCCACTTCACGCTCTTCAACTTCTCAGCATCTGCTCCAACCACCTCACTCACCTGCTCTTGTCTCTCACCTTATTTGATACTCAACCTGTGAAGAAGTGTGGCTCACTAGTTAGAGGAGGCAGACCTGGAAGCAGAGGTCAGCCCGGGACCAGGGTTCAATTTGCGGCTCGGCGGGGTCTTGAGTCCTCAAATGTCCATGGACTCGACAATTCTCGCTCCGGTGCCTACTCGATTCACGGGTTCACACTCTGCGACTCTGTGCAATAGCTTGCTTAATCTCCACAATGGCCCCTCGCGGCGGGATGCATAGCTTTCACCTTGTGGATACCCTGCCGGGGTTATCTCACAGGGGAATACCAGGACGGGTTCCCAAAGCAAGGGCTTAGAAACCGCTCAGTGATTTGCGCTATATAAATTCCTGTACATTTACATTTACAACCTCCTTTTCTTAACCCTTATTCTCTCCCAACGTATTGCTTTCACCTCATCTACTCTATTCTACTCTCCCTTCCCCTCTCCTCCCCTCTCCCCTCTCCTGTCCTCTCCTCTCACATCTTATCTCCTCTTCTCTCCTCCCCTCTCCCTCTCTTCTACTCTCCCATCTCATCTCATCTCCTCTCCTCTCATCTCCCATCTCATCTCCTCTCCTCTCACATCTCATCTCATCTCCGCTCCTCTCCTCTCCTCTCCTTCACACCTCTCTCCCCTTTTGCACTTCCCAGCATCTCATCTCTCTTCACCGTGCCATTTCGCACCCTTCCCTCTAATTCCTTCTCACCTTTTGTCTTCTCCATACCTCCTTCCCTCCCCATCCCCTTTTCGCCACCTTCTCCTGTTCTCCCCACCTCCTCCTCTTTTGTCCTTCATACCGCTAACTCATTTTCCCTTCCCATCATTGACTTCCCTCCCTCCCCAAGCCTCTTCCCCCATGCCTCCACCCCTTCTTCGCCCAATCCCTTCACCCCACCCCAGCCCTTCCTCTTCTTTCCTTCACACCTTTCTTGCACTTCCCACAAACTACTCTCTCTTCCCTTTCAATGCCCTCTCCCTCATCACATCCCTCCCCCACTTCCCCCTCCAGTCTGATTGAGATTCTGTGTCAAAAATGTATTTATCTCTCTGTGTTTTCCCCAAACTAAGCAAGATCTCGAGATGCTCCAGAGCATTGGTTTTGAAAACACACACATGTATGCAATTAAATGCAAGCTTTGACTTTTCGCCTGGGAAAGCGAGGGGATAAGGTGAGCTAAGCTTTTAATTAGAGTTACCCAGCTTGGGAGGAAGGGAATTCAGCCACCGGCTCTGCTCCAGACTAATCCCAGCTTTCAGGGAAGACTAATATACACTGCACAACGCTGCAACGAGGAGCAGGCTGACGGAGTATTTCTGAAACCATTCTCTCCCTCCTTCCCTTTCTTATTGCTTCCCAGCTCGTGACTTTAATCATTTTCCTGGCCCCGGGTTGAGGATGGGCTCTGTATTGCGCTAAGGGCATGCAAAAATGAGCAAATCGCCACTTTTCAATTTTTAAAAGAACAACAACTTTGCAACCTTCCCAAATGTAGATCGTGTAAATGTAAAACAAAAACAACTATCATTTTCACCAGCCCTTCGCAGCACCAGGACACTGTTTATGCTCTTGTAAGGATGAACTAGTACTGTTAGGGAGTCAACCCTATGAGACACCCTACATTGGCACGCCCCTGCCCCACCCTTTGCCTAATAACCATATTTGCAACTCCCACTGGAAAGGCCACCTTCTTGACCCCTCCTGCCAACAAACTCTATCTCCAGGTCTCTTGATCTCCTCCCATGTCTCAGCTTATGTTTCTGTCCCCTGCCAAGTCCTCCGCCATATCAGTGAGTGGCAGTTAAAACTGTGAACTTAGAGATAGGTCAGACATAGAAAGATCATTTTTTATTTTGGTAACTTTTAAAAATATTTAACAAATCTTCACACAACTTTTTAAAAAGTTGAACCATTTCAGTTCCTACCTGAAAAGTTTTGGGGCCAAGAAAAAGGGCATCCCCAAAACTCTTTTGACCCATATTATTTCCATAGGTTCAATAAGACAATGTTACAGAAAAACATGGATGAACAGAATTATTTCAAATTTGTCAGGAAGCTAGATCTTTACACAGAAAGTGTGGGGCATATTTACAATAACTGGCGCATCCCTGCATATCAGCAGGGATGCGCCAATTATTGTGCGCCACGGCTCCGCCACCATGGATGCGCCGCATTTACAATGCGGTGCACCGCTTGGCAAAAACGGCAAAAATGCTTGACATATCTGTGCCGTAAATGCGGCACATTGCTGGAGTTGTGTCGCAAGTGCGACTCAGCTCCAGCAATGCTCTGGGGGCCCTCTCTTCACAATGCTGCGTCAATCCTTACACCTGCTTCAAGCAGGTGCAGGGTTTTAACACAGCATGAGCTCAAAAGTGACTGAGTGAAATCTTGTAGATTTCACTCAGCCACTTTTGAAGGTGTTCCTGCGCTGGAATGCCCCCTCCCCCCAGCCCCCTACGCCTACATCTGGTGCAGGGCTTTACAACGTGATGCATCTCCCAGATGCGTCACGTTGTTAATACCCCGCAGCAAGGTGTGTCTTTTGCACCGCAGCTGCGTCACAAAAGTGACACAACGGCGGCGTAAAAGAGGCGCAAGTGGCTTGTAAATCTGCCCCTGTGCTTTTTGAGATTTGGTGTAATACTGTTCAGTTGTTTTAGAGAAATTAAGGCTCAAAATGTATAAATATTTGTGGCAACTGGAATCCTCGGACTCCTGTGAAAAAAATGGCAAACATTTCGGCTTGGTTTGTCCTCTGATGCAATTGGCAGCCGCAGCATGAAGAAAAATGTTGCAGCAGTCGCTATAAAACACAGAAACTCAGCTCCCAAGTCCTGAAACAATAATGTAAAAACATGTATAAGGGGTAAGGGAAGGGATACCCTGACCTCCCCATGTACTGTCATCAGTCATCAGTGATGTCACTGACCATGTCATGAATGATGTAATATGTAACATCATCAGCAGTGGATCCGGGCATGCTAGATATAGTAAGTACAACTAACTATATCGGAGGAATTTCAATGGTTTTGTACGAGTGAAATGTCCAGCTAACTATAACACCCCTAAAACCTACAGTTTTTCAGTGAATTTCTAAGGTTTTTTAAATGCTAATTCCTAACTATATCAGGCCTGAAACCTATGTTTTTTTCTGTGAAGTTCAAAGGTTGTTTTAAATGCTAATTCCTAACTATATCAGGCCTGACGCCTATGGTTTATTCAGTGAATTTCAAAGGTTTTTAAAATGCTAATTCCTAACTATATCAGGCCTGAAACCTTTGGTTTTTTAAGTGAATTTCGAAGGTTTTGTAAATGACAATTTTTAAATGTATTAATTGTTATATTTATTTGTTTTGATACTGATTTACTACATTTTTAATATAGATATTTTTATTTTATTTTTTAAGTTATAATTGATATTCTTATTGTAAAATATTAAAACTAAGTTCCAATTTTTTTTATTAATTGTTATTTTTTTTTAATATGGGCTGAAAGATGCAGCACTGAGGTCTGACCTGATAACAGGTGAGTAAATCGGACTTCGTAGTTCGGCTGATTTATGAGGAATTTTTTTAAGTTCCAAAACTCCACACTTAGAAGAATTTCCAAGTGAAACCAGTCAATGTTAGCCTATGGAAAGAAATTCAAGTTACTGTAAGTATGGTTAGAATTCCTTTTCAGGATTAGTAGTGCACTCAAAGATGCAGCACTGATGTTTCTTGTGATAACAGGTGAGTAAATCGGAATTCGTAGTTCGGCTGATTTTACAGGAATATTTTGCTCAATAGTGAAGGAAGGGAGCGGGGCCTGAGGTAACATGTGTGCAAACACGCCCTGTGGCACGATTTAGATTGGGGAATTAATTCCTCTCTGAATCCTGAGGTCCCCTGTAAGCCAACTAGCCCACCAGGTACCTCGAGTATGCGCCAGGCAGCTGTGTTGCAGAGAGGTGTTCAGAGGGCACGCCCCCTTTTTATATATATCTATACTACTATTATAAAGAGAGAACTTGCACCTTTTGGCCAGGTAAACTCGGGAACCACAGCGCCAATCTACACACCCGATACATCTATGAAAATGTCAGGGTGTGCAGATGGACATAGGCTATATAAATTTTAAAAAAAGTAAATAAAAAAAATTAAGTTTGAAAACAAAGTAGTCCCCTGAAAGTAGCGCCGGCCGGGACCTAGCGTTGGCCCGACGCGACGTGCGTGATGACCGCGACGCGATGTGCGTGATGACGACGAAGGAGGAGCGGCGGTGCAGGGAGGAGCGGCGGCACAGGTAAGGAAAGGGAACGTTTTCAAGCTTTTCCGAAACTCTCAGTGCGAGACTGTGTGATGCAGGGGGAGGCGTCCCAGGGGGGGTGAAGTGATGCAGACAGATGACATGAGCGGGAGTGAGTCGGGGCGGGAGGGGAGCGGAAGTGAGTCGGGGCTGGAGGGGGGCGGGAGGATGTCAAGCCGGGAGGGGGGCCTGGTCCGTGTCCGTGCAAGGGCATGCACAGACAATGTCGGGGCGGGCAGGGGCCTGGGCGGGCGGTTGGCCCTGAAGCCTCATTGCCCCCAGGCAACGCTGGGGCGGGCTGCTAGTATATATATATATATATTTATACAGAAATCCCACCACATATTTCCATTATTGCATGTAGGTTGGTGGAAAATTGCTGCTTGTGGTGGATTTTGTGAATATTCAATAGAGTTTATATTATGCAAGTGCAGTCTCGTTGAGCTCCTGATTATTTGCCTACTCATTCTTTGTAAGCTTTCCTTCTTTTCAATTACCTATGCACTTACGTACTTTTATCTCTCTAGTGGTAAGTGGAGCATTTTGAATGGTAGTGCCTCGCTTAATTAGCTTTTCCTTGCAAGTACTCAGAAGTCATGTCATACCAGCGTCTCACAAGCAATACTTATGCTAATGCATGTTTATCCATTTCTCATTGGGACTCTGAAACTGTCAGACATTTTGTATGTGAGACAGTGCTTAATTTGACCCAGTGGTTTCCGGTCCTTGGCACCGTGACTTAATTGCCAACACCGTCACTTATGACGGTCTGCCACATGGTGGGGCTGTTAATCTATTTAGAGATAAGCACAATGTCAACTGTTTATTAATTTAATATGCATTAACCCGTTTAGCGTGTCGCAAAATCCAACGCGATGCGGGCGTTCGATTGCGCGGGCGGGGCTGAGTCAGGCAACAAACGTGCGCTGCACTACTGAGGTAGTGTTCGCGACAACCGCTGGCCGACCGCAGCAGCTAACGGGATAAAATGACTACTAACGACTGCCCAAACCATTTGTATATCTTTGGGAGCCTGGAATAATTTGAATTGTCACATTTGTAGAAATGTTATGGTCAGTAGTTGTGTTGGCACTGTCATTGGCAGTGCTGGGAGCGGCAATGAGTGATGCAAGCTGCATTGGCATCCGAACGAGAGCCCTGGCACTCATTTGTTTACAAATTAAGCATTGAAATAAGCGCACTTTTGCTTAGCTTTCCTTTGTACGTAACTCAGCACACAATAAAAAAATACTCATAAAAGTTCTGGTATTTAGGTGAAATCACCCTTCACTGAACTGTGGGCACACCTGATGTTTTACATTTTGTTTTTAATTACAAATACGTTGCACACCTGTTCAATGTTGCCTCTAATTTCCCTCTATGGCAATACATCCAAAATGACTTGTGTCAATGGTGATGTGAAGTTGCCACTCCAGGGTGGGAAGGGAAGAGAGAAAAAAGAACACATTTTGTAGAGATGAATCTAAAGGCTGTTTTCAAACAGTGGAAAATATAAAAAACAAAAAAAATAGAAAATTAAATGGCAATAGCCACATTTCCACATGAATGGCTCACACAGATGTTCCATCTAATGAAAATGTCGGTTTTGTCTTTCAGGAGATTTCAATGATTTTCTATTTGGGAAGTGTAAAAGTGGAGGCAGAGTAGTCAAAACGAGTTATTTTCTCTGTTCCATAGTTTTTATAGTCAAAGGCATGAATGTCATATTTTGTTTCTTGCCCCCCAACGCTTTCACTGATTGCCTGTGGTTGTGGACGGTGCCTAAGAGACTGGCAGAGGGCTTATTGAGTTCTCGGCAATGATTCGCACAGCCTTTGTGGCTGAGTGCAATCCGTGATTTCTGCCTTTGGAAGTCTATGTGGTACAAAAGGGGGTCCATCACCACCCCCTTTTGTACCACTTTGTTCGCCATAAGTTGGCAGGGTATGCTCAGACGTGAGTCCCTTGCTCACTATGCCACTGGATTCAAGCAAGCCTGGCTGAAGACGGCTGAAATGCCAGAAACCGGTCCTAGGAAGCTTGTTTCCGGTCCAGGGAAGGCATGGCTTGGCAGTTCGGGCTGGACTGCTCCCATGTGGCACAGGGTCAGACTGATTTGCATATGGCTATGTCTGAACTGGGGTGGAAGAGTGGGCTAAAGAACGGTGATGGATTAAACCCAGATCTGTTGACTGGGTGTGAGTGTTTTTTATTGGTTCAGATGCTCCGTCCATCACCACCCCCTTTTGTACCACTTTGGAAGTCTATGTGGCAAACAGAAGATAAGAAAGTCAATGTTATAGTGGCAAGAAGTCCACTCTCCCGCATCAGTCGAATCCACTTAGGGCTCGATTACGAATCTGATGGTTCAAAGACTGCCAGACTTGTGAGGGCACGGCATTGGCTTTCTCCCGATCCCCGTATTATTATTAGGGCAGTCGGAACACCTTGCCTGCTGTAGCCACCAGGGAACGTTTGTTCCCTTGTGGCGTTGTGCCAATCAGGAGGCTGCAATAGGCTTGGCGGGCCTGCAAAGCATATTACTAGTTTCCTCTCCGCCGGAGGTGTCTTGGAGGTTCCTACTATATGTACACCATGGCGGAGAAGAAACAAAGGGCCCCCTGTGCCTCCTCTGCATGCGGTGTTCCCACTGCGGTGCTCATTTTCCGAGGCACTGCCGTTGCAACACCAAAAACCAGCCCGCCAAACAGGAGGAATCTCCTAATCTGACGGGTGCTCTGACCACTGCTCTTGGAGGTGCAGTGACAGGGCAGACCCGGCGCTGCAACGCCAAAGTTGCAGTCATGCCAATAGAGCGGATTCTTCATCTCAGTAGACAAGGAGCTCCAAAAGTTAAACACATCTCAGAAAGGTACCAAAAGGCAATCTGAACCTATCCTTCAGTTCCAAGATACATTAATATAAAGCACTGACAATAGAAAACAAGCACTGGCATAGCCATTGCTTTGAAAGCCCGGAAAAAGCAATAACAATGGCTGCTCCAGAGCAAACCAATTAAAAAAGTATTGCTTTGTGTTTGCAGTACATGGATGAAATGTGTGTCACAGAGTGTACATTTTCCAGATGTAAAATAATCCCTCATGCATTTCAAATGAGGTGAAATGGTACAAACAATGATGAGACAAAAATATTTGTGTGGACTGTTTGAAGATGTGATCCAAGATGAGATGGATCTTTTCTTAAGTCAACTAATGAGGACTCCCCAACCAGAGAAGCCAATGACTGAAAAAGTTGGAACCATAGACCCCTGGTGCATGAATAAAAAACAATGTGTTTTCTATGAAGGCTGCAAGTACCATTACAAGCCAGACCTAAAAACAGCTACACTTAATCAGTGTCTTGAAATGTGAGGAGTTGCAGAGTTTAGAAGCTTCCAGATTTGCCATGTTTATAAAAATGTATTAACTTAGCAATGTTTGAGGCTCTCAAAATTTGTAAAAATAAAATTTTACAAAGTTTGGCGGTGTCCAAGGGGGCTATTACTGATGCTGCCGCGGGCTACCCATACCTACTCTGAGAATCCCCTGTGCAGGGTTTCCTAGTCAGCCTGGCCATGACCCATGTACCCCAAACCAGTGCTGCACAACTATTCCATTGAGTGGCTCTGACCAGGAATGCTCTCTGAGGTCTGGTACCAGTGATCGTGGGATGGTTGTAGGCCTTCTCACAGATGTCTACGGTGATGTCAGACGAAACTGCTCCAACTTCACGTTCAGAAATAAATATGTTTTAGTATGTCTACAGTTTGTCCCTCTAACTGTTGTGGTAAACCTTTGGGTGTGGGTAACTATATATAAAACATTGATGGACACAAGGAACAAATACATCTACATAGCAAGACAGTCATTTATTTTGAGTGCTTATATTTTAATTTGGTCCTATATTGCCATCAAGAGTTCTAGTGACATCATAAACCACAAGGTTGACAGTCAAGTGGTTTATATATGTCACAGGAACACTGAGATGGCAATATAGGATCATATTACACATGTAATATGTTATGTATATTTACATGTTTTTTTATTATTAGCTTGAAAAGGCGGTTTTCTTCTAAGTGCAGTTAACAATGAGAACTGATTGAAACTGGAATATTTAGGTTTACCTTTTTTGAATAAATTGTTGATAAAGCAATGAACAATGGTGAGGACCAGGGGGTTTATATGATTCTTTGGCTTCGGTGTTTACAACATAATTATGGATTTCATGCATTTGGCTTATAATTTGCCACACAATTTGCAATATGTACAGATGTGACTAAAATTTGTTATGGCTAAAATGGATGCATATAATACTGACAGAGAATGTGGCACATAATATGCAAGTGTTGCCAAATACTTAAGAAACCTTGATGCATGATTTAATCCTCTACGCCACATAATTCTAGTGATCTCAACAATGTTCAAGCTCTGCAGAGTGGTTTTGGTGTGTGATTATGATAATGAAATCTGTATTTTCTAAGCAACCATGAAATATTCCACATAGTTCACAATTTAGTGTAAAATGTGGGTTTCATACCACAGCGTATTGTGCTATAAATGATCCATATATATATTATGCCTTAAGAATCCTGAATACCATGCAACAGAATACCATGACGTTTAAAAAAGATTTGATCCACAAATGCTCTTATCATCCTCGTAATAAGACATTCATATATAAATCTCTTCTTTTGAAGGTAAAATTATTGAAATATTATTCATAATTACCAGTACACTGAAGCTTTCTGGCAGTGTAGAAGAAACACAACAGGTATTTAGAGAAGAAAAGGATCTTTTAGTTTTCAATGGAGTTTGAGATATTTCTTCACCTCATGATCTTCAATGCATTCTAGCATATTCAATACCCTCAAAGACATGTCAGTGGAATCTTTTATTTTTAGAGGCATCTCACCAGGCAAGGAAAAAACATTTTCTGAATTTAATTGGATACTAAGTTCCCATATTGCTAAGATTCATACCACAATGCCTGAAAAGTAAGACACATATAAACAGCAATAAGAAAGTTTGGTGTTGGGAAAGCGAATATTACTTCCTCTATGTACCTAGCTCAGACCAAAGAACTGGTATGGGAGAAAGGCACAGTTTTAACCTATTCGGCAGACCTTCTCCAGCAGCTACAAAAGCACACATCTGCTGGAGACCAACCAGGAGTGTCATGGGCAGACCCTGCAGAGGTGCGGAGATTTATTTTTGCAAGTTTCAGAGAGTTCTATGAGCTACCATGCATTTTGAGAGCTTGCAACCTTTTTGTTTCAAAGCATCTGATTGGAAATCATGACTTTCTGTGAGTGTTTTTGGTGCATGATTCCATGTATAACATTAAAGGGAGGAATGGAGAATTCTGCCTAAGCAGTGAAGACTAAGCACTGTACCTGACTAAGAAATTCACTGACAACAACAGCCCCTAGAATCCGAATACCTGTAATGCAACTTGTGGGACTTTCACACAAAGGGGTAACTTACCGCTCCTAATAAACTGACCACGTGAATGCAACAGCAAGTCCCTCTAACATCCTGTGTAGGGGTGGGTGTAACTCACTTAATCCCATGTAGCGTAATCACACGAAATTACCTTAGGATTCCATGAACTTTCACAAAAAATATGCAAGAAGAGTTCTGAGTTTAGCGCTATTTATTAGACAAAAATCCTCTCTTGCACCCACACTAGGGTGCCTTGTTAACCTAAAAATAGTACTAGATGCAACAGAACACGAATTTCTCCTATTTGCTAAATGGGCACTTGGATTAGGATTTTCCCCCCAAGTGATTCTTCGTATTTAGGGTTACTTTCTTAGCTCAAAATGTAACCTTGGATCCAAAATGAACGCAAGGATGCATTTTGCGTTAAAAAGGAACCATAAAGGAAGCATGACAAGAATAGCAAGTGCAAGCGGCCACTCTGTAAATGTGCTCTGGCTGCAAGATTTTTCCCCCTAAATTACTCTCAGTTACTTGAGTAGGATAATTGTGCTATTATCAGTAACTCCACACCAAAGAGTAATACGTAATTTCTGAAATTGCTTTGATTACTTTGACGTAATTGAAATTGCGCCAACCTTATTCATGAAGTGTTGCATCAATTCTCTCTCTCTCTCTCTCCTCTGTTGCACGTGAATTTTTTTATGCTTTGTATGTGCTTACTTTTGATGCAGGGGTGATATGAATCTAGTGGTAGCCCATATTCCACCATTATACCTTCCCATGATTGTAGTGATTGGTTTATTGTTGAGGCATGGTAATGCAAGTGTCCTAACTATTCTTAGCCTGCCTCCTGTTAAATTTTGCAACATGTATGAATCATTCGCCCCCGGGACTGTGTGTTTGATGTGTAAATCACTTTACATAGCCAAATGCAGATATTTTATTTCTATGTCCAAATTGGCATCTTTATCTCTGCTACTTTTGGCTAATTATACTTTGCATAAATTTAACATGCAAAGGGCAAATTTAATGGCAGAACTAAATGATGCACGAGGCAAAAGTAGGGCAGTTTTCTTCAGTGTGGAAGCTCCTGAATGCTGTTTACTCTTCACTGCTGCTGCAAAGCTCAAGAACTCCTCATAGCCGTCTCAGACAGCCCTAATGGTGCACACACCAAGCACCATAAGTCTCAAGGGCCTGAAATACTTGTAATCACAGATATGAAAATTGTGAAAATTAACCAAGGTAGTGTTTTCACAATTTTCATATTGTGAAAATTAACCAAGGTAGTGTTTATGCCTCGCATCGCTAAGTCCCCAGAATATATTGCATAATCAACAAGCATTAGCAAATTCAATAGGTTTCAACAATGTCTGAGCTATTGGCATTGTCAATGTGAATGTCTTTTAGCCATGTTGTATAGCAGCATATCCGCTGTTCAGCATGGCTGCAAGTCACGAGTGTGTCAAGAGGGGTGGGACAATAAACTGAACATGGGGGGTGAAGAGACCGCACACGCGCTGTCTACCAGAGACCTAAACATTATTGCCTCCTAGTGTAATGGTTTGTTTTTTTGCAGTTTTGTAAAGCGCAAACGTAACCCGAGTTATTGGAACACTTTACCTGAGCACCAGTTGCATTTATTTTGTTTATTTATTTCAATTGTAGATATTTATATAGTGTGAACATGACCCTTTCGGGTATCAGAGCGGAGTTCATCCAAAAAAGGTACGCACACATTCATTTTTGGTAGATAAAGTGATATTAGGTAGTAGTAGTAATAACTTTATTTCAGTTACATAAATATAACCATAAAAGTACATTTAAAAACACAAATTAAACATAATCACTTTGAAACTACAATAAAATCACAGATGTGTGATAATTATATGCAACAAAAAGCCGTTTTCAATAGGTATTAATTACATTGAACATAACCTGATTGAAATTTCAATAGGGGGGATGTATATTTAAGAATTAAAATACAATAATACCGAGAGAAAAAATGAGACAGAAACATGATATAGATATATGAAAGTGGCTCGTGCTTTATCTTCAAATGAAAAGTTCATCAATGCACATGTCAAGGAAATCCTGTTAATTGAGACAGTCAATTGGAAAGTGACAGGTGACCAAACTACTAATATCTGAATATGAATACTGAAGGCAAACTTAAGACAGACTTAAGTTATGATTTTGTCTTAAGTCTGTCTTAAGTCTGTCTTAAGTTTGTCTTCAGTTTGTCTTAAGACAAATTTAAGACAAAATCCTAACTTTTGTGAATACCAAAAGTAGTAAGTTCATTCTGTGAATGCCAAAAGTAGTAAGTGCATTCTGTGAATATCAAAATAGTAGTAAGTTTAGGATTGAGTCTTAAGTCCATTCTGTGAATAGGGCCCAGTATGTTTAGTGGAAGGGAAGCCATTCTGAAATGTATTACCAAAGTTTTAGCTCTGTGGAGCGTAATCCCATCCAAGAATGTTCTATTTTTTGGTGCACACTTGTAAGACAAAACACTTATCGATCAGACCCTCCGGATGGGGTTCACACCAGACATTTAAAAGGATGTGGTCCTAGTAGAATCTCTTAATCTGAGTGCCCACATTTCTTCTCAGGTTTCCCAAATATCTGCGAATGTAATCTAAGGCAGAGCTTTTTAACCGCCTTGAGCCAGAGCATAGAACAGTTCTTATTAAGAGAAAACAGATCCTTCAGGGCAATTCTATATGAGACTTACTCAGGAGTTGTCCACAACCTGATCCAATACTTTAAGAACCTTAGTTGGGTTATATGGTCAACCCTCTGGATGTTCAGAGTCCACCTCAGTGGTAGCATTGGGGTGCTCCTTGTTAGATTAACTAGTGACCTTAGGAATCAATTTTCCATTCATGTTAGGAGACTGATCTCGCTAAATCCCCGGAGTTCTGCTCCTTAAAGAGTACCGCCCAGAGGTACTGCTAAGTAAACCGCAAGAACAGGCGATAGTGCCCTACTAGAAGTATGTCTGAACCTCTTTGAGATGGATGCAGAACTACGCTGCAGCAATGAACTCCTCTTTTCAAGTTGGGGCTGCCACGAAAGTTTGCCAGAGAGTCTAACATCTAAAAAGTTTGTGACCCTCACCGTCTCTGTCCATTCCACCTCCATTTTGTTTGTTGAATAAGCGATCGGGATTTAAGGCCATAAACTTTGTTTATCCAACATTATTTTTGAGGCCTCTATTCTCACAAAAACAAATTGAAGATCCATAGGGGTGTGTGAAATAAATAATGTGTCATCAGCAAACATGTTGTTTGCTAGTTTTGGAGCATTGTGTTGGCAACTATTCATCCACCCCACAGACCATTGATATACAAACAGAAAAGGGTGGGATTAGGTTATTTGCCCAGAGTCACAGGAGGTTAATCCAACAGCAAGGCTCAAACCTGGTTTCCCATCTCCAAAGTCGGTAGTTGTGGCCTTTCTGCACATCCCCTCTGCTTTAATGCTTTCGGGCTTGAGAGGGGAAAGAAACAACAGGTATAAGGTTGGTTGGAGGGGGAAAGAAGCAACAGGGATGGGGTGGGTGGGGAGGGTAAAGAAGTAACATGGATGGGGCAGGTGAGAGGGTGAAAGTAGCAACACGAATGGAGGGCGGGTTTGAGGCGACGAAGCGGGTGAAAACACAACCACTCATATGGAGTGCTTAAACACAAGTAAAAAACAGGAGTGATAGATACACACAAGTTTTGGGTGAATGCTTTAGGGGAAGGCCAAATACAAGAAGAGGCATGACACATGCATGCCAGGGACAAACAGGAATGAAGTATACAAGAGCACTGTTGAATCGAACGAATGGAACGCCTATTGGCGGGCTGTAGCCCACTGTTTGTAAACAAAATGTTTCAAAGAGACAACGAAGGTGCTGTCTAGCCGACACCTAAAAAGGAAACTGTTCCCTGTCTTGATTTTCAGCATCACTAGATTTGCACTAGTGGTGTGTAGACTTTCTATTACGCCTGCAAAATTTGGAAAAACGTTCAGATTCTGTGCTCCTTGACGTTTTTTTCCAAAGCTATAACTATTAGACTTATATTTCGCCTGTGCCACAATTTTTTTCCACGCATATTATTTTAAATGATCCAAAGCTCTCGCTCATCAAATATGCACGAAAAATTGGTCACAAATTCGATAGCGTGAGATTTGTTTTCACAACCTCGTTCCTTCCAATATTCCAAAGGCATGTTTACATTTGCATATTTTAAAACTTCGAACTTGTGGGCAAATCTCATTCTGTAAAATGTTTTTTTTTTTACTAATTTAATGACATTTTCAATATTATTTACTGAATTGCATGCAATGTGCAGAAGCACATTCATGCAATTTGGCAAACCAATTAAGCTGTTTGTACAAATACTACATTTTATTTTTTAACAAGTCATGCATAACATTTTAAACAAAACGCATATATTGGCTTACATCACCATAATGACGTTTTACACCTACTGTGGAGGGATCTTTCTAGCTCTAAAATGATGTATTAGCTTACATGACCCGTATGACTCCTTGGAGCATATTACCAAGATTAAGCGATAATTATCGCTTAACACGGTTATCAGCAATATTATTATCGCCGAGCACCGCCGATCTCTATCGCAGATAAACCTTGCTATTATCAAACTTTATCTCAAAAGCGATAAAAATCGGCCAAAATGCATGAATATCGCTGAAAAGTCAGCGATATTCATGCATTACCGAGCTAATGCTCTTAGCCATGTTATCCACCTACCATTGGATAATATGGCTAAGAACTGCTCTGGGCAGGCGTTAGCTTTTGGAGATATTCGCGCTTAGCGCGAATATTTCCAAAAGTACGCCATTGTAGGTAATAGGAGATAGCGATGTTGGCGACTGTTTACAGTCGCTAACATCTTGGCACGCCCACTTTGCATGTCATTAGCGATAAATATCGCTGACATGCAAAGTGGGCCCCAAGATCATCGCTATCTCCTACTAGCTGTCGCTAACTGGTGTTAGCGACAGCTAGGTAGTAGGGCAATAAAATTATCGCCGCTTTAGCGGGAAAAATTCCCGCTAAAGCGGCGATAAGGCCCTTGGTAATATGCCCCCTTGATTTTATCTTGTAATGATCTTTTTGATTCTAAAAGAATATTATTAAACAAATTGCAGGCCTTGAAACGTTTTTCATTTTGCAAACTATATTGTTTTATCTATGACACATTGGAGGATATTCACAAGGTGTTAGCGCCAACGCAGGCACACTGGTGTCTGCAAGCCGGTAGGTTTGTTTAAGTACAGGAAGGTGTCCCTTCCTGCACATAAACAAACCTAAAAGGCAAGTTTGCAACTTACATGTGTGCTGCTTCATGCAAACGTCACTTTAAAAAAAAGTTCTTTTATGTACAGGAAGGGACATAAAACAAAATGTGTTTAACTAAAAATGCAATAAAGGTAACCAAATAAGATATTTTTATAGGAAATGTATGGCAGGTTGATTCCCTTGAGACAGAGTAATGGCCAACTATGAAGTAGAGTCAATGTATTGGTCAGGTGGCATAGTGGCACGCATAGCGTAAACTGCACCATATCTTCTTATAAGGGGAAACATTGGTTACATTGCGGTGTTTACACCGCAATACCTTTACAACGCAGGTATTACAACGCAAGTCATTACAATGACTTGCGCTGGATGGCGCTCTAACCTAAGGAATAGTATGATTTACTATTCCAACACCTTCCCTACTGTAAGTAGACTGGAGTTGGAATAGTAAATAATACTATTTCTAAGTCCAGCGCTCTCCAGCGCAAGTCATTGTAACGACTTGCACTTTAATGACTGCGTTGTAAAGGTATCACAGTGTAAACACTGTGATGTAACGTTGTATATTCGCTTATAAGGCCTACTCAGCATATCTTCTGTCTTCTGACAATTTATCTTCCAACACACTAGAAGAGTTATATGATAGAAGCACAAATGGTTTTACCACGCGTGCCTCTGCCACGCATACCAAACAAGAATGCATCTTAACCACGCATTCCTTTACCACGCATGCCTTTGCCACAAACTTTCATGGTATAGGCATGAGTGGCAAATGGCCATGTGTGGCTAAAGTCCCACTTCCACGTCTACACCCAAAACTTCCCTTACCCTTCCCCCCTCGCTTTTCCTTAAACTACCCCATCCCTTCCCCTGCACTAAAACCTACCCGACCCTCCCAACACTAAAAACTGCCTCAAATACCCATTCCCCTCCCACTGCCCCAAGGCTAAAACCCTGCACACTACTCCGACCCCCCTACCACCCTCTGCGCTGTCGCTTAAACTACTCCAAGCCCTTCCACTGTCCTAAAACCTACCCAAATCCCCAGTACTAAAAACTACCCTAACTACCCATTCCCCTCCCACTTACCTAAGGTCTAAAATCCGACAATCTAAGTTACACTACCCCAGCCCCTCTGCAATGTCCCTTAAACTACGCCAACAACTTCCATTGCCCTGAAACCGAACCGACTCCCTCCCATCCCTAAAAACTACCCCAACTACCCATTCCCCTCCCACTGCCCTAAGGCCTAAAAAAAAGTGGGACTCTAGCGGCACAAGCCTCTCATAAATAGGCCTTTTAGAATTCAGAAGATCAAGAATAATTCTGTGGGTGCTGACTCCCTCTCTGGAGTCCCATTCTCAGTGACATTAATGATTGGTCAGGCCCTTTACGAAGGAAGTAAAACTTTCGATTTCTAATATTTTTGTGATTTTGACGAACTTCTTTTCTTGACTTCTAACAATTTTCTTGATTGTATACAACGTTTTACAACCCATTTGAGTGTGTATGTATAAATATATATATATATATAGATTATAGATATATATATATATATATATCCCTCAATATATTACAGCTGACACTTGCTCCCTACAGTATTCTCCTGTTGTTCATTATATCTATATTTTGAAACCCAAAAAGAAAAGCTCTGAGGCACTTCAAGGTAACATTGGACTATCCAAAAGCCAATAAAAAAACTATTCTTGACGCAGCCTCTGAAGCGCAGGCTGGTCCCCAACCTTTCAAAGGGCTATCGGTAAAATGTATCGATTCGGTAATAAGGAATGTTACCGAATCGATACATTTTACCGATTTAATACCTACATCACATTTACAGATTCTTAAATACCGAATCGGTAAAATTCGGTATCTAAGAATCGGTAAATTGTGATTACCTAGATCTAGCCCTTTAAGTCTTATTTTTTCTTGTAATGTTTGCATTGGAAGGAACCATCGACTTAAAACTGCTGACAAGTGCCTTGGCAAAAAACGTGTGCCAGTGTAATTTAGGTGTTAAAGGGGCACACATACGATTTGCATCTTCTTTAGCCCTTCTTCACTGGTCAAAATGAGAGCGTTTGCTTTTAGTGTGCATGCCAAAGCGGCACTGCCCAGGGAGGACGATTGTCTTTGCCAAAGCAGCTTTGGCTGTTAATCCTAATTTCCGCCTCTATTGTGTGGGGTCCTTATTTTTCATTAAGGTCTTCTAAATGCGCCTTTGGAGCTGCGAGTTTTATTGAAGGCATCAGTAAACTTCTTTATCTCACTTAAGGCTTGATATGGGATCAATATTTCTAATTTTCCTCTTGCTCTTACAGCCCATGGCCTTACTTCACTCAGCTGCTGAAAACTGAGACACTCGGAAGTCTGACTCTATAATTCCTCATTAACACTCCCAGCAGAAGACATTGGAAGGAGAGCTCGAAGCCTTCAGAGCATCAGTGACACATAAACAGACGAGGAAGGCCACGCCTGGACTCGGTGCTGGGGCAGAACATAAAGTATGTAGGTGAAGGAGGGTCCCTACTGATGCCAAAATTCTTTATCTGGAGTCCACCCATTTTACTTTCACTTTAACCAACTAGGGGGCATATTTACAATATGTGGCGCATTTCTGCAAATCAGCAGGGATGCGCCAGAACAGATGCTACATGCAAGTCTCCCCTTGCGCCACCACGGATGCGTCGCATTTACAGTGCGGTGCACCATAGCGCAAGGATAGGCAGATGCGTGTCATATCTTGTGGCGTAAGGGCCACGGAATGCTGGATTCGAGTCGCAAGCGTGACGCAACTCCAGCAATGCACAAGGACTGCCCATACCTAACAAGGTGTACCACTCCTTACGCCTGCTTCAAGCAGACATAAGGTTTTGTCGCAACAACCTCTGAAAAGTGACTCTGTGAAATCTTGTAGATAACACTGCATCACTTTTACGAGGCGTTCCCGAGACGGAATGCCCACCCTGCGACGGAACGCCCACATGACACCTAACACAGGTTTCATGTGGTGCATGGCTTTACAACGTGATGCGTCTCCCTAGATGCGTCAAGTTGTAAATATGGTGCAATGTGGCACATGGTTTACACTGCCGCTGCATCACAGAAGTGACGCAACGGGCGGCGTAAATGTGTTGTAAGTGTCTTGTAAATCTTCCCCATGAACCGTTGCTAAGGTAGAAACGTAACAAATCTCTGTGATCCATGGACCCTTCACCGATCGACAGAAATACCAGAATCTTATAAAACGTGTGACCAGATCTTCAGAACTTCATGGAGCTATTCTAGTGGCAGAAAGTGCTATGCAAAGGCTGTTAACTTTCAAAGAAAGTTTGGCCCTCTTACCCCAACGGTTTGGTGTATTCATTAATCTGTACAATATTGTAGCCTTGCAGAGTTCCCTCTGGATGCGTCACATCCGGTTCCTGGTGGCTTGCCTCCGCATCTACTTACCTCTGCGACATTCTCATGTTCTTGTAAACAGAGCCATTAAGAACAGGCGTTAATGGACGAGTGTGAAGGGCTGGACATGTACCGGGGGTCCCCCAGGTAAAAAGATGCTTCGTAATTGTGATGATAACCTGTACCGGGTAAAATAAGAATTAGTAAAATAAGGCAATGTGGGATTCCCTGGAAACCAAATGTCAATAATGGTAGAAATTGATCTGAAATATGAATCAGATACCATACTTTAACCCCTCCCCTGCTGGTGATGGAACCACTCCGTCATCAGCCGCGGTCGCGCTCTGCTGAACGTTCTATTGAGCGGGCGGGGCCGTGACGGAACCGCTCCGTCATGAGCACAGCGCAACCGCGGCTGGTGACGGAGCGGTTCAGTCACCAGCATGCGTCCGCCACGCGGCCACCCCACCCTCTTACCACTGCGGCAGAATAGCCACCGCAGTGAAGGGGTTAAGGCAATAATCACAAAGTATACTACGATGCAAAGGAAGTTAATAGTCGATGGTCATTCCAAGTTGTTCCCCGCACTTATTATCACAATATTGTTTAGGAGCCTACTGAGATCTTTGAAATAATCTGAATCAGCATCTAACTTAAACATTGATTAAACAATATACCGAAAATGTCACCAACCAATCTGGATGTCATCCCCTTGACTGGTGTCAGACGGAATCTCAGAGTCCAAAAGCACTAGGGTACCGCAAAAATGTTTTACAAAACATTTAAAAATAAGATGAATAGAGGAGGCATTTGATAAGGTGGTCCCTGTATATTTAGATTTTCCAAACTAAAGCACTTTTTTAAAAATATACATTATTTTAGGGCATTTAGAGATACAAGAAACAGTACAAGGTCAACAGTCAAGCTGCTTGAGAATAGAGCTGAATAAGATACCTATGGCAGCGTACATAGCAAGCATAAGACAGCCAGGCCACCAGTAATATTACAGCTAGAACTTTCGACAGACCAAAGAAAGAGGGGAACATCAAAGATAGTGTCTGGCTGCAAAATGTGCGGCTACAGAGAGGTTGATGCATATGTCACAACGTTGAAATAATGTCGATACAGAGCTAGTGGTCCCGGTTGATGGCAAGGTTCTCACAAGTTTGGGGGAATCCACATATCTTTAGGGCGGGATCGTAATGGCATGAGTTCCCAATATGTAAAAAGTTGCTCTTGACAGTAGGACTCATCATTAAACCAGGCTTGGATTGCTGGGGTTGGTTTCCTCCCTCAGTGCATTGCGACCCTGAGTTTTGCTAATAGGAGTAGCATAGCCGTGCGGCGGTGATATGTGTTGGGTATATTTTCTACACAGCCAAGATGGAGAAACGTGGCCTGTGGCGTGTGGTATCATAAGCAATGGGGGTCGGGGGATAATCCTGTGTTGAATAATTGTGGTGGTGTATGGTATAAGCAGTGTATATATTTAAAGTGTAAGGGGCTGATTCACAGAACTAACTTAAGACAAAATCCTAAACTTACTACTTTTGGTATTTACAGAAGGCATTTAGTAGTATTAAAGTTAGGATTTTGTCCTAAGTTTTACTTAAGACAAACTTAAGACAGACTTAAGACATACTTAAGACAGACTTAAGACAAACTTAAAAAAAAATCCTAACTTTACTACTACTAAATGCCTTCTGTGAATACCAAAAGTAGTAAGTTTAGGATTTTGTCTTAAGTTAGTTCTGTGAATTGGGCCCCATAATCCTCAGCCGATAAATGGAAGACACTATTTCAAGTTGGCGAAACGAAACCACTTTAACTTGAAGAAATAACTAGTGTGCTGGAGATTCTCAATTGTAGCGTGCTCTTTGATGAATATTCTTTATTCCCCTTGCGAAGAAGGTTGGCCTTCATTGCCACTATGTATCTGACTTTTACACTAGATCCATTGAAAGTATTTCTGGTGTTAGATAGGTGAGGAGTTGCACATTGCCAATTGTTACTAGTATGCTGTATTACAACTAGTAGTGAGCACATTTTTATCACCTGGATTGTCATGCCATGAACAACGTTTGCAAAGCCAGTTTGGTCATCGTTTTATTCTTCACGGTTTTTATTATTTATGCTAACATGCTTCACATAATCTTTGCAATAGGTCACCATCTGTTTCCCCTGTTTTTGCCCCGGTACAAAATATTTTGGACTGTAACAAAATTTATTAGCTTCAGCCCTGTTATATAAATGCCAAAGCTACCAAATACCAAAACTGATGTGTATGCTTTCAAAGTTCAAATTGTATGTCATATTGTGTCAAGTGCCTAATTTGAGCTGGTGGTTTCTGGTACTCAGCACCGGCACCTAACTGTAAGCACCGCGTCTAGTGACTGTCCACCACAAGGTGGCGCTGTCTGTTTAATTCTGAGTTGAGCACAATAACCGTGTTTATTATGTCAAATCTCACTTGAAAAATAATAATATCAGCCTCTCCCACCATTATTATAGCTTTTTGTGGACTGAAATAGTCTGAATTGTCACACTTGTAGGAGTGAGGAGGTTCAGTGTTGTTGGTACTGTCATTAGGAGTGCTGGTAGCGACAAATGCATGGTGAATGCCACAGTGCCTCCCGAGAAGGGCCCTAGCACTTAACCTTTTTACAAATTAAACACTTTGTCCCTGGTGGCTTGGAATTATCTGCATCCTGGCCTACATTAGCTATTATCTCTCCACTGCATCTCACCTGTCCTTCCACCTTCCTGATGGCACAGGGCTCCAGAGAAGCATTGTATTTGTGCGTGCTTGTATTGAAGTAGGACAGCTTAAGTATGGCTTTTAACCGAAGGCGCGTCATCCCTTGGCGGTATTTTCATTTAGAGCGGTGCCCTTTATCCAGATCACGTTTGCTATGGTGCCTCTCTTTCTTGGAAAGGGCACATTATTCATGTATTAAAAGTATAGTAGATGGTCTTTTCTAATACATGATGTACGTCTGACAGCCTGTGGGACAAGCTGATGCCATGAATATGTTATTTCACAGTGATCCTTCCTTTAATATCCTTTAAAAATACTACACATGGAATTGGACTGAATAAAGGCTTCCATGTCTGCCCTATTCAGGCTACCCAGTTCCATGCCTACTTAATTCAATATCTACCACCCAGCCTATTCAATTTCATATCTACCCATTTTCATAAAGTTGCATAATTCTTTGATGCGCTCTTCGCACAGTTCTGTGAATTCATTTAAAATCTGTGAAGGTAGCGTCTACTGTCACATTTATCAAAATGGACTGTATTGGATATATGCATTAGTGTAAAGCTACCATGAACTGCCATTTTATGCAATGTAGGTGTATAACAGCAAGCACTGGCAACATCAGAATGACTTTCATGATAGAAAATCATGCAAACACAGGCAATAACAAATGCTGTATTGGCAGTAATAGTGAGGATGGTGAGGGTAATGGTATTGCTTATGTTGATAATGGTATTGGTGGTAATAATGTTGTTCATAGTGTGTTGGTGGTAATGATGGTAATAATTCTGGTGGTAATAATTCTGGTGGTAATATTGCTGATGGCAATTGAGATGGTAATGGTGCTTGTGGTATTAGTGGTGGTGGTAGGGATAAGGGTGGTAGTAGTAGTGATGGTAGTAGTAAAGGAGTGGATGATACCGGGTAATACAAGTTCTGGCAACAATATTAAAAACCAGCATACTGCAGTAAAAGAATGTAAAACGAATTCTTTTTTTTGTATACATTCGATGTAGGAGACAAAGAATTGAAGGTGTGATGTTTTAGTCTTTTCCAGGTGTTAATTCGACTCTCATGGATTGCAATACAAGGACTCTGCAGCAGGGCAAACAGTGAATATCATGAGATGAGAGAGTAATGTAATGTAATGTAATTTTATTTTTATAAAGCGCGACTTTCACTCCACGGAGCATCTTGGCGCTGACCACTCGTGTCTAAGAGGTGTTAGCCCAGGGAGCCAGTGAGGTCTCAGAAGGATAGAGTAATACTTCTATGGGTAGTGCCAAAGCCCATTCTAATTATATTTTAAATAATCGTTAACGGTACATCATGCAGATTGTAAATTGTAAATAGGTGTTGTTGCTGGGATTCTAACATGCAACTTGTCTAAATGTTGTCTTGCTTTCACTGTCTAGTCATTACAAACACCATCTCCATACAATGTCTCAGTCACCCGGTCCCGTCAAAGTTATCTATGCTCATCAGTTGCAATACTTTAGGTAGAAATGTACACCAACTATAATAACCCCTCCCATGCTCATGAAAAGCTCAGCTCGTCATGAGCCACGGTTGCGCTGTGCTCATGACGAGCTGAGCTCGTCATGACCCGCCCGGCGCTCACACGAGAGGATAATTCCCCTGCTGTGCTGAGCGTTCCATTAAAAAGGGCGTGGTCGTGACGAGCTCAGCTCGTCATGAGCACAGTGCCATTGTGCTGCATGACGAGCCGAGCTCGCCATGAGCACTGGGGCGCTGTGCGTGCCCCTCAGCCCCCCAGCACAGCGGGGGAGTTACCCCCACGGCCAAGGGGTTAAATCAAACGGATAGGCCTGACTCGGAGTGTGTTGGAATCCAGGTGCTTTTTTAGGCACCAGATAAATAACGACAACCTGGGGCACTTTATTTATTGAGTCAGATAAATAGTATCTATTGTGAGTTTCTGGGGAATAACATCCAGATTTTGATGTTACTCCACACCAAAATTTGGATGGTGTGGTATTTACCATACACTTCCCCCTAGTAGATTCCAGCAGGGTTAAGCTGAGATATTTAACACACCTGGTAATTACTGTATACGGTAAAGACCACCCAGCGCATCATTCCAACCCGTGCTTAATCTGATATTTACTCAGAGATTGGAAAACAGAGCTACTCATATTCAGGGCCTAGGTGTTCTTTGCGTATGTGATACCAATTATGGTAGGGAATATTGAAGGCAGACTTTTGAAGGGTCACAATATTGTGACCAGATTATAGAGGGTCAAAATACTGATGCGGGAACTGCACAGAGGGTGGTATGGATTTATTATGCTTAACTCCACATCTATATATCTTGAAGATATGTGCCTTACATTAAGGTATATATATATGTAGAATTAGGTAGAGAAAAGCTATAGAAACTTACCTTTGTATTTTGCCCCTGGATAATATGGTCCCTTCGGTAACCCTTCGGTATTCCTTCTTCGATATTGCTTACACATACTTACAATTCCATTGTGCATAGAAAAGATCTTCAAAAGGTAAAAATGGTTGAGAAAAATGAAGCATGTATTTGTCATTGTGTACACAATATATCCACAAAATACTGACTTGCAGAGAAAAACCCTTCATAACTTTTCAAGCCTGGCTGGGTTCAATTAAAGTGAAAATTATCTTCCTCTGCAGTGAAACTTATCTCACAATGAGCAGAAAACCTTGCATGGGCAAATGAGAAAGTAAACTGGAGCACTTCAAAACATTCATGAAGGGGGAAAAGTGGGAAGTTTGCAAAACTTTATTGAAGATAAAAAAGCTTTGCATGCTCCTAATCTTTACACACACTGACTGATTTGCAAACTGCGTTTTGTATTACTACAAAACATACTACAAAGTGCTATTCCAAAAATGTGTGGTGTTTACACCTTCACATTACCTATACTTATGTGCAGAGGTCTACACCCCGACTCCAGAGTCTCCAAATACTTAAGTATACATTTTAGCAGCAAATGTAGGAGGCACACAGGAGAATGGCTTAAAAAAGGTGGCACACTTACTACAAAAGGGGATGGTCTTACACAGGAGTGGGAAACGTTTGTGGAGGGTCAAGGAGGTGCTTAGTGAAGGCCATCACCTACCACACAAAAGTAAGTCAATTGCTATACACAGGGGGTGTAGACATGTAATCTACACTTTTGTAGTAAATTTACACACAGTGTTTGTGAATATCGAAAAGTAGTACATTTACTCAAAAGTGTAAGTTACCTTTGTGAATTAGGTCCTATGTATATGTTTTCCAGTGCTACATTTGGTGCACACTGGGGGCCCGATGTAGGTGGCCAATACCGGTCGGAAACGGCCGAATTCGGCCGTTTCCGACCGGTATTTGGCCTTTTGAGATGTAGGGGACCTTTTTTTCTCCGAATCGGTATTTTACTGATTCGGTAAAATTACCGAATCGGAAAAATACCGAATCGGTAAGTTTACCGATTTTAAAAAATCGGGATGTAGGTGGGACTACTTTCAGTCCCACAGGCCCTTCAGATTCTGTATTTTAACACCCAATCCAATTGGGTGTTAAAATACCGAATCCAGGTGTGCATGCACATGTGTGCATGCACACCTATGCCATGTGACAGACAGACATGCCCTTAGGGCATGTCTGTGTGCCACATGGCACACAAGCCAGTATTGGGGGTGCTAGAGGGTGTCAAAGTGACACCCCCTGCACCCTTGCAGAAATCGGTAATTACCGAATCGGTAAATACCGATTCGGTAATGCACATTGATTCCTATGGGCTTCAAGGCCCATAGGAATCAATGGGGGATACCGATTCGGTATTTAAGAATCGGTAAATACCGAATCTTACAGATTCGGTATTTACCGATTCTGAAATACCCACATCTCCCCCCCTCCAATTTACCACTTCTTAAATACCGAATTGGTATGATTCGGTATTTAAGAAGTGGTAAATTGGAGTTTACCTACATCGGGCCCTGGATGTTTTCCAGTGCTACATTTGGTGCACACCTAATGTTTTCCAGTGCTACATTTGGTGCACACTTAATGTTTTCCAGTGCTACATTTAGTGCACACTTACTTGCTGTTCAATTGTCCAAATTGTTTCTTACCCCCAAACAATTTCGGGGAACACTGGGCTAATGGTTTTTGAACAGCCAAACAATTTGGAATAATGGGCCACCTGTATGTACCTTTTTTAAGGTCGCAAGCGGCCCGAAGTCAGGCTGTTTGTGACTGGAAAAAGGCTTTCCCAGTGTACCAAACCCTGCTTTGCAATTCGGTAACCTAGTACTGAATCGCAAATTGGGTTAGCAATTCGCTATTCGGAAAGGGGGTTTTTAAGGCATCCTTTCCTAATTCTGAGTCGCATTGGTATGTAGGAATGTTTTGTGACCGAAATGCAGTTGCAAAACATTTGCATTTTATCACCTACTTCAAGCAGATGTTAACCCAACGTGGAAAGATTAATTTGATTTGAATAAGATATTTTATTTTCCATATGTTCAACTTCATGTTTCATGTGAACAAACAATTACTCTAGTTTCCTAATGCGTTTCAGGATATGTCCCATATCAAGGGAAATATGTTATTTCTGAGATTTTCTGTGCAGGAAATATCATCTATCATTGATGAATCCACTGCAATCATATCTGGGAGATCAAGAATGTGCAAGAAGTCCTGAGAAATAACAGCAACAGTACTATATACAATGCCATACGTGCAACAATAAACTCCTGGCTGATGCAGTCAGGGCAACAACAAAAAATGAAATGTGGAAAACATTCAAGGACAATTGATCAGTTAAACAGCTGAGCTAATCAATATTCAAATGGTTAGAATAAATATTTCTTTTGGCTTCAGTAAATGCCTTTACTGACTGGATTAAAAAAAGTATGGCCCAAGTTGGAACTTCATTATCAAAGAGCTTTAGCACAAGCAGAGACGATGGGATGGTTAGCAGGACAATACACCGTCTGACAACTTTACTCTCTATAGTTTTTAAAAGAGAATGTTCCCATAAAAATCTTGTCTGTGGTAGAACACAACTCCTAAAGTTGGTGTCTTGATGAGTTTTTCCCCACAAATATACTTTCATCCAGCTGAGTCAGCAAACTTCATGAATTTTACAGAACTTAGGAAGTTCTACAAAAAAACTTCACAACCTTGTGGAAGGAAAAAAAAGTTGGCAAACTGTGAACCCTTCAATTTGGCCCAAATCTTAATTATCATTGTTCTTCGTCACCTGCTTCCACATGGTTAGGTAGTTTTTTTATTTTTATTTATTTATTTTTTTTTGATAAGTTTCATTGCAAGTGATCAGGTTACAGACAAGATTAGTACAAAAAAGAAAACAGCAGAGAATGTTTCATATATACAACAAACATTGCATAGAAAAGAAAAAGAAATAAAAATAGCCATTTCCAATCATAATTGTACATTGGGGAGACAACAGTGTAAATAAAAACTCAAGAAAGAATGACTAAATAAGCTACTACCCCACTTCCCCCTCCATCCATCGCTCTATAGGTTCCCAAATTTTTATTCACATTGCCCTTCTTTTACGCCCTTTCGTTTTATAAATGGCTATACCTTGCCAGCAGCCGCCCTCTCCAAGCAGAGAAATAGGGTGGGTCTGGACTAATCCAATCTTGAGTGACACTAGAACGAAAAACCCCAACAGAGATAAATAAAAGCTTTTTATGATTATCTATCATAAATGTAGAGGAGGCTCCGAACAATACAAGCTCTGATGTAAGTATTATAGGAATTCCGAGTATCAAAGAAAGAAAATGTTGGATTTCTGATAAAGTTCTGCTTAGATGTGGACATAGAAAAAACATATGCACCACGTCCGCCTCGTGCAAATCACATCTACTACAAGCAGTGCCTACTGAAGACCCCCATTTTGAAATTTTGGCTGGCGCATAAAAAAGATTGTACAACACCATGGTTAGGTAGTTTCCAATGCAGGATACAAGTAACCACTATTACACAGCCTATTATACCCCAGCCTAACCCAGCACAGTCAGCTGATGTAACATAACTGCATAACGCAACATAAGATGAAAATGTGACATAAATCAGTGTGAGATAACTGACTCTCATCATATTAATTTTTGCAACACTCTCAACTGGTGTCTTCCAAGACATATGCAGGGCTAGCTGCAGCATCTCTAACGTGCTGCAGAAGACCTTATTACTAAATGTTGTGGTGCAGACATAGGGGCATATTAGCAAGAACCTCGTTAAAATTATGGCCGTTTTAGCGGCAGGAAACTGCGGCTAAAACGGCAATAATGGGCTTGCTAATATGTGTTATAGAATTCCAATAGAAGCCCAGGTTAGATGTGCAGGACGTCTAACCTGGGCTTCTATTGGAATTCTATAACGCATATTAGCAAGCCCATTATTGCAGTTTTAGCGGCAGTCTCGTGCCGCTAAAAAGGCGATAATTTTAACGAGGTTCTTGCTAATATGCACCTCAGTATTGCCCCCTGGCCCAGCTTCAGTGGCTTCTTAGACACCAGGTGGTCAAATTCACGTCATCCTCCATTGTGTGTAAAGTTATCATCTGACTTGGACTAGGATTTCTTACCTTCAGGTTGAGATGTATTTTCTTGCACAGAGTGGCGTAGTTAGTTCATGTGCCGCCCGTGGTGGTTAATGCGTTTGCCGCACTTGGCTGCATGTCAGAGCAGGGGGTGCTGGATTTGCAGAGACGAATGCAGGTAAGGGGGGTTGAAGGGTTACGGGAGATTCCCACAATGGCCACAGGTAAGGGGGGAGGCTGCCGCCCCCAAAACTCCTGGCCGCTCTTGCTACGATTATGCTTGAACAAGGTCTCTGATCTTCTCCCAGCGACTCCTGGTAATCCAGTCCTTCACAGCCTCACATTTTAGGCAGTGCATTCAATATCCAGGTGTCTGGGCTCTGGAACCCCCCCAGTTTTCAACCCTTGGATAATTTCAGACCACTTGGCTTTATGCACATGCTTGAAGACGTGGCTACGTATGGATTAAGGATACTTCCCAGTCATGCCTTCGTTCGATTGCTGATTTTTTAGTCTTTAGTGCCAAGTCACCTTCAGGTAGTTGGGTTTTCTACAAACATATTAAATAAAACAAAAAATGAAGTGTCTAGAACTTAAAGTGAGTGAGTTGGATAGTATTCTACAGCATAATATAATATACTATCATGCCACACTGCATACCAAGGTAGGTTAGATAGTGTTCTACAGCATAACATAATATACTATTGTATAACACCCATACCCATGGTGGGTTGTATAATATTCTACGGCATAATATAATATACCATCATGCAACACTACATACAATGGTGGGTTGGATAGTGTTCTACAGCATAAGATAATATACCATCATGCAACACTGCATACCATGATGGATTCAATAGTGTTCTACAGCATAACATAATATACCATCATGCAACACTGCATACCATGGTGGATTAGACAGTGTTCTATAGCATAATATACCATCAAGCAACACTGCATACCATGGTAGGTTGGATAGTGTTCTACAGCATAGCATAATTTACCATCATGCAACACTGCATACCATGGTGGATTCGATAGTGTTCTACAGCATAACATAATATACTATTGTATAACACCCATACCCATGGTGGGTTGTATAGTATTCTACGGCATAATATAATATACCATCATGCAACACTATATACAATGGTGGGTTGGATAGTGTTCTACAGCATAGCATAATATACCATCATGCAACACTGCATACCATGGTGGGTTGGATAGTTTTCCTTTGTGAATCCGGCCCTTAGACTTCAGGTCTTAAGTTAGACTTTATGTCTAAAGATAGACTTTGGGCCTCATTTATGAGTTTTTGCATAGGCAGCGCTGCAGGCCTTCCTGCCTACGACAAAAGAAAGGGGCAGGAATGTGCTGTATCTATCAGATACTGTGCATTCCTGTCCTTTTCTGCTGCGCTGGCACACAATGGGCTGCCGTGCTCCAATGCAGGCATGTGCAAGTGTGCTTGCATTGTGGTGATGATTATCTCTGTGCAGGAAGGGAAACCTTCCTGCACAAAAACAATTACAAGAGGCAGAATTCAGCACACATAGAAAAAAGAAAAACTAGGAGAAATAAAGATATTTCTCCTCGTTGTGCCTCCCTAATGCCTCCCTTGGGCAGGCGTACGTTTTTGGTGCTGCTTTAGAGTTACGATTGCTCGTAAATCTGGGGCAGTGTTAAAAAGCCATGGATGTTGCTGGGAATGCCCTTAGGACCGCCCATTGCACTTCCCTTTGACGCAGAAGACTGCATTAAAGGGAACGATATCTACGAGCATTAAGCCAAAAAAAGTGGCTAAGCGCTGCCTGGTAAATATGGAGCAGGCACCTGTGCCACGGATCGCCACAAAAAGTGACACACCAGCGGCACAAGGGGCTTATAAATATGCCCCTAAAGGTCTAAAGATAGACTTCAGGTCTAAGGGGCAGATTTATGTTGGGGATGCGCCACGTTTGCGTCACGCAACAGCGGCGTAAACGTGGCGCATCCCTATGACCCATTTACAATGTGACGCATCAAGGCAGATGCGTCACGTTGTAAAGCCCTGCGCCACTTGTGGGCGTTCCGGCGCAGGGTGGGCGTTCCGGGGCAGGTGCGCCTCGCAAAAGTGGCTGAGTGAAATCTATAAGATTTCACTCAGTCACTTTCAGGCCAATGCTGCGTCAAAACTCTGCGCCTGCTTGAAGCAGGCGTAGGTCTTGACGCAGCATTGTAAAGATGGGGCACCCCCGAGCCTTGCTGGAGCTGCGTCGCGCTTGCGACGCAACTCCAGCAATGTGCCACCTTTACGGCACAGATGCGTCACGCATCTGTGCCGTTTTTGCCCCATGGTGCGCCGCATTGTAAATGCGGCGCACCATGGGTGGCGGAGCAGCGGCGCAAAATAACTGGTGCATCCCTGGGGATGCGCCAGTTATCATAAATCTGCCCCTAAGTGAATTGGGCCCTAAATGCATTGATTGGTTGGCTAGAATTCAAAATAGCAGAACATATTATAACGTCACACAACACTACATGCCAATATAGATAGCATTCTACAACATAACATTATGTAACATGCATCATACATACATGCATGGCGTGACGTAGCTCTCTTCCTGTTCTCTGTCTTTTATCCTCCTCCCCTCAGCTGTGATGGCTTCAGGCTGCAGATGAAGCCCTGAGAAGCAGAGATATCTCCTTCCCAGTCCTGTGCCATTAACGGCCCTCATAAAACAGCCCACCCCCCACCTTCCCTCCCCCCCAGGACTCGTTCCTGCTTAAACTAAGATAACACAATTGCAGAATTTGTTGCAGGACATCGCCGGGGCCTTTTCAAAACCAATATTACTGGTGATTTAACAAACATAAAAAATATATATGAACGTCCTCTTTCCCAGCCTAATCATGCACGACCTTACTTGCAAAAAATGTCGAGAAAAAGGATCCTTTTGGCTGCTGGCCTGTCGCTGCTTCATCTATCATTCATGAGACGCTGAGCAAAAGCGAAGGAGACTTGAATTACTGCGAGGCTGAGAGACGAGAACAAATGCGGGAATATGTTTATGAACATTTCTGCCACTTGTCATTGCAAATATCAAGAGATTAGTCAACATTTGGCAGCAATGCCATGCAATGCACTGGGAGAGGCTGTGTGAGTCCCAGGCTCTGTGCTTACCTTTCCAAGGGACCCTCACCCGCCAGGCGTGGATGCCAAGTGCTGGGCAATGAGAGGTGGGGCGGGCAGAGGTTGAGGGTGTGTTGATTCTCTATTACTAGGCCTGGGTGAAATTTTAATTACGAAGGTGACATTTTGCAAAATTCAAGCATTTTGCAAACAATGCTCACAGTTTGGCATTAGGCACTTTCTCAATTTTTTTTCGGGGTGGTTGTGCACTCCACGTAAAAGGCCTCAAAAGATGCCAGTGGGCGTCTGGCTCAGGAAAAAAAGTCTTATCGAGATATATTTCTGCTTGAACCAGTTACGTATTGAAGTCTCAGGATGTTTTTTTGTAATGCAGGGTCAATGCTTACTTAAGTGATGGCTCACCGGCGATAGCGTAGAACTTGAAGCTGAGGAGGCTGGTTCGAGTCTCGGCAGGGACGCTTGACATCGTGTGTTTCTGGGCAAATCACTTATGCCCACATGCATCAACGTCAATTGCATTCGCAAACGGTGCGAATCGCAATTTTCGCCGTTTGCGAATGCAATTGACTAATTTGGAATGCATCATGCATTTCGCAATTTTAGGAATCGCAACCATGTTGCGATTTCTATATTTGCGATTGCATTTAAGAAATCGCAATTTCAGATATCTTAAATGCAATGCATGATTATTTTTAAATTGCGAATTCGCACTTTGGAAGGGGTAAATTAGCATGAAGTTGAACTTCATGCTAATTTACCGAAAACTTTCAAATAGGCACAAATTGCATTTTTGAAACTTTTAATTTACCCACACACATGCCCTTGGGGCATGTGTGTGTAAATTGCATTCAAAGTAAAATTTCAGAGGTGCAGGGAGGGGTTCTTTGGACCACCCCCTGCACCCTTGAAATTGCATTCACATTTTGCAAATCGCAATTTGAAATTCGCAAAATGTGAATGCCTTCCCATTCATTCCTATGGGCCTTTTGGCCCATAAGAATCAATGAGAAGGGTTTTCCTTAATTGCGATTTGCAAATTGTGAATCGCAATTAAGGAAAAATACAGAATCGCAAAAAATATGGCGATTTTTTAATGCATAGCATTTTGCGATTTCTTAGTTGCGATTCCTTTATTTTCGCAATTAAGAAATCGCAAAATGTTACAATGATGCATGTGGGCCTTAATCTCCCCATGCCTAGCAAAATCATTGTGTCCATCTGTAACGCAACTGGTGCTCAGCGGTCTGATACCTTTGGGTCGAGTTCACGCTATATAAAACTCCCCTAAACATGTTTTTTAAAAAGGGTCATGTTACATACTGACAAACCACATTTTGCTATAAAAACCTAATTTTCAATAATATTTTCAGAGGTATGAATAATGTGGCATTAGGTTAAGCCGAAAGTCACTTGAATTAAAAAAAAAAATGTATTTAATGCAGTTTTATATAGCGCAAACTTTCCCCAAAGGTGTCAGAGCGCTTCACAAAAGAACCAGGTAAGTTAAAAAAGGTACACAAGATAGACTAAACACGCTAACAAGTTACATATATACAATTACAGGTACACAAGATAGGCTGATTACGCTAACAAGTTACGTATATGCAGTTACACACATATATGCTTGACATGAGATCTTCTCTCTCCATATCTGATAAGCATGGGTGTGTGGTCTGGGTGTCTGCGAGTGTGTGTGTTCGTAAGAGAGAGAGAAAGAGATAGAGTACCGTGACAGAGAGAGAGAGAGAGAGAGAGAGAGAGAGAGAGAGAGAGAGAGAAAAGGGCTAGATTGCTACTCCAGTGAGGGTATTAGTGCATGTGAGCAGATCTCCCCAACTCTGTGAGGTTCTATCTCAGGAGTTAAAGCTATGATGAAAGATTCTATATACATCAGCTGCCAGATGGGGGTCATTAGACACATATGCCATTCCCCTCTTGCAGGCCCTGCCACTCTTCCATCTTTGAGGGTACCTGTGTCCTTACAGAGAATACCATAATAGAGTATCCCTTTGCAACAAAAACAACGGTGAAAGGTTTTAACAATAATATAATGATAGGAGAATAAGGAGCTGGTTGGCTGACTTCTAAACATCAGACTAACAATCCATGAGCTGGCTTTAAAAGCTCTGCTCAAGTCCCCTTCACTTGTGGCGGGATGTCCCATGGCTTAAATGGATGAACTTATTCCACTCAGACCAAAAAGAGCTTCCTAATCGGCGCATTTCTAGGGTTAGAAGCTCTCTTTTCCTCTTCATCTTCGGTTTAAGAGATGCTGTGTTCTGGACTTCTTGGCCTTTGGACTCCTTGTTGATATTTTATAAAAAAGGAACAAGGAAGAGCCTCTCTGTCCAGATGTCTCCCACATCTCATCAAAGACCACTGTCATCATCTGATAAAAATTACCCCAGAAGCTGGCTTAAGGATCTGCTCTCAAAAGACTCTACACACAGTGCTTCAGGTAAAGCTTGATGGAGCCACACGAGGCCCTCAATACCTGAAAGTCTGGCAAGCTGTGCCCACTCCATCTAGGAGCTACATAAAGATACCAGGTGCAATTCAATGTGCTGTTCTCTACTGCTCCTTGGAGGGATGCATTGGGTTTATTGAGAAGTCATTAAAGAACATTCTTGTGGATTGAAGACTATGGTAGAATACTGAAAATGTATAGAGCATGTCTATGATTTCTGTATATAGTTATTTAGGAATAGAGGAAAACACAAAACGCTCAGGTCCACATTACGAGTGGCAGAACATAAACTGGAGCTATAACTATGGGTGGACTCCACCATTTGCAATTCTGAGTGTCTCCAGCCTGGAATTATCAATTTGACAAACTGCAAGCCCGATAATTCCAGGCCCAAAGCCACCAGACCCTTTTACATGCTGAAGGGAGTATGGGCAGAAGGACAGACCGACCAGCCATTACAGCAGCACAGTGCACCCCAAATTAGCAGAAGCATGGCCTGAAAGCTACCTCCTCACGAACCCATCCAATACCCCCACTAGTCTTCTGATGACACTTTACCTCCGCATTTAGCAGGAGTAAAATGTCAACAGCTTTGTACCCCAAATTGGCATGAAACGAGTGGTTAACAGCCCTGTATTAGCGACTCCTTGCAGTTATTCCCCATTCTGAAGAGAAACATTGTTTTTGCTTAAATTTAGTGTGAGGATACTGGGAAAAATAAGAGATTATGGTTTTGTGGTATTCATTTTGGGTTTTGGGGTGTTGGAGCACTGCCATACAATGACAGGGCTTTTGCCAACTAGTGATGGGGATGCGCTGGGCTTCTGTCATGGAAGCATCATCTGGCTGTGACGTTGAGGCCCGCCTGCCTCAGTGTTGCTGGGTCAATGCATCAGAGAGCCCACCCTATTTAAAGCAGGTGTTGTGGCACATGCTTCCTAACCTGGACAGCCATGCCATGTAACATCATTGTCCACCACCTGCATTGAGACAACTTCTAGTCCATCAGGGCCATTGAGACATCTTCCCATGCATCAGGGCCATTGAGACAACTTCCTGTGCAGCAGGGCCATTGAGACAACTTCCTGTCCATCAGGGCCATTGAGTCAACTTCATGTCCATCATGGCCATTGAGACAACTTCCTGTGCTTCAAGGCCATTGAAACAACTACCCATGCATCACGGCCATGAGACAACTTCCTGTCCATCAGGACCATTGAGTCAACTTCCTGTGTATCAGGGCCATTGAGTCAACTTCCAGTGCATCAGGGCAATTGAGACAACTACCCATGCATCAAGGACATTGAGACACCTTCCTGTGCATCAGGGCCATTGAGACAACTTCCTGTGCATCAGGGCCATTGAGTCAACTTGCTGTGCATCAGGCCATTGAGTCAACTTGCTGTGCATCAGGGCCATTGAGACACCTTCCTGTGCATCAGGGCAATTGAGACACCTTTCTGTGCATCAGGGCCATTGAGACACCTTCCTGTGCATCAGGGCCATTGAGACATCTTCCTGTGCATCAGGGCCATTGAGACACCTTCCTGTGCATCAGGGCCATTGAGACACCTTCCTGTGCATCAGGGCCATTGAGACACCTTCCTGTGCATCAGGGCCATTGAGACAACTTCCTGTGCATCAGGGCCATTGAGACAACTTCCTGTGCATCAGGGCCATTGAGACACCTTCCTGTGCATCAGGGCCATTGAGACAACTTCCTGTCCATCAGGGCCATTGAGACAACTTCCTGGGCATCAGGGCTTTATTTTTTTGTATTACAAAAACAAATCCAGGCTTTGGGTGTTAGATTGTGAATTACAAAAACGAATCCGACCTGGCATCATGATATGGTCATCATCCTGGATTGTAATTTTGATAAAAGGGATTCTGCAACAACAGTACAACAATGTGCACATTGTCAGCAGAGATCTCTATCACTGGCGAGCAGTCCTCCACCTAGTGGGATGGGTCTATGTCCTTCACTGAAGCAGAGGCTGGAGAGCCATCCAACAAACGTAACAGGACCCCTTTACACTCTAGTATTGAAAATGTATCTGTAACCTGTATCTGTAGACACAGTAGAACATACACATGAGAGCCAGGACAAAATCATCCTTGGGGGACCCTGAATTCCTTGGGCCAGACACTCCAGCTGTTCTGGTTCCACACTGCTCCCGGCACCAAGTGGGATCAGGGTCATCATTGCTGGTGGAAGGGTCCTCAACTATCAGCCTCAAGCACTGTCCAGGTCAGCCTGGGCCTTGAAGTTAGGCCCAGTTTTCCCCATAAGCTAGGATTTAGGGTTTAACATATTTTTCTGTATTTCTATCCTTAACTGCAGGCAGCATCCTATAACAGACAAATGTTTCTTTTTGCACCTTAAGGAAAGTTTCAAGGACCCCTTTATGATTTATATATCCTTTTCCCTTGTTAGTACCTTCTTTGCATTTAAATGTAACAGTTTACACTTACTCTGATGTGTTCCCTTGGTGACTTAATTGTGCCTGCGTTTAACTTCTGAAGAAGAGCTTTTTGCTCAACCTTTCAAAAACAGAGAGGGTGGGTTCCTTCTTGAAGTCATTTTCCCTCATTCTGAATGACATAGATTAACCAGTGTTGGCACAGTCTCCAACATTTCACATTCTGAATTCCGCCACCTTCATAATGACATATTAGCAGTCCCGCATGGTCTACAATGACTCAGGGTAAGGCTGAGCCAGAATTTGTACTTGGCACACTCTTACCTTGCAAGACCTATTAGGCACTGATGACCTAAGTGCTGGGTATTATTGGAAGAGGACTGCCCTGTGCAGGAGTTTGACATTTGACAAGTTAGTGTTAACATGCATCTAAGAGGGCACAGTATTTTAATAGCACCAGCTAGAAACAAGAGCGGTCATTTCTCATTAGACCTGATCTTGAAGGAGGTATGGTATTGAAGTTTCTGATAGAACTTCTATGTGGAGATGTCATGAATGATGTAATATGTGACATCATCAGCAGTGGATTGCGGGTGCGCAAAATATAGTTCGTACAACTAACTATATAAGAGCAATTTCAATGGTTTTTTAAATGCTAATTCCTAACTATATAAGGCCTGAAGCCTATGGTTTTTTAAGTGAATATATAGATACCTACTTTGGTAAAGTGCCTCTTTTAGAGTGTCAACTCCATTTGTTTGTGACTGATGCTGGTGGTTTTTTAACTTTGTCGCTGGGGCTCTGCTGTTCCAGGCCCCAGTATATGTGTTCTGGCCACTATGAAATGGTAAAATTGGCTCATGCCTACTTGCTTCTTCAACTTTCCAGTAAGGCACTGGTATATGGTGCATGAAATACACCAATGGAATTGAAAAATGAAATGTCACCTGTGGACTAGCTGACAAAGGAAACATGGTTTCCAGCCCACATGGGTAACTTGACTCCTACAGCTTTTAAACCTGAAGGTGAACCTTTTAAAATAACCCTTTTGACAGGAAAGTATCCTACTGTTAATTATTGGGTCACCCCTACATCGGCCTTGTACCCAACAAAGGAGGGCACCCAGTATTTAGAAGTGGTACATGCAAGGATATAATTTTGGCTTGTGTCTAGTCACAGCCTCCAAACGCTATTTTCACAGGGGAGGACTGTAGTTGCCATATGAAAAATAAGTAAGGATTAGGGGCCATATGTATGAAGCCCTTTTTGAATCGCAAAGGCCGAAATTCGCAGAATTTCGGCCTTTGTGATTCGCAAACGTCCTTTTTGCATTATTCCCAATGTATCATACAATCGCAATTTAAGGAATCGCAATAATTTGCGATTCCTTATTTTGCCATAGCATTTAAGGAATCGCAAATTTAGCGATTCCTTAAATGATATGTATGATACATTTTTGAAGTGCGAATTTGTTTTAAGGAATCGCAATTTACCACCAACTTGTAGTTGGTGGTAATTTGCGATTTCTCAAAATAATGCCCTATTTGGCATTCGTGAGGGTGGTATGTGACACACATACATGCCCATAGGGCATGTATGTGTGCCACATGCACACACATGTAGATTTGAGGGGTGCAGCAGGGTGTCTTTGAGACACCCCTGCACCCTTGTAATAATTCTCAAATTGCGATTAGCAAATTGCAAATTCGCAATTTGAGATTTATTGCACCATCATTCCAATGGGCCTCCTGGCCCATAGGAATGCATTGGAAATCATTCTTTATTTGCGATTTTGCAAATTGCGAATTTGCAAATAAAGAATGATAAGGAATCGCTAAAAAATAGCGATTTTGTACATACATACCGTTTTGCGATTTCTAAATAGCGATTCGCAAAAAATCGCTATTTGGAAATCGCAAAACGATATCTTGATACATACGGCCCAAAATCACAACTCTGCAGTCTCTGGTTTGCGACAAGCTACCAGAATAATTTAAACACTTTAAAAAATATTTTGTAAACACCCAATTCTGTGGTGAGTTTGGGTTTTTAATAAATATTCAAAGGGACTTTTAAAAAGTTAAGACTTTGTCCCAATGAACCTTCAGTAAACTAATTAGAGTTAGCCTGCAGGCAGCTGGCCTGTCAGTGCTTCCCCTTAATGAGGTGTGAAAACTGCTACCCGCGCAGAAACAATGGCTTAGGCCTTTTGACAGGAAGACCTGGGTGTGAGGTTTGTGGCACATTTCAGCTCAGGAGAGCAACCGGGGAGGGCTCAGGCACTTCATTAATTTGAAAGCAACCTGGGTGAGGCCAGCTCATTCATATTAAAGTGTAAAGGGAGACTTGGGCAAGAAAGACCTTTCTTTAGTCCCATGTGCTGTCTGTAGCTAGTTTGGCACCAGGCCAGTAGAAGGCAGGAGCTGGTCCCAGATCCAGTTTTGATCAGCTGAGGAGGTGGGGACTGCCCATTTCCCTAAACACCCACTAACAAGCACACACGCCACCTCCAAGGGAAGAAAGGCTGTGTCATCCTGGATTTAACTTAGAATAGTGCACTGTGGGAGTTGTTGCAGTAAGTCTAACAGGTTATCCTTAAAAGGAAGGTTTGCCCTTGAAAACATTTTCCTCATTGGCTAGGGAGTTTCCAAGAGTCACCCCACCCAGTGGCTACTATATGCTTCAAAAGTGGCACCTCACCCACAGCTCATCAGAACACTTTATAAACCTGTAGAAGTACAGAAGAGGACTGGTCCTGCTGTTTAAGACCTGTGTGGGGCCCTAAAGTGTTGGGCCTGCTTCCATGTGTACCCACGACTAAGTAGTGCACTCCAAGGGTCAGTTGGCTGACCTCCTGTATGACTAAAGGGCTGCACCAAGCTGCAAGAGGCTTTTTTCCTAAAGTGCCCAGCCGACCTCTAGCAACTAGACGAACTGGACCCCTTACAGGGTCTCTGCTGGAGTGCATCTTGGACCCTATCTGCTGTCCCGGAGGTCTTCGAAGCCTTAGTATTAGAGTTGATCAACAGGAAGTGCTCTAGAATCCTGAAAGTTTAACCCTTTCAATGCTCATGACGAGCTCAGCTCGCCATGATGCACAGTTGAGCTGTGCTGATGACGAGCTGAGCTCGTCATAAATACAGTAATAAAGCAATTTCCAGCACAGGGGGGGAAAACGCCTAGCAGCCAAGGTGTTAAAGTCTTTTGAGTATTTTCTGGACTTCCTAAACCTCCGGAGCTTCATGGCAGATTTTGAAATGACTTTGTCTGATACAGCTCCAGAGGATTTTGAGCTCCAGAAAAAGACTGAGAACAAAAGTAGAAATCTTGATGGGGGAAAGACACAAAAAATACCCGCCCAGCAAAAGGACTTTGGTGTCTGCAAAATTTGAATTTCTCCCACTCTGAGCTTTTCCCGCAAAAGCCAGTGGCTTCAGCAGGACCTCGTCCACCACCTATCCGGCTTCAAAAGGACATTGGCACGGACAGTTTCTAAACTAACCCCTTTGGGGAATTTTAACCTATATTTCAGAGACTAAGTAAACAAGTAAAATCTTTGAATGGGATGAACGCCCTATGTGCGTCCAGCCCACGCATCATCGTGGTTGATCTGAAATCATGTCTAAGTGCTTTACTTTTATTTAGCCTCACAAGAAAAAAAATAATATCTCTTGTTCTTTTAAATACATTTTTATCATGTTGATGTCATTTTTGCTCATAAACAGTTTTTAGAAATTGGTTGTTGTATTTTATTGTGTTGAGTTTTGACTTTTTAACTGTTTTGCTACTGATAATTACTTTACACGTTTTCCTAAGTTAAGCCTGCTTGCTGTGTACCACAACTACCAGGGGGTTGATCCCAGATTTAAATTATTGAAACTGTGTTTTGCACTGACAAATTTGTGGTTTTATTCTTGTTGTGGGCGTACACCCACCCCAATGAATAACCCAGCTTCTTACACCTACATTCCCCCTATAACATTATTTAAAAGATTTTCTTTGATTGCTCTTAGATGTATTATTAATGTGAAGTGAATCTGCTTGTGACTGGTGGGTTTATTTTACAGACTTTTCCCAGTGCATCAGTGGCAGGTTTGTAATAGCTTGACTATAATGGCATACATCTGCCTGCACTTCTCTTTGTTATTTCTGCAGGCAATTCCCTTGTGGTCTTGAGGTTGGATGCAACCGTTTTCATTTACTATATATAGTGTATGTCCTTGTTGTCCTATTATGGTGCACCATATCTATTTACCAGATCCATTTGTGTTCTTATGTTCTTGATTTATTTCTACTTTAATATCGTGTTCTCTGGTCAGCGGTGTGTGTTTACTACCTTATTTGTTATAGGACTTCTTTCTCAGGTGCTGGTTTTATGATCTACAGTGCTGTTTTCGCTCCATTTCTTTCATTTGTTTTCACCATGGCTCTTGCACATTGTAACCCTTTATCTCACTTCTTTAGACTGTTTTCATTTCCCTTATAATGCTTTGCTCCCACTTCTCTAGAGTTACCTTGAAAACATCCAACATAAGTCATGAGAATTCCCAGAAACACTATTTACAAACCAATAACACTCTGGACAGAAGGAGAAACAAAAACCGAATTTTATTTTCTGCTTCCACAAAACTACGTTGTAGTTGGAAATATTTATAAAGGAATGCCACGTTTCTGACACCTCGAAAGCTCCTCATGGCTGTAAAATGTATAGCTCTTCTTCCCCTGGTCTGCTGCTCGTCCATGCTTGCGTTCTCTCTTTTAGTCTCGCCAAATGTTTTGACATTCCTTCTTCTTTCTCAGCTGAATTATGATTACCTTCTAGATGCACTCTTCCTTTGAACCCCTTCCTGGGGACTCTTCCTCATGTCACCCAGAATCATCAGTTGGGCCCAAACTCTTTTTCATCTTTATATTGAATATGTAAGAGCCCCTCCCTATACCTATAACTCTTGACCCCTCCATCACCAATATACTGATAATACGTGGGTTTATGTTACAATTTTCTTACCCAATGGTGACTTCCATCATGCAAAAACTTTACAAAAAACTCAAGATTGAATGTATACATCTTCTGAAAGGCAATCCATTAAGCATTGGTTTTCTTCTTATCTCGCCTTCTTGTTCTACCCACTAGTTTTATCCTCGATAGTCCCTAGAGTTTGTAAATCTGGATTCACTGCAGTGAAAAATCCTTGGATATCAATCTTGGAAAAAAGCGCAAATCAATAGCTAAAAAAGCATATTTTGGACGTTGTCTTCTATGGAGGATTCCCCAATTTATCAGTAAACTTGTCTTAAGGGCTTTAGCTCTCCTGCATTCTCAAGGATGAACTATGGTAATACTCTCTTGATCAGACATTGTAAAGTGCAACTCGCGTGCAGCCGCACATTGAAATCATGAGAAGTAAACGATTTCCCCCACTGATCCAGTTTTTGATCACTCCAGTGGCTCTCTGTGGGCACTAGAACTCTCTTCTAGATGGTCTGTGTTACCCGCACGGTTACTCTCTACCAGATGGTCTGTATTGCTCACATGGTTTCTCTCTACAATATGGTCTGTATTACTCACCAGGTTACTCTCTACAAGATGGTCTGTAATACTCACAAGGTTATTCTCCTGAAGATGGTCGGTATTAGTCGCACTATTACTCTCTACAAGATGATCTTGTCTGTATTACTCACAAGATTACTTTCTTCGAGAAGGTCAGCATTACTCACAAGGTTACTCTCTACAAGATGGTCCAGTCTGTATTACTCATAATGTTACTCTCTTCAAGATTGTGTGTATTACTCATAAGGTTACTCTCTACAAGATGGTCTGTATTACTCACAAGATTACATTCTATGAGAAGGCCAGCATTACTCACAAGGTTACTGTCTACAAGGTGATCTTGTGTGCATTACTCACAAGATTACTTTCTACAAGATGGTCAGCATTACTCACAAGGTTACTCTTTACAAGATGGTCCCGTCTGTATTACTCACAAGGTTACTCTCTACCAGATAGTCTGAATTACTCATGTTACTCTCTACAAGCGGGTCTGAATTACTCACAATGTTACTCTCTTCAAGATGGTCAGTATTACTCACAAGGTTGCTCTCTACAAGATGATCCGGTCTCTATTACTCACAAGGTTACTCACTACAAGATAATCTGTATTACTCCCAAAGTTGCTCTCTACAAAATAATCTGTATTACTCACAAGGTTTTTTTTTTCAAAATAATCTGTATTACTCACAAGGTTGCTCTCTAAAAGACAATCTGTATTACTCACAAGGTTACTCTTTACATGTTAATCTGTATTACTCACAAGGTTGCTCTCTACAAAATAATCTGTATTACTCACGAGGTTGCTCTCTATAAAATAATCTGTAATGCTCACAAGGTTGCTCTCTACAAGATAATCTGTATTACTCACAAGGTTACTCTTTACAAAATAATCTGTATTACTCACAAGGTTACTCTTTACAAAATAATCTGTATTACTTCCAAAATTGCTCTCTACAAAATAATCTGTATTACTCACAAGGTTACTCTTTACAAAATAATCTGTATTACTCACAAGGTTACTCTTTACAAAATAATCTGTATTACTCACAAGGTTACTCTCTACAAAATAATCTGTAATACTCAATAGGTTGCTCTCTACAAAATAATCTGTATTACTCACGAGGTTGCTCTCTAAAAGATAATCTGTAATACTCACAAGGTTGCTCTCTACAAGATGGCCTGTATTACTCACGAGGTTTACACGCTTCCAAGCCGCGATACTTCATTGGTGGACTGAGACCACAAAAACTTCTTCTAGAACTTACAGCCTTTGAAAATGAATGCATAATGGCACGAGCCTGCTCTGGAGGGGCCGCCAGATTCTGGAGGTCTCTTCCTTCTCTTTATAGGCAGCCTTCTAGAGGGATCTGGCATCCCTTTCCTTCCAAGGACACTTCCTGCTCAGCCTGACCAAATGTATTTTTTTGGATGGTTGCCTGCTTCCCTGACTCTCTTTAATACCCCCCTTTATTCTCTAGTGTGCCCCCCCTTGCCCTCACTCTTGTACGTACCCTGCTTTACGTTCCCAGCCCTGCCTTCACTCTGTCAAACTCCTAACATGTGCCTTGCAGATGTTTGATTCATTATATGTCTATCATTGATTCTCTCTCTCTACATTTCCTTTGATCTCTACCTTACCAGTGCTGAGGCCATGATTAATGTACATCTCATTGTCATTTCCCTCCAATACTTAACTGGAATTGCCTTGTTTATCCTGTTTTCATTCTTTCCTAATGATGTTTACTCTCTTTTGTACCTTTATCCGTTTTCTTCTAAAGCGCTCTAACACCTTGGGCCATGTTCATGCTACATAAAATTGCAGAAGTAAAATCCAAAAATCTATATTTTTTTTCTTTCTGGATTGGAGTGAGTTTGATGAATAAAAAGGGAAGGAGTCTCAAGTTCTCCAGTCCCTGGGGCTAAAACTGGCCATGAGGTGGGAAGACGGAACAGGATAGAACGCAATACTGAAGAAAGCGGTGGCAGAGCAACCAAAACTGTGGAAGGGCAGAAAACAGGAAGGTTAGAAATGACTGTGATTAAGGCACATTAAAGGGACCATCCAAGGAATGGTACCACAAAACAGCTCAAAAGCACAGCGGGCATCCTCAAACGAAGGAGCACACTGGAATGCCCATTGTTGGTGATTGTTAGAGATGCAAGACTGGGTCTCAAAATTTTTTTTTCTTGTTTTGATTTCTCATCTAAGGGACCATAGGAGACAGCGTTTAGTGTCATACTGACTTACTAAGGGAAGCAGGAGGAGAGATCCATAAAGGTTGACGTTGTTTGGCAAAGAGAGCAATTCCCAGCAGATAGTCCAGAGGTGTAACAGTAACAGGCAGGGGAGGATTTGTCCCAATGTGGTACAATTATGGAGATGGAGTGGAGGCAGAAGTTGGTATCAAGATGATGCACTAAAAGGACAAGGTGCAAACAGCAGGGTATTTTTAATTTTATATAGTGCGAACTCGACTCGAAGGTATCAGAGCGCTTTGCATGAGCACCAGTTGCGTTACAGACAGATGCATTCATTTTGTTCGGCATGTGGAGATTAGCTGCTAGATGCATCAACGTTCGATTTTGCGAGTCCCTAATTGCGAAGTTTAAGGATTCGCATTTAGGGACTCTCAAAATCAGATGCATGTAGGATTTGCTAAAATATTAGCAATTCCTAAATATTCCTTATCTGCGACTTGCAGAGTGCGATTCTCAAATAAGGAATGACATCTCATTGATTCCTAGGGGCCAAAGGGCCCATAGGAATGAATGGGAAGGAATTCTCAATTTGCGATTAGCAATTAGCTAATCGCAATTTGAGAATGCAATCTCAAGGGTGACGGGTGTCCAAAGGACACCCTGTTGCACCCCTTAAAATGACCTGGAACTGGTATTGCGCACACATATGTCCCAAGGACATGTGTATGTGTGTAACATACAACTTTGAAAGATGCACTTTAGTGCATTTTTCACAGTTTTCGCTATTTACCATGAAGTTTGATTTCACGGTAAATAGCGACTCCTATCAGCGAAATCGCTAGCAATTTTACATTCATGCATTGCATTTGCAATCGCAAATAGCGATTTATGCATTTGGGATGATGCATCCCAAATCCATAAATACCGGTCGTAGAGGGGCAGAATCTGAGAACCTGCCCCTTTGCGAACGGTATTTCGCTTGATGCATCTAGCTGTAAGTGATTTGCCCAGAATCACAGGATGCTGAGCGTCCCTGCCAAGACTCAAACACAGCTCCCCAGCTTCGAGGTCGACCGCTCTGCCTGTTAAGACAAATCCTCTTGTGGTGACTGCTTGGTCTGCTAGCTGCAATGGGCTGAGCAGTGGTTTAAATTGGGGTTGCAAATTGATGGGGCCCGGATAAGGCATAATTTCCCCAGCGGTCTTCAGCGCCAGAATACTACTTGGAGTCACAGTGCGCTTTACAAGTACACCCACATTTACATTTAGCACCAGATAGGAAGGGATCAGAGTGAATTAGCAGAATATGGGCTGCATGGTGATATCTCCCAAACTGTGGTGTCCACAGTATATGTGTTTATTCAAATGACCATATGCTCAAACTATGACTTTGAATGGCGGCATAGGGTTGGTTTTGGGAGTTCACGACCTCTTTCGCTGCTGGAATGCAACAGCATGCATACAGCTTGCTGCAGAGTTGTGCAACCTAACCTGCTTACCTCCCTATCACCCCAGAAGAAAGAGTATCACCACCCCTGGTCTTCCAGGAGGGGGCAGCTCCCCTCCCCATTACATCCTCATCTTCACCTTTTACCTTATCGCTTGCTCATCACAACAGCGACCCACCACCACCACCTCTCAGCACCGCCTTCAGCCAACCACATCTTTGTAATGAGGCTGATCGCGGAAACTTGCGGATTATTCCGCCGGGGACATTGCGTCAAAGCGCCCCCCAGTCAACAGAGTCTTTTTTTTTATCTTGTTTTCCAAGCCGGGGCATTACAAAGAGAAAAGAGAGGCATTTCAAAGAGCGCTTGTGTCAGAGATAGCAGAGTGCTTTGCCAAGACTGATTCCTCCTCCGGGCTGGATTTTTTTTCATCCCTTCTTTTGTATGCACTGCCTCGGCTTCCGTGCGCAGATGTGAGGTTTTTTGCTCTTCAGCCTGGGAGAAAAATTTGAAAAAGGAGAATTAGAAAATCGATGACTTTGTAGAAACTAAAAATAGACAGGGCTTTGAGGAGCAAAAATGGATAGAAGCACCCCAAAGGAAGAGAGGGTAAGGAAGAGGTGGTAGGAGAGGTAGGGAGGGAAAGATAAGTTCATCAGGGCAGGAAGTGACATCTACCTGAAAAGGAAGAGGCAAGGAAGACCACAATGGTTCCTTGGGTATCACTGGACCAAAGTATGGCCACTCGCGGGATGTGGTAGAAACAGGTCCAGGAGTAGAGAATGTGTACTCGCATCAATCAAAATATCCCCATTAGGACTCCCCTCTTATGATAAAATGATTAGCAATAGATAGTGCTTGCTCACACTGTGTTCATGTTTCATAACACTATATCCAAAAGCTCTAACTAATGCTCAACTCAGTGGTATAAATCCTAAAAAATGAATGGTGGGAGGCCAGGTTCAAACCTTTGACCTTCAAGTCACCTTGTCATTTACGCATAGGATTTATAAAGGTATCGTGCTGGCCTTCTAGCTCCTGAGAAGTTCTGAATTTCAGCTTTGCTTGAACACTAAGGAAGTGACACCAAGGTAGCAAATACTACTCATACCTGCCTTTCCGTACTTCTGGTTTTGTGCTTGCTACCAGTGGCCTCAGGGGTCCATAAAGGCTTGGGTGAGAACAGAAATTGAAAGTAACCTCTAATGCCTTAGTAGCAACTTGAATGCTCTGAATGGGTATTGGCCGACAGACCTATGTTGTAAATCAATGTCAGATAGTGAGGGAACTTCACCACCCCTGGCATTTTGATGAACAGGCACCCATACAGCGTCATTGCTTTTAGAGGAGGAGCTAAAGAAGCAGTCGCGGCTGGCATGACTCGCAGGTGGGGGGTGGGGGATCGTGCAGGGAAGGTGTAGCGTGGAGGGAGGGGTGATTTAAAGTTGAACTTACTATCTCCTCCGGTCTCATGTCGCTTCAATCGCTGCATTGTGATTGGCTAGGACTCCAACCCCACAGACTTCTATGGGGAGGCCATTTTCTCTATGTAGGCTACATTCAGCCATTAGAGAAAATGCAGAGTGTGTATGACTGGTTTGGTCGGCCCTGGAGATGACCAAACAGTTAGCAGCCACACCATTGAGCTATCCACTCCTCCCCTGCCTGAAGCAGGACCGCCCACCCGCCTGATCCCAACCAAACCCTGCCTTCTGCTTTCTCGCAGTGCGAGAAGCAGAAACATAAAATGGTATTTAAAATAGCAGTTTATGTTTCTGCTTCTCGCTCTGCAAGAAAGCAGTGGGGCAATGCTCCTCCGCCCACGTGGAGGAGCCGCCCCCTGTAAAGAAGGCAGCCTAGCGAAAGCATAAAGCAATACATCCATAACGTAAGGTGCGCAAAGAATCTCATTGACCTCTGCTTTCTGTTGCAGAGCCCTGCTATCTGGTGTCAGTTTCAATCAGAGTATTATGGACTGACAAAAACATTGCAGTGGCCTAAATTCACTAACCATATATATATATGGGAAGGGACATCATACAGCCTGCGCCCTGCTCATGACATCACAGGAAGTCACGTGCCTGGACCATGGCAGCTATTCCTCTACATGCTTTATATTAAACTCCAAATCGTGAGATGTTAATGAACAGTGATTCATAACAGGCACAGACCACCTGCGAAAAAATAATCTAGTTGAAAGATGTAATCAGTTCAAGCTTTTCTTAAGTTATATCAAGTGTAAATTAAATTACAAGTGATGTAAGTGCGCTTTAGCTGTAGCAAGTACCAGAATTGATAATTATGACCTTTTTACGCCACACAGCTGAACCTCTCAGCAGCACACAAGCAGACATGGGGCCTTTATTAATCCATTAATTTATCCCTGTATATTTTAGATCATAGCATCTGACATTTTGTTCATGAACCATGCATGTTTCAATTTGCATCATCTGACATTTATATGCCACGCTCCTAGTACAGATGACTGTGTATAACTCGGCCGTCATGCGGAGTATAGGGACAGCATGTGCCGTGTTCACCATCACAGATTCTCCAGCAGTGCTTAATTTGTGCCAGTGGCTCTAGGGTTTGCCAGCGTCACTCATTTTTTGGTACCAGGACTTATTTTTCCTCATTAGACCTTGACCCAGAGCAAGAGAGAGAACGGCAGAGTGGAAAGAGGGCATGAAATATAGGAAAAAGTGATAAAGGAAATGAGGGGTGATGAGAAAAAACTAAGTTTGGGTGCACTGTGTATTGTTTGTGTATTTTTTCTCATAAAACCTTTTATTAAATTCCATAAAAGTTCGCAAAATTACAATTCATAGTGAAATGTGGTTTACTGATAGCTTGTGACTCTATTTTTCCACGCAAGCACCCACCTCATGTAAACTATTCTTGCGCGATACTGGCAGGAGGTTGGTTCAAGTAGATCATGTCTCTTGAAGACAATTTAAAAGCTAACTATTCTCCCGCTGGTATCTTATTAGATATTTTTAACGTTGGATATTCGCTCGGGTAAACAAAAATGGAAAATCACTTAATTTTGGTACATTTCACACATTTCACCTAATTAGAAAATATAAAATTTCGCTAGGCTAATTATAATATCACCCAGGCCTAAAAGGAACTTGCAAGGTTCGGGTACAGATACATATAGTGTATGATGTTTAAAAAAGAAATACATAAGGTGGAATCAAGACTAGAAAAGTGTTGGTATTCAGTAACCCGCTATTTGGCAGCACCTGCGGCTCCTAAAGAAAACTATTGACCACTACACTTTTTTAGGCTGAATCTGGGGCCATATTACCAAGCATAAGCGATAATTATCGCTATGCTTGGTTAGCGGCAATAATTTTATCCCCGTGCTTCGCCTATTTTTAACGCTTAGGAGCCTTGCTATTATCAAGGTTTATCTCCTAAGCGATAGAAATCGGCCGAAATGCATGAATATCGCTGAAAAGTCAGCGATATTCATGCATTACCGAGATAATGCTCTTAGCCATGTTATCCACCTACCATTGGATAACATGGCTAAGAACTGCTCAGGGCAGGTGTTAGCTTTTGGAGATATTCGCGCTTAGCGCGAATATTTCCAAAAGTTGGTAATCGGAGAAATCGATGTTAGCGACTCTTTTCAGTCGCTAACATCTTGGCACGCCCACTTTGCATGTCATTAGCGATAATTATCGCTGACATGCACAGTGGGCCCCTAAATGCCCGCTATCACCTACAAGCTGTCGCTAACACTAGTTAGTAATAGGGCGATGAAATTATCGCTGCATTAGCAGGAAAAAGTCCCGCTAATGCGGCGATAATGGCCCTTGGTAATATACCCCCTGGTTTGCTAAAGACATCTTCAGGACATTCGGAATGCTTCCCTGTGAATGCATACCTCCCATTCCTTACCATTGGTATTTTGGTTTCTAACTCACATTTGCTTGCTTTCTATTGGCTGGATCATTTGTTTTAGCCTGTCCAGCTTGAGCTTGTCTCTCCAGTGCAGCAAATCCTATTTACTGTATTCTTTCGGGTGCTCACTTTCTGTAAACAGGTCCTTTAAATCTTGTTCTTATCTTGTCACATTTGCTGTGCTTTCAAAGAGAGAGGTCAAATGTCAGGCTCGGTCTTCTGAAGGAGCTTGAAATGTACTTTTCTTTCTGATTTCAAAGTGAGAGGATTTATGTGACAACCTTGCTGTGACAGAAAGGCTTTTTTTAGCACACAACAAAATGTAAACGTCTGAAAATTTACTGAATGTATATTTCAGAAAAGGTTATAATTAGGAAAGCACAAATGGAAATTTTTTTTGTAAGTCTGAAGTGCAGTGGATCAAATATATTAATAACAATAAAATAAATCAGTACACAAGGATGATGACACATTTCTACACGTTATTGTTTGTGCGCCCTATACTTTTATAAGTAAAACTTTATGTCTGTGCAAATGTAATGGTCATTTGAATTGAAAATGTGTTATCTGTAATGGCAGTGTGCTACAACACAATGCATGCTCCATTTTACGCCACTCCACTCTGCTCTGCACCGCGCCACAGCACTGCTCTCTACTCTTCCCACTCCGCGGCACTTCTCACTGCGTCATTGCACTCTATTCTACTCTGGTAGTTTTAATCGGGAGAATGTATTTCTCCCATTGACTTCCATTGAGATATGAATTCAGGTCTATTGGCATGTATGACTTGCTAGTGTGCTGATGCAGAATCAGAAATTAGAAATGCAAATATATGTGTTTTCCTTCCTTGTCTGGAGCATGCAGAAAATGCTATTGGAGGCAGAATGAGCGCGACAAACATACTGTGCACTGGCCTGCATGAGTGGGTTTCTGATAGTCCAGTCCTTGTCTGATGAAACCCACTGAGGAATCAGGTTTTTGCATCTAGGACTTGAGGGGCTGGAGACTAGCCTTGAAATTGGAAATCTCCCATCTGATTTGGGGGGGTTGACATTTATGGCCACCGCACTCTACACCACCTCACTTCACGCCACGCTACTCTACTGTGGATGACTTTAGTTTGTGCCACAGAATTCTATGTCACTATACTCTGTTCTGCCCCTCATCACTCTGCACCACTCCACACTACACCACCCAACTCTACGCCACTGTACTCTGCAACAGAGATCTCTGTGCCACAGCACTCTAAGCCACTACACTCTACCCCTCTTATCCAATGTACTCTACTTTGTACCACTCCACTCAATGCCACTGCACTCTACGCCAAGCCACCCTATGCCACTTTTATCTACTCTGCACCACTGCACTACAAGTCCATCTACTCTGTGCCACTGCTCTCTAAACCATTCTACTCTACGCCACTGCACTCTACTTCAAAACAAACCACTCTGCACTACTGTACTCTATGCCACTTTACTCTATGCCACTGTACGCCACTATGCAACAACCTATCGTACGCTACTCCATTGCACTCTATGCTATTGCAAACTTTGCTGGGCCACTACCCTCTGCGCCAGTGCATTCACTGTACTCTACTCTACTATGAACCACTTTACTCTATGTTACTGCGTTCTAGGGCAGTATATTCTAACCAACTGCATTCTATTCCACTGCACTCTATACAAATGCAGTCTATACCACTCTGCTCAAAACCAATGCACTCGGCACCCTGCACTCTATCTCTATGCCACTATACTCTACTCTGCAACACTCTACTCTACACCACTGTACTCTATGCCACTGCACTCTATGCCACTTTATTACACTCTACACCACTGTACTCTGCACCACTGCTCTCTATACCACTCTGCTCAAAACCAATGCACTCTGCACCCTGCACTCTATGCAACTATACTCTACTCTACAACACTCTACTCTACACCACTGTACTCTACGCCACTGCACTCTATGCCACTTTATTACACTCTACACCACTGTACTCTGCACCACTGCTCTCTATGCCACTCGGATCTCTCTGCACATCTCTACATTCCACAAATGCACTCTGCCCACTGCACTCTACTCCACTCTACTCTACACCACTGCACTCTCCGACACTCTACTCTGCACAGCTGCACTCTACTCTTCCCCACTCTCCGCTATGCCATGCTTGCACTTTACTGCACTCTACACCAATGCACTCAGGATCATTACACTCTGTGCTCTGCATCACCCCAGTCTACTTCACTACACTCTATAGCACTGCACTCTGCACCACTCTACTCTACAGCACTCCACTCTATGCCACTGCGCTCTTCTCTACTCTACATCACTCTACTCTACACCTCTACACTCTACTCCATTCTTCTCTACTCTGCTTCACTGTACTCTATGCTACTGCACTCTGAGACACTGCACTTTATACCTCTCTAACCTGCACCACAGTACAACACTGCACTCTATGCCACTCTACTCTGCACCACGGCACTCTACGTCATTGCGCTCTACACCACTGTACTCTATGCCACTGCACTCTGTTACCACTGTGCTCCACTCTCCACCACTCTACTCCACTCAGCACCACTGCACTCTATGCCACTGCACTCTAGGCCACCCTAGTCTTCTTCACACCACTCTACGGTACACCACTACAATCTATGATGACGCTACACTCCAAGGTATGACACTCCATTCTACAACATGGCTCTCTATGCCACGCCACGCTACTCCACTCTACACCAATTCACTTTATTCTCCTCTATTCCACAAACATTTAGCCATGCTGAATAGCAGCCACGTTTGTGTACAACATGGCTAAAGCAGATTGGAAAAGCCAAACATTCCTACCTAGGTGAGACCTATTGACTTTGCCAGTGCTTGTTTTTAAAACAAATTAAGCACTGCTGTCTAGCCTTTAATTTGAATTCTGGATCTTCAAGTTCAGGGCTGTAAACTACATAGGAACGTCACTGTGACCATGGTGCATGTGTTGTTTTTTTATTGAAGTGTGTGAGGGTGAATTAATTAGACATGGAAGAAACATCCCTTTCTATCCCCCTCGCTGTTCTTCTCTCCACCATATGGCACAATAAATCGAATAACGGCTCATTAGAGAGATGGCTTTTGTGGTCTCATCTGTAACAGGAGAGAGAAAAACTCAGCCATGCATTTTTCTGCAGCTTGGAAGAAAATACAATTAAGGGTGGTTTGAAAACGGAAGCCATGAGATTGGTCGTGGGAGGAGATGATCCGTTTTCCAACTCAGCCTAAAGAAACTGACTGCAGTTATTTCAACTACAGTGGTGCCCGGGAAAGGCAAAATTCTATTTGATGAAAAATTGGATGCCGAGGCTAAAAACAGGTTATGTATTTATGTAGCAGATAACTCAAGTCTCACTCATTATGAGTGACACTCACACATTTGATTATCTCTGTGGTGAAGGGTTCTGCCCAAAAGTGTCTAAAACAGGCAGGGGTGAAACAGTTGTATAGAAATCATCTTTGGAATCTTCTGGAAAGGCAAGTTACCTGCCCATGGCTGATGCTCCCCTTTTTAGTAGGATCCACGATAAATGGGCTACGAGCCGGTAAACCCATCACCCAGCATTGCTTGACCTCCTCTGGGCTATCCCCTCTGTAAGGATGGAGATGACCCTGATGCCTAGAAGAGAAGAATCTAAGAGAGTGACTGACCAAGGTCAGGCGCCGATGTTACTACAGCCTTATAGCCTGCCGTAGCTTGCTATACCGGTTATTAAAGGCCCGCTCCAGCGTTAAGGCAAGGGCCTTTAACAAGGGAGCGGGACTTTAATATAGCTTTATAGCCCGCCGTAGCGGGCTATACCGGCTATTAAAGGCCCGCAGAATCGTTAAAGGCCCGAGCCAAAGGCGAGGGACTTTAACGAGACAGCGGGACTTTAATAGCCGGTATAGCCCTGCTACGAAGGGCTATGAGGCTATTAGAACATTCTGCCACTAGAGGGCAGAATGTTCTGATAAATTAAACAAAGGGTTCTCGAAGCTCGAGGGGATATAAATCCACTCAAGCTTCGAGAAGTCTTTGTAGAACATTGGAATGTTGCTCTGCGGGCCTTTACTGGCCCGTAGAAGCAAGGAGCACTCCATTGTCAGCAATGGAGCTCCCAACATTCCAATGTTCTAATATAGCCTTCTAGCCTGCCGTAGTGGGCTATACCGGCTATTAAATGCCCGCTTCCGCGTTAAAGGCCCGAGCCAAAGGAGAGGGACTTTAACAAAAGACGGGACTTTAATAGCCGGTATAGCCCTGCTACAAAGGGCCATAAGGCTATTAGAACATTCTGCCGCTAGAGGGCAGAATGTTCTAACAAATAACAGAAAGGCTTCTCGAAGCTCGAGGGGATTTAATTAATTCCCCTTGAGCCCCGAGAGGCTTTTGTTCACAGCAACAGCTGTGAACAAAAGAAACATTTGAACGTTGCATTGTGGGCCTTTACCGACCCTTAGAAGCACGGAGCACTCCATTGTATTCAATGGAGTGCTCCACATTCCAATGTTCTAATATTGCTTGAAGTATGTGCTGACTTGAATACTATGAACCATGAAATTCTGGTGAACTGATAAAGGCATGTGACCAGGGTGTCTGGGACTGTCCTAGAGTGGTTGTCTTCATTTCGGGGTCAGCTTTCCACCTAGAGTGTCCGCAATGGTACTACAGCACTGCCAGTGAGACTATGAGGTCACTCAGAGATGGCCTCTGTCACTGGTACTTTTTAACTTCTAGGTAAAACATCTGCACGATCTGCTAAAGACAAGCGGAGCAGGATTTCAAACATCTGCCCAGCTAGTATTGCCCCTCATTGAGGGCATACCAGAGGATGCTTCACGGATGAATGGGATGATACGGAAAGTTCACTGTTGGGTGCGAAACAACTGACTGGCCATCACTAGGGCTGTCTTCTCTAACGTTGGGAAAGGCTCTAAGCAAAGTCGGACTGGGCTATAGGGGAATCAGACAGTGTCCGACAGACTAGTCTGACAGGTCAGTGTGTGGGACAGTGTTTTAGCTGTTTGTGGGCCTGTTTTAGGGTCTTTCCCTGATATTAAAGCAAATATTGTCTTTCGCAAGCTCACATCCATCCAGTCCATACTTTGCAAAACACTTGCACAGCCTGTCTTTACAAGTTCCAATTTGTCTCAGTTTGCAAACATGTGCCACATTTTTAGTTATCTAATTCACTAATGGGGCCACATTTATTTTGGTGCCCTGGCCAGATTTGTGCCCCAGTCCCACCCTGACTCTAAGCCTAGAAAATGTGTGAGCATCTCCGTGATATCTCCCACTAGATCCTAGCAGATGGACAGCTATCAATGAAGAAGCACCCGATTTAAAGTCCAGCACACCAGGATATGTATGGTCACCTTACTTAGAGGAGAGCGATCAAGCAACTATTACAAGCCTGTCATTGACTCGCTGGGTACTCCTAAGAAAAGTAACAAGTAGGCAACAGTGTAATCAAAACTAGGCAACCAGAGTTGTGGCTTTGATGTCTTCCGGCCTTCAAAGACTCCACCGCTCCACAAGGAGGCAGGGGAAGTCTGACCGGTGTCCTTACCTCCATCTTTAAGGCATCACAAAGGTAGGTTCCTGAACACTGGAATAGGAGAATTTTAGATGACTTGCCAGGCCGAGGTCTAAGCTCTAATGGCAAGGAGATGCTGAGAGTTTCATAGTATCTAAAACTTTATTTGGCAGGAGAATTCTGTATGTGGAACGTGCACGGCTGTGGAAAGGGCGTTTTGAAATCATTAGCAAAATCAAAAATGTGGTTCACTTTAGAAAGAGCTTGAAGACTTGACTTTTCAAGTGATCTTTGAATGATGTGCGCAGGAATGTGGATCCTCTTGGATTTATGGCGCTGTATAAAAATAGGACCTGGCTTAGCAGTTCGGGCTGGACTGTTCCCATGAGGCACATGGTCAAGACTGATTTGCATATGGCCAGGTCTAAACTGGGGTGGCATGGCGAGCAAAAGAATGATGGATTTAACCCAGATCTCTTGACTGGGGGCGAATGTTTAGATTTGTTCTGAATTCCATCCATCAATTGTGTGTCTAGTGCTTTCTTGCCCTAAATGCGCAAGGTATGCCCAGACGTGGGTCCTGGGCTCCCTGTGTCACTGGAATCAAGCTATCCTGGCTGAAGAGGGGTGAAACCCCGAAACCGGTCCTAGGATGCTTGTTTCCGGTCCACGGAGGATCTGGCTTAGCAGTGTTGACCCTGTGCCCAATGGGAACAGGCCAGCCCGAAACTGCCAAGCCAGGTCCTCCCTGGACTGGGAACAAGCATCCAAGGACCGGTTTCGGGCTTAAACATCCACCCTCAGTCACAGATCTGAGTTTAATCCATCATTATTTTGCTCACCAAGCCACCCCAGTTCAGACATGGCCATATGCAAATCAGTCTGACCCTGTGCCTCATGGGAACAGTCCAGCCCGAACTGCCAAGCCATGTCTTTCCTGGACCGGAATCAAGCATCCTAGGACCAGTTTCTGGCTATCAGCCGTCTTCAGCCAGGATAGCTTGGCTCCAGTGGCGTCTCCACTAGAGAATAGTTACCTATTAATCAGGTAACTCTGATACACCTGTCTCAATGTGCCTAGTTCTGTTCCAAGAAGGGCCCTCAGATGCCTCCAGCTTTTGTGAGGCTAATGGCCTTTAAGCCTGTCCGCTCTGGCAACCTGCCCTGTGATATATTTGTGACTCTTTTAGGACAAGCTGACAAGCTGATATCAGCTCATCATTGGGTCTGGCTAGGGTTTTCTACTTTGTTCTACTGAGGACTGAAATCGATGGACATGTTCTGAAGAGGGGTTTAGGTTTTATATATGTATATATATTGTAAAGGAAAAGGCGACTCTAAGTTCATGCCAAAGTTAGACTGAGGTGAGTTTAAATAGTGAAAATCTCAAAAAAAAAATTACAGGAATGATGTAACGATTTTTTAGCGTCCAAGATTTCAAGGCCCAATCCAGTCTATTGTCATTCATTTTCTGCTCGTCCCAGATCAATGTGGAAATAAAGAATTTTCACAAACCTAATCAATTCCTGACATATTCTGTGCTAGTGGGCGTGTTACCTGAAAACACACATTGATGGGACCTGCAGACAACCTGTGCACCCCAGAGCAAGTTAGGGTCTTACGTTGTGTATGAATGTTGTGCATCATAACAAATTCGTTGTGTAGATTTTCTTATTATAATTATATTTTATATTCTCAGGATCAGCAGTTTTGTTAAACAAAAGTGACATTTAACTGGTGGTGATTAAATTGTCATTTGTCATTTGTCATTGGTTGCTTAGGCTTTTGTGTTATACCGCAATTGGGCACGCCCTAAGGCTGATATTTTCTTCTCAATTGGCTATTGTGGACAGAATGAAAACACAATCTATTTTCACACCCCTTTTTGATAAAACTATTTATTAGATGGAAAACAAATGTTTGATCTTACATTACCTAATCTTCCTTCTAGGACAAACAAGGGTCCAGCCAATCATACTGCGTTTCTGGAAAGAGGCACCTTGCAATAACTAAACATTCCCCTGTAGGTTAAGTGATATTTGCAGTGGTTTCTTTGTTGCTTCTTAAGGGGGGGGTTAACTAGCAATTGAACCGCCCCCCCCAAACACTAAGGGGGACATAGCACAACTCCAAATGAAATTTTGCATAAGTGCCCTTTTCTTGCCAGGAGTGAGTGGACTTCCCTAGTTTGAACTACAATGAACTTAGGGCTTCTTTTATGAGGAAGTCACCCAGTGCAGCAAGTTATCTTGCTGTGCTGTGCTGTGCTGTGCTGCGTGACAGGGAAAGGGCTGGAATGCACAATTTTAAGTAAATATGGTGCATTCCTGCTTTTGCACCTGCACAGATGTTCTTTTGGCAGCAAAGCGCCAATGCAGCCACCCTTGCACCATGGTGCAGGATTGCTTTTGTGCAGGAAGGGGCACAATCCCGGGAGGCATATTCCTCTTTCTATGTGTGCAGCACAGAAAGAAGAAAAAACGAGGAGAAATAGGGATATTTCTCCTCAGTATGCTTCCCCTGGAAGGTGTACGTTTTTGGTGTATCCTCATGTTTACAAGTTCCTTTAAATCTGAAGATGCATCAAAATCCATGGGAGTTGCGTGCGATCACTCTTGCAACGCCCATGGAACGCCTACCCAGGGCAGGGTAACACAACACAGTGGTTTGCGCTGCATTGAGTTACTTTAGAATTTTGTATGCGACTCAGAGTCACACAAAGTGGCTTTGCGTGGCTTTAAAAATCTGACTATGAGGTTTGCATCATGCATGTACCACATTGAGTGGTGCAACCATGATGCAACGTTCTCATACATGGGGCCCCCAGTTGTCGATTTCTAGGAGTTTAAAAAATGAATATTTCAATTGTGAACTTCTGTTGCTGTTTGAAAGTGGCCACCTGGCTCCACGATATGAAGAAAACGGGTTTGCAATTCGGAGCCGTTCTGTTGCTGTCATTATTAGAAGGTGTGAGAGTCAAACAGGTTTATTGGAAGCAGAGTAGAACTACAACTCCCAGAATGCATTAGGTTGTCACATCAGAGCCCAGAGCTGCACACAAGATGCCCTGAAAGCATGGAGCGAGACGGGAACCCTATGCTGTTTAGTGCTGCTGCCTGTGCTCACATAAGGGGTCTGTTTTCCTGGAATAGATTAATTCAGATATGTTCTTTCTCCAACTTTCTTATTTCTATTTCAGAAGAATGTTTTGCTTCTCAAAAACAAAGCTATATAATAAAGCCATAACAGTAAAGTGCAGCATTAAATACACCGTAAAGTAAGGAGAACATCTGTCTGGATTCTTTTGAAACTATAAAGTTTTAAGGTCGTTGCAGGAAACCAGTTAGCAAGATTTGAGACGAAACTCAGCGGAGAGGCCTTCCCCACTGAGCGGAGCCCGGGGCTTTGAGGGAACTGTGCGAGCTTTAAGTGGCCTAAAACCAGCAGCGCTGGCTCAGAAGGGAACACAACTACATATTAGACGCATTCTCCAAAGAGTGCCTTACAATCACCCTGCTGCGTAAAGGTCAGGCGTTTATATTCAGGAGGCGAAGGGGGAGTGAAAAGAAAAGAAAGGCAGGGATGGAAGGAAGGAAGGAAGAAATAAGAGAGAGGGAGAAAGGGTTTGGACAGCAATGAATCGAGTGAAGAAGGAGATAAAGAGAAGAAAAAAGAAAAGACAGAAGGAAAATGAGAGAAGTAGTAGATAGAGAAACAAAGAACAAGCAAGAGAAAAAATGAGATGGAAATAGAATGCGAAACACAGCATTAGGAGTGAGAGGGGTTGAGGGAGAGAAACAGACCAAATAATAACACTAGAGGAGAGCAGGAGAGTGTGTAGAGAAAGCAATAATGAGAAGCAAGGAACAGTGGGGGATATTCTCAAGAACGTGCGATAATCATTACCAACCTAGGCTAACGCAATATCACGTAACGCCGTCTATCGCGGGATACTAACGACGTGTTAACGGCGTATTCTCAACACGCCGGCAATGGGCGATAGTTTGCCGATAACGCATCAAATGTCAGAAGTAAAATTACTGGGATGCAGATAAAAAAGGAAACCCGAACGTGAAAAAACTTGCGATGGGCCCAACAGCGATAAACACGTCAGCGATAAGCAGCGCCAGGAGTGCCATTACCACGTCATGTGGGACAATTCACCATGAAAGCTGCAAATAAAAAAAATCCAAAGAACTGAGAAGCACCATGGAGGAAGACGGAGCAACTACAGTGTCGCAGCGTGCAACTTGCTGTAGCAAGTTCTCTACCCCGCCCTGCAAGGGAGTATAGGTTCTACCCTTTGGCCTTCCATACCGACCCTGAAAACAGAGTTCAACAAGTTGAGCAGGTACAAAGCCCTTTTATTCCAACAGGAGGTGGCCCTCACTTCCGCCAGGGACACATTCAGGGATTGCAGGTGGCTCCGACCTCGACTGAGATACAGGCGCTTCTTACAACTGACCTCCCACTTCATTGTGTGAGACTGATTCACCAAATATTAATTGCATCTGAGACGACAGGCCTTGCACATTTTTTTAAATGTATGGGATCTGCCATGGTCTGTTCTATTAAAACTATATTCTGGGTAGTACCAGCTTTCATTCATTCTCTCTATTCCAGCGTCTCCGGCGGGTGTCACTTAATATTGGCACCAGATGCTGGTGTCCTGCTACTCCTCTTTGTGCCCCATAATGGCTACTCATTTTGAGGATATGCACAGGCCGGCCCAGCTCCAACTCTACCACAATGGCCTGTATGAGGCTTTGGGATGCATGCCCTTAGCAACGATGAGCATAAGTTACGACTTGACCTTTCGCTTTGCATACTATACTTGCTTGCAACCAGTGCTTCTTTGAAAACAATGTAATTTCTCCTGGGCAATGGAACTTTGCTTATCGAACACGTGGTGTCCAATCCCTGATTTCAGCCGGTTGATGGGTCCCTTGGAGGCGCATGACGCGGCTTGTTCTGTGGATGATCAAATGACACTTGCAGCTTTATTTGGAATCTTGGCTCAATGGGATATCTGTGCAGCTGCGCAGACTTTCTTACAACGTAGTTTCATTGAATATCATGCAAGTCTCCCCTTTCTGGTGTTGGATGCTCCGGCTTGTGAGGTCCAGGATTGTTCCTTCGACTTACTTAATTGGATCATGTCATCGCTTTTTTCTTTCAATGACAGGGATGAACTATTGGAGGGAACTGCATTTCTTTGCACACATACCTTCATGGATTGACTGCTTAGGTCATTACGACTGTGCTGTCTGCATTATTCACTCTTTTTTCAAAAGCTCAATGTGCCTTTAGCTTTTCCTACAAACTTTCCACTTATTCTCCGATTTGGTATTCTTTTCTTTTTTAGGCAGTGCCTCACCGACATCTTGGACACCGCCTGACTTTTGAACTCTGTTATTTTTCTTCTGTCTATGTCGTACAAACTTACCAGGGGGAGGGTGTTATATGGGGTTATGCGGCCCTTTGGATACATTGCTAAGTTAGCATGAGTTAACTTGCCCTATGCTGCTGCATTAGCACACACCTCTGCTAGAGGTTTTTTTCGCGACGCTTTGCCTCTGCCCTGTACATGGTAACAGATTGTTTTCCACGTTCCCAGCTTTCCATGAAACTTCTGTCCGAACATAAATGTGCAAGGTCCATCAACATGTCTCATGTTATTCTGTTCTGGTCAGTCCCTATTACCCAGACACAACATGTTAGCTACAGCTGCCATATGGATGATTCGTGCTTTGATTTGACATTGTTGCCTGTTTTTGGAACACACTCGAAGACAGCCGTTCCATGGAGCTGAGCTCTGCTGTTCCTATGATGTACACCTCTTTGTGTTTAGGCTTTCAGGTAGGGGGTCAGCTAATAATGCCTAGGGTTCTTCTGTTATGTGAATTAACTTCTTACTGGCAAGGGCAGGGTGATTAGGCGTAGTTATTTTGACTTTTTCACAATCTTTATTCAATGACGGATCCTTTTGTATTCTATGGGATTCTGGTGATGCTAGCTTAATGCGTTTTGATGCTGTTTGTGCTTCGCATACTGTTTTATGAATCACTATTGTCAAAATAAACATTTGGAACTTATTTGGTGACTGATTTTTCTTATTGAGGACAAGTACAAGAGGGCGAAAGGTTGTCTTGTTCTGCGCTGCCTAGGTGGTAGTCCGTGGGGGTGGTCCTGGGGTTGGTCCTGGGGGTGGTGGCAGTGGGTGTTGTGGCCATCTTGGGTATCTAAGCAGCTTAATTAGTCGCTCCATGGCATCTGTTGGTCTTCAGATGTGGCTCTGGGATGGTCTCCCTTTCTACTGCAGGTTTTTGTCCTACTTAAGACCAGAAAAAAGCAAGTCTTAAGTTGCTGCTAACATACCTTATCGCCTGTTTTTGGCCTGCATCGCCGATCTGGCTGGTCATTGAGAATATCACGTAGTGGTGTTATTGTGAGTTTTTGGATGGGAACGCCTACTCTGCATATGATTAGCATTAGTTGTCGCTGTCAGCCTTCGCAATGTTTTAAGCAGCAGCTATCGCAGGTTAACTGGCGATGTCGGCTGTTAGCACAGGCTTGCGAATAGGGAGATAAATCTATTGCCATCAACTGAGGCTAGAAAAGCAGGGTTGCAGGAAAAATCGAAAAGGTATGGAGAAAGATACATACTGAAGAAAGCCGGAAAAATTACTCAGAAGCTTTAAGTTCCTCTTATAAAAACATCAGACTAGCTAAAAAGAACAGCTTAACATCAAAGCTAGCGAAGCAGGGAACTCTTCTAGAGAGTTGTTCAGGATCTTACAGACCTTTGTAAATCCCTCGGCCTGTGAGAGTCCTGATGAATTCACCCAATCATTATGTAATGAGATTTCTCTCTTCTTTGAGAATAGAATAGACGCCATTTACCAAAAGATCACAATGGTCAAAAGCTCTGGGGCTGGCATTAAAAGCACTCTGATACCCTTCGATAACAGTCAACCTAGGTTGACTGAGTTTCCTGAAACCAGTCAAACAGAAATTCTATCCTTGATAAGTAGCATCAAAACTGGCTCCCCACTAGGCCTCATTCCAGCAAAAACAACGGCCTTAATAGTAACCTTCCGTGCCCTATGATACATACGATTATTAATCTATCTCTCAAAGAGGGACAAATCCCCCAAGACTGGAAAAAGGCGGTAGTAAATCCCATCCGTAAAAACACGGCCTTGCCATGGTCAGAAATGTCCAGCCTACGCCCCATCTCCCTACTACCACTCTTAAGCAAATTGGCCGAGAAACATTTGAACACTCATGTGTCAAAATTTATCAAGGCCACAGGCGGTCTGGACCATTCTCAATCTGGGTTCAGACCCAACTACAGCACCGAATCTGCGCTCCTCTCTGTGGCAGATAACATCAAAATGACACAGGATAGAGGAGGCTCCATGATTCTGGTGCTGTTAGACCTGTCTGCAGCCTTTGATACTGTGTCACATGAGGTTTTTCTCGGCCGTTTGCAGCAGGTAGGGATTGGAGGTGTAGCTCTGTCCTGGCTTGAGAGTTTTCTCACAGGCCGCTCACAAAGTGTCAGCTTGGGCTCCTATCGTTCCATCTCCAGGGAGCTCACTAAGGGGGTTCCACAGGGCTCCTGCCTAAGCCCCACATTGTTTAATGGGTATGTGGCCCCCCCTTGCTGACATTGTGAGACCATATGGGTTTACCCCTGTGTCGTACGCCGACGACACCCAGCTCTTGTTCCCTTTCCAGACTTTAACCCCAGAAATCAAGAACTCTTTTGCTGAGGGCATGAGAGCGGTATCTCACTGGATGGTTTCCTACTGCCTCCAGTGTAACGTGGGCAAGACAGAAGTCATGCTATTTGGGAAAGCAAATCTCCTGTGGTCACCAGACTGGTGGCCTCTGGAATTGGGACCTATTCCTTGCCCAAAACAATCAGTTAAGAACTTGGGAGTCCGATTGGACCAAATCTAGTTTTAAAAGAACATGTGAATCTGGTGACTGGATCCTGCTTCCGGACAATTGGTCGCCTAAGAAGCGCTTTTACCTTTCTATCAGACGTTTACAGAAAGACCTTAGTCCAGGCACTTGTAATAAGTCGGTTGGATTACTGTAATGGCCTCCTTATTTCGGCGAATGAACATGTAATCAACCGACTCCAAGTGGCCCAAAACACTGCGGTCAGACTGGTTCTTAATGTCCTTTCGAGAACACCATCTAAGCCCCTTTTGGAAGAGCTTCACTGGTTGCCTGTACGCCAGCGAATCAAATTTAAAATTTGCTGTATCATTCATAAGAGTCTTTTTGGATCGGGCCCCCACTATTTGACTCAGAAATGTCAAATTCACACATCGGAACGCATTCTGCGCTCCAACAATCAACTTCTATTAAAAATTCCATTCATTAAGAAGGCAAGGCAGGGTGGCCGTGCACTCTCTTATGTAGGGCCTTTCCTCTGGAACAAACTCCCTGTGGACATACGACATAACACCAACCTTCTCTACTTTAGGAAGGCACTTAAAACTTATCTCTTTCGGGAGGTTTAGACTCCCATCGGCCTGCACCTAAGGCACTGTTTTCTGAAATCTACAGCGAGTTAAGCGCGGAGATACCCCTTCGGGGGTCGAGTCCGGCGCTATAGAAGCAAATAAAATAAATAAATAAATCATGCAACATTTCCCAAAATCTTTCCAGCTGCATACAATTCGTGAAAGGTATGTTGTAAAATAATTGCAAAATATCAATGAAATTAGGTTTTTAAGGATCGAAAATTAGCAAATTGACTTTTGGTTGATATATTTAAACCAAATATGTGAAACACTCCTAATAACGTTTGGAGTTATCATGCAAAATAAAACAAAACAAATAGGATTTCTGTGAGAAACTACACCACAAAACTGGGACAATATTGCAAATGGCATATATTTAAAACAATATATAAAGTAATAAGTTGGTAAAATTATACATTTCATACAAATATGTTTCTAAAAAGTGTTAAGGGTACTAGAAAGTTTTCAAACTCTTCAGATCGTACCAGTGCAGATAAAGAAGGTTTGCAAAACTTTGATTGAGGTGTATGCCTTGGTTGTACACTTAATCAGTTACTTTAATTGCATGAGGTCAACACGCGCTGTGGGCTAACAACCGGAAATTGTATGCAGTCCATAGTGATGGGTAGGGGTACGTTTGTCATGAATAAAAAAATCATTTTAGCAATGGTTTTACTGCTAAAAAAATCTGTAACCATTTGTTTTAATTGGGTCAAAGTATGTAAGTTTGTTGGATTGTAGGTTTACCTGTTGTATTATTTACTGTTTATATTAACATGAATTCTGTAATTAAATGTAAAAAGTAAATAGCTCGGTGTGCGGTTATCGATTATTATCCTATTGTCTCCTGAAGGTACGCCCACTTTGCATCTTATTAGCGATGCAAGGTGAGACGTTTGAAAAATGGCTACTAACATGTGCTAATGCATGGTAGCGACGTCTTGTTAATAGGGCGATGTGATTTTCGCCGCTTTTTTGGCTTATAAAGACAAAAAAGCTGCGAAATGGCCCTTAATAATATGCCCCTTAGTTTGTAAATTTTACAATTTCACAAATTTGCCCAACTTGGCTTGCAGAAGAGGCTTATGTTAAAAAACACGTTTTGCAAAAGATTCTTTTGTAAAACAATATTAGTGTGATAATTCTGCAGCTGTTCGTGTTTGCAGTTTTTCGCCTGTAAATGTAATTTTAAGAGATGTTCTCCTGTTACTTTTTTTTTAATAACTTTACAAACTTCGTGAACAAAATGAGGATTATAAAGCTTTTTCAAACATTCATGAAGTAGTGAAGTAAAACTATCACAATTTCACACATTGCTAAACTGAACATGAAATAAATACCTGCCAGAGAAAAAGATGCCGCAAAAGGTGGCCAGAGACAGATGAAAGAAACTTTTTCGTTGTTTTTTGCAGTGAGGTTGGTCCTGATGAGAACCCCAAGAGTAAAGTGGGTTTGAAACGCATAGAACGTAAAATTACCCAACTTTAGCTTTCAACAACTCCCTTAAAAAATCTTGCTTTTTGTTGTATCTTAGTAAATAAGATTGTACAACTAAATTCAGAAATCTGTAAATATATTATAGGATACAAAAAAATGTGATTTGCAGCAAAATTGTTCGGTATAAGACTCACAAGTATGAATGTTTAACGTTTTTCTTTTGAGAGTGTGGTGGATTGAATGTTGAATACGTGATGTGGTGAGAGTGATGAGAATTAATGAATGTTATTGTAATTTATTTGTCTATTCTTCTCTTGTGTGTAGTGTTTATATGAAGTATTTACCATATGTATGAAATTGTTTTTGTATATGATAAAATTCAAAAAATCGAGACATTTAAATAAAAGCTACTAATGAGCTTAAAGATGATTTGATGGTATGTCCACGTGTTTTTTGATATAAACAAGTTCAAACAATCAGCAGTATTGGCATTGGTTATGGTGAGTGGTCCTCTTTTACTAGGTCAGGGGTGAAGGAGGTTGGCCATATTAGGGAGGGATGGGAGGACTAGACCGCTAATTTGCTTGGAGGGTCCTGTTGGGGAGCAGAAGCTCAGTATTTTAGTGGCGAGGAAGACTACACTTGGAGTAATGAAGATTACCAGCAAGTAAACGGGGCGTGAATATTGCAGGGAAAGTGCACATGGAATCCTCTGTTCCAAAGCGCTGCATGCGGTGCATGATGAGAACTCATAACTGGTTTGTCCTGCAGATGTTTGGTGACACGACCTGGAGCCCAGGCATGCATGCACATTTCTGATATAACATTTTAAACTCTCAAATAAAATAAAACCATTGTAATCCGGTTCTTGCAGCCTTTCCTTGAATGTTTCAATTCCCTCTCTGCCTTGCAGAACCAGGTGTGATGAAAAGATCCCACGTCAGGGCTCTTCGCAATTGGAAAGAGCAGCCATGGTCCATGCAGGTAAGAGTTGTGGTGAGGGTGGGGATTTTGACGGACGATGACAAGTGAAAATTAAATAAATATTTAATTTTCCCACCACATTATCCGTCAAAATACCCCCTCACCCACCTGGCCCCACAACTCTTTTCTGCAGGGGTCGCGGTTAGGTAAGAGGGATAAGCACAGCAGGAAGCCAGTTCCCACACTTCACCGTTGTCCACCTTCTGTACTCATGGTCTTGATGATGAATAGGCTTCAAATTGCTACTTTACGTGCCTCTCAATGGTTGAAAACATCTCTTTTTAAGTGGGGTCTGATAAGTACTGATGCTAGTAGAAAGGATCTAAAGCACTCAGGAACATATTTTTCAAATAATCGCTCAGCAAGCCACTGTGATGCGTTGCGTGTTGGGAAAGGGCTGGAATGCATCATATTTAACATTCCATGGAACATTTCTGTCATTTTTCTGCGCTGTTGCACAATGTCCTGCCTATCGCCAATGTAGACACCCTCGCACAATGGTGCAAGCATATCTGCGTTGTAAGCAGGATTGTTATTGTGTAGGAAGGGGCATCTTCCTGCATAAAACCATTCCCCTGAGTCATGCTTCTCTTCTACGTGTGCTGCAGAATGCAACACACGCAGAAGAGGAAAAAACAAAGAGAAATAAAGATGTTTCTCCTCGCTACGCCTCCCCTGGGAAGGCGTAGCATTTTGATATAATCCCAGGTCTACCAGTAATGGTAAATCTGGCAATGTGTCAAAATCCATGGGTGGTGTGTGGGAGCACCCGTTCTACACACATGGAACTCCTCCCGTGGCAGAGTCGCACAATGCAGTGATTTGTGCTGAGTTGCTCGACTCTAGATTGATTCAGCCAGGCAGCACCATGCAAGGCGGCCTTGTTTGGATTGATAAATCCAACGTAAGCATTCTGTTGCTTTTGTATCATGTTGTGGGGTGCAAGGGCAACGCAACCCTTAGATGATAATGCCCCTAGGTGTATCATGCCAGGTCTTAAAGGCGGTACAAAAGGGAGTGGTGATGGACGGAGCATCTGAATCAATCAAACACTCACACCCAGTCAAAAGATCTGGGTTTAATCCATCACCATTCTGTAGCCCACTCTGCCACCCCAGTTCAGACATGGCTATATGCAAATCAGTCTGACCCTGTGCCTCATGGGAACAGTCCAGCCCGAACTGCCAAGCCATGTCTTCCCTGAACCGGAAACAAGCTTCCGAGGACCGGTTTCTGGCATTCCAGCCGTCTTCAGCCCGAATCCAGTGGCAAAGTGAGCAAGGGACTCACGTCTGAGCATACCCTGCCACACTTATGGCGGCCAAAAGCGGTACAAAAGGGGGTGGTGATGGACCGAGCATCTGAGTCTTAAAGGGTCACATTTAACCTCACTGCACTCAAAGCTGCAGAGTCCTGAATTGGTAGTTTTAGTGGTGGTCATTAAGAGGGCAACTGGAATATATCAAGTGAAAGCTACTGTGCACCATGGAGTGTTGCTCTTCTCGCTTGTAGGTGCCCAAATATCCCTCTACTGCCCATCCGCTGGACAGTATGTCTGATCTTTAGGTGCTATTTTTACATCAAGCCTGCATACGCTGCTGTCGCTTGATAATCTGTTGTTTCTAAAACAAAATAAAATCTTAAAAGGGGCTTTTAGCTTGCCCATTACTTACCGGTCGTCAGCATCATTATCACTCTTCTTACTGCCTTCCAAGTCGGCAGAGTGTCCCAGGCGTCAGCTTCTGCATGACTTCTGTTCTGTTTGTGGCGCATGGACAAAGTACAAATCAATTTCTCTAAATTAGTGTCTGTCCACTGCTCGCGCTGAATTGAGGTTGTATTTCTTCCTTTGTTTACAAATTTTTTCATATTGCAAACTCAACCGGAGCGCTTTACATGAGCACAAATGACATTACACAAGACCACGTTCATTTTTTTTTTTAGCGTGTGCGTTATGGGCAGAGTTCTGGGAGCTTTATACTTGACAGTTATTGTGCAAGGACGACTACTTGTGTGTGCATTTGTTTTGTCCTTCTCTCTATGCCACTCCACTCTACCTCACTCTAATACACTCCACTCTAATGCATTCCAATCCACTCCAGTTCACTCCACTCTGATCCACACCCTTCTGATCCACTCCAATCCACTTAACTCCAAATCATCTCTAAATCACTCCAATCCACTCTAATTCAGTTCACTTCACTCCACTCCATCCAAATCCAATCCACTCAACCCCACTCTAGACCACTATAATCCATTCCAATCCACTCCACTTGAATTCACTCCACTCAAATCCACTCCCCTCTGATCTGCTCCATACTAATCCACTCAAATCCACTAAACTCCACTCCAAACTAATTCACCCCAATCACTCTAATCCAATCCACTCCAATCTACTCCACTCTAATCCACTCCAATCCACTTTAATCCACTCCACTCTAATCCACTTCACACCAAACCACTCCATTTCACTCCACCCTCTCTTCTATAATCTACTCATCTGTACTCCACTCCAATCTATTGCACTCCTATCCACTCCTCTCCCAATCCACCCCTCTAATCCACTCGAATCTAATGTAATCTACTCCACTCCAATCCACCACAATCTAATCCACTTCAATCTAATTCACTCCACTCTAATCCACTCCACTCTGACCCACTCCACTCTAATCCACTCAACTCCAGTCCAGTAAACTCCACTCCAAACCAATCCACCCCAATCACTCTAATCCAATCCACTCTAATATGCTCCTCTCTAATCCACTCCACTCTGGTCTACTTCACTCTAATCCAATCCACTCAAAGCCACTCCAATCCAATCTGCTCCACTATAATCCACTCCAATCCATTGCATTCCAATCCAATCTAGTCTAATCCACCACAGCATAATCCACTCCACTCCACTCCAATCCACTCCACTTTAAACCACTCAAGTCTACTCTATCAACTCCTCTCCAATCCATTCAATTCCACCCCAATCCACTCTAATACACTTCACTCTAATCCAATCTACTCCACCCCACTTCAATCCACTCCACTATAATCAACTCCAATACATTGCATTCCAATCCACTCGACTTCATTACACTCCACTCTAATCGATTCCATTCCAATCTAATCCACTCCAATATAACCAATGCTCTTTACTTGATTCCACTCTAATACACTCAAATTCACTCCACTCCCATCCACTCCACTCCACTCCAACCCAATCCATTCCACTCTACTTCAATTCACTGTAATCCACTCCACTCAAATCTACTCCACTCTACATCACTCTGACACTCCACTTTACGACTCTCCATTGTATGACACTCCACTCTTCAACACTCTATGACACTCACTACCACTCAATGCCACTCCAGGACACTCCACTTATTGACACTCTAAGCGACACTATTCTATGAGACTCCATTCTATGACAGTGTATGCCACTCTGTGCCACGCCACTCTACGACACTCCATTCGATAACACTCTAATCCACACTATTCTGAGACTCCACTCTGTGACAGTCTATGCCACTCTGTGCCACTCCACACCACTAACTGGTAGCCATTCTGAACAGCAGCTACACTGATGTACAACATGGCTAAAACATGTTGTCAAAGCCAATCGCACTTGCATAGGTGAGTCTTATTGGCTTCGCCAATGCCTGTATCTTTTGGTAATGTTCTAGAGCGTGCAAAGTTAGACAAACTTTAACCTGGCTGTTGTTAATTGGGATGCAGCCTTTTGAATTGGCTTTCTAGTACTGCTTCTTTAATAAAAGCCTCCGCATTGCTTGGCTCCCTTATGAACCTGGCCCTGGCATGGAAGATATAGTGGTTGCTAGCAGCTCTCGTCCTTGGTAGAAGGTGGTCCCTGGCATCCCCAGGCTCAAGATGTGCACTCTTCAGAGAGGGAGAGACAAGTGATCCATGATTGAAATGACAGATACGAGTCCACCTCCAACCCCTTCTGTTACTCCATGGCTATGCATCTCTGCCACCATCTGGATTTAGAAAATGGCTGCCAAGAAAAGGGAAGACAACAGGAAATGTATCACTTTCTGGTCAGATAATTCAGCACTATTGTACCATCAGTATTCTCTTAGAAACAGGAAGCTAAGAAATCTTGCCCCAGAGGCGGTGCCCTTAACACATATTAGAACATTGGAATGTTGGGAGCTCCATTGAAAACAATGGAGTGCTCCGGGCTTATAATGGCTGGTATAAGCCTGGAGCTCCAACATTCCAATGTTTCTTTGTTCACAGCTCTGGCTGTGAACAAAGGATTTAGGGAGCCTAAGGGGATTCCAATCCCCTCACTCTTCCAAAAGGCTTTGTTTTTTTGTTAGAACATTCTGTCTCTAGTGACAGAATGTTCTAATAGTCTTATAGCCCTTCGAAGATGGGCTATACCGCTATTAAAGTCCCTCTCCCTTGTTAAAGGCCCTCGCTGGAGAGGGCCTTTAATAGCCGGTATAGCCCTCTACGGCGGGCTATAAGGCTATATTAGTGGTGGCAATATCACAGAATATTCTTAATTTAACATTCTTGAGCAGTAGCATCTGAGATCATTATAGGAGTAGCTGTTTTTCCAGCTCTGAATCCTCCCAGTTGTCAGCCTACCCTTAGAATTTAGACAGAGTTGGGCCAGCAGTAGGTCAAGATTCAATGTAAAAGCAAAAATAAAGCACAGCCATCAGAGGCTATTCAAAGAAGTAATTAGTTTATTCAGTGCAAAGATGGTGACAAGATATCAATGAACTCTGAGAATAAAAGATCAGGCTGACTCTTGACACTGCAAAACAACAGTGTTTATTTTAAATACTTAAATGCTGTAATTAGCATACCTGATCTCATTATTCGAGCTCTAATAATGCATGCAATTAAAAGTAGTTCTGATTTATGCACGCCTTAGTGCGGAAAGAAAAGCATCAAACAAAGGACAAAGCCATCCCTTCAGGCTGCATAGAAAAATGCACAAATTCTCCCTATCTAGGCTCATTTGTCTTCTTTCAAGAGGCAAACAACCATTTTAGGTGTCTAAGAGGCAGATAGCCTGGCATGCAATAGTGGGCCAATCCAAGTCATCACTCCATGGATTCCGCTTTTAATCTTCTGGTAGCGGCGGATCTCGGGGAGAGCCATGGTCCCGACCCAGTAGTGGTGAGGCTTCTTGATAACACCAGAGACAGGGGCTGCATGGAGGCGCTTAAGATAGATTGGAGTCCCAGCTGCTCTGAGCCATTCTCTGCCACATGATACCCACCTTCTGGAAGTGCCTTTGCTCATCAGGGACAGGATCTAGCACATACTAAATCTAGTGCGGGGCAACCAGAGATGTTCTTAATACGATTTTACCTGGTCTGTAGAATCTCACTCTTTGTGGGATCCCAGAAATACTCTACCAAGAGCTCAGTCTGTGTGAGGTTCTAGGAATGATGGGGCATATCATCAAGGGGGTTTATCTCCGCTTTTTTGGCTTTAAAAGCCAAGAAAGCGGAGATAAAATTATCTCCCTATTACCAAGCTGTCACTAAACACCAGTTAGCGACGGCTAGTAGGAAATAGCGGCCATCTTGGACCACGCTTTGGATGTCAGTGATATTTATCACTAATGACATGCAAAGTGGGCGCGCCAAGATGTTAGCCACTGGAAACAGTCGCTAACATCGCTATCTCCCATTACCAACTTTTGGAGATATTCGCGCTAAGCGCGAATATCTCCAAAAGCTAACACCTGCCCCTGAGCAGTTCTTAGCCATGTTATCCAATGGTAGGTGGGTAACATGGCTAAGAGCATTAGCTCAGTAATGCATGAATATCACTGACTTTTCAGCGATATTCATGCATTTCGGCCGATTTTTATCGTTTAGGAGATAAACCTTGATAATGGCAAGGTTCCTACGCGATACAAATCGCCGCTAAACCAACATAGCGATAATTATCGCTAGTTGTTGTTAATATGCCCCTATCTTCTTGAGAAGGATGAATGGTAAAGCATATGGGTAGGAAGGAGCTGTTGATGATTCACAGGCGGTGTTGTAGAATCCTTTATGAACTCCATCGTAGTAGGGAATGTTTTGTAAATACTGGGGAATCTGTAGGAATACGTGTCTGGCAGCAATTTATTACTGAGGCCTTTGTTAATCTTAATGCTTTGCAAAGCTATAATATTCAATCCAGTTCACGTTTGCAGTCAATTTCATCGTTTATCATGTTGATAATATGATAAAACATATCCACCAGGAAAATGTACTTGGTATTCAGCACCAAACCTATCATAAGAATGTATCCCTGAAGACAATGATAAATATAAGACGTGTTCATCGAGAAGGCAAGAGCTGGGGGTTGGCATGAGGTTGATAAATGTAAATATTGGTCTTTGACAAAGCAAGGATAAGGATATAGGCCTGTCTGATATGTGCAAAATGAACAAAGTGTCATTCCCGTAAGGATCTGCCAAAAGGAACTCCACGATAGGATGGTGCATGATCCTGATAGATGGCAAGGAATGTTCTGTAACATGGGATCTACCCGATTTACAATCGAGATCATACAAATGTGGGGATCAATGATTGACTTGATCTCAGAAATTGATGACAAATAATGTATGTTATGATAAAGCTATATTCTGTTCGGGAGAGAAGTATGGTCTGTGAATATACTGGTACATGATAGAAAGTCATCACATGGGAAAAAGATATGTAAAATATCACATAGTCAGGGCATGAACATAAAAGAAGACACTGAATCGATTCAAGGGCGGAGGCGGGATCTGAATATAAAAAAACAATCTCTGATATTAGATGAGCACAATTCACAAGGATGTTAAATATTCCCTAATTGGCTCACCGTGGGAACTGGGGAAAAAGATAATAATTTTCTGATAGGGTCAAAGCAGAAATTGGGACAAAGATAAATATTCTGTGATGCGATCAAGCAAAGAACCAGGACAAAAGAAAACATTTCTCTGATAGCTTCTAGGCGGGGTTGCACATAACCCGTAGCGGGCCCATGCAAAGTACATCGAGAGACCCACCCTCGTAATCGGACAGACTTTCAGGGTGAAGATGATTGTCAGCTTGATGGTTCCTCTACAGTCTGGTCCTCACTTCAGGAAGACTCAATACAAAGGATCTATCAAAGGAGCTCTCAGACTTGTAATCAAAAATTGATGTTACCCAATTTACAATGAAAGTGACTGCAGGACATTACTATAACGAGAAAATAGATATGAAGCAGTAAACATAGTACTGCAGCCGGAATGGTATGCAGGTGGAGTTACCAGGTTGCTTCACATCAACGCAGACACTGCAGTTCCAATTCTAGTCTTTCTTTTAACAACCAAGGGCCAGATGTAGGAGAGAAAATACCGGTCGGTAACGGCCGATTTCAGCCGTTACCGACCGATATTTAGGATTTGACATGTAGGGGCCATCATTTTACAGAATTGGTAAATTTACCGATTCGGTAAATTTACCGATTCTGTAAAATACTGAATCGGTAATTTTACCGATTCGGTAAATCCGCATGTAGGTGACACTCCTAAGAGTGTGACAGGCCCTTAAGAATCGGTATTTTACCACCCGATCCAATTGGGTGGTAAAATACCGAATTCAGGTGTGCATGCACATCCCTTAGGGCATGTCTGTGTGCCACATGGCACACAAGTCCGGAATTGGGGTGCTAAAGGGTGTCAAAGTGACACCCCCTGCACCCTTCGGTATTGCCCATTGATTCCTATAGGCTTCATGGCCCATAGGAATCAATGGGCAATACCGATTAAATACCGAATCGGTATTGCCCATTGATTCCTATGGGCTTCATGGCCCATAGGAATCAATGGGCAATACCGATTTGGTATTTACCGAAACGGTAAATACCAAATCCTACCGATTCGGTAATTCTTAAATTCGAATTACCTACATCTCCCCCTTCATATTTACCAACTCTTAAATACCGAATCGGTAAAATTCGGTATTTAAGAGTCGGTAAATATGAATTACCTACATCTGGCCCCAAGTTACTATTAAAAGCATACTGAGAGTCTTATAGAACATTTGGTCTGAATTGTGCTGCAAAAGGCAACATTTTTGAATGGGAAGATGGTGTCAGTGTCTTCCTGATGGTTGATACCACCTAGTAAACCGGTGTTAGCACTGTTGTGCGCTCCAGCGGATTGCAAATGTGGCGTTGAGGAATCGAGCGCTTCGGTCCCCAGAGATGCCATTGGGGAACCATAAGCACTAAATATGATCTGTTTAAACAGTGAAATGAAAAGGTAATCAACTCACAGCAGAGCCTAAGTCAACACCAGCTTGTGTTGGTGGCACACTGGATGTAAATAGCTGAAGCTCTGTTAATTGTGCGTCTGCAGCTCTGGAGCCTATTAGGGGGGACCAGCAGCAGATCTGCAAACAGACTGTACAAAGGTGCCGACACGTTGAAGGTTATGCTCATAATGAGGTTTACCAACAGCATCTCATTAGCCGCGATCTGTATGCGTGACGCTGAGGGCACCGCTCGCGCGGTGAACACCGGGCACGTCAGGGGGTTATCACAGGCACAAGACTGGTGGCTCCTTAGGGTGCCCAGGGTGGCAGATAACAGCCTAATTGCTGTCTGTTCTCCCTGGCTTGCAAAAGTGCATGCCAAAGGTCCTTAGGCAGTAACCCAACAAGCCAATAGGGCTAGAGATAATGTAAGGCAGAGGCGCAACAAATTTCGGGGGGGGCTCCTAAAAAGTTCGGGGGGGTCTGATTCTTCCAGCAATATGCAGAGTGGAGATGCAGGGGCTCTAGTAAGTGGTGAAAACACAACAAAGCCTTGTTAGCAAGTAAATAGTCTTTTAAAGACCTGTGAAGTACTCGGGTGCGGCTGTGTGTGTGTCCGGAAAGCTGTCTCAGCTGGGCATTGCACGCCTGATGTAAGGCATGGGTGGGCAGGTTCACGGTCTGTGGCGCTCAAAGGCTTGACGATCCTCGGATTTGCAAAACTCTGCATATTGTTTATGAAATTCCATGAAATGGAATATAAAGCTTTTGGAATTACACTTTTAGAGCAAAAAGTAGTGTATAGATATCTTGCGTGACTGGTTTCACAGGAGTGCACTTTTCATATAAAAAACGTTTTGCAAGATAGAGCAGGCAACTGCTTTTGTCGGGATTTATTTATTTGCAGTTTTATACAGGAAAACGTTGACCTGAAGGTAATGGAGCCCTGTACATTAGCACTAGTTACATTACACAAGGGCAATTTTTTTTAGGCATATGGAGGTTAAAAGATTTGCAACAACAAATGGAGGAGTACCCCCTATAGGAATCACAGAGAGAGCTCTGTTAACAGAGCTTATAGCTCTGAGAAGCACAGCGTGCCCCAACTTTACGTAGGACAAGGCATGTCCTTTTAAAAGACCCCTCACTCACCAAGCTAGTTGGTGACATGCTTCATCATCGGGATCCCACCCCGAAGGCCTAGTGCCAACAGGGTGTGCTGCGACACCTGACTACAGTGGAGCGGGTTATTTTTTTTCTTTTATATGTGCAATAATTATAAGGTGATGTGTGAGTTAAGAAGGAGCCAAAACTACTCACTACAAGACTTTATTCTTGAGTGTTTGGTCCCCCATAAAAACAATTGTGGCACCTATACCTAATTAAGTAGGCTGCGGTGTCTCAGACGTGTAGTGTGTTTAAAAATAGCAAAGTGTGCTATGTGAATTATTAGAAAAGAGAAAAAAATATGGTCTACATGTTTCAACCTTGAAGGCAATTGTAAGGTTTTCTTCAGGACCAGTGCTTTTTGACCTGGGTGGTGCGCACACGCTAAGGCGCGCCCTGCCTCTCGGTCAAGTTTTAAGAACCACAAACTTGTGGCCTTTCACAAAAAACTGTGATGAGTCTTTTCCTCAATCTGGAAAAAACTGAGTTAGCGGTGTCGACCCTTCATGGGCAACCGCGGACCAGAGGCGAAGTATTCACGTCACTTGTGACTTCTGCTCGTCTGTTTGAAAACCTACTTGGTTCCAAAGCAGTGCCCCGAGGATTAAAAGATTTGCCGAGAATCACGGGATGTTGAGACCACAAGCCAAGACTCGAACCTGGTTCCCCAGGTTCAAAGTCAGCTGCTCTAGCCGTGCGTCACATCCTCTCTCAATTCTATTTTAGCAATAGGCCGTCCTCTCTCTGCGAAATCTTTCCCTACAAGCTCAGGCCTTGGAGTAAATAAAGTCCATAGCCAGCGGTCTTTCAAGCCAGTACGAAAGAACAAACAGCTTCAATAGAGCAGCAAAGGGCCAATGTATGCAGCAGCTACAAAGAGTCACCACTCGCCAGCCGATGACCAACAACTGATTGTCTGGTTCCTCCAGGTGGGCTTTTAGATAAGGTCATCAATTCTGAGACATATTGTTGACTGCTGGTGTTGCCTTATTGTTGACCCATTTGACTAACTGAAGGCATTCTCAGCGAGTACTTCCCAGTAACAAGCATTAGCAAAGTCAACTGGTCTTGCATTGTACGCCAGACTTTGCCTTTGTCAATGCATATTTTGTTTTGTCATTCCTTTTGTAAAACTTTATAGTTGAGGAGCTAGTGGGCCTATATATATATATATATATATATATATATATATATATATATATATATATATATATATATATATATATATATATATATATATATATATATATATATATATATATATATATATATATGTGTGTGTATATATATATATATATGTGTATGTATATAGATATATATATATATATATATATATATATATATATATATATATATATATATATATATATATATATATATATACACACATATATATATATATATATATATATATATATATATATATATATATATATATGTGTATATATATATATATATATATATATATATCTATATACATACACATATATATATCAAAACACTGGCTCAAAGCAACAGTTTTATTTTCGTCTGGTAAAAAACACACATTACATAAAAGTCCCTGGCACCGAAGAGACTACTTTGTGTGTGAATGTGCTCCTTGTGAAAGAGTTGAATGCTGTCACTCACAGTGAAGTAAGTCAATGGCTGAAGTGAGCTGACATCACAGACGTTGGACAGCACAATTGGAAGCCAAATAATTGGGCGTTCAGATCATTGCCCATCAATGCATCCATGATTTAAAATAGAGGGATGCAAATTGCCTAAAATGGTTAACACAAACTTGCAAGACGTCATCGCATTTTTTAATTGACTATTTACAAATATGCCTCGGTAAATGGATTCAGGATGAAATTGAATCACCTGAATTTTTGAGGTTTTATAACTCTCAAATCAATTTAGTAGTTCAAATTCAAAGTGGTTCACTCTCGCGATTGCATTTACCTAAGAGCCAGATTTGCCTGCTTGCAGGGGCCGTTGTACATGCAGATTTAGAGATTTAACCCTACCCATCTCCTAAAGTTAATATCATGCTTTAAGGTTCAGTGTAGTTTGCCATATAGTCAATTGATTTGAGTGATTTGTAAAGTCTCTTGAATCTTTTCAAGAGATTCGACGGATCCCAGAAAACAATACAAAATACATTGTCTGTGGACAAGCTATAAATCAGGGGTCTCTAAACCGGTCCTGGAGGGCCGGATCCATGCCAGATTTTTGGGATATCCCCATTGAGATACATGTAGTTATTTTAAAAATCTGGCATGGATCCGGCCCTCCAGGACCGGTTTGGAGACCCCTGCTATAAATAGTCACTTCATCAAAGATCAGTTCTTACTCACATTGCACATAAGGCCCCACTCTGGGGCCCCTTAATACCATCCCAACCAAATCTCATCATCTGAGGTGGCCGGCGACACCCTTCGAGATCTACCATCTTTGTCTCCCAATTCGAGCCTTTAAGATAAAGCATTGGATCAATCCTTTTCAGAAGGTTTACCAAGGGTGTGGGACACCATTCCTCCGATCATGAGAGCTTCTCCATCATATGAAATGTTAATAAGGAGCTAAAGAGCCTGTTTCCGTGTCTCTTATCGAGGGGACACGATAGACTCATGTACTGTCCTAAACCTCGCCTCTCCACATCATCGTCACTATTAGTATTTCTCTAAGTAATTTGATTTCTGCATCTATATGGCCAATCATTTTTCTGTTCCTTGATGGGTAATCTGAAACTGCTCAGCTTACCCTTTGGCCACGCACAAAGGCATGCCTCGATTTTAATTCTAGTGGGTACATGGTAGGGAAGACTGAGGGCCCGATGTAGGTAATCCCAAATTACCGATTCTTAAATACCGAATCATACCGATTCAGTATTTAAGAACTGGCAATCGGGATGTGGGTATTTTTACAGAATTCAATACCGAATCAGTAAGTTTCGGTATTTACCGATTCGGTAATTACTGAATCGGTATTTGCCATTGATTCCTATGGGCCTTGAAGCCCATAGGAATCATTGGCAAATACTGATTCGGTATTTTACCGAATCTGTAAAACACCGAATTGCCAAGGGGGACAGAGTGTCACTTTGACACCCTGTTGCACCCCTGTTTATGGCTTGTGTGCCATGTGGCACACATACATGCCCTAAGGCCACAGGTGTACATGCACAGATGTGCATGTACACAGAAATTCTTAATTACCACCCAATAGTACTGGGTGTTAAATTAAGAAATCCTAAGGGCGTGTGGCACTGCAAACTGTGCCACCTACATATGGATTTACAGAATCTGTATATTTACTGATTCGGAAAAATACCAAAGCAGTAAATTTACCGAATCGGTAAATATACCGATTCTGTAAATTCCGAGCCACCTACATGTCAAAAGCCAAATACCGGTCGGTAACGGCCGAAATCGGCCATTACCGACCGGTATTGGGCGACCTACATCGGGCCCTATGTGTCATGTCCCCCACGGAAGCTGGAAGTCAAAGTGTTCAAGGTGCTGATGGCAGAATTTCTTTGGAACAGCAAGGGCCAATTAATAAAACAATTAGTAAATTTACACCCAGAGTATTTGACACCTCACATGATTGAAAATTTACTAATAATTTGAAAATTCTGAAACGTTTCCCATGCTATGCATAGAAACCTGCAACAGTAGCGAGTTTCCTGGCGTCGGCCTCAGAAATTTTTTTGAATTGTCAATTTTCACCATGTGCACCATTTCCCGCATGTGCAAATGTGCATAGGGTGCAAACATGCTAGGGGAAGTAACACTGCATTCGTGAAATGGCATTTGTTTGAAAAAAAAACGTTTTTCCTAAATATTCTGCCCATTTCCATATGTCCATCTCCAGTTTAGACATCTTGGCTTCACCTTGTCACACCGCAATGGCACAGGTGCCACATCTCCTTCCATTTCCTAGGTTGCATCCATAGACATCAATTCACCAAAATGCCAGGGGCAGCGAAGTACATATCAATACAAAACTGAAATAAAATAAAGAGAGTGGAGCCCCAGCTGCCCCTATGTTCCTGGCACTAAATTTACCACCTGTGAGGCCAGGGATCACAAAGGCAGTGCTAGGGGTAAGCAAAGGGCAAGCAAAGGGTTGCAGCTGCGACCCCTGGTGACCCCTAAATCCATGGTGAAGACCTGTGAGAGAAAGTTTGAGAATACCCACTAATTCTCAGGTTTGTGGGTATTCCCAAGTGGCGGCTCCTCAAAAATGGCTGAGGAGCATCGCCCCACTGCCTGGCACAGAGCCAGGAAAAGAGAAATTAAACGATGCTCTAGCATAATTTGATTTTTCATTTGCCGGCACTGAGGCAGCTTCTGCATGGAAGGAAGGGGAATGGGAGGTGAGAGGAGGCATCTGTGTTTGGCCAGCTGTCTCAGGCTGACCAAACACACATGTGCACTTAGGTTTCTCCAGCCCAGCTGCATTCACCAGCCGGGCTGTAGAAACGCAAGAGACTCCATGACCTGAGCGGAGCGTCTTTCATGCCCGCTCAGGCCAATCCCTGTATTGGTCTGCAGCACGGTGATTGGATGGGAGTATTTCCCAGAGTTTGCTGGGTCCCAGAAGAGACCAGCAAGAGCGACGCAACACAAGAGGTGGCCTGCAACTTCAGGTATGTTTTTTAATTATTAACACATTACCACCCATGTCCCCCCACCTACCATCCTTTGTGAGGAGTGGCCGCCACTAGTGTTCCCAAAGTTTTCTATGGACACCCTGCTGTCAGTCAGCAACGTTCAAGCTCAGGGGTTGTGCATAAATTAAAGCAGGAGTCTCCAAACCGGTCCTGGAGGGCCGGATCCATGCCAGATTTTTTGGATATCCCCATTGATGTAGTAATTTTAAAAATCTGGCATGGATCCGGCCCTCCAGGACCGGTTTGGAGACCCCTGAATTAAAGGATGTGCACACAAAAGGTCAGATTTTGTCCAAGCCTTGCCCTCATTCCTCGAGCCATTTGCCCATGAGAATTGGGGGTTACATGCAAAAATAGCTTGGTGAAGTGTGCCCAATAAGCCATGGATCAGAACCCATACTTGTCAGGCGCACCACACAGCGTGGATAACAACATGGAACGGTCTCAGAATATCCCAGGCCAAAGTTAAACCAACAGATTTGCACACACTTCTCGCTAACAAGCAAGATTGATGCGACGCCGGCAAGCAATATTTTTCAGCGTATTTTTATTTTAGTGACAGGAGCCGCCGTGCCAAGGACTGGAAAGCAGCTTTCTTCTCTCAGACAAGCACGCTTGAAAAAAAATCCCTATTGGTCCAGTGGTTTCAATCACCAATTACTGGCAGCCTATGGGACCCATCCTGCTCGCCGCCTCCTAATGAACGATCCTTAACAAAAACACATTTGCTCTCAGTTTTAGTACCTGATTGCCATCTGTTTGCATTCACTTTCTGGGTATTACCGTAATATTTCTTGCAAAATTTTGTTTGCAGTTCAGTGCCGGTGACAGGTGCCAGATTGCGATGAAATCTAGACGTTTCCTATAAACTGATTATGGAGTACAAACGGCAGACAAGGGCAGCGCAGGTTTTTCTCATAGGGTTTTGCTGATGTACCTCGTCTGCAAAGATAACTTGATTTTTATATAGCGCTTAGTGCCACACGTGTGCCGTTTCTACGTGCTGTAAATAACAAGTGCTATTACCCAATCCAGCGGCACTTAGTTCAGCGATCTCGGGAGGATGGAATGTTTATTCATCCGTATCAAGATCCAAACTTGTCTCTTCCAGATCCCCACACGCTTCAGCAGCGAGTGTTCAGCTCACTGAGCCAGCTGTGGAAGAAATGGACACTCCACAGAAACTAACATTTTCACTTGTTTTTTTTTGTTTTATTTCAACGTGTTTTATTTATTTTTTATACAAGAACACTTTAGCAATTTTGTTACAGGGTTAGTATAGGGTGCACCAATTGCTGTGTATACAGCAGTGTCCTGAGACATTATGATTCATAGCTAACCCAACATGACATTACTTAGTGAAAAAGAGAGAAAGGAAGACAGAAAAAGGCAGGAAAGCAAGGGGTGAAAGAAGAGGTAGGGGACAGGCTCTGAGAGTTGCATTACTTATTATTTACATTTGACATAAAGTGGGGAATTTGGTACACATGATGGCACACATACAGGCCCGGGAGGGCCTCATTGGTTGCGACCAGCTTTTCAGGGTTCTAGAGAAATCTTATGATCTGGTGATTTCTAGGCTCTTTATTTTACTACTAGGTTGATTGGCACTTTGTTGTCAGTCAATTACATGAAGGTCAAATGGAGTATAAAAATGCCTGCTGTGTGGCAGAACTTGCATGTGGTTTTTTGACTTGGTAAAATTGGGTCCTCAAGTTATTCCCCATTCCATGGCAGAATAACTTACAAATGCATGGTCCTGGTGTGCAATTAGCAGGTAGAATTACTAATTCCTGGCTGGGCAGTTTCTGTACCCCTGGACTGTGGCACTGTGATGCCGGGGTACCCTCAGGAAGTAGGGTGCCAAATGATTTGCTGAGCATGCGGTTGGTGGTAGAGGAGGAACACAGGTAGGGGTGCTGCGTTCTTCAGAAAGAGGGCACTCTCTCAGCAGCTGCCTGCTGCATGCAACTCTCAGGAGGAAAGAAAATGCACATGCATGGTACCGGCTGTGGCATGACCCCCAGGGAAGCCGGAAGCCACCCAGTCCAAGGTGGTGATGGCAGCATTTTTGTGTCTGTGCGGGAATAGTGCTTGCACACTTCCAGCACCTGTGGCACCAGGTGATACGGTCTTTCTTGGAGCCCTCCCCCATGACCTCCGTCTCCATTAACTCCCTCACTAGTCCTTCCCAACAGTGGCCCTCATCTCTCCATGGCCTCCTCTCAGACATGCATTTAATTTTGTTATAGTGCTACTCATAGTTCGCCCACACTCAATTCTGTGATCTGCATGGTACACATTCATTGCAGCAGGCACATTAACCCTCCACGCTATGATGAGTCAAAGCTGCCACTAGACAAATTTCCATCTCTGGGCAATAGGAACATGAATCACCAGAGTTATCTTGACATTTCTATTGTTGCCTCAAAACTGCTGGATGCACAAGGAAGTTCACCTGCTTTGAAACCAATAGTTATTTTTAAACACAGCGCCCGCACCAAAGTCAGCACCAGGTGTGGCTGCACCGGTCACACCACCCTAAAGCTGGCCCTGCTGCTTGCAGACGAACTGAACGTTTGTTTTGCAATGTATGTTTAGCTTCAGAAGCCCATTGGTGGATATGAAATGCCTGATGCAATAACTTGTGCTTAATTTGGAAAACAATAAGTGCTAGGGCTCCCCTCAGGAGGCCACTGCACCTTGCACCACACATTGCCACTACTATGTTCCAAATGATAGTAACAAAACAACTACTAACCATCACACTTGCACGTGTGACAATTCAGACTATTGCAGGTCCCCAGACATATAAAAATGGCTTGGGCAGCAGGTAATAGTCATTTTTAAAGAATATTGAATGAATAATTACCTGCTGTTGTTGTCATCTCTAAATTAGGCAGACAGCGCCACCATGTGGCAGCTGTCACAACCGCCGGTGTTGAGAATTAAGTGCTGGTGCCGAACACCGGAAACCGCCGGCTCAAATTAAGCACTGGCAATATCTGAAAAGCAGTTACATTGATACAGCAGTGGTATCTAACCAGAGATGAAAAGACCGGGCTGTGATGGGCACATACAACAAACACAGACCTCCCTTTGTGTTCGCCCCGTCCCTTTCACCCAACCTCACCACAGTCCAGCTTCTAAATGAGCCTTCAACTCAAGTATAAATCTTAAATAACACCCAACAGGCCCAATTTTAAAGGTCAAGTATCTAAATTTCAAAGGAACTGCAGGACAAATCAAGTTAATTCCATGGGACCTCTGGTCTAATTAAATTGATGAATACGTCTGGCAGGGATATAGGCCACGGGACCATGAAGGTGCTGGGAGGCTAATGGCCTGATGAGTTGTGTTTTACTTTCTCAAACTTTGTGCTTCTTAAGAATGTACTTACTGCAAGGTCATTTATGAACATTTTCTGGTAAATGGAACTCTTATTTCTGTAAAAGGGTTTTAGTCCTTGAGGGTTTATCATAATATGGGGGTGGCGTCTATGGCTGCTTACTCTGTGGATTGTTGCTTAAATGGAGTAATAACCTGGAACATGCAGTAACGTTTTGTTTTTTAAATCAAATTGTGTTTTACAAATATGCCCCCCCATAAGCATTCTTATTCAATAACTATGATCTATTCATAAGTTGTTTATCTTTTCCGCAGGGGTGTAACTGAATGAGTTTGTGGGGGGTCAATCTCAAATGTCCCCACTAAAAATGCAGTGGGTCGCAGGGTGAATGGGTGAGATGACCAAAGTTCCTGATGGACTGTTTCCATGAGAAGTAGGGTCAGTACTGATTTACATTATTTATCTCTGGGACTGATATATAGTTTGGCGCCAGTGTATTTAATCTGTTACAACAGCAATGTAGCAATGTAGTTACCTGTCCGCCAAATTCAAGTTCTGCTCACCCAATTTTAAGTCAGGCAGACAACATGTTTTATGCCAGCAAAGTAAAATTAACTATGTCAGTGTTAAACTCCCCTGACCGCCAGATGGAGTGGTGGCCATCACACGGACGTCATCTGAATATCCGCCAAATTTCGAGTGGACATTTGGATGGGGTTTTTTTTTTCAACGTCTGTCATCCCCAGGCACATATTTTTTTTTCAAGAGCAAACTCCAAATGTGGGAATTTATTTTTGAAACATAACAAACTTCGGAAAAGTTTGACAACCAATAGTCATGTTTGATGGAGCTGTCCGTCAAACTTTTCGTACATTGACAGGAACTACCATGTCTGTGGCATTGGCGGACATCTCTAAATTTGGCGGGCAGAGTAAAGGCAGGATGGTAGACGTAAAGTCCTCTGCCACTCTGTCTGCCTTTACTCCAGTCTGCCAAATCCTAAATCAGGCCCTCTGTCTATCGTGGCACATTGGGTTGAGAAACGATGGGTTGGAAAGCCACCCTCTGACCATTTGCGAGTATTTGTCCCATCAACTTTTGGGGGTTTGGTTGCTGGTAGTATGCCTGGAAAACAGACTGGTGCAGCTTTCCCAGCCTACTTCTGCCAATGTTTGCGAATTCCATAAAGTAGCAAATGTGAATTCATTCAAGGAGTACTTTTATAGGTACAGATTTACTATTTTCTCAGTAAACCGGTCACTATATATATTTCAGCTCTTGATCCAAAAACTGAGCATGTTAAAACTACTTTGCCAACTCAGGACAATGAGAAAAACCAACACAGACATGACAGAGCCAACTCGGGTCCCCCCTACACAACTACCAAGAAGAGAATGCATTTATATGGGGAGATGTCACCCTCCATATAGCCTCCCCGAAGCTGTGCCCCTGGTTTTATGATTTTTTTTGTGCAAAATTATCAATCTGTTCCTTGATAGCAAGCAATTTGGAGGCAGATTTACAAGCCCCTTTGCTCCACTTTTGCGTCATTTTTAACGTGGGAAAAGTGACGAAGGGGTGGCGCAAGGGGATGGTAAATAAGCCTGTAGGAGTCTAATTACAGATGCTTGAAAGTTGAGTCTTGCACTCACCCTCGGAAGCTGGCATTTTGAGGGCAAATAACAAGCTCCCTTTGGAAACAATTCCAAGCAAATGCCCTTGAACTAACCTTTGGAGATTCCATTAAGCCCATATTTAAAAAAAAACATGTACCCCTCTGTGAGAAGCTGTGCCCAACCTCCATTTTGCTGCTGTGTCTTTGCTGCACCTATTTCTGTATCCCGAGCACAGAGCTTTCTCTATTTTTCAGCCTAAACAGGTGTGGCACAAATAAGTAGGCCATACCGAAATTTAAATTGCACTTCGCGTAATTTTGGGAATGTCATATTCTGCTTGCTATATCAAATTCACAAAATGTTGCCATTCTGCCATGTTGCACGCTGTTTATCGCAAACTTATAGCGCAGGAACAACCCAGTATGCCAGAACGCAAGCAGCTTTTGTTCACGGCACTTGTGCTCCTTACACAATTTGTTTTAGTACGAAATGCACCATTCTGTCACAAATTGCCACACGGACGCATGTTGAGAAAATATATCAGCTATTGAACAGATTGCGTTTCGTATAATTGTGCATAGTGCGTAATTTTCTTGAAATTTCATATAATTACATTAAGCCACTTATACAACTTTTTCAAACCTATACAAATCAGCTAATGACAGAGTTGAGTTAAACAATTCATTAGATCATCCCATTATCAAGGGTTTTAGGGCGCTTCGCTACAGATGTGTTCAAGGGACTTTGTTTGAATTGTACAGCATTTAGTAAACAGCTCAGTTACTCTTTATTAGGACACACCTGGCGAGGAGCTGTTTTTCAGCACTACCTCAGAGAGCCCCAACTAGTGTGTACAATAAACAACCGAGGAACGAGAAATAAAATGGCGGCTGCGGCCGCAGCAACAACAGGCATCGCCTGCGTTGGAGGGGATTCTTTGCAGTAGCTAACACTGCGAATTTAAAGAGACAGTTCTAATTAGACTCCGTGCGCCTAGAAAATGACACGACGCCACCGTCAAAGTAATCTGAGAGAGAGGGTTTTGTAATAGTCTTTTCAGAGAGTAGGCTGTCAGGGGAATTAATGTGAGACAGCTCGAGGCCGCTTTAGTTAGATACTTACGTCTTGTTTTCACCTCAAACGCTGAAGTGAGGGAAGCGGGTTTCAAGAGCCCTTGGCTGCGATGGACGCCCCCAGTCAGACTCATCTGATCGCTTTACAGAGCCCAGTTCTGCAAACAGCACAGTTCTATAGCACTGGCTCGCAGAAGTGCTTAAAAAGCATACAGCGCTAGGCAGCGGCCTGGGGTGTCACCACTGCCAAATCTGTGCACATTAGCAGCAGAGGGGAAAAGCAGAAATGCACTTAAAAAATAGCTTTGAACTGGCCGGGCTGTAGCAGAGCCTGTCTTAGATGGAAACGGAATTAGTTTCCCATGGACCTGGTGCAATGTGACCAGGAAACTGGTGAGTAAATGGTTTGTAAAAATTGTGTTGTTAATGGGAGGGGCAGAAATAACTGATTTGCAACTTTTAGACTGGCATTGAATACTTCCTGGTTCACTAGATCGATGCTGGGGAATAGACTCGCCCACGACGCAACAACTATAGAAAAAGAGCCCAAAAAATCATCAGAGGTAGCCATGTTGTGTACACAACTGAGTTGTGTCTGCAGTGTAAAACACGCTGTAAGGGGAGAGAGCGCAAGCCATAGGGTGTGTTAGGGAAGCGCCCACAACACCTACAACAGGCAGTTACACATGAAGTGAGCTCGAAAGGCTCCTTTAAGTACACTCTGGCTCACCATTGGTAGCACAGGCCTAACTCCAAGGCTTAACAGCACCACCGAAAGGTAACGCATGATATGCTAAAAAACTCAGTCAAAGCATTTATAAAAATATATTTATATGTGTATATTCTATTATTAAAAGCTGGCAGAGAAAACTCTGTATAAGTTTCTAGTCCCACCCACCTGTTATGTGTATAAGATTATTGGTTATATGTTTTCCAGGAGACTCCGAAAAATTGATAATACCCGTCAGGCTTGTTCAGTTGACTGTAGTTCCATGCGGTATTTAGAATCTCTGCATGGATTTGTAATATTTTTGCTCATGAACATCTGACACAACTATATCGATCTCATATTGCTTATTTACAAAACTCAGTAATAAGATATTTGAAAAAATGACAGAGAAAATGGATTTATCCTTTGGTGAAATTAATCTGCATAACATTTAAATCAGGAATACCCCGAAACTATATGGCAGTGTGTGAGAGAAGTCCCCTTCTGAGTTCACCCTAGTGTGCCCCCCAAGGTAGAGGGATGACATGAGGGTATCTGTGCAGCTCCAGTAATGGTTTTCTCTCATTGTGAAAGCTGCCTCTGCGGTCTCCTGATGACACAATACAACCAGAGCATGTCTCTGGGGGCGCAGGCATCAGATGTCCTCCTTGTCCATGTGGATAGATACCTCCTTGGCTGAGATATGGTTTATATCAACGACTATTTCTCAGAGGAAAGCTTCAAGATGGCCCAGTTTTGGAGCACCTCGTAGCCAAAGCCTGGAACAGCCTCTCCCTAAACATCTGTCAATCTCCCACACTGCCCCAGTTCAGGAAGGACCTCAAGACCTGGCTCTTCGGATGACCCCAGCACTCAACAGAGCTGCCCCACTTACCCCAGTGCCTTGAGACCCTCACGCGTGAGTAGTTGCGCTTTACCAACCCCTGTTTGTTTGGTGGATTGATAGCATCACACTGAGAAGTGATGTCAGTTCTTAAGGTTGTAAATGATGTCTGTGTATCCTTCCCCTTTTTGCAAGATTACAACAACCCACAAACTCGAGAGTTGGTTGATGTCATCATAAACCTCACCAGTCGCTTCCAGTTCACTCCAAATGGCCTTGGGGTCTCTGCAGATGACCCTCTCTCTCCTAAATGGTGATACAGGGCTGGGGGTTCACAAGGCCCTTCTACCAGGACAGGCTTTCGATGCCATCACACGGAGGAGGGCAGAGGGGGCATTTTGCTTTCAGCAACAATACCAGGATCACTATTGAGGTAACCAAGAGAGGTTAATTTGGCCCCAGCAGGGCTATCACCAAAGTGCTACCTTGCTTATGGTTGTGACGATGCCACAAAAATACCAAACCTAGCTTTTGGTCCTGCATTGGCTTAGGCTGCTGTTAGACAGGATAACAGACATTTTGTGACCACATTGACTTAAGACCAGAGGCTACCAATTGAAGCACTAATACCACATCATTGTGACTTGTTGTGGCCCATGACCAGTGACTGCCAGGACAATTAGCCAATGCAGTCCATTGTTACAATATAGTTTTACACTGCTGATTAAACATATGACAATGTCACCAGAGTTTTCACCAAAGGCTGAGACTAAAAGTTGTGCCGATCCAGGCAAAATGTTTCTGAGCTTCAACAGGGCAGATGGATTCCTAACACTACAGCTGACATCTACAACTTCACAATGTCATATTGATACTTATTCTCCATTTTTCTTTTAGAGTGGAGCCCAAATACTGAGATAAGCTAGAATGTAAAGGGGGGAACGCCAATAGGCCACATCACAATGGCATGATGTGCAAATTCACATTTAGTGAGACAGCGACATGTCTGTTTCTGCTTATTAAGGTGCCTGCTTGTGTTTAAGAACAGCGCAAGGGGTTCCCAACATAGGCCTAGGAGGGCCTGATCAGTCCAGAAATTCAGTGTAACCACTAGCTATACAAACCAGTTCCATTTAGATTAACTGTGTCTAAATATATCTCATATGTGAATATCAGGACAATCTGGCGTGGAACCAGCCATGCTAAACCTGCAGTGATCACTGCTGCCCAGCACCGCCAGCCCCAATGGCACTTCATGACTCTAGCCCGGAAACCTAGATTCATTGTCAGAACAATGGTGAAGTAGCAGCTTTGTGAGCTGTGTGTCTACTAGTTTCTAAAAAGACAGTACAGTGAGTGGGAACTTGACTGAGTGCAGTAGACGAATGTCCCATGGCACTAAACAAAGGTTTAAAAAAAATGATCTATCTGATTATGGCCAAGAGCGGGTTGTTCCAAGGCCACGAGCTCCAGGGGAGCATTGGATACCATGGTCCTGCCCTTAGCTTATCCTCAATGAAATGGTCCTTCTTCTGCTGCCTTCCTGGAAGCACTAAGAAAGTGTAGACTCTATGCAAAAGCCCACTTGCCTGTTCACTTCCAAAATGTGTGACCGTGGTGGACGTCCTCCAGGAGAATACACAGATGGAAACGCTATGGGTTTAAAATCATCCTAATGAAGCTATCATCCAAAAAGCAGGAGTTAAAACAGGCTCTAGAGAGCTTAAATGCAGACAAAAGGCCAAGACCAGCTCCTATTCAGTACAGCATCTATACAATAATATTTTGAACACTTGAGAAAAGCAAATCTGTTTTAACTAATACGAGTTATCTAAATGTAACTTTATCCCACAGTTGAAGAGCCCCATTAGAAAGTGGCACAATTCACGAGTACAATATTTTCAGACAACAGCACCCATTAAATCAATCAATCAATCATGCGAGCTACTCACCAGTGAGGGTCTCAGGATGTGGGGGGGGGGGGGCTGCTGATCTGTCTGAGCGCTGGGGTTCAGTCGAAGAGCCAGGCCTTGAGATCCTTTCTGAATCGGGTCAGCAATGGGGATTGTCTGAGCTGGAGAGGCAGGGTGCTCCAAGTCTTGACGGCGAGGTAGGAAAAGGATCTTCCTATGGTTCTAGTCTTGTGGATACGAGGGATGGCTGGAAGGAGCGGATGTGTATGGTGGGTATGTGAAATGAGAGGCGGCGGTTCAGGTATGCTGGTCCTGTGTCGTGGAGGGATTAGTAAGCATGTGTGAGGAGCTTCAAAGTGATTCTCTTGTTGACTGGGGGCCAGTGGAGTTCTCTGAGGTGTGCGTTGATGTGGCTGCCGTGGGAGATAACGAGGACCAGTCTGGCTGGGGCATTTAGAACATTCTGTAATTTCCTGAGGAGTTTCTGGGTGATGCCAGCATAGAATGTATTGCTGTAGTCGAGTGTACTGCTGATGAGTGTGTGGGTGACTATTTTTATGGATTTGGTGGGGATCCATCTGAATGTCTTTTGAAGCGTGTGAAAGCATGATGAGGAGACGGCGTTGATCTGGCAGTTCATTGTGAGCAAGATCTTCAGTATGATGCAGAGGCTTTATGCGTGGTACGTGGGGATCGGTGGGGTCCCACTGCAGAGGTCCACCAGGAGTCGTCCCAAGCTGAGGGGGCGGGTCCTAGGAAGAGGACTTCGGTATTATCTGAGTAGAGTTTGATGAAACTGTTTTTCATTGAGGTGGCAACAGCCTTTATCCCGCTGTGGAAGTTGTTTCCGGCGGTTGTGGGTTTGTTGGTGAGTCAGAGGATCAGTTGGTTGTTGTCAGCATAGGAAACAATGTTGAGTCCTCTGTTCCTGACTATAGCTGTGAGAGGGGCCATGTAGACGTTGAAGAGAGTTGGGCTTGGGGAGGAGGCTTAGGGGACTACACAGCTGATCATCGTGGTTTTGGCGAGGAACAAGGACAGTCTGACTCACTGTGTTCGACTGGTGAGAAAGGAGTGCATCCAGTCCAGTGCCTTGTCGGGGATGCCAGCATGGTGGAGTCATGTGATCAAGGGTGCAGTGGGTGACAGAGTTGAAGGCTGCTGAGAGGTCCAGAAGGCTGTGGTTTCGCCCGAGTCGAGGAGGGAGCAGATGTCATCGATGGAGGGGAAAAGTGCAGTCTTGGTGCTGTGGATGCATCTGAAGCCGATTGAGAGATGTCCAGGACGTGGTTTGCTTCGATGTACTCGGAGAGTGGGGTGTTGATTGCCTTCTCGATGACCTTGGCTGGGAAAGGGAGTAGGGAGATGGGCCTGAAGTTCTTGAGGTCTGACAGGTCAGTAAATGGTTTCTTTTGATCTCAATATGTTTCCAGCCGTCGGGAAAACCGGCAGTCTCGATGAAGCTGCCCAGCACTCAGCATGCTGGGACTTGTACATTTGCTTTCCCGGTTATGATTGTGACTTCTGTCATACTCAGCGTTGGTGCCCAGAAATCACAGGAAAAGCTGATCTATGGCCTAGTTTACAGCTGTGACAATTGTGCCTGCTTTAGTAACCTTAAGAGATGGGAAGCTAAGTCTGCCCCACAGTACCGATGCCTGTGAGCTCAATTGTATACACAGATGTCTACATCAGGCAGACAAGACACCAAATAAACGACATCAGCCATGGTGGAAAAGTCCATTTCTGAAAAAGAAGCTGTCTGGTTGGCTTACAATAATGTCCGTTTTCCATTTTTGTGAAATTTAGTTTGAACCAATTAGTGTTTTTTTTCAAGTCTGACATTAGCAAATTCCTTTGAATTTACTACAATTATAAAAATATTTACTAATGGGACTTTCAGCCATCCCTCTCCCTCCATTGATCTGTTATTGTGCTATTCACATGTTTTCCGCCCACTGTAGGTTGGGCAATGGGTCAGCCCACTTCACCCATTGGCTAGCTTCTCTGAGTATGATGGCACTCTGCTCTATCACAAGAGGCACATCCAGGCAGAAAGTGGTTCTCTTAAATGGCAGTGGCTTCTATGCCAATCTGAATTTTTTCGAGACAAAAAAACATATTTTTTCCTTTAGTCTAGGTTTGTTTTTTTAGCTTAGCGGGGGCCTAGCAGCTTCTCAACAAGACGTTTTGCAAAATTCATGAGAAAACAAAAACAAGCACCCACAAAGCCAAAAGGCGGGCAGCCAATAGCAAACACATTGACTTTGTATAGGCTTTTTTAAAGATGGACTTGAGTTGGTGAATTCTGGCGGCAGGCTATCAAATTGTATTCGTATGCAGCACCTGTAATTCATGGCACATATGTGGATGAGTGGGAGGGAGAGGGTGTTGAGCCTTGCTGTCTGCAGAGGGATCCCTGGGCTCGAATCCCAGGCTTGTCACTAAGGATTTCCTCTCAGACTTTCAAATGCAAATATATATTGTCAACAGAGATGTTATTTAGACAGAAAAAAAAGATATGGCGAGGTATGGTGGAGTGGCTGCTCCCACCATGGGAGCCCAGTGCTTAGCAAGAGGGGAGAGGTTCAAGGGCACAGCCTGGACCACGGGGCTGTTGTACGGCCTAGGCTGGCACCCTGTATGACATGACAAGACATTCAGGACATGACATGGACTCCAGTGTTCAAGCTGTTGAACAATGACCCAAATTGCATGATCCTGGACAAATCTCCTTAACAACATGTGTTTCATTTCCTTTAGCTGCCCCTGACAGGGGCTCTCTGGAACAGGCTAATCCGCAGGATTAAGCACTCCATCTAATCAAAAGACTGGCACTTCTATATAGCACTGCAGTCCTGTCCACACCTGGAGGTCTAGGGGTCCCCCCTTGTGCAAAGTTCATCACAATGACGTGCCAAACCACGGGGGATGCGCATAGGATGTCCATTTTAATTAAATAGAAGATCATTGTGAACAAATCGAGTCTGCTTGTCTTGCTTATCCCAAATATGAACTTTTTTTAGTTGTGTACATGGACATCCTGTTAACAATCGATTCTGTGGGTGGCGGTTGTGTCAGCAGATTCAGAGAGGGGCATGGCAGTGTGTGTGCACAGAATGCACAGCTGCGCACCTCCCTGGATCATTGAAGTACCCATTGTCGTCACCCTCTCTTCCCTTCTGATATAACTGTTCAAAAGAAGCTAAGGGAGTGATAAACACAATGCTGATGGCTCATGAGGAGCAGTGGAAGAAAAACCTCCAACCTTGTCAAACTGTGCTTTTCGCCCTGTTTGCAAAGAGATTTTAAGGGTAAAAGTCAGACGATATCAAAATATGTTTACTGTGGAACTGGGGGCATGTACTACCAGCAATCAAGAGTTTTTGAGAGAAGGGGCGGTTACAGGATTGAGAAAAGCGGATAGACGTTTTAATATTTGGAAGTAGAGAACGTGCTTTCAGCCCTCCATTTATCTGCTCATAATTCACTGCTGCCCCTTTTAGAAAAGTGGTCCTCGCTTTCAAGCCTAAGTTATGAACATGCACATAGATTTGACCTATTTTTCTTAACTGTCCATTCTGTGCAGTTTTGTCCATTGTTGGAGAGTGGAAGATATAACATGATATTTGCACCCTGGCATCGGCGTCCTATCCTACAGTTTGAGAAACATTGGGCCATATTATCAAGAAAGGGTGATACATTATCGCCGCTTTTATCGGCAGGAAACTGCCGCTAAAGCGGCAATAATGGACTTGATAATATGCCCATGTGAATTCCCATAGAAGCCCAGGTTCTGGTGTTAACCTGAGCTTCTATGGGAATTCACAAGGGCATATTATCAAGCCCATTATCGCCGCTTTAGCGGCAGTTTCCTGCTGATAAAAGCGGCAATAATGCATCGCACTTTCTTGATAATATGGCCCTATGTTACCATACTCAATCCTACTCATTTTGAGTTTGGAAACTGTCGATCCTTGTTCTAAGCCTAGTTCGGCACATAACCGAAAAAAAACTGAATGTGGCCTAGTCAACGTGTCTCCATGTATTTTAAATTCTGAAAATATGTATTGTGAAAATGTGTAATGTAGAAACAAACTGCACAGTGTACTGGATAACAAGGATCCATTAACATGCGATACCTCGCAGTTGTACTACTGATTATTGAAATGAAGAATTTTGACATACAAGACCAGGAACCACAGTCTATCGGGGGCAAAATATTGAAAGATAAGGGCAAATAGGGAAGTATAGATGTGCTGTTCCAAACTCCACTGCTACGTACCTAGAATATATATGTACCACGTAGGTCCATATATGTAGAGCTATGTATAGGAAATCTAGGCTGACTTACCTGTCAATATTTTATTTCTAGATTTTGCCCTCGATATTCTATTTCACAGAGAATGTGGATTTGATATTTATGGTGCACACCAACAAGTGTGTTTCATTCAATATGATTCCAACTGGACCCTTGCACACAATATTGTTCTATATCAGCGCCTCAAGTTTGAGAATCTCTTAAGACATATCATTGCTCCAATGCTCCTTGGTTTTGAATTTATTCCACATAAAATACCTGATTTAAAAAAACATCCTAGTGGCACCTCAACCATCGCCTCTCCTTCTACACACCCACCAGACACTTATGCTCTGCCCATCTGGCCTTAGCCATTATCCCATGGATCCAAATAAAACATTGACTTGAGGGGAGATCCTTGTCCTACCTCGCTGCAAAGACCTGGAACTCTCTTCCTCTGCACCTCAGGCAATCTCCATCGTTGCATCAATCCAGGAAGGACCTCAAGACCTTGCCCTTCAACTGAACGACCAATCCCCTCATCCCACCCTCAGCGCCTGGAGACCCTTCCAGGTGAGTTGCCGCGCTTTATAAGAAGCCTTATTGATTGGTACATACACACACGTACAAACCAGGCGCATTACCCTACTTTGTAATCTAATTGGCATCAGGACTGGTGATCTCTGGTACATACGTCTTAGCAACAGAAGACACGCAACCTCCTGAGCTAACTCATTGGCAGTTATGCTTGTAACCTACAAGTCACTGCTCTGTCACTAGCTTTTCTCAATCTTTTCATACAACACATAGAGAGTTCAAGCCATCAATGCATGTATAAAACTGAAGGGCTTCATTTATTCCAAGTTATAGAGTGGTTTACAAACATGCTTGGAAGATGCAAATGAAATAGTTTGAGAACATACGCAAAGTGAATTGCCTTGATGTAGTTACTACCAGGTTTTCCTAACGATCTCACTAGTACCCATTTTATCCGTTCCAATCGGATAAAATGCTGTGTTGATGAATAGGGAATTTAATGTTATGAATCTGCATGTTAAGCAGATCTCACATGTAAACATGTCATCTGCTGAGCCATCTTCCATGAGAGAGACTAGCTTCGGCTGTCCAGTAAGATGCATTGAGCCATAATGTTTTAAGAGTTTGGTGGTTGGCTCAGTGCCTAGAATGCATCACAAACATTACATCAGAACAGAGGGGCATTGTGAGGGCTCTCTGGTTGCATAGTTAGGTGCCACTGCCCTGTGGTGATCAGCACATAAGTACATAGTCAGAGAGCTGTAGTTGGCTAGTGGTGGCAGAGAGGTGCTTGGTGAAGGGCAGGATATATGTGCATTCTAAGAGCTATGTGAATAACTCAATATCCTAATTGTTAATGCTCGATACAGGCCAGGATAGAGGTGCATCATGAGAGCCCTATACATGTCTCAATGCTGTGATCCTCAGTGCATAATGCGGATCAGGTTAGAGGTGCATTCTCAAAGCCCTGTGGATGTCTCACCAGCAGGATATGTGCATTAGGAGTACTGTGAATGCCCCTACATATCACCTACTAATGCGAGATGATGTAGCGGTGCCTCACACATCTATTTGCTGGCTTTATGTCCTGGCCAGCCTGCACAGGCTCTGCACAAGGCACTGTGCGTGGTGGAAGAAGCTACAAAGTCCTCTTTCCAGCCAAAGATTTTGCCCTCATTACCAGTGGCCTCTTAATTCTGATAGGGCTTGTAGCAGCACTTACCAACACCATTGGAAATATGATTTCCACAGAAAAACCACAGGGAATTTACTTTCATGCAGAGATGTTGGCTGCTGTAAACAGTAGAAATATCTGTGTGGGGGAAGGATGACCCTCAATTACAGATTCCCTTGTAAGTCCTCACCTGTTAGGGGACCCTCGGGGTCCAATTTGTAAGGGTCTGGATTTTACCCTCCCCAGAGTTATATTTTCCAGGGCTAGACCGGCAGTAGCAGGGATCAGATGTTTCCCTGGGAGGCTGGAAGGATGGGTGCCGGTTTTGCCACTGTTGGGGGCAGTTTTGTAACTGGGGGTCGGAGCAGCGGCAATGCGATAGCAGCACTCTTGCACAGCTCCTTCTCCGCCCCTCCACCCCCGCCAGAAGGCTGGTCGGACAAAATTGCAAGGGCTGCTTTGGGTTCCCAGTCTGGCCCTGATCTGTCCCACAATATCTGTGACCCTACGGGTGTAGAACCCTTGTGCACTGGACACAGGATAGAACCCTATGCCTGAAAATCTGCTGGTTTCAGAAAAACCTGTGCACAGAGTTGGGCTCTTGGTACCCAGAAATCTCTTTCTCCCCACTGCTCTAAGCCTTCATAGTAATCATTTAATACTAAATGTAAAAAAATACAAAACCCTGGTTCTTTAATAATTTCTGCACTTTTTTAATTTGTCTAATCAGTTAACACCCTGAAGCCTTTAGAGTATATAAAAGCTGTAAAAAATAAATTCGTAAATACTTGTTAGAACTACTGGTGTAATAAAACTAGGGGTGCATTGTAGCAGGTTAATTAAATGTTTCATTTTAAATCACACTATAAAAATGAACCTGATAGTGACATCTGTGCTGAATTTTGGACATGCATAATAGATGTTAGGATATTCATTGCATCTTTAATTTAGACAGCCAATTAGATTCTCTAGAATGCTGACTTGAATTACTAGTACATGACCCTGCTGCATCCATCACAAAAAACAGACTATTTAAAGGAATGGTAGAACAAGATTCTGGAAGGAGCCAGTCATTCTTGTTTTAGTAGCATGATTGACCTTGGGGCCATTAGCAGCCTGCTAACTGGCTGCCTGCTGCTCGCCCAAGCAGTGGGAAGTACTAACTGGCCCTGTTATCAGTAACTGCGGCGGCTGTCTCGTTATGGCAGAGGAGCGTCGCCCCCCACCAGCAGACGCAAAACTTGAATAATAAAATAGTAATAAAACAGGTTTAGTATCATTGTATTTTTCTTCAAAGGGCCAAGTCTTGGGGTTGGGACCATCATGATGACAGGCATGGAGGAGGGGTGGTGGGCACTGCTTCTAGTGCGCATTAACCCTGGGCGGAGTTCGCTGAGTTGCACTACGATGAACTCCGCGAAGTGGAAAAAAAATCAGCCGCAGAAACGCGGAGCTCCACATGCGGCAGAGTACAATAGAAAAATGCAGTTTGCGGTGGTTGCACAGTACTGGATGCTTGTCTGCACTGTACAATCATTGCAAACGGCACCTTACACAGTTCAAGCAGTCCCTGCTTTCCTTTTCTGCCGCTCAAGTAGATTTTTACTCGAGCGACAGCTTTCTCAACGCGAACGGGCAGTTTCTCAATGCGAGCAGTCGCGAGCATTCGCAATGAGAAACCTGACTCCCCCCCCTATGTTGAGAAATCTCTCCAGGAGGTTGATTTTCCATGCTTGCGCTCATCAACTTGATGTTGAGGATCCCAAACGAGTAAGGTTTATTTTCCTCGCTCTCACTCGCCAACTTGACGTTGACGAATGCGAGCAAGGAAAAAAACTCAGCTCCGCTATGCAGAGTAGAGTTTTGCTGAACTTCACGAGCTCCTTGTAACGTGGAGTGTGGAAAACTCTGTAAACGCCGCGAGCGGAGCAGAGTTCACACCCAGGGTTTAGCGCATGTGATGTGGGTTTGGCCGGCCATCTTAGTCAGGCCAAACCACCATAAGCACTGAGATGTCTCCAACCCGAACTGAGTTGGAGACAGCATGCACAGGCTCCCAGTCTCTCTGGGAGAGCAAATCCAGCCAGCTGAGGCCAATCCTGGCGCTTCCCTCACCCTGTCAGCTCCTTGAGAGCAGCATCTGGATTGGCCGCAGGGGAGTCTGGGAGCCTGTGCTGTAGTGAAGCAGAAGAGTGGCGATGGCGCGGGCAGCAGGTAAGTTCCTTTTTTTTGTTATTGTCATCCATCCTCCTGCCCCATCACTTTCCATGCCACAATCTGACTGAGTCCTGTGTTTAGAAAATTGCACTTATGGCGCTTGGATCCAAACATTATCAATGCTACAAATGTTGCTTACTTTTCAACAAGAATATATTCCTTATACCCAAAAGTATCCCCGACATTGTCCACAGCATTATCACCTGTAAGCACCACTCTTCAACGTCGCATATAGGTGTGATTGTCAGGAAATGTCAGAATTAAAGACCCAGAGTTTAATTCTCCCAAAGTCTATAAATGATGAAAACTTATGCTTAGGTTTATATATGTGATTTCCATACCGATGACTGGAAGTCCAGAGACAGTTGGCAGCAGGTGCGGCTGGCACAGGTAACAGTGGTGGGGTGGGGTGGGGGTAGTCAACCGACGGCGGAATAGGGAAAGCTAAATAAATAAAACCCCTTACCTTGTGCTCGCAGCATCGCCGACTTGTGGGATTCTTAGGTAATTCAGTGTGATTACGCTACCCTGAATTAGGCGAGTTACGCCCACCCCTAATATTTATTCATTTTTAGCACCCTGCTGACATATTGGCTTTCATTCCTTTCAGGGCTCTTCTGCGCCTTGGAGCAATGGACAGATAAGAAATGATAAAGGGGGCACAGGGTCCTGAGAGAATGGGAGATAGAGATCATGGATAGAAATTGAAGTAAACGTGGTAAAAAAGGGCCAATAAGGAGGAACTATGAATGGAGGAAGCAAATGAATGAGATCCAGTGAGGCATGAGGAACAGATATAAAGATTGGAAGCAGGAGATGGGTAATTGAGGCTTGGGATACAGCCTCAATCACTAGGAAAGGGAAAATTGAACCTCAATTTTTTTTAGATCTTCTTACACTACCTAAAGGACATCCATCTATTTTTGGAATACCTTTTATTGGATTTTTATCACAATAAAGAAAAAAACTGTTACAACAACAATAGATTTTGGCACTACATCCTTGAGCCCAGTTCCATTGACTTTGATGTATTCTTATCATTTCACAATCGGGTCCCGCTGGCAGAAGCGCCCCCTTCGCTTCCAGTGTTTTTGGAACACACGGCACCGGGTCCAATCTGCAAGTCCATATGGGTTCTCCGTCGACCCCAAACATTCTCAGATTTCTTTAGGCAGCCCCTGTAGCCAGACCCCACTCCTTCATCTGCCACCCATCCATCCACTAGACTACATTGTCTGCATCAAGCAGACCGGTAAAAATAAATAAGTGCCGGGTACTCGTAGAGAAGCAGCTAGCACCAGCCCGTTTCTCCTTTTAGTGCCGTCTAAAACTGAACCAACTACTAACCATGGTAGTGGGGGGGGGGGGGGGTTATGTGCCATAATGGCCAAAGCTGGTGACTTCGGGGCTGGAGAACCAGGTTCGAATCTCAGCATTTGCTCAACATCCTGTGGTTCTGGGCAAATCACTTAATCTCTCTGTTAATGAATGTGTCCTTAACTGGTGCTCATAAAAAGCATTAGTGTTGATGATTAAGTACTGGTGCTGAGCACCGCAAACCACTGGCTCAAATTAAGCACTAGAAATTTAAAATCACCTTTAAGACAAATAGTAGCGCTTTGAAACTCTGGGAGACCAAGAGTAGATGTGATTCTCCCCCCACTACCACCACCATCCAATTGTACTTTCATGACACAAATGGATCTGAAAAGGGATAAACCTCTGACTCGCCTCCTCCCCTCTGTAGTGCAGCAGATAGAACCCAGCATGTCTAGTCCCCAGGAGGGGCCACCAGCACTCCAGCCCCCCCAGCTAGAGTTAAGGGAGACAGGGGCAGACAAAGTATTGTGCGCCGTGCCCCGAAGCGCAGTAAATCTGCTGCTCTCGAGCTTTATCTGTGAGTTATTTGAGCCTCTGCTCTCAAGCAAGAGTTATGCCTCCTCTGCCTCTCCACCCCTGCCTGCCTGCTGCACTGCTGGGTTTGTTCTTCATCTGGCTTTTTTGCATTCTTTGTTGAAACATAAAGTAGAATGAGATTCTTCTGATACCCAGCCCAGGCTTCCTGGAAGAAGTCAAACAAGTCATACAGGATATGACATCATTTGTGATGTCATTGCAGATGACATTTGAGAGGTCATGGGCAGTGCATTATGAAGGATGCAGAGCTGGTGAGAAGAGGTCAGAGGCTTTTAGATTTACATTGCAGCTATACCACTCATTAAACTGGAGGTGTATCCATGATTGTTTTAGATTTGGAAAGATATAGGGGCAAATTTACAAGCCCCTAACACCACCAGAGCATCACTTATTCTGATGCTCTGGTGGCGTTGCTTAACGCCGCCTTGTAAATATGCCCCTTACTGCAGCAGTCCGCTGTGGCAAATGCAGCACACAAAGAAACAGCAAATTGCCTTTAAAGATTGTATATGTGCAAGAAGGTGTTCCTTCATTCACATAAACAATCGGCCCTGCTGAGGAAATGCAGGGGTGCGCCATATGTTTGTAAATACTGTACATCCCTGTATTTAAAAAATGTTGGCGCGCAGCATTAACAATTTTGGAGTAACACTGTGCTATGACATTTTATTGTAAATATCCATCATAGTTTGTCATGTATCTCCAATATTCTCAGCGCTTTGATTGCATCTGTGCCCACAGTATCTGTTGGACAAAGACTGAGGCATTTCCAGAAGGAACTGGACATAGGGCAGATTAACCACCTTCCATTACCATTGACCATGCCTAGCTCTAATGCCCAGAGTCACCACCAGTAAACAAATACCTTTGTGAGTATTAAACGTGAAACGTCAGCCTGGCATTGACTGTACCTATATATCTGAGGAGGGTAAAATGCTTCTTATTGCCATTGGAGAGGGAGGCATGCATAGAGGATTGGCATCATTATCCCCTCAGGTCATATCCCAGCCCCAAACTCAACATATATTATAAACAACATATCACATTCTGGTCATCTGCATACAGGTAGATAATAATTTTCTGTTTATTACTGCATTTGACTACATCTATAAACACAGATGTGCAGACATTTTCGGATGGAAACGAGGTGCAATAACTATACCACTACTACCTCTTCTTTCAATTGAGGTGTGTAGAGTATATTCACATATCGCCCGCACGCCCCATCGGTGGACTGCTGGGGAAAGATTAACTGGACAATAGCAATAGAAACTGGTTCCAGCCAAACATCTGCCAACACATTTGAGGTCCGAGTCCCACATCATTGGCGGCTGCCGCTACTCTTTCCGCCGTGTCTTGCGAAAGGAAGGACAGCTGCCAAGTATATTATAGAGACTACAATGTAGGTTTTAAATGCAGAACAAGCAGGTAAAGATTTGGCTTTAGACTGTAGCTGTTAGATTTATTTCTCCTCATTGGTGATGTAGGATTCCTCTTAAATCCTTTACGTTGTTAATTCAGTGGCCACTGTCATCAACGTACGAAGCATCGTTTTTTGCTTACACTTAACTAAGTATTGGAGAAGTGTGGCTCACTGGTTAGAGCGGCAGACCCTGATGCAGAGATCTGACCCTGGACCAGGGTTCAATTCCCATCGCGGCATGGACTTGGGCTCAATGTGCGCGGACCTGATAATTCTCGCCGCGGTGCCTACTCTAACTATGGGTCCCACTCTCCAACTCTGGGCAATAGCTTGCTTAATCTCCACACCGGCCCTAATCGCTAAGGATGCCTGGCTTCACCTTGGGGTGCCCAGGAGTGGGCGCCTCACAAGAACAGGCCAGGATGGGTTCCTCAGTGGTACAGCGCGGCGACACACTGGCTAGTGTAACCAGGCGCTTTATAAGCTCAGGATTATTTTATTATTATGGAAGCAGCCCATATGTAACTTTACTCTGTATAGTTTGATGTGGGGCCTTTACCTTTGTGCTTGCCCAACTTTGAGGTTGAACCACATAGGGTGAGGCCCAGAAGGCTTTCTTAAGTAGTGTGATATTGATTAAATATGTAATGCTAGTGCTTTGAATGGGCAGCTACTGTCCTCCGGTGAGTGCGTTTGTTCTTTAATTGGAAAGTAAGAGTACCTCCAATGCTGAGCACTGCTGCAATTAATTTATTGGGAGAGTGCCGACACTTCGAGAGAGCAAACAGGTACCCTCCAAAGAGTGAGTGTCTGCACTTCTAAATTTCCATTTAAAGACCTGTATAATGCGTGAATTTGTAAATCACCTGTACGCTGTAAATTAATTTAGCTCTTGACAGATAACAAAGTGTATAGCACATCTGCTTTTGCGTAAAGCAAGAGAGAGGAGGAAAATAAGTCGAGGAGCTAAACTTCAAAATAAGTGACCAAAAAAATCTTGACTCAAATTGCCCATCCTGTCCAATTTTTTTGGACAGGTGTGCTCATGTAGCAAGACCTAAGCCATTATTTTGAACATGAGTGAGTGGTGATAACCACATGAAAAACAACAGATTGCACCCACACCTAATGCAGTTGTGCATTGTACTTATATATGTTTGAATGTTTCTCACCCATTTCTGTATCCGCCCTAAGCTTCTGTGAAGGTTTCGGACACCCACTAGATTACTGCATGCAGCTTGTATAATTATGTAATGAACAAATGTGTTTGCTTCCCAATACGGTATCCCTCTTACCCAAAACTGTGAAGCGTTCTGATATCCGTACGGGTCATGTTCGCGCTATACAAAACTTTATAAATAAATAAATAAAAACATGTAATTTAATTGATAACAGCAATAGTTTATGGAATAGCAATGCTAATATCAGAGCATAGAGGATTACTCATTAGAGTTACATGAATTCAAAGAATAACATGAGAGTGCAGAAAATACAAGTATGTTTCCTATGGCCCTGCGAAGCAATGCTAGAGACTCCTGGTTGGTGTTCACGACCAATACCAATGCACGGCCGAGAATGGACAGCTAGGCCATACACAGCAGGACAAACTACCCCACATCCAGAGTCTCACAGACGTCTCTTATCCCTCCACTATCGTTTTCAACAAATAACACTCACATGTCCACCACTCAAATTAATTTCATATTTCCCTATTCTAATTCACCACTAATCCTTTCTGGGTTCCCGAGTAGCATGCTACTCACTGAAAAGTGCTTTAACGACTCATCAGGGGTAGAAAGCACTATATAAATTTAATTACGATTACAATAGGTTGGCAATTGTTCTCATTGATCCAGTGGGTTGACCTTGATGTATAAATTCTGGTGGTCTCCAAGGTTGGGTGTGGCTATTTGTCAATGTGAAGCAGACCTTTGTCTTCTGCTCCTGTCCCTGGGAACCAATTGGGTGTTCCAAGCACCCTAATGAAATCTCCCATCCTTAATGATATAAGCTCATACATGTCAGCTTTCACTACTCCTCCAGGAAATGTTCTCAGCCATGATCACCTAACTAGTACAAGTGAAACTCTGGTGATATATTTAGCTTGCTTTTAATATAAGGCAATATTTTTGCTAGCTGAGGCTAAATGTTTATGATGCTCTAAATTAACCTTCGTGTGACACTGAGATTATTGCACAGATTAAACCCTGTATACTTCACCTCTGCACTTGACCAACTTGTGTGAGCCTAAACAATCACTTGGCTTCACTGGGCCTCCTTTTCGCAAACTGATGAAAGTGAGAGCACCTACAAGAGGGGAGTCTCCACTTAAGCAGAGCAGCGGCACACCATAACCCCAGAATTGAAAAATTAAATAGTAATAATGTTTATGTATTACTGTTTTATTTTTCAGCAACCCATCCCGAACTAAGGAGCGATTATGATAGCGGATAATCCGCATCCTCCGGGTCGGCGGAAGCCACCGTCGGCCCGGAGGATGTGGATTATCCGCTGCGGACTGAGAAAAGACCCGCCGCCAGATTAGGATGGCTGGGGCATCTTTTTTCAGTCCGCCGCTTTTCCGCCGCGGTCGCCTTCCGACCACGGCGGAAAAGCTCAAACATGGCTGGCGGTGTCTATCAGACACCGCCAGCCATATTAGGATGGCGGCGCTCCTATGCCTTTCCACAGTGGCATTTGCGCCGTGGAAAGACACGCAGTGTTTTCTTCGGGGGCCCGTTGCGGGCCCCCAGGGGTGAAGGGAGGGTGGGGGGTGCACATGGGGGGTACCTATGGTACCCCCTGCCTTTGCGTGCATGAAGCGGCAGGCACCACGCAGTGCCTGCAGCTTCGTACATGCAAAGGCAAACATGCATTTTTTAACATTGTGGCGTGTGCTGCTTCAAGCAGCACCCGCCGCAATGTTGAAAATACAGGATGTGACCGCCATGGTGGGGGTCACATCCTAATTAGCACTGCGGACGGTCCCTCCTCCTCTGGGGTGGCGGACGGACGCAGGTCCGTCTGCCATCCTAATAGGCCCCTAAGTGTCAGAACAGGGTAGGACCAGTGCTGCCAAGTGGCAGCAGCAGAGAGCTATGCGCTTAAAAATGTGCATGTCTCTTGGGTTAGCCAGCCAGACGTGTACATTTTAAAGTTCTCTAACCTAGCTTTGTTCAACAGCTGGGTTAGAGAAAGTGCAGGCCTCTGGTGCACTTAGGAGCTCTGAGAGAGGCCACTCTATCCAATCCTGGTGCTGCTTTCATGCTGTGAAAGCAGCGCCAGGATTGGATAGTGCAGTTTTCTTCTACTGGGATTTACAGAAGACTCATTTTGAATTGTCTCTTAACAAGCTTAAGGAATCTTGGGGATTTTTTGAAAGGCACTTTCTCGAATCTTTCAAGGTTTCTGTTCCTAAATAACTCATTTAAATGAATGTCACTGAGTGGCTTTATATAATCCACTGAACTGAAAAAGTTAAAAATAAAAAAACCTGTGTTCTTTAAATAAGCTAATAATTTGTTTGATGCCCAAGTTGTATTTTGGCTTTCAGTGTGAAGCTGGACCCCTGGTTCAGCCCTCCCTATGACTATGCTTGTTTGCCCACCTCAGTTGTATGTATAGCAGTATTTATATAGGGCCTTATTTATGAAAAGTGACGCATCGCTGCGTGAAAACAGCGATGCGTCACTTTTCACTGCGCACTCCTTGCGACACCAATGATGTGTCATATTTAATGTATGACGCATCATGTCGCAAGGAGTTACAGATACGTCAGTATTTCTGACGTATCTGTAGGCGCAAAAGTGACGCATTGCTAGAGTGTGTCACAAAAGTGACGCAACTCCAGCAATGTGTCCTTTCACATGGGGAAAGCCCCATGTGAAAGGGCTTGCGTCAGTCTTACGCCTGCTGTGAGGCAGGCGCAAGATTTTGACGCAACAGCGTCCTAAAAGTGACGCAGTGAAATCTCATAGATTTCACTGCGTCACTATTACGAGGCTTTTTGCAGGGGAACGCCCCCTCTGCATACATTATACCTGACTCAGGTGTAATGTGGCGCAGGGGTTTAAAAAGTGACGCATCTACCTAGATGCATCACTTTTTAAATATGGCGCAACAAGGAGCATGCTTTACGCCGCCGATGCGTCACAAAAAGTGACGCATCAGCAGCGCAAAACTGACGCAAGGCCTCATAAATGAGGCCCATAGTGTTTACTCCTCCTATGTGGAGCACTAAAGTGCTTGCTCCCATAAGTAGCACGCTACACCATGTTGGTGCATGATTGGAAGAATGTTGTCTTAGTTATGAATCTACGTGGGAAGTGTTTCCGGGTTGTGTGTGATGGCCACCAAGGAGCGGTTATCGTTTTATTGTACACAGCCCGTAGCAGCCTGTTAGATGAACTGTGACAGCCGGCTATCCACATGTGTATATCTAAATATGGTGCAGCGCCAAGCAACGACACTTTTCTGTAACTGCTTGTAGAGAGAAAAGTGTGATTTGCACCCCAATCATTTCCCACCCATAGGGGAAAGCAGGAGACGCCGCGTGATCTCACAGCGTGAGCACGTGCACCTGTGTTCAGAACGCACTGCTGTCCACCAGCAATGGTGCTGAAATGAAAGCGCGTGAGAAAAACCAGATGCTCTCGCAAGAAACGCGTCGGCCAAATCTCCCACACTCACCCCCCTGCAGCGTGGACACAGGCGCTGTCTTGGGGCCTTAAATTCACAACACGTTTTTTTGCATGCGACAGCTCAGGGGTTCAGCGCCTGCTGCAGAAATTACTGTGTAACTTGCAGCTCATAATTTTGAATCGTTGCAAGGGCGACTTAGCATTTCAGGATTCAGAAACCCCTACGAAAGCGCCTACTATATGGAATATCAAGAGAGGTCAGTTTGGAATAAATGGAAGGGGCCCCAGGAATGTTTCAGGCAAACAGTCGTTTCCAATATGGGACAAATGGTGCGAGGCTGGTTTACAAGCGTCGGAGAGGCGTAGTCATTGGATATCGATGTCAGTGGAGCTGTGGGTCGGAGCACTGGATGTAGGTGTTAGTGGAGGTCTCACTTGATATGAGCTGTAGGCAGGCTTTGGATCTAGGTGCTAATGGAAGTCTCACTGGATATGAGCTGTGGGCATTTGACGTGGGTGTTAGTGGAGTCCACAAAGCAAGAGGTGTGCTAAGGGCACTGGGTGCAGATGCTAGAGGAGGAGTCCCCAAGCCTGAGATATGGCTATCGGTTCCTGAAGCTAAGAGGGCATTTGTATGTGTGATGGTGCACACTGTATACCGTGCACGGTGAATTGCCTTCCTGTGTGTGCCATTAAACCCTTTTTTCTGAATAGGGAAATACATTCCCCCATAGAGAATTTCTTTCCTGTAGACCTTTAAAATTATTGGGGCTACTCCCATCTTATTCCCACCTTGAACAAGGAAGCCCCTGGCAGAAGTAAATCTCCACTTATTGCTACAGTAGTGAGAGACAGGTTGAAACACGCTTGTGAATACCCATGAAGAGTGTGCTCGCGAGTGTGCGCAGTTATTCGGGGCACTCTCACCTTGCAATGCCCGTTCCCGCTCCTCGGAGTAGGTTTACTCATTTCAACATTTTCATGCGAGTAAATATTTTAGCCAAAGGGCTTTTAGACTCGTACGAAAAGTTTTAAGACTTGGAAGCTAAAGTTACACAAGCTAAAATATTTTTGATTCGGGCAGGGAGTGAGAGCACATTTCGCTGAGCTTTTCTTCCACCTGCAAGTCAGACTTCCACTTGAAAATAGATGTAGTCGATGCCAGCCTGTGATCACAGAACCGTAATGTAGATATGTGAGGTTTGTTTTTTTTGTAATGTATGTAATGTACACTTACACTCTGCGCATGTACAATGTCACTGCCATCATAAAGTGAGCACTGCAGTGCACAATAGCATCGCATTTGTAAAGTAGTCATTTTTTGGGTATTTCTAAGGATGGAGGAATAAACGTCCACTCTCATCTTGCTTACATCTATCCTTTGGGCAAAGTTTGCAAAATGTGGCACCTCCTACTTGGTGTTTTAGGTTTTTTTAACTTTACCAAGTTCGTGATTTTCACAAGTTTGTCAACGTTCCCCCAAAATCTATGTGTTATAATATTATAAGCCCTTTTTCAGATTTAGGTTCCTATTGCTGGTGGCAGGACCTTTATCAATCGAAATAGCCCAAAAGTGAAGTGTTATATACCGCTGTTCTAGCAATCTAACCACAGCAGGTGAAATTAGAAGGAAACAGGAAGACAAGCTATGCTGGAACAAAGGTCTACGCATTTACTAAGCCTCTGCCTTTCCATTGTTTTCAATACTGCATTATGAAAATAATACTGTAGAAAAGTCTGAATATTGGTGACCTTGAGCTTGCAGCAGGGTTATGAAAATGACATAAGCATTCAGTGTACATTAATATTATGCACTTACTTTACAATGAGAACTTAATACATGAGTTGCAGCAGATTGTATGTGAATACCCTAAGAAGTGGTAAACTGTACCCCTGTGCATGAGGCTTAAAATGTAGATGCAGAGCTTTTGTGTCAGTTCTACACCCTTGGGAATGTGGCCTTGATTGTTACACATTGTTGGACAACACCTGGTGGCCGACCCCCCTCCGAAGCCCACCTACCCCCTCAGACCACGCCAAAAACCTCGGCATCATACTCAACTCATCACTCACCATGCACCAACAGGTCAATGATGTCCCCTCCAGCTGTTTCAACACCCTCTGCATCCTCCGCAAGACCTTCAAATGGATCCCCCCTGAGTCAAGTAAGGCAGTCACCCACGCACTCATCACCAACAGACTGGACTATGGAAATGCGATCTACGCCGGCATCAACAAGTCCCTACTCCACAAAATCCAGACTATACAAAGCACCGCAGCCAGACTCGTCCTTGGCATCCCCCAGCATGAACACATCAGCCAACACCTACAAAACCTCCACCAGCTCCGCTTGGAGAAAAGAGTCACCTTCAAAATCCACACTCACTCCCACTAATGCCTACTCAACAACTGACCCAAATACCTCAACAATAGAATCAACTTCCACATACCCAAAAGAAACCTCAGATCTTAACAACCTCGCACTGGCCAAAACCCTGTGCATCCACAGAGCCATAGCAAGCAGAAGATCCTTCTCCCACATTGCAGCAAAGACCTGGAATGAGCTACCTGCAGACGTCCGATGCGCCCCCTCCCTGAACACCTTCAGGAAGACCCTCAAGACCTGGCTCTTCGGCTAAACAGATCTGCAAACTCCCCCACCCCCACTCCCCCAACGCATTGAGACCCTCACGGGTGAGTAGCGCGCTTACAATTCCCCTCATTGATTGATGACTGGTTTTGTTTTTTATAAGTATTGTCCAATTTGTATATGGTTCTATAAGAAGTAATTCGGCGAATGAGTGTCTGTGCCTAGGAACAGCCTGTTGGTCAACATGCTGCACTATATAAATTCTCAAATAAACGATTAAAAGAACAAATATCCATTGCCCTCTTTTGCCGCTTTGTTTACTTGAAGACTTGTGCATTCATGCTTTAGGACAGAAGGGCCCTTGTTCCGACCTTTGGAAACAGCCGTTCAAAGATAAACACGTGTCATGAACAATACATCAAAATGGAAGCATCTTCTCTCTTGGAGTGGATTTGCTTCTGCTATTTGGATATAGCCTTATAGCCCGCCGTAGATGGCTATACCTGCTATTAAAGGCCCTCTCCAGCGTTAAAGGCCCCAAGCCGAAGGTGAGGGCCTTTAACAAGTGAGAGGGACGTTAATAGCGGTATAGCCCATCAACGAAGGGCTATAAGGCTATTAGAACATTCTGTCACTAGAGAACAGAATGTTCTAACAACAAAAACAAAGCCTTTTGGGAGCGTGAGGGGATTGGAATCCCCTCAGGCTCCCTGAACCCTTTGTTCACAGCCAGAGCTGTGAACAAAGAAACATTGGAATGTTGGAGCTCCAGGCTTACACCAGCCATTATAAGCCCAGAGCACTCCATTGTTTTCAATGGAGCTCCCAACATTCCAATGTTCTAATGATTAATACTTTTCTTTCTGACTGACACATGCCCGGACAGGCCATAAAGGTCTTTCCAGGGTCTCCTTCAGGGCTCGGACACACAGTGGTATGGCAACCCCCTTTTTTCGTGATTTAACACTTGGGCGTGCGGGGATTTATGGGAAGTGCCTTGCTAACAAATGTCTGTCTCCTTTCCCTAAAATTAGAGCTCGCCACACTTGCCTGCCCCCTCCGTCGCCTGAGCGCAGCTTTTGATTAGAGGAGACGAAGCATGAAAGGAGCGGCTCCCACAGATGGCGCGTGCAGAGACAGGAAATGCCTTTGATCAACTCCTCGGCCTGCTGAGAGGGGGGAGACAGAGGGTTCGGAGCCAAACTTATTTAAAGTGATGGCTCGCACCCCCTTAAAGGGGCATCTCGGCTCCGTAAAGCATGGCTGCTCACTGACATTCATTGGAGGAGCATTGGTAGTCTCTAGAGCATGGGTACTCACTGACAGTCATCAGAGGCCGCAACACCAGTCTCTAGAGCAGGGGTACTCAGTGAGAGTCATCAGAGGCTGCAGCACCAGTGTCTAGAGCATGAGTACTCACTGAGAGTCAATCTGAGGCAGCAGGACCAGTCCATAGAGCATATGTACTCACTGAGAGTCATCGGAGGCTGCAGCGCCAGTGTCTAGAGCATAGGTACTCACTGAGAGTCAATCCGAGGCAGCAGGACCAGTCCATAGAGCATATGACAGTCATCAGTGGCTGCAGCACCGTTCTATGGATCATGAGCACTCACTAAGAGTCATCATTGGCTGCAGGACCAGTCCATAGAGTATGAGTACTCACTGACAGTCATCAGAGGTCGCAACACCAGTCTCTAGAGCACGGGTACTCACTGAGAGTCATCAGAGGCTGCAGCAGAAGTCTACTGAGCATGAGTACTCAGTGAGAGTCATCAGAGACTGCAGCACCAGTGTCTAGAGCATGAGTACTCACTGAGAGTCAATCTGAGGCAGCAGGACCAGTCCATAGAGTATATGTACTCACTGACAGTCATCAGAGGCTCCAGCACAAGTCTATTTAGCATGGGTGCTCACTGACAGTTGTCAGAGGATGCAGCATCAGTGTCTAGAACATAGGCACTCACTGACAGTCATCAGTGGCTGCAGCACCGTTCTATGGAGCATGAGAACTCACTAAGAGTCATCATTGGCTGCAGGACCAGTCTATAGAGCATGGGTACTCACTAAGAGTCACACAACTCAAAACCTGACAACTGCCTTCACATCATATATTCATGAATGATGAATAATCACCCACAAATCATCACTACAAAGACAGAGATCATGTGGACAATGGCAAAGATACCACCCTACTACCATACGGCTCAAGGAAATTGAGGCCCATCCAACAACACCAAGAGATGTAAGGAACCTAGGACCTGATTCACTAAAGTAATTTGAGACAAAATCCTAACTTTACGACTTTCGGTATTCACAAAAGGCATTTAGGAGTAGTTAAGTTAGGATTTTGTCTCATATTACTTTTGTGAATCCGGCCCCTATGGTTTACCATGGATTCAGACCTATTCTTGATACCTCATCCCAACGAGACACATTCATTATAGCGGTGTTATCTGCATAGTTGTAGCAGGAGAGGTTGAAACATGGAAGCAGTTCTGGTCAAGGGGTATGTAGATTTTGAATTACAGAATGGGGACCTCAGAGGGACACCACATGTGTTGATGTGAGGAGCCCCAGTAAAAGGTGGTAGGTGTGCATTGCAGTGGGTGACTCTGACATAAGAGGCAATTCATTTGAAGTGATTTTCACATACTCAGAGGTGATGGAGTCTTTGCTGTAACATGTAGTGGCGGTCACTGTCAAAAGCCATTGATAGGTCCTGAGCAATAGTGCAGCCACCTCATTCTTGCCGACTGTGAGTTTTAGGTCATCCTAAATGCATATCATAGCTCTGCCACTCTGCCTGGTCTGAAAATGGATTGCTTGGCTGACATTACCCTCTGCAAACTTTGAGAGTTGAGTAAACATTGCTCTTTCAAATATTGCTTTCTAGGATTGGGGTAATGGATATTGGCCTGTGGTCTCCTGTGTCTGGTGGGTTGAGTTTTTTTTCTTTTGTTTTGGGGAATGGCCTAATGTGTCAGGTTTTCAGCTCAGGTGGGAATGTACCAAGTCCCAAGGCCTTGTTGAGTAATCCGCTAGCTACCTCCCCTGCACAGCTTGTGCTAAAGTTTATCTTTAAATATATTTGGAGGTGCCGGGTCTGAATGCGATCACGATGGTTTGCTTGCGATGATGATGTCAATAAAATACTAGTCTTAGAGGATAGTGAAAGTATTTAGACAAAGAAGATAGTTTTTGTCTAATTCTATGGTGTTTGGATCAGGTGTCTGGAGAGGTGCTCTCCTTAAGATATTTTTCCAATGTTTGATATCAGTAAGACGGGGGGTTGTTTGATGTTAATTACACAGGACACAGAAGGATAAGAACATTCCTGGGAGTCCCACCAATGCACCATAGGGATGAACTGTTTCCAGAGCAGGGCTGTTGCTTCCAGGTCAGAGGCTGTATAGATACGCGATCCTATGTGTCTATGGCTGTTACACCTCGGCTTAAGAGCATGGGGCTTCTAGTTCAAAAGTACCGGTCATCCACCCATAGACTATGGAGTAGGAATGGTTGCCTTCCCAATGTTGTCATGATGTGCATTCTCATAACAAGCTTGAGCAGGCAAGAACACCTTCTCTTACAGGTTACGGACAGACTCAATATTTCCCTATTAAATTATAAGTCCTCAAGTGAAATATTATGGGAGATTTGTATGTTTCCAGCCCTTAGCCCACTCTGCAACCTTTACACACAAGTTGAGATGTTTTTGTCTCCAACATAAGATCATGGTGCAATCATTAACTGCTTTCATCTCTATGAGGGTAGCAAGGGTGGGAAGAAACTGAACGAAGAGTGTGGCACATGGGTACGGTTCAAGGTTGTATGCAGGGACAGAGGTAGAGATGCATCCCTCTTGTATGTGGAACAGTGTCCCTCAAAGAGCTGAGTCTTCAGTTTATTCTAAACTACTGAAGGTTTGTTACAGTTCTGATGTCAAAGAGGATGCTGTTCCCTATTGTGGGGGTATAGACGGAGAAGGCGGTGAAGGCGGTCTTCTGTTTATTTTTCTTATTAGAAAATGTCTGTGTCCATTCTGGGCTTTTCTGGCTCCTAACCTAGCACTGACTGCCTGAAGTTGTTAGCGTCTTTGGCAGGCTGTGCTTTATTTGGGCAGGTTCAGTTAAGTACTGAGTACCTGCACTTTTTGAGCATCTGATCACTTCTCATCAGGGATCCAGTCCTTTTTGTGGGAGTGTCCCTGCACTTCTCAATAGCAAATTGTTTTTGTGGGATCATGCTTACCCATATGTCTAGATTTCCATTTCAAGCACTGTTGCAAGGGATGTTGGGGTATAGTTTCTCTGGGCCTTATAGATACATCTGGAAATTATACAGGCCTGCAGAAGAAGCCAATGACTTTCCTTCAGTGCGGGGTGATGTGTTTTAACCAATTCAATGCATTGCTTCCATCTTTGTGTAAGAGAACCATGACTTGCACTTTTGTTCTGAAATCAATTTCTGGAAGAAAAAAACCTTTTTTTCAGGAGAGTGTTCTGGTCCCATACTGTTTTGGTCTTTCTGCTGGTGTGATCTTTGAATGTGAGGTGTGTGTCGAGGGCGAATCCATATGATGTTGTGTGATCCATCAGCTGAGAGGTGAAGAAATCCATGTCCAATAGCCAGACTTGGGTATGTGTCTTCTTGGAGATGTTGTCAAATTGAAGAACATTCATGTCTGTTGGACTGAGCAGTGGGAAGGTACTTTACATCTAGTTACACATTAGGTGATAGTAGGCTTTGAGGCACAAAATGTTGTGAGCACATGAAATTAATACAAAGCTCCAATATAACCTAGGTAAATTGGATTTTCAAGAAAATTTTAATTTGCAGTGTATCGGGTATTAAGCGAGGCCTCCCATTTGCATGAAGGTTGATAACATACTTTGGCACCCCTCCTCCCCCCACCCCCATACTGAGTAATAGATAAAAGTCCACTTGCAAGGTAAGGGCTCTATTGACGTCTCTAATACTGGTATTGCTGACAATCTTTGAAGTCATGTAAAATAGTGTTTTTACTTCAATATTCAGTCTTGAAATGTTCACCTTTTGTGTTTGTGAATCTTATTCTGCACCCCTCAAAGAGAGAGCGAGAGTGAGAGAGAGCAAGTGGGGGTGTAGGAGAAAATGGAGAGAACGAGCAAAGGTGGGGAGAGAGACAGAGAGCAAGTGAGAACAAAAGAGAAAAAGATAAGGAACATAGACAAATAACCGAGGTGAAAAAAGAGAGACTGAGGGAGAATGAGTGAGTAAGAGAGAGCGAATGGAGAGAGAAAGAGAGGGAGAAAAAGAGCGAGAGGGTATGCGCAAGAAACAGTGGGGGAGAGCGAGAGAGCGCGAGGACTCAAAAGAGACACACATGGAGACAGTGCGCTTGCGCGCCACAGGAGTGAAGCAGGCTGACTGCTGCTGCAGATGAGGAAGATGCGATGACCCCCGCGAAAGTCAAAGTCTCTGTTTATTTAACGCGGTGTTTTGGGAGAGTTTTGCATTAATCGCTGCCACCGGCAGGGGTCCGTAATTTATTACTGGTGATAAGTGCGGACAGCAGCTATTACTTTCTGCCTGTGTTCTGAAGGGTGGCACGTGCTGACGTTGAGATTTATGGGAGATGCATTATTCAGCGTCCCGGGGCTTCGGATTGCTCGACAGGCGTCAGTGGGACTTAAGCTTATTCTGCGACTTCTGAGTTCTGACACAGTCTCTCTTTTATTTTATCGACACACCCCAAACCGCCTCACTGCATCACGTGCTCTCTCCCTGCCTACCTTCTTCCTGTTCACACGTTCATCTTTCCTCATTCTCGTTTTGCTTTTCTCTTCCCTTGAACAGTGCTTCTAGTCTTCATTTTCTCTGTTTTCACCTTTCCATTGGCCTTACCCATTCTCTCTCCCCTCACTTCTTCCTTTGTGCCTACTTTCTCTTCACTCCTTCACTCACACTATCCCACCTCAGGTTCATGATGTCTTCCCTCCAGTTCTCATGTCTCATCGCTGCCCTCCATCACTCCAATACCTTACTAGAGTCCTTAGCAGCAGGTGCATACCCTTCCATACTATTTACGAGTGCTTAATTTCCGTCGGTGGTCTCCGGTGCTCAATACCAGCACTTAATCACCAACACCGGCCCTTTTCATGAGCACCAGTTGAAGACACATTTACAGGAAGATTAAGTGATTCGCCCAGAATCTCAAGATGTTGAGCCGAGACTCGAACCTGCTTCCCAAGCTCCGAAATCAGCAGCTCTGGCCATATAGCCACATCCTCTCCCCACTTTCATGGCTAGTAGTTGGTTCTCTTTTAGGCAGCACTAACAGGAGAAATGGGCTGGTGCAAACTGCCTCGTGGTGAGAGCCCCGGCACTTATTGTCTTACAAATTAACCACTGCTTACTCTTTAACCTTCCTGCTAAGTGTGCTGCGCTAGTCTCTCTGAGGATGACCGAGGCAAGTGGAAGTCTCATTGGTAGGGTCTTAAACATCTGGTCACACAGTCCTCCAGATTTAAGGGCTCTATAAGTTATTATCCCCTATAGATCTTGAACCATCACACTGTTAAAATCATTACTAACACTTTTCTTGTCATCAGTTATAAGATGATGTGTAAAATCAGCAGACAGTGCCAGGGCTCTGAGCAAAAACATCCCTGGGAAACAGCACATCTGCACTGTCTGACCTGTTAAACAAGCTGAAAGGACCACATTTGTTCTGAATAAATTTGGTGTTACTCATGAAGGATGGTCATCAACATTTTGATCAGGCTGGGCTGTAATGTCTGACACTGGTTCCACTTCCTCGGGTGATTTGTAGGTACAGCTGTGAGTTGGACCCCACTTAGTTGGGACTTATTCTGGTTGGCTGTGGAAGATACAATCTCAACATGTCCCCCTCAACAGAACACATGTTACATAATGCAAGTGTAGGTGATGAAGGTGGCTCCCAGTGGCATAAAGAGCTGGTGATGTTACTTGGGGGAACTGGGGGAACCATGAAACCTTCATTCAAATTTCACTTATCAGGTCAGACTATTGTGGAAGGAGACTGCTGGTCGCTATATTCAGGAACAAGAAGCAGACCCTGAAAAAGTGTATCCTTTACAGGTTAAATGAGGAATCTTTGCAAGGACTTGTCGAATTCCAACGTAATGTGTGCGTTGAATAACTGCCTTTACGGAGGTGCAACCAGGCTTCACACGCAACGTGATGTCGGACTCCTGGTTCACGTAGTCCAAATAAAACTGGAACTTGATCTGGGCCAAATCTATTTTACCGTATCACTTGGAAACTTTTTTGGAGCTGAAACCAGGCAAGCAAAGCAAACAACAAAGCTACAGTGGTTATGCTATTTATCTGCACATCATCAGTCAAATAGTATCAGGAGTTTTAATCATAAATATAGATATAGGCATTTCTCAAAGTCCTTGATCATGAAAGAGAACAAGCAGTCCAAATAGTGGTGCTCACATGGTGGTGGCACTCAAACACCTAGGGTGCGATTTCCCGTACAATGTACGCAGTCTGGAAAAGTTGCGGAAGCAGCACCGAAGCACACACTCTGCTAACTTAATGAAATCCTTGATAAGACAACATACATAGTCAATTTTCTGTTGTATGCAATCCTCCATTTATTGTTCAGTATAACTCGTATATCGTATAAGCAATTTCACCATAAAGGCAGCCGACACGTGTTTCGTCCATAGTTCTGCTTCAAGGCTAAAATATTTTACTAACACACATCATTTTTTTTGTTTAAGAAATTTTTATTAAGCATTGAAAAGTGATACAAGAAGCATGTCATGAAAAATTAGAAAAAGAACATATGAGTATACAAATAAATGACATCAATCCATAGGAATTTATATATGAAAAAGAGGGGTAGAAAGAAATAGAGAGAGGAAGGAAGGAAAAAGAAAGAAAGAGAGGAAAGCAGAAGGAAAGGAAAGAGTAGAGGGGAGAAAGAGGAGAAGAAGGAAGTAAACAGAGGGATCATAGGGGACAAGGAGCACGCGTTAAAGGAGAGGGGTTAGATTAAAGATAGGAAGTGAAGGGAAGCCATAATAAATCAGATTTGATTTTCAAGGGAACAGAGGTAGAAGAGGCTATTGAAATTCTGTGTTCATCACAAATATAATTCCACCATGTATGGACCGAGATTTTTGAATTGTCTTTCCAACACGATAAAATAACTTTAAATGCAAGTGCAATAAATAGGTCTAACAACTTAGCAGAAGAGGGTGTAACAATATCAATATCATCAGATAAAGAACCTAAAAATATGCGTAAAAAAGATAATTGTGAAGAAAGAGATAACATTTTCATACATATATTCCAAATATCATTCCAAAAAGATAAGACAGGAGAACAATGGTATAGTTGGTGTTGTAGAGTACCTGTAACTTTGGAACAAGACCAACATAAAGGAGAAGAGGTTGGAGAAAATGTATGAATAGTAACCGGGGTAATAACAACTCTATGGTAAATAAAAAGCAAGGATTGGGTAATGCGTGCAGCAACAGAGACTTTGAAGATTCTGGACCATAAACGATCCCATAATGCAATGTCAAAAGAGACAGCAAGATCGGTTTCCCAAGCAGTCTCTACTTTAGATTTAGAGCGAACAGAAGAGTTGGACAGTAAAAGTGAATATACAAGAGCAGCTTTAGGTTGTTGAGTAGAAAAGAGAGGATAAAGTGGAGTGACAGGAGTGAAAGAAGAAAAAGATTCGGAGGAAGAAGATAAAGAGGATAAGTAAGATTGAATAGCAGATGTTATAATAGAATATTCAGCGAGAAATGAGGGAGGTAAATGAAACATGTTTTGTAAAGCTGGAAAAGAAAGAAGAGTGGAATCAAGGAAAAACTGATGAACAAACATTATATCCTTTTCTTTCCAGTGTTTAAAATAGAATGATTTACCCTTATATCTAAGAAATTTGTTGTACCAAACTACAGAGGATAAAAAACATTGTAGAGGGGAAAGAGTAAAGGAGAAAACATTTTGCAATGTAGATTGGGAATACTTCAGAATGGGATATTTAGATACAAAGGTACAATTCGACATAAAAGTAACATGTTGAAAGGAGAAATCTTTTAAAAAAGAGCGTTCCAGAAGAACCCATTTAGGGACAGGAGTATCAAGGAAGTTGTAGGCCAAGGAGAAGGATTGTTTGATCAAGAAGGCAGAGTGATATGAGCCAAAATCAAGGAAACGAACACCACCTTCATTTTTAGGTCGAATCAATTTATGTAACCCAATGCGGGGATGTCTATTATTCCACAAAAATTTTGTGCATACAGAATTAATACGAGAAAAATAGGATTTAGGAATTTTGAAAGGGAGCATAGAAACTGTATACAAAACATGAGGGGTAATCATCATTTTGATGGTGTCTAATCTACCCCACCAAGAGAGAAATAGGGGCGACCAAATCTGCAGAAGGGATTGAATTTTATTAGTCAACGAATCAAAGGTTATTTTAAGGGGATCCTTTAGAGAAGAAGAAAACCATATACCAAGGTACTTAATTTTAGATGGGCACCATGCAAAATCAGTATTATTAAACATATATTGAAAACACAATGAATTAAGGGGAAGCACTTCCGTTTTGGATAAATTAAGCTTATATCCTGATATTGAGGAATACAACTGAACTTCATTTAAAAATGGTGGGAGGGATGTTTCGGGGTTGGACATGTAGATGAGTACATCATCAGCATACGCTGACAATTTAGTTTCGACAGAGGGAAATTGTATACCTGTGATATGGGGGTTGGAACGAATGCGCTGTAGAAAGGGTTCAAGACATAAAATAAATAATAAAGGGGAAAGGGGACAACCTTGTCTCGTGCCTCTGGTTAAAGAAAAGAATCTGGAAAATTGGTTGTCAACAAAAATACTTGCACGGGGGATGAATAAAGGAGTTTAACTAACGATATAAAATTTGGGCCAAAACCAAACCAAGTAAGGGTACGGAACATATATTGCCAATTAATACGATCAAAAGCTTTTTCAGCATCTAGGGAGAGGGCTGCCAACGGGGTTTTAACATTTTTACTGTGAGCAAGGACATTGGAAAAAAGACGAGCATTATCAGCAGCGAGTCTGCCCTTAACAAAACCCACCTGATCTGTGTTGATTAAGCGAGGGATAATGGAATCAAGGCGAGAGGCAAGGATTTTAGAAAAAATTTTACAATCATAATTAATTAAGGATATGGGGCGGTAGTTTTTGCATTGGGAATGATCCTTATCAGGTTTTGGAATAATTACAATGAGGGCATCCAAAAAGGACCCAGAGGCTTTAGCTTCCAAAATAAAAGAGTTAAATAACTGAAGGAGTTTAGGAGCAAAAAAGGAATGGAAGGAGGAGTAAAATTCAACCTGCAGACCATCGGGGCCAGGGGCTTTTGATTTCTTGAGGGAATGAATGGCCGTGGTGATTTCCTGGAGAGTAATTTCACGTTCTAAATGCGAAAAGTCAATAGGGAGGGATGGAGGAGAGGGAAGGCCATCAAAAAATGTTGTTAAGTTTGCATCAGAAGGGTGTGTGTCATCTGTATATAGGGCTTGATAATAGTTGTGAAATACTTCAGCAATGTCTTCGTCGGAGGTAACTAGTTTGTTTAATGAATCATTCAAAATTGGGCCGACAGCTTTGCGCTCAGACTTGATTTTCAAATAGTTGGCCAACATTTTCCCTGCTTTATTCTGACCCCCATGAAATTTGGATTTTATTTTAAGGAGGGTGTGACAGGCTTCATTAGTGATAATTTTATTAAGTGTTGTTTTGGCAAGAATCAAGTCCTGAAGGGCAGAAGGGGATTTGGAGGTGAAATAGACGTGTTTGAGAGTTTTAATCTGTTTAAGTTGATCTTCATACTTTTGCTTATTAAGCTTCTTTTTAGCAGAAACATAGGAAATCGTAAAAGCTCGAAAAGAAGCTTTAAAAGCATCCCAGGTGTTAGGAATAGAGGTATCAGCAGGATTATTAAAGGAAAAATATTAATTAAAAAACGCAGTACATTTTTTCATAAAAGTGGCATCAGATAAAAGAAAAGAATTAAACTTCCAACGGCTAAATTTAGAGGGGCTAAGGGAAAGATCAAGGGTAGTATAAACAGGGGCATGGTCAGAGATAAAAATAGAACCAATAACAGATTTTTGAATGGAGGGAAGAAGAGACTTACTAATCATAATATAATCAATCCTCAAACGTGTATGATGGACATTAGAAAAAAAAGTATATTCCAATAAATCAGGATTACACACTTTCCACGAATCATATATGGGACGTGAGGCAATGGCAGATTGAAAACTCTTATGAGATTTGTCAGGTTGAAATTTACTCGAAGACAACCGATCTGAAAAAGGGTCTAACCATTGGTTAAAATCACCAGCTACTATAAAATCCGGGCAATCTATAGATGCAATGAGCAATTTAATGTCTTTCCAAAATTTGGGATCTGGACGAACAGGGCCATATATATTTAATAAAACCATCGTCTTGTTGTGTATAACAACCTTTGCCATTGCCCAACGACCTTCATCATCATTCTGAGAGGAAATAATTTGCGCATTTAAAGCCTTATGAAATAATATAGCAACCCCTCCTTTTTTGTTAACAGCAGGAGAAAACACAACCTGACCCACCCAATGTCTCTTTAGTTTAAGTGATTCAGTATCAGAGCAATGCGTTTCTTGAAGGAAAACAACCTGTGAATGAAATTTGGTTAAGTGAGACAATACCTTCTGACGCTTGACAGGGTGACCAAGACCTCGAACATTCCAAGAGACAAAATTACACATGTTTGGAGGAGGGGAGGATGGGCGACAAATGGAGGCGACACAAGGCGAGGAGATCACTACAGAGGGGAAGACAAAAAGTAACAGTTAAACAGTAGAATCGTAGAACGCTCAATTTAAGAAAACGAAGAATAATCGAAAAATGAGGAAAGAATAATCGAACAAGTAGAGAAAACAGTAGAGGCCACTTAAGAAGAAGAAAGCAAAGAAAAATATAGAAAAGAGAGAGAGAGGAAAGATACACAAATAGAGAAAGAGAGAACGGAAACAGATCAAGGCACAAGGGCTTGATCTGAGAAGAAGGTAGTAACCGAAACATGTGAGACGAGGGTACACCAGAGAGAGGACATGTCCCACGAGCACACAGGATACGGACATTATGAAGAAGAAAAAAAAAACACAAGGATGTGAGGAAAATATTAAAACGAAGATAAAGAAGGAAGGTAAGTTAAGAAAAGTTAGATAGGTTAGAGTAGTGGATGCATAACGAGGAAACAAAGAAAAAACAAAAAAGCATTAGCTAGCAGTGTCCATGGTGGAAGGCGAGACACTTAGCAGATAGTCGCGAAGTTTCTGGGGATCATCATAGGACCTGGTACGACCATTGTGTGTGATCTTGCAGAAGCAGGGATGGAGAATTCCATACTGAATGTTGAGTTGTCTCATCGTAGGCCGAAGGTTCAGGAATTCCTTACGTCGAGCATTTGTAGCAGAAGAGAGGTCTTGGGAAATGAAGATGTTGTGACCAGACCACTGGAGACGACGTTTGGCCCTGGCGGCCTTCAATACAGCCATTAATTCTGTGAACTCCAAGAATAACATGATGATTCCACGAGGTTTGGCGGCATTGGAGTTGAGGCGGCCAAGACGGTGTGCTCGTTGTATGTTGAGAGGATGAGTCGATGGTGGGAGTTCCAAAAGTTCCTGGAGAAATTTTCAAATAAAAGAGACCATGTCAGACCCCTCCAAATTTTCCGGAACACCATAAACGCGTAGGTTGTTGCGTCTATTGCGATTTTCCAAATCCTCGGTATGGAGTTTGAGTTTGTGGATTTCTTGTTCCAATAGTGGAATCCGAGTTGAGAGGTCTTGGACATCGCTTACACGTTGTTCTAGGTTCAAAACTTTATTTTCCATAACCACCCATCGCTCCTCAATCTGCTGAAGTTTAGCATTGGTTGCAGACATAAAAGGCTGAAGACCACGCACCTCTTCAAGGATGGAGTCCAGTACTGGATTAGTAGAAGAGTTAATGGGGGATGGCGGGTCATTTTTAGGTCTTTTAGGTTTTGTTCCAGTCTGCGTCAGCTTCGGTGAAGTAGAAACATTTGCCATGGTGCAGGACAGCAAAAGGGAGATATGACCAATAAAGTTGTTGAATATGAACTAGAGTGTGGATGCACAAAGATGATAGGGGCACACAGTGTGGCAAATAGAAGCCGATGAGTAAAGGAGTTGCGTAGTAGTGCACTATTTATCAGTGCGAAGATACAATAAAAGCCACACATCACCAGAGAAGGAGCATCCACAAAGAGGAGCATATGAACATGGTGGTAGAAATTCGTGTCAATAGAAAGTGCAAGGCTAGATGAAAAAAAAAGAGAAAAGCCAAAACACAATCACGCTGGTATTAACAGGGTAGTGAGAGAATGCAGGAGGCAGGTGACCGTGGGATATTAGAAGAGCAAAAGTCTTGAAACAATGGTGAGGCAGTCACCACATTGCCTTGATGTAGCAGTAAAAATCATGGCATTCAGGAATTCAAAATGGTGGTTGTTTCACCACAGAGAAGAAGCTACGGATTAGATGCAAAATAGATAAAATGCATAAAATGCATAAATTAGAAAAGAACTCACGACAGTCTGTAAATGACCCAGCATCATACTCTGTTTCCAAACCAAGCTAATGCCAAAACGGAAGGGTGAATGCTGCTGGCGCGCAAATTAGCATTCTCTTCAGCGGCAGACAAAATGGCGGCCGTTCGCGTTACAGATTGAGGAGAAAACTGCCGATATAAATTGTCAATAAACTAGCGCTCGTTTTTGGTGCAAAAGCGCTTCATCGTATGCTGCCCACCTTCCGACACCGTTACACATCCGGAAATCCTCCCAAAAGACGGTAAAACGGGTCCTCACGGCATCCGCAGGTTCGTCCGAAGCGGAGCTCATGGCGAAGACGTCCTCTGCTGCCGGCGCATAAGCCACGCCCCCACTAACACACATCATGTGCCATGATATTCAGTAAATCCATCACACGGTATGAATCCCTTGTAACTACAACAGCAGGATTGTTGTGTATCCTCCAATGTAAATATCAGTGAGCATGTATCTGATGGCCAAATGAGGTCCAGTGAGTACATTGCTAACGGTAGTGACTCGTACCATGAACCAAGTTAGTTAATATACTACAGAACCATGATTAGCCTGCCCCTCGTACCAGCTCTCAGATGCCAAAAGCATACAGGCAAGCAAAACACACGGAGCCCATTTCCAAAATAAGCCCCGGACCTTGAGTATTTTGTGAGGTGAGTTGTAGAGAGCTCCTTGGATAATGAAGGGGCTTCTGACGACAGATGCTGAACTCAAGGATGCTGGAGGCATGATTGATCTCTTATTGGGTAGCTTGTTTTCTGCAGAGGGCCTTCAGCTTGGCTTGACTCAGTGGTTGTAGTGGTAGGCAACGTTTACCTAAATAACTTTGGCTTATTGCATTGGGCAATGTTTATGTTTGTGTTTTGAAAGCACATGGCTGCCCAAGGGCTTCCCCTCGCTGGCGAGTGCTGTCCTGAGTGCTATGCAATGGTTTTGGCAGAGTTGGAAATGTTTCAAACAGCAGTTGTTGAGTCTGATGGGGTTGCCCTTTCCGTAGAAGGATGTTTTTGTGGTCATCCAAAGAGTGCAGAGATAGTTCTGTTGTGCAGCAAAAACGAAAATTGAATATTTATGACAAAACAGGGTTTCTTGTTGAGTTTTGTTGCTGATTTCGATTGGACGGTGTTCATTGAAAAGATGCAATAGTGGCCTCTGCATCGCTGGCACAGGTCTACCCAGTTTTCCTAGAATCACACAAATTAACTGGGAAAGCTCCAGCTTGTCTGCAGCTCCATCTGGTACAGGGCCTTCTCAGCTTCCAAGGGTAGAGGCTTCCAGCGGGTATATTACCAAGCAGACAAAGCAGGACGTGTCATGGTCATCCTCTGGCCGGAAATGATGGAAAGAAATTCATGCCACGGTGATGCCATCCTAAATAGAGTGCTTCTTCCCAAAATACTGGCCCATGCGGGGATGCACATTCTCATGTCACACTTTCTGCCATACCAGGCATCAGGCATTTCCCAGGAAGGCAGGAAGGGTGGCGGCTGGTTTTCTTACCAGGGGCCGGTTTTGTAGCAGTGCAGTAGTTTTGAAGTCACCGATGCAGAGTTCCTTGTATATCAATTAGTTTTCAGGCAACAAAAAAAGTGTCAAGATAACTCTGGTGATTAATGTATGGCCCGGACCTGGGGGGGCGCGGGGGGCAGGGGATAGGCAGCAGGCTGTCAGAGCACCTATGCGATTCCTACTCACTCCCAGAAGTCTAAAGAGTCCTAAGGGAAGGTGTAGCACAGGCCTCTGTAGCCCCATGGGACAGGGGGGCCCCCATCTTCAGGGCCCCCTCCTCATTCAGCTGAAGGCCTATGAATCTCTGTGAGGTCTGTGGCTCCTCAGTAGATTCTGCAGGAGAGGAGGGGCATCATTTTATGTTACACTATTTGCCAAAGGGTCGTGAGAGTGGAGAAGGAGGAGGCTATGGAAGAGCTCTCTCAATATTCCTGTCTGATGAGAACTGTCCGTACTACAATATGTTGAATACGTTATGCCCGATTCACAGAACTAACTTAAGACAAAATACTAAACTTACTACCATTTTGGTATTCACAGAAGACACTTACTCATTTTGGTATTCACAGAAGGCACTTACTCATTTTGGTATTCACAGAAGGCACTTACTCATTTTGGTATTCACAGAAGGCACTTACTCGTTTCGGTATTCACAGAAGATAGGAGTCCTAACTTTAGGACTCCTAAACTGAGAAAAATCCTAATTTTAAGACGTTCGGTATTCACAGAAGGCATTTAGGAGTCCTAAAGTTAGGAGTCCTAACTTTACTACTACTAAATTGAGAAAATTCCTAATTTTAACACTTTCGGTATTCACAGAAGGCATTTAGAAGTCCTAAAGTTAGGAGTTCTAACTTCTGTGAATATGAGTAAGGGTCTTCTGTGAATACCACAATGAGTTGGGAACGACTACGACTACGTTGGGAACGGTCGCTCCCTTCTGCCCTCGCTGCCTCCTTCTCAAAGCTGCCTGATATCGTGTGCTTTGCGCTGGTGACTTGACTTGAGCTTTCCTATCGCCTGAAGCTGCTTGCTCCACTGTATCTGCACGTTAGCCTGCATAGCGCTGCTGGCCTCACTTAGCGCTTTAACGTGCCTGCCTGCCTGCTTGTGCGCTCGATTGTTACTGTATCTGTTCACTGTGTGTTCTGTTAAAATATACTTTTGCCAATTACCTCCGCATCTCCCCCAACCCGGTCTGCCCTCGCGTTGCAGCCGCCATTTGCTGTGCTGTTGTTGTTGTCTTGCCCTGAGCCCGCCCCCTCCACCACGCACCCGCCTCCCATCGGACCCTCCCTCCCACTTAGAGTATAGGCTCACCCCTGTCCACTCTAGCGCTGTGACCGCCTCGACTACGTTGGGAACGGTCGCTCCCTTCTGCCCTCGCTGCCTCCTTCTCAAAGCTGCCTGATATCGTGTGCTTTGCGCTGGTGACTTGACTTGAGCTTTCCTATCGCCTGAAGCTGCTTGCTCCACTGTATCTGCACGTTAGCCTGCATAGCGCTGCTGGCCTCACTTAGCGCTTTAACGTGCCTGCCTGCCTGCCTGCTTGTGCGCTCGATTGTTACTGTATCTGTTCACTGTGTGTTCTGTTAAAATATACTTTTGCCAATTACCTCCGCATCTCCCCCAACCCGGTCTGCCCTCGCGTTGCAGCCGCCATTTGCTGTGCTGTTGTTGTTGTCTTGCCCTGAGCCCGCCTTCTGGGAGACCTCAACTTCCACCTTGAAAAGATCAACAACCGCAACACCGCCACCCTCTTAGACAACCTCGCCAACCTCGGACTTAAACAAATGGTCACTTCCCCCACCCACATCGCAGGTCACACTCTCGACCCCATCTTCACCTCCAGCAACCATGTCTCCTTCAGCCACACTACAGATCTCCTCTGGACTGACCACAGCTGCGTTCACTTCACCTACAACAAGCCGAAACCCATCATCCACCTCCAACCAACTCTACAAAGAAACTGGAACAAAATCACCACAGAGCAGATCTCCACATCACTCCTTCAAACCTCCCCAGCCCCCTCTTCTAACGCCAACGAAGCCGCCTCCAACCTCACCCTTTGGTTATCCAACACCGCCGACACCTTAGCACCACTGAAAAAACGTCAACACAAACTTGGCATCAAAAAGGCTTCATGGTTCAACGACGACCTCAAGAAATCCAAGAAACTGTGCCGCTCCCTTGAAAAGGCCTGGAAAAAAGACCCATCCACCAGCAACAAGGACGCCTTCAAAAGCGCCATCCGTACTCACCACCAACTGATCCGAAAAGCCAAGAAAACAGCATTCAAAGATCGACTTGACAACAACGCCCACAACAGCAAGGAACTTTTCAACATCGTCAAGGAATTTTCCAACCCCTCGGCCAACTCCAACGACATCACCCCCTCTCAAACCCTCTGCGATTCCCTAGCCTCTTTTTTCCACAACAAGATTGCTGACATCCACAACAGCTTTGACAACCAACCTGGAAGCCAACCCACCCTACCATCACCTGACCATCTTCCCCCCGTCAACACCCTTAACGCCTGGAACCCAATCTCCACTGAGGACACCATCCGCCTGATGAATTCCATCCACTCTGGATCCCCCACAGACCCATGCCCTCACCACATCTTCAACAAAGCAGACTCCGTTATAGCTCCGCACCTCCGAGACGTCATCAACTGCTCCTTCAACTCCGCTACCTTCCCAGAAGATTGGAAACACGCTGAACTCACCGCCCTTCTGAAAAAACCAACAGCAGACCCCACCGAACTCAAAAACTACCGCCCCATCTCGCTTCTTCCATTCCCGGCCAAAGTCATCGAGAAAGCTGTCAACAACCAGCTCGCCGCCTTCCTCGAAGCCAACAAATCACTCGACCCCTCACAATCTGGCTTCCGAGCCAAACACAGCACTGAGACCGCCCTCATCGCAGCAACAGACGACATTCGAACTCTACTGGACAATGGAGACACAGTCGCCCTCATCCTCCTCGACCTCTCTGCAGCCTTCGACACAGTCTGCCACAGCACCCTTTTACAACGCCTCAGAAACATCGGAATCCAAGGAAAGGCACTGGAATGGATCACCTCGTTCCTCACCGGAAGAACCCAGAGAGTCCGCCTCCCACCATTCAAGTCCGAGGCCTCTGAAATCATCTGCGGCGTACCACAAGGATTCTCACTCAGTCCCACCCTCTTCAACGTATACATGAGCCCCCTCGCGGCCATCGCCCGCCAACACAACCTCAACATCATCTCTTACGCGGATGACACTCAACTGATCCTATCTCTCACCAAGAACCCCAGCACCGCTAAAACTAACCTACACGAAGGAATGAAAGAAGTCGCCGAATGGATGAAACAAAGCCGTCTGAAACTGAATTCAGACAAAACAGAAGTCCTCATCTTAGGTAAATCCCCCTCTGCATGGGACGACTCCTGGTGGCCGGAAGCCCTCGGAAATGCACCCATCCCGACAGACCACGCAAGGAACCTTGGCGTCATCCTGGATTCTTCACTCTCTATGAACAGACAAGTCAGCGCCGTATCCTCTTCCTGCTTCAACATTCTTCGCATGCTCAGAAAAACATTTCGCTGGATCCCCTCCGAAACAAGGAAAACAGTCACCCACGCTCTAGTCACGAGCCGACTGGACTACGGAAACACCCTCTACGCAGGTACCACCGCTAAACTCCAGAAGAAACTACAACGAATCCAAAACGCCTCAGCCAGGCTCATATTAGACATCCCACGCAACGAACACATCTCTGGTCACCTTAAAGACCTCCACTGGCTACCCGTCAATAAGAGGATCACCTTCCGACTGCTTACCCACGCACACAAACCACTCTACGACATCGGACCAGATTGCCTCAACTCTCGACTGTCCTTATACACCCCCTCCCGCCAACTTCGCTCTTCCAGCCAAGCCAAGCCACTGTACCTCGCATCAACAAGTCCACCATGGGAGGCAGATCCTTCTCATACCTGGCTGCCAAAACATGGAACTCACTCCCCTCTTACCTCCGCCTCACCCAGAATCACCTAGCGTTCAGAAAGCAGCTTAAAACGTGGATTTTTGACAAATAATCCACCTCCCCTCCCTAAGCGCCTTGAAACCCTCTGGGTATGTAGTGCGCTATATAAATGTTATGACTTGACTTGACTTGACCCTCTGTGAATACGAAAATGGTAGTAAGTTTGGATTTTGTCTTAAGTTAGTTCTGAGAATCGGGCCCTGTGTGTTCATTGTAAAATGTTATGCCCTGATAAAAAGTGCCTGTACTGCCCTATTACAGATGAGGGTGTTCTGGTGATGGGTAGTGCGTGTACCACCATATTCTAAGGGGTACACTTACTACTATTTCATGCAAAGCAACCCAGTAAGGCAACTTGCTGCGTTACATGAAGGACAGAGACCAGCAATATGCCTTATTTACTACATTATGGCATACGTCTGCTCTATCCTAGTACTGGAGCACTGGGCGATGCCTAGTGTCAACGCAGGCACCCTTGCACTACGGTCTGCTTTACACACAGGATTGTTTTGTGTGCTACGGACACCTTCCTGCACAAAAACAATCCTTAGAGGCATATTCCTCTTCCCATGTGTGCTGCACAAAGCAAGACACATGGAAAGAGGAATTAACGAGGACAAAAAAGATATTTCTCCTTCTTACACCTCTGTCGGTAAGGGGCACCATTTTGGCACAACCCCAGGCTTACAAGTGTTTGTAAATCTGGGATTGCGTCAAAATACGTGAGTGTATGCATGGGAACGCCCATGCTCCACCCATCTAGCGCCTACCCGTTAGAAAATAACACAAGGTAGCGCGATGCAATGCCTTGCGTTTCTTCAGATTTATGAACCGCATAAAGCCATGTATATCAACTTCACGTGACGTAGTAAATGCCAACATTGATTTTGCATCCGGACTAAGGGCCAGATGTAGGTAGCCCTTTACCGATCGGAATCGGCCGAAAATACCGATTTTTGGCCGTTTCCGATCGGTAAAGGGCTATGGAGATGTAGGGGCACACATTCGGTAATTTTACCGAATCGTTATTATTACCGAATCGGTAAATTTACCGATTCGGTAAAATTTACTGATTCAGTAAAATTACCGAAAATGCAATGTGGGTAGCCAATTTTCGATTGGCACATGGCTTTCAGAATCGGTATTTTACCATGGAATACAAATCCATGGTAAAATACCGATTCCTGTGTACATGCACATCTGTGCATGTACACATGTGCCATGTGACAGACAGACGTGCCCTTAGGGCATGTCTGTGTGCCACATTGCACACATGCCCGTTTTGGGGGTTCTAGAGGGTGTCAAAGTGACACCCCCTGCACCCTTGACAAATTCTGTATTTACCGATTCGGTAAATACCGAATCGGTATTTGAATTGAATCCTATGGGCTTCAAGGCCCATAGGATTCAATAGCAAATACCGATTCGGTATTTACCGAATCGGTAAATACCGAATTTCAAGGTATCAGTAAAAAATCCAGATGTTGGTACCTACATCCCATTTACCGATTTTGAAATACCGAATCGGTAAAATTCGGTATTTCAAAATCGGTAAATGGGATTTACCTACATCTGGCCCCAAGTCACAAATGTGACGCAACCCCTGCACAAAATCATAGTAAATATGGGCCTAAGTGCTGGGGCTTCGATGAGAAATTCTGAGCTTGCTCTATTGAATGTGCTGCATTTCCAAGCACTGATGTTCCACACAGAGGCATCTCTAAAATGTAAATTTCTACATTCGCTGGCAGCTACAACTCTTCCCCACTGTCTCTGTTGATCCCTGTACCCCCTAGCAGCGCATGCTTGTCAGCTGCAGAAATGCAGTCTGGGAAATCACTCATGATTGACAGCTGTGCTTCAGCCTTCGACACTTCTGGCAGCTACTTCGGAAAAAGGGTATGAAATTCGCAGCATCCCTTGGTAAAATTACATTAACTTAGGGCGTGCTAGAGTGGAGAGGGAGGTCCAGAAAGCACTTTATTTTCACAGTTCCTCGGTTTAAGTAAACCTGAACCGTGCACGCAAATGAGGAGCAGATGGCTTCCCAGCTACTTTAAAAGGGTTTCGGTGTTGGCATGTCTCACTTCACAGTGTTTTTTTCGCTTTGAAATGAGGGCCAATGGGGAGCAGCCTTTTCCTTCCTCATCTGCATAGACCTCAGTCTCTGTGGGAACCGCTGCCTCGCTCTGCGCTCTGTGCCTTTGGCGCGCAGCCAGGAAAGCTGTAGTGACTGTCCATTAAGTGCTTGGAGCGCCCCCTGGTGAGCGGTGATAGGTGGTGATGCATTATGCATGGCAACCCTTGCCAATGCACTCCCAGCAATGGCGTGGGAATACACGCGCTGCTCCAGGCGCAGGCAGCCTGGCTGTCTCTCAAAGGTGTGAAGAGGCACAAAGTCTTGGGGGGCTCGGCAGCCTTTCCCCAACTTGGCGTTAACGAGCCAGTTCGGGGATTTGTGGCGCAATAGGCAGCTGGTGAGGGCCACACGTTGACGGTTTTATGTGCAATCTTCCACGCCCGCCTCAGCTAACATCAGTGCCACGTGACACTGCACGTGCTTCATTTTGCAATTTTACCTTGAAGAAACAGCTCAGTGGGTTCATGCAGCTGCTGCAGGGATCAAGAAGACCACGGGCTCCATTCCCGGGTGAGGTGTCCCAGCCCACTATAGTTCCGAAATAGCAAAACTGAACAAAGGAGTTATCTGTTAGTGAAACTGCATATTAATAGATGTCAATCACGGCTTCCCCACTAGACCAAGCCGTGTAAATCTGCGCACAGTGGCCTTATATTTCAAAATCAGATGCGCTACGCAACAGGTTAAATGCTTGAATTAGCACTACAAAGATGGCTGTTAGCGCTGACAAGCAGGAGCACCTGGGGCCTCATTTATGAGAAATGACGCATCGCTGCGTGAAAGCAGCGATGTGTCACTTCTCAGTGCGCACTCCTTGCGACATTCCTGATGTGTCATATTTATTGTATGATGCAAGGAGTTACAGATACGTCAGTATTTCTGACGAATCTGTAAGCGCAAAAGTGACGCATTGCTGGAGTGTGTCACAAAAGTGACGCATCTCCAGCAATGCGTCCTTTCACATGGGGCAAGCCCCATGTGAAAGGACCTGCGTCAGTCTTACGCCTGCTGTGAGGCAGGCGCAAGATTTAGACGCAACGGTGTCCTAAAAGTGACGCAGTGAAATCTCATAGATTTCACTGCGTCACTTCTACGACCCTTCCTTGCGTCAATACGCCCCCTTGCATACATTATACCTGGCGCAGGGGTTTACAAAGTGACGCATCTAGATAAATGCGTCTCTTTGTAAATATGGCGCAACAAGGCACATTTTTTACGCCTCTGGTGCGTCTCAAAAAGGGATGCACCGGCGGCATAAAAGTGACGCACGGCCTCATAAATGAGGCCCGTGCTGTTTACCGAGCAATGGAGCTGAAAGGCAGAGTCAGTAAGTGCTGTAAAGAAAGAGCAATTATTCATTGAGCGATATGTATAGACACTGCAAATGAAAAACGGTAAAGCCCTAAGCGTGTATGTATCAGACATGCCCCAAAACGTCAATATGATGCGAGATTCGGAGTCTCAGCTTCAGGCCAACATTCAATTCTTGCTTTCATCCAGAGACTTCGTGGGCGTTTCACAAACATTCTGTGCCAATCAACTAGCACACTGCATTGTATCAAGAATTATGCTCCTATAGTGATTTATGCAATAACGTGATTCCATTCGGGTATAAAAACAACAGAGAAAATGGAAATGGACATTTGCGTTACTAGGATTATAAATTTGCACTTCGAAGAACCTTGTTCTTCCCATTACATTAATTTATGTAATAATATAATTCTATTAAAGTGTTACACATATGACATCAACACTTACGAGATCGGTGTAATCGTAATATGGCGCATCTCTGATTCACTGGTTTTAATAGGCCTGCTTTAAGCGGGTTGACTAAGTCTATTTAGCACTGATCTTCATTCAGTGGAATATGTGCTTTCTGCAGAATTCTAGGAGCAACCTGCAAGTCACAAGATGGGTTTCAAGTGGGTAAGTAATAGCCTTTCGTCCCTCTAAGGTTAATATACTGTTAAGTCGGTGACTGTCGGTGACCATTTGCTCACAGCACCCTAAAGCTACTAAACTTTGGCAGAAACATTGGGGCAGATTTAGAAGCCCCTTGCAACACATTTACGTCACCGTTGCGTCACTTTTGCGAATCAGCAGCGGCATAAACCGTGCACCATGTTGCGACCTATTTACAACGTGACGCATCTAGGGAGATGTGTCACGTTGTAAAGCACTGCGGCACATTAATCCTGCATCAGGTTTCATGTATGCAGGGTGAAAGGCTGGTCGGAAAAAGCCTTACAAAAGTGATGCAGTGAAATCTACAAGATTTCATGGAGTCACTTTTCAGAGGCCCCTGCGACGAAACCGCAGGCGTAAAGAGTGGCGCAGCAGGTTAGGCATGGGCGGTCCCTGAACATTGCTGGAGTTGCATCGCGCTTGCGACACAACTCCAGCAATGCGCTGCCCTTACGCCATCAGATGCCACACGCATATGTCTATCCATGGTGGCGCGAGGGTAGAATTGCGTGTCTCATCTTTACTGGCGCATCCCTGCTGATATGCAGGGATGCGTCAGTCCTTGTAAATCTGCCGCATTGTGCGGTTTTGTAGAAGGTCGATGTTGAAGGTCCTCCCAAATTTTATGAGTTGCCTTGTTATGTGGGCTACTAAATCCGATTTCAGGCCTTCACCAAGTGGAAATGAGTTCTCTTTACTCTCCAGTGACACCAAACACCATTATTAGCATCCCAGAATGTCTATTTATTCAGTGATGTCATAGTGGATAAAACACCAATTATATCATTCATTTGGAAGACCTTGAACCAATACTGTGACACCAACAAACACCATTATTAAAACGGTAACACGCCCACAAATTGGGCATGGGAATCGTATGGTCACTGCAATGGTGGGCACATTTTAACGGGGACCTAGACTGGTGGATCCGGGCATTGGAATTGGACAGGGCTCTGAGCCTGTGGATCGACTGAACTGGGTGGTTCAGGAGTGGTCTGGTGGTGGGGAGGGTGAAGGGCGGTTGGGTCTGGTCGCCCTTGTGGAGGTAAGGAGGCCACATAAATTGCCTTACATTGTTAAAGGGAGTCCTCCTGTATACTCCCTAGGCCAGCACTGAGGGGGGAGATATGGTAAGCTCACCATCAGAGAGAATGGAGACACCGGCTGGGGTCAAGGGTGCCAGTTTACAAACTAGGGCATGGGGCATCAGCCCCTGGATATTTCCCTACGAGCCCCGATGGGGAGCCTGGTGGTGGAGGGGTGGGCCCCTCAGATGACAGACAAGGACCAGATGGCAGGGGCTCACCTCCTAAGGATGCAGGTGGGTTGCGCCTTGAGTGGTTCTCAGTTGGGGGACGCAAGCCAGAAGGCCCCTTAGTGCTGGTGTGATAGAGAACATTCTTTGTCGATAAATTAAATTCTGTCATTTCTGCTGATAGATTATGAAGTTATGATCAGCACAAATAAAAATATATGTTGTGGAGGGATTTGTAGGCATGTGAGTAGCTTGAAGGTTACTCTCTTCTCAACGGGGAGCCGGTGAAGGTCTCGCAGGTGTTGGGTCATTTGCTCACATCGTAGGGCACCGAGAATCATTCTGGCCACAGTGACCAGGCTGCAACGTCTTTCATCCGTTCTTAGAAGCTGAGTCTGGTGTCTTCGGAGTTCTTCATGATGGAGAGGATGAGTTGGGTCTCGTTAGCGTAGGATACTATGCTGAACCCATGCTGCCTGACAATGACTGCAAGGGGGGTCATTTAGATGTTGAAGAGCATGGGGCTGAGTGATGATCCTTGGGGTACTCCGGAGTTGATCTCTGTGGGTTCAGGATGGGTGGGAGTCTGATCCTTTGGGTTCTGCCAGTGAGAATGGAGCGGATCCAGTTGAGGGCGGTTCCCCATATGCAGGCGTCGTGAAGTCTTGCTGCGAGAGTGTGGTGAGAGGCGCTGTTGAAGGCAGCTGAGAGGTTTCGCAGGATGAGGGCTGCCGTGTGGTCCTAGTTGAGGAGAAGGTGGATGTCATCAGTGGCTGCAAGGAGGGCGGTCTCGTTGCTGTGGTTACTGTGGATGCTGGACTGGGAAGAGTTGAGGACGGGGTTCTCTTCGATGAAGGTAGTGAGCTGGACGTTGAGAATTTTCTCGGTGACTTTGGCTGCAAAGGGAAGGAAAGAGATGGGACAGTAGTTTTTCAGGTCTGTTGGGTCTGCCAAGAGTTACTTCAAGAGGGGCTTGACCTCTGCCCACTTCCAGTCGTCTGAGAAAATGCCAGATTCGAGGCTGGTGTTGATAATGCGGCGTAGCTTGGGTGCTATGGTGGCGGCAGCTCTGCGGAAGATGTGCGGGGGGCAGGGGTCTGTGGGGGCTCCAGAGTGGGTGATCTACATGGTAGTGGTGGTGTCTTTGGTGGTGACCGGTGTCCAGGTGGTGATGATGGTGGGCTGGCTGTCATCGCTGGAGGGAAGGGTGGTTTCTGGATTCTGTTTGCTAAAGTTATCGTACAGGGCCTTGATTTTTGGGTGGGAGTAGGAGGCAAGCTTGTTGCTGAGGTTCGGGGAGGGTGTGATGTCCATGGCTTCACTGGGGGGGGGGGGGATTGGTGAATTGCTGGATGATGTTGAAGAGTTCCTTCGAGTTGCCGGAGTTGGTGAGGATTTCGTTCCGGATGAAGGTCCTCTTGGTGGATCTTATGAGTTGGTGGTATTCTGTCATGGCGCTCTTGTAAGTGGTCTGATCTTTGGTGGTTTTGCTGTTTCTCCATTGTTTTTTGAGATGTCTGCAGGAATGTCTAGCTTCTTAGAGGTAGGTGGTAAACCAGGTGGCCTTCAGGTGGCGTTGTTTGTCAGGATTACGGAGAGGTGTGAGACTGTCTGTGCAGCTGGTGATCCAGCTGTCTAGTTCCTTGGCTGCCGAGTTGGCAACGGTCATGGCGGAGGGGGGATCGCAGATGAGGGTGGAGTTGAGGTGCTTCTCTGTGACCTTGCTCCAATTCCTTCATGGCAGGCGTGGAGTGGGCTTGTGAGCAGTGGTGGTGTTGAAAGAGAAGTGTATCCAGTGGTGGTCTGTCCAGAGGGGCTGCAAGGTGTGGCTGAAGGGGATGTTGGTCCCTCCTGCAAAGATGGGGTTGAGGTTGTGTCCTGCCTTGTGGGTTTGGGTGGTAACTGTCCGAGGTTGGCGGGTTGTCCAGGAGGGCAGTTGAGTCGGGGTACTGCGGTTCTCGAGGTGGAAGTTCAGATCTCCGTTGAGTATGTAGTCCATGGAGGCGATGGCATGGGGTGCAATGAGGTCGGCAATGGTAGTGTTGAAAGAAGTGCAAGGCACAGGGGTCTGTAAGCAAGGGTGCTGCAAAGTGTGGTTCTAGGGCTAGTCTGGATCTGGAAGTGAAGGTGTTTGATGGTGGAGGAGGATTCACTTCTGTTGTTGGTAGAGAGTCGGAGGGGGCTCTTGTGTGCAATGGCGAGTCCTCCTCCTGGGCGGTGGGGGCGGTCCTTCCTCTGGCTCTTGTATCCGTCAGAGATGGCAGTGGTGATGTCAGGGGTGGAGGAGGCATTGGTACAGGTTTCAGTGAAGAAGGTGACATCTGGAGATAGGGTGTCGAGGAAGTCCCAGATCTCTACAACATGTCTGTGCAAGGAGCGCACGTTGAGGAGAATGCACTTCAGGGCTTCGGTGGTGTGGTAGTCCAGCATGGGTGTGGCAGTCATGGGGTTGCTGTTGATGGTGAAGGATTGTCAGCAAGAGAACTGGCCGTGGGTGGTGTTCGACGTAGACAGCTGGCAGTTGTTGTTCCTTCTGGGGTCGAATGCGAGGAGGGTAGCTGAGTCGTAGTGGTGGGGGGTCGGAGACATTGTTGCGGGTAAATGCATACGTTACTAACTTAGAAGTACTGTTCAGTTTCTTTGTCAAGGCAGCAGAAACATATAATAAAAACTCAATTCAGCTTTGGGTAGCCAGGGGACCGTGAACAAATTTAAAGTGGATACGTGCACATCATGTAGAAGGTAAATAAGATCTTCCTTAGGATAATAAATCACCAGAAAGGAAGGGACAAGATCTAAAATAAATGCGTTTATGGCTTCATGGTATCACATGGGTCAAACTTAGGGAATAGTATGTGTTTTATTCTAGTTTACTTTACAGACTAACATTTTCACCAATGACAGGGAAGATTTAAAGAAATATATTTTTCTATATCACTCCAGAAATAGACATCACTGGCCATACTTGCACAATGATATCAGATTACAGTACTGTGCGAAACTGAATATTTTTCCAGACAAAACTTTGAGAAATTTCATGGAAATTTTGCAAAAAATACTTAACATTAGGCATTTAAAGAACATTGTAGTTTGCTGGTTTCTCATGTGAATGTATTCATGCGAGGGATACTTCACGTAGAGAAGTGGTTTGAGCAGAAAATATTTGTCAGTGGGTCACTTTTTGAATGAACTATTCTCCTACAAGCGAAAATGACTGCAAAATTGCATAACGTGAAATTCTGTAATTTTATTCATTTTGCCTTCACAATTTCAAATTTCGCAGGCCTATTCAGACATAGTAATTCGCCCCGTGCAGATTGAAAAAGTGGAATAATTCAGCATCCACTGAATCAGCGAATGAGCGGTGGAAGACAAAGAGAGCTTTAGATTTTATTGGCCATTTGTAATGAGTAAATGGGCAACATTCTGTATTTATTATCAACATCTTTTGAAAGCTGAATAGCCTTTATCAGACAAGTGTCTGTTTTTTCATAAGCGTGGCTTCATTACGGATTCAAATACAGTCACCAAGCAAACACTGCAAATCTATTTTCCTAATTTCGAAATAAACTGTAAACCGGCAGCAAGTGCAAATATACTGCTCTTATAATGCTACAAAAATCAATGCATAGGAATTGGCAGATAAGGCTGAATAAAACAAACCACCGACATTTGCACTTTAGGAGGGACAAATGGCCATTCACTTACATAGACAGACTCACCATGTTCGATACTAGTTAGTTCCCCTCCTTACCCCCATACTACCATGTGGTGCACACATATTATTTCTTCCAATCAGCAGCATGCACACATATTTCTTCTAATCAGCAGGGTGCACACACAATATTTCTTCCAATTAGGATGGTGCACACATATTATTTCTTGCAAGTAGAGTGTTGCACACATATTATTTCTTCCAATCAGCACTGTTCACACATATTATCTCCTTCAATCTGTGGTGTGTACACATATTATGTCTATCGATCAGCGTGGTGTGCAAATATTATGTATCTTGCCTGCTCCTGGGCCGGCTCCATAAGTATAATACCCCTCAACCTAGTATGTCCTGGGTGTGCTACGACGCCTGATTACAGCGGAGCTGGTATATTGCTGAGAGTGCAGTGAGGTTGGGTGAGTTGAGATTTAAAACGGCTTGTTGGTGGTCCCAGTACCCGAGGGTAAATTAAATTTTAATAACTGGGCCGTCACCAGCGGTTAAAAGTAAGGCTACAGGACGCGTGAGGGTGGCGAGTTACTGCCCCCTGCATCCTTCAGATGGTCGACATGTTTCAGCCAGGGCCTTAGAGTATTCTGGCTTTCCTCAGGACCGTTTTTTAAAAAGGTGTGGTGTGATAAAACAGACTTAGTGTTGTGGTACAGACTATGTGATACACTCACTAAGGCGTTTTTCTATATGTGAGAGGGGGATTCCCTTCTCATGCATACTCTTTGGGTTATTAGCCAAGGCTTCCTGGAGGGAAGCGATAAGGGGATGACCAGTCTTTCTGGTCAGTGCCTGCCTTGTACCTGTTGTCCCGCCTTCGTCCTCCGCTGGTGACGGCCCAGTTATTAAAATTGAATTTACCCTCGGGTACTGGGACCACCACCAAGCCGTTTTAAATCACAACTAACCCAACCTCACTGCACTCTCAGCAATATACCAGCTCCGCTGTAATCAGGCGTCGTAGCACACCCAGGACATACTAGGTGTCACTGTGTGGGCCCGATGATGAAGCATGCCACCAACTAGGTTGGTGGGTGAGGGCTTCATGAATACACCAACAAGGTGCCCGTGACAGAACTAATTTGAGTACTGTAACACTTTGGTCAACTTAAGCTAGTCCTCTTTGTTTAATCACAACAGCAATAGGTTGTCATCTTACTGGGCAAGGCAGACATGTTATCATCATAGACTCAAGGCCGGTTTAGCCATTCTCCCCTTCGACTGTGGTCGAAAGGCCACTGGCTTTGGCCAGCTGCGATAGGGTGACCAGATGCCCTGAATTTGCCCAGACATACCCAGCTTTTCAAGTACTGTCTCAGAATCCCGACATTTTTTTGTCATCCTGGTTTTGGGATGAGGGTAAGATAAGTGCACACATCAATCACCCTGGCAGGACTGGCAACCTATAGCAGCCCTGGCAATTTTGTCGGACCAGCCCGTAGGGGGTGGGGCGCAAGTGTGAAGCACTGCTGCTGTTGTTACTGGGGCCGATACTGCAGCACCCCTGCAAAACCTCCTCCGGTGACAAAACCGGCCCCCACTGCTGCAAACTGACTCCACCATTCCAGCCTCCCTGGGAAACGCCTGATGCCTGCTACAGTCAATCTGGCCCTGTCAATCACAGTCCCACAGTTGAACTGTTTAAAGAGCTCTCTTCACACCATAGAAAGAAGTCGCCCGCTGTGCTGCTTCCTCTTGCTCATGCAGCGCAGCAGGATTTAATGAGGGGTGAATCGGTGTCTTATCATTAGAAGCCAGGATCATTAGTAGCCTGCTCCTGGGTCACATATAGATAGACAGACAGACAGACAGACAGACAGACAGACAGACAGACGGACGGATAGACGGACGGATGGATGGATGGATGGATGGATGGATGGATGGATGGATGGATGGATAGATGGATGAATGGATGGATAGATGGAAAGATAGATAGATAGACAGAGATCTGGCCCCAGCCAAAACACTGTCCTATATCTATGTCTATGATCATTCTAGTTTTTCATTCAGAAAATCTGGTCACCCAAAGCTGTGGGACCTATTTTTTACGTACTGAAGTTGTATAGCCCAAATGCCTGGCCCAGTTAAGAAATGCAAGGGTTGGGCCAGGGCGATGGGGCCACACAAAGGAAAGAAGTTAAAGAAGTTGATCGCGCTTGTGACCCCATCATTATCATGTAGACATAATGACAATGAACCACCCCCTGGGTGGGCAAGGCATGGATGAGTGCCTCTCCTGCTCTCCACAGCTTCTGAGCAGCTCAATTTACACCCAGCCTGGGCATCTCTATGGGCTTTTGGGACCACTGAAGCCCAAGACTTTACATCATAAGGAAGTGCATGATGGCACTGAATAGGCCCATTTATGGGTACCAGGAAGGTAGAGCCTTGAGTCCAGTGCATAGTGACGCGTTGAAGTAGGCAAGGTGGTCCACCGGTGCGGGCATCTTCTTGATGTTTGCGAATGCCTTCTCAGCGGTCGGTCTGAATGGCTGTCTTTGTTTGTTGAGTTCTTGGAGTGGAGTGCCTATTGCTGCAAAGTCTTTGATGTAAAGGAAGCAATAGCTTGCTCACCCCAGGAATGAAAGTTTGCTACATCAGCTGGGGCATTTGTCAGTGTCTCGACCTTGCTCGGGTCTGACTGAATTCTGTCCTGAGAGAAGCTGTTCCCAAAGACGGTGAGTTCCGTCTTCTCTACTTCGCACTTGTCCTCATTGATCATTATTCCAGCTTCTTCCAGACAGCTGCACACTTCTCTTTGCGCTTTCTAGCGTTCTTCTTTGTGCAAACAAACACCAGGATGCTATTGCTGTAGTTCAAACATATTTTTATCGGCCTTATCACTCTCCTCAGCAATTCCTGAAAGACTTCAGCTGTGGACGACACCCCAAAGCTTAGCCGTTTGTACCGGAACAGTCCAAGGTGTGTGGAGAATGTTGTGATGTATCCGTGACTAGGGTTTCAAGGTCTAGTTGATGGTATCCTTTGACGAGATTTAGCTTGGAAAATATGCAGGCTCCTTTTAGACAGCTGATCATGTCATTCAGAGGGAGACCTGGGGGTCTCTCTTTTTCTATGGCTATATTTGGTAGATGCATGGACAAGCAAATGCGTATTTTGTGTGCATTCTTTTTTGGCACAGCGATGATGGGAGACCCCCACAGAGTCGGACCATCAGCCGACTCCATGGCGTCTTTTTCAAGCAGGCTTCTGAGTTCTTCCTCCACTTGGGGTTGAAGATGCACTCGGACTTGGCAGTGGTTTTGCTCCACAGGTTTGATGGTTTTATTGATGTGAAGGGTGACTTGCGTGTCTTTTAGCTTCCCCAAGTGCTGAGTGTTCCTTTAAGGCGCTATGATGGGTTGACGTGTAGTGCTTAAAGCGTCAAATCCATTTTTCCCACCTCACACCTTTGGTTTAGGAGTCTGAGCGGTTAGAGGGCATCGGAAAATAGTGCTGAGAATGCCTTCCGTGGCCATAGGGAGAGTTGTGTCATCGTAATTGGGTCCTAGCCATTTTCTTCTGGCCAGTGATGTTTATTCCTTGCTTTTATGCAGCTTCATCATCTCTTTCTCTTTGATGTTTTGGACCTTTATTGTGTGTTGCCTGACTTCAAAATTGTTGCTACGATTGTATCCTAAAGGCAGTCAATCTTGCCTGATTTAAAAATGGCCACTTCTGGGGCACTCTGTGTCCCTGTAGGTGGTTGTGGTTGTTTTTAGGCAGGTGCTAGGGTTTCTGGGGCACACCCTATGCCCACTCTTGTAGACTCTGGTGGTAGCACTTTGTTGCTTTAAAAGAGCCTCCCCTTGTTTTTTATGTGTTTGGCAGGATCACCGGGGTCTGAAATGAGATTGCGCTTGTTGGAGCGCTTGGTGTGCACTTTCCTCAAAATGTGATGTACCTTTGTTTGCCAGTTGTGATACCCCTGGTGGTGGGTCCTAGGCGTTGAAGAAGTGCACAGACTCAGGTTACTGTGCAGACTTTTCTTTATTTTTCTTTTCCAGACTTGGCAGCTGGCGTGCTGACCAGTTTGGTGCCTGCATGTGAGTATCCCATGTGTGTGTTTTCTGCTCCTCCCTCCCACTGCCTCGAAGTGGTGTCCCATTGTCCGGTGCATGGTAGGTCCCAGTGCCCTGCCACTTCTCCACCACTGCCACAAAGCATACCCATTTCCCTCTACAGTACAGCAGATTATGATCCCTGCCCGGGTAATGATGTTATTGAAGCACAGAGGCTTCTCTGTGCTTTAAAGGGTGGCGAACGACGATTTAAGCAGCTGTGTAGGTGGGTTGGACAGGCTGCAACTGGTTTGTTGCAGCTTTAGAGCACAAGGAACGCTTGGACAACACTCAACTATCAGGGTGTGAGGGTCACCTAAGAGAAACGTGACACCCTTCAGCCAGGTACGTCTGCATTTTTGGATTTGTAGTTTCACTTTTAACACTAAGCATAATTTAAAAAGTCAGAATCAAAGCTTTGACACCTGTAAAGGAAGGACTAGCTGTAGGTGTCACGCATAGGAGGGAACCGCTTGTGGTGACTCATTGGGCAAATGCATTGACTCCAGAAATCTGTGTTTTATTTCCTTGCCGCAGGTTTGAATCCTGGTGGCTTCACTCTGTCTTTGAAGACATAATTAGTTCCACCAAGTTGGGTTATAATAATCACCTCTTATTCAGCCCCAAGATGCCCATAAAGGTGACCGTGCAGTTATAAATGCACATGTAATGTTACGCTATCCTATGCCTTGCCATTGATTGGCCTTTGAACACCAGCAGAGGGGACTCTTGTCGCCATAGAGGGCCAACTCATTCATCACAGGGGAGCCTCTCAGCATGTATAGGGTCTGATCATGTGTCTGGTGGAGCAGTGTCTGCAGGGGAGATACCACTCCACCTGATTCCAAGGAGGTGTGTGTTTCCAGACATGAAATTAGTAGGTTGGCAAAAAGAGGACACCGTGATCAGGTCCTGGAACACTGGCACCTGTTCTATCAGGTGTGAATCTGCACCTGGGTCAACCAGGCTAGCTGCTGAGAAGGTAGGGCTGTGCGCAGAGCCCCAGTCTGACCAGGAGAGCAGGAAGAGGAGAGTGGACAACATTACCCAAATACCCACTGGGCCCTGGCCAAACACCTTGGCTGCCACTGCACAGCAACAGTCACAGAGCTGCAGTTCAGGGGCAAAGGTCCAATGTTGGGAGACACCTTTTAACTCAAAGCAACATATAAGTGTGTGTTTGTGTGTGTGTGTGCGTGGGGGGGGGGGGGGGGGTGATGGCCAATTCTCTCGTCAATTTACAGAAGAGTGCCCATAGCCTAAAATCCCCCAAGACTCTCCCACCATAAGCTTCAATTGCCCTGGGTAAGACAAATGTCCCAGCGCAGACAACAACCCAGTCCAGCCGCAGACTGCCTCTGACCCACTCTCTTCTACAGAAGCAATACAAGAGGGTGGGAGCACAATCCTAGTTCAAAGGTAGGCACCGGTGACTGATGGAGTCCCCACCATCACACCAGTGACTCAACAAGGGAGCACTTACAGACCCCCTCCCACTAATTTCTCTAAGACTTTGCAGATCCCTTGCAGCCATCTGTAGCACCCCCTTCTCCCCCACCCCCCCAGTCCCATTTACCACTTGCTTAGGGCAGCCAAAAAGGAAGGATTAAGAAGGCTGGAGTTGGGAAGCTTATGCCTAATTTATTGGAGAAAACAAGAAATTGTCGTAGTTATTCTCCTGTCCAGCCTTGGCTGGTTAAGGGACGGATGTGCCTTTCCAAAACAGTCGTTTCAACCCCAGTACTTCCGGCCCACTGCACTACCCACTCAGCCTCACTCTACTTGCAGTGAGTAGGAGTTTGAGGGATTTAGGATGACCTAAGAGTAGCAGGAACCTATGGGAACTGAAGGTGAGCAGGAACCTTGAGGATTTGAAGGGGGGCCTATGGGGCTTGGACATGGGCAGGAGCCTCAAGGCCTCAGTGTGGGGACAATCGATGGGTCCTTGATGGTGAACTAAAGTTTCCACACTGGGAGGTGCACGTGGTCCTCTGACGGCCTGGAACTCAGTGGAGTCTTTATGTTTATATAGCAAGGCTTATCACCCATTGGGGTATCCAGGCACTGTCCACGAGCACGTGGAGATTACGTTATTTGCCCATAATCATGGATGTCGTGCCAACGCTGAGACTCGAACCTGGATCCCCAGCTTAGCAGCTCTGTCCACTGCGCCACAACCTCTCAAAAGTGAGAAATGAGGATCACTAGCGATGACCAACAGTGTGTGTTCCAGGAGGCATTGGCGGTTTTGAGAGTCTTCATTAGTTAAAGGGACCTAAGGGTGAGCAGCGGATTTAAAGACCTGAGAATGAGAAAGATATTTGTAGACTTTAAGGTGAGTATCAGGAGACCACAGTGGTAAGATGGTATTTGCTCCCTTGATCAGTGTTGCTGGCCCCAAATTTAACACGCTGGTGCTCACAAAGCAATGTTTCACACAATGTCGCGATCTGCAAGCGTGCCCCACTTTTTAGGGGTATTCAGGCCTACTTTCGGTCACAATCTGACCCTGCATAGAATGCCCACTCACTGGACATGATACACACAAAGGGCATACTTCAGCACAGCCATGAAAATTATGCATCAGTGTGCCCAGTCCTGCCAAGTTTTCCATGCCCATGCATAATGTCCTGCGTCAGTCCAGGTTTTTTAAATTTTTATTCTGGGACTTCTATTCTTGCTTTTTGTATTATAAAACAGGACTGCAAGTCCCAGAAACCAAAGACAAAACGTGGACTGGAGCAGCACATCACACATGGACCCGGGAAACTCGGCAGCTATGTATGCCTGCTGTCTTCCTTCGTTTTGTCGCCCTCCCCTTCCCCGACACACATTTCATCTTATATTTGTCAGACTGAGGTGGTGAAATGATTGGATGTACTTGTCCTCAGCTGCTTTTATTCCCTCCCTCTCCGGTAAGGCTGAGTGACAGTCTGACAGCAGATGGGGGCAGGAGACATTATGATATTAGAGTAGGGATTACCCTCCCAGAGCGTCTGGGTTGTGTACATGTAGCACCACGAGGGCGGGGTGACCCAGGTGAACCCGGCTCACAGTGCTTAACCCTCACACTAAGTAGATAACATATAATGTGAAATCAGGACCACCCCCGAAGCACGGGGAGGTTAGTGGGCGTGCTGCTTCTGTGACCTCTGACCCGCACTCCCACAATGAAATGCTTCTTGTGATCACTCAGGCGCCGAGATAAAATCCTAAACTTTCTACTTTTGGTATTCACAGAAGGCATTTAGTAGTAGTAAAGTTAGGACTGCTAACTTCACGACTTCTAAACTGAGACAAAAATTCTAACTTTATAACTTTTGGTATTCACAGAAGGCATTTAGTAGCAGTAAAGATAGGATGCCTTCCGTGAATACTAAAAGTAGAAATTTTAGGATTTTCTCTCAGATTAGTTCCGTGAATCGGCCCCAAACACTTTAAACTGAGCTCGTCAGGCTTCGACTTATTGGGAAATAAACAGAGCTGTGCATGAGTGATGCAAATTGTCAGCAGTCCCACTGCAGCTATCACTCCTAGGGAGGCATTAATAGCTACACAGTAAAGCTTGAGAACATTTCCGCCACTTGCTGTCGTTAAATTATGCAGCTGTTGTTGCTCAATTACCAAAGGGAAGGCAATGCCATGATTACTTACCAGCAATCGAGTCCAGGTCTTCCTCACCACAGTGTAGTTCATTGAGTAAATACTGGGGGGAGGAAGACGGTCGAGGAAGTAATGCCCCAGTTACTTACCGGTAATCTTCATTACTCCGAGGCCAGATCTTCCTCGCCACAGTATAGTTCTTTGAGTAAATACTGGGGTGAGGAAAACAGACGAGGAAGTAATGTGCTGGTGACTTAACAGTAATCTTCATTACTCCAAGTCCATGTTTTCCGTGCCGCAGTATAGTTCTTTGAGTAAATGCTGAAGATGTAAGAGCGGGTAAAGCCCCAGTTACTTACCAGTAATCTTCATTACTCCGAGTCCAGGTCTCCCTCGCCACAGTAAAGTTCATTGAGTAAATACTGAGGCGAGGAAGATGAACAAGGAAGTAATGTCCCGGTTAATTACCGGTAATCTTGATTACTCACAGTCCAGATCTTCCTCGCCACAGTATAATTTATTGAGTAAATACTGGGGTGAGGAGGACGAACGAGGAGGTAATGCCCTGGTTAATTACCAGTAATCTTCATTACTCTGAGTCCAGATCTACCTCACCACAGTATAGTTCATTGAGTAAATACTGAGGCGAGGAAGACGGAAGAGGAAGCTATGCTCTGGTTACTTACCGGTAATCTTCATTACTCCGAGTCCAGATCTTCCTCGCCACAGTATAGTTCTTTGAGTAAATACTGGGGTGAGGAAGACAGTCGAGGAAGTAATGTGCTGGTGACTTACTGGTAATCTTCATTACTCCGAGTCCATGTTTTCCGTGCCGCAGTATAGTTCTTTGAGTAAATGCTGAAGATGTAAGAGCGGGTAATGGCCCAGTTACTTACCAGTAATCTTCATTACTCCGAGTCCAGGTCTCCCTCGCCACAGTAAAGTTCATTGAGTAAATACTGGGGTGAGGAAGACAGTCGAGGAAGTAATGTGCTGGTGACTTACTGGTAATCTTCATTACTACGAGTCAATGTTTTCCCCGCCACACTATAGTTCTTTGAGTAAATGCTGAAGATGCAAGAGCGGGTAATGCCCCAGTTACTTACCAGTAATCTTCATTACTCCGAGTCCAGATCTTCCTCGCCACAGTATAGTTCTTTGAGTAAATACTGGGGTGAGGAAGACAGTCGAGGAAGTAATGTGCTGGTGACTTACTGGTAATCTTCATTACTACGAGTCAATGTTTTCCCCGCCACACTATAGTTCTTTGAGTAAATGCTGAAGATGCAAGAGCGGGTAATGCCCAGTTACTTACCAGTAATCTTCATTACTCCGAGTCCAGGTCTCCCTCGCCACAGTAAAGTTCATTGAGTAAATACTGAGACAAGGAAGATGAACGAGGAAGTAATGTCCCGGTTAATTACCGGTAATCTTGATTACTCACAGTCCAGATCTTACTCGCCACAGTATAATTTATTGAGTAAATACTGGGGTGAGGAGGACGAACGAGGAGGTAATGCCCTGGTTAATTATCGGTAATCTTCATTACTCACAGTCCAGATCTACCTCGCCACAGTATAGTTCATTGAGTAAATACTGAGGCGAGGAAGACGGAAGAGGAAGCTATGCTCTGGTTACTTACCGGTAATCTTCATTACTCCGAGTCCAGTTCTTCCTCACCCCAGTATTTACTCAATGAACTATTCTGGAGTGAAGGAAACAGACAAGGAGGTAATGAGTTGTCGATGAGGAAAAGAAAATCTCAACCTGTCTCAGAAAAGTATAGAATGACAGCTGAAAATACTTTTAATGGGGACAGTGAAGAAAATGTGTGTCATTCGGAATATTCAAAACAAATCCATTTGAAATGTCAAAATAGTAATAAAAAAACAAAAACCTGCCACAAATTCATTTTATTTGTCAACGTAAAACTATAGCTCACAGCTTGGCATAGAAAAGAAGAAAAATTAAGTGCACTTATTCTCTTTCTAATTTCACGCCCAATTTAATATCAAAAAGTCTTCTTCTTATTCAGCCTTTCATTTTTCCTTTCCTTCGCCCCTGACAGAACAGTATATTCAGTCATTTTGTATTAAAGCCTGTTGGAAACTTGAGTGACATCCCCTGCTATAGACAATATAAGTCCTCACTTACATATTTCCAGTCTCTACAGAAAAAGTATTTGCCAAAGACGTTTAAGCTGGCTGGAAGTCAGTAGCGGACGGTGTCTCGATTGAGTGGCGGGGCAGGGTGGAGGGAGTGGGGGAGTTGGATGGATGACGAGATAAATAAAGAAAAACAAAAAAACACTTACCTGCTGCATCGCGCTCTTCTCCACTGCAGGCACAAGCTCCCAGAGTCCACTGCGTCCAATCCTGATGCTGCTTTCAGGATGCTGGCAGTATGACAGCAGAATCAGGACTGGCCTGAGCGCCCTCGTTTTGTGCTCCCAATTAAACCAGGAGCCTATTCCTGCTATCTCCAACCTAGCAACATAGCTCGGGTTGGAGAGAGCTGCAGTGGTCATGAAGGTTTGGACATCCTGAGACGGCCGGCCAACCCGTCATGCGCACTGATAACAGTGCAAAACACTCCCTCTAGTCCCTAGGCTCGGCTTCGAAAGCAAAAAATTAAATGATAATGAAAAAGGATTTATTATTCTTTTATAGGACGAGCCGCCACTTCTTGAAGTACCCTTTCGTCCGCAGCCAATGGTTACGAGATCTGTAGGGTGACCAGATATCTCCAAGTCACCAGGACATCACTTTTCCATTTCAGGGGTTTGCTTCTGCATATCATTGTTATAAGGTGTGTTGGTCCACATGGTTCAATTACATGACCCAAGACTGTAACTCCCAGAACACACAGATATGTAAATGCAAAGTCCAGGAACGAAAAATGGTGTCTCGCATATATGAAACCATTTAGTCACCCTAGAGAAGACTCCATGCCACTATCCAGCCTTTTTTCAGTGATGCGTTTTTATTTAATTAATGAGTGCATTTTGGGAGTTGTAGTCCGTGCACATGTTCTGATCTGGTTTCCAAGGAATGTATGATCAGTTTAGGGGCCGAACTCCATGTTCCCAGCAACACCACTGCCAATAAGTTAGTATAAGGCAACAGAAGCAGAGTGTTAAATAGGGTAAAGACAACTTTCTTTAAATGTTCTGTTAAATCTCATTAAATGTAAGTGAAGCGCTGCAGCAGACACATTTCTTTTTGCCTGACGCACTGCAAAATCCTTGTACTGTTCCGTGTTATGGTCGCTTTTTTGAGAGGGAATCTCGAAAGTAAATGCATGCATGTTCTTCTCTATCATAAGTCGTCACACATGACGGCCATAATAAGGCATATATGTTAGAGCGACCACCTTCTCCATGTCAGTATAGAGGCATAATCCAGCCCTATGTTGTGCGTTTCTCAGTTCATTGCTTTTAGGTGGGTTAATCCTATTGGTTAGTCAAAGTGGCCAAGACTACAAGTCCCAGAAAGCAATTGTTTATTTAACAAAACTCATGAAGTGGTATACCATTCTTGGTGACATGAAGCATGGTACCACTAGCAGGTGCACATTCTGAATTACACTTTCCAAGCAGTGAGCCACTGAAGTGTGTTGGTATCCTTCGGAATTAAGTTGGCCAAGAGTCGGTGGTGAAAATTGTGCAGGGACTGCAATTTAATGGGCCCCCGGTCTTCAGGCCAGAGTGCGCTCTCCAACAGCAGAGTCTAATGTTTCCCAGTTCTAGGCGAGTAGCTCACCCAGTTAAAGACTTTTCTTTGGGATTTGCAGTGCTGGCTTTTATAATGGGTTTAACACTACTATGGATCCCAAATGCAATGCAAAATGCCTGGACTGTATGAACTACTCACTTATAGAACTGAGTAACTTGAGAGCTTTGCAATAGTTGCACATTGCCTGTTATGGCCAGAACCCCTATTCCAGGGAAACTTATAAGGTAAAATAAAGTTATGTGCAACACCTCACACACTATACTGATAAAATCCCATAATCACACCCAAATGTAGATGATCCAGACACTCACATAGCATTTGCACAACACACAGACCCAACCTAGTACACATCCCACTCACTGCCACACAACCTCAAACTACAAAACACGCTTTCGGACTCATGATAATCAATGCATGTTTTGCCATAGTCCATGCAACACACATCATAGACTTTGTCACCCATCACAAACGTGATGCCCTCTTCATCACATAAACGTGGTTTGTGTCCACATTTTCACATAATCTAGACATCCTTCTTCCCACAGGCAATGTTATCCATTGTGTGGACTGTGTTCATAAGAAGGGGGAGGCCTCACTGTTATCCATTGGTCCTCTGGATCCTGCAACGTAGGCCAGCAAGTTACACTCAACTCCATGGAACTGATGATATGCTATTTCCCACACTCTGCAACTAAGGTTGCTGCTTTCCATCTCAAAACAGTCCTCCTGGGCTGAGCAAAGGCTTCATTGATGCAGAATCAGATCTCCTCACCATCTCATCCATCTGACATGTCTACGCCCCCTAAAGACCTTGCAGGCAATAAATGATACATTCACAGACATGAAGGAAAATAGAACAAAAACAGAACTCCCAAGAACCTCTAGTTACTAAAGTCCCTCCATGCAACATGCTGACAGCTCATTACATTAGCCAAAGCAAATTACAATATCAACACGATCAATAAAGCCACCAATGAAGCAGAATACAATTCAAAACAGTTCATGCTCACAGATTCAACTCCATCCAAACCACATCTTATGAAGATTTTTACCATCATCCTTTATCAAAGCTCTCTCTGGGGACACTCTCTTACCCCTACTAACCTTGTCAGTGCTTCCCTCACTCAAGGTTTCATCCCAGAAGCTCTCAAGACTGGCCCGATCCTCATATGCTCCTACCGAAACCTACACTAGACCCTGATAACCTGACAACTATTGAACCATCACTCACCCACCATTCATCAACAATATCATTGACAAATCAGTCTATGTTCAGCTCCAAGATCACATCAATGCTACTCATCTCCTGATGACCACTAGTCTGGCTTCAGATCGTACTGCAGCATCAACCCACTACCTTACAAATCATAGACAATTTCTTCTTGACCACAGATGAATTTCACCGCTGCCTCCTGGTATTTCTTGACCTCTCAACTATCTTTGGCACAGTCAACCATCCCTCCCAAATACACATCCTGGAGTCTCGAATGGGGGTCACTGGCAATATCATTCATTGGTTCCACAACCCAATTGACACCAGTTTGTCCACATGGGAACTTTCCAGGTCACAAAAGATTCAGATCACATTTTGAGCCCCCCCAAGGTTTCATAATGTCTCCGTTTCATGTTCAGCCTTTGCACGGAGACACTTGGTGCTCGCTTCACAGATAATCACATCAAGATTAAAGGATATGCTGGGGATATTTAACTTTTCCTGAAAGTCTCCTACACTTCAGACATCCAGGGCCTCAAACATGGCATGCACATAATCTGTACCTGTGTGTCCAACCCCTACCTGAATCTGAACACAGCCAAATTCCCATTATTTGCCAAGACCAACAAACTCGATTACATGAACCTTGGTGGCTTCAAACCCCAATTTTCACCAAGTCACTTGGATTCACCCTATACAAAAACCTCACATTCACAGAACACTTTGCAAAAACACACTGATTGCTTTCTACCATCTCTCTCTTCCAAAGAAAGTCAAATTGTTTCCTTCCTGAAAACAACTTCAGAACTGCGATTTAAGTCCTTGCACACTTGCATCTGAATGGTGGTAGTGCCCTACTCCATAACCCCGCAAACTCTACACTGCCAGTCTGCGTGGGCATCTTTTAGCACATCTTATCCAGGTCCAAGCCCAGCTTCATCTCCAGTTATTTGTTCAGTTTGTGCAGTCTTTGACCATGTACAGTGCTCCGCTGCCTTTTGGCTAGGCTCACGCTAAAGAAATACCATATAGAAACATACATAACAATACATACCAACATGTGTATCATATTTAGAGGATTCCTTGCAAATTAATGATGTATGAACTCTGTAGTGGGAGGCTTGAAGACCAGTGTTGGGCTGGCCGATGTGGTACAGATGGGCCAGCATGAGAGGGCCAGTGTACACCATTTGTATCGGTCCCATAATGAGACAAAAAAATCTCTTTAAAGCAGGCCCATCTAGCAGTGCCCGGGTGCAAGGCTGCCCTAGAGACCAGTCCAACACTGTTGGAGACCGAGATCCTCATTATAGTTGCAGGACAAAATTCTACTCCCTGGGTAAACAAGAATGTGCACAGGGGCCTGAATAATAAGTTGAGTGTTCCTTTTCACATCTCACAATTCTCCCATGACAGATCAAAACTTAGGGGCGGACATTCCTAAGAAAAAGACAAAACTTGCAGAATTCAGTGTCTTAAAAATACATTCTGCATGCTGTGTTTCATTTTCAAACAAGATGATGGACAAAATTTTGCACAATGGCAAAACATTCACCCGCAGTCACAGATCGGGGTTTAATCCATTGTTATGTTGCTCACCAAGCCACCCCAGTTCAGACATGGTCATATGCAATTCAGTCTTGACCCTGTGCCTCCTGAGAACAGTCCAGCCGGAACTGCTAAGCCATGTCTTCCCTGGACCGGAATCGAGCATCCTAGGACCGGTTTCTGGCTATCAGCCGTCTTCAGCCAGGATAGCTTGACTCCAGTGGCTTAGTGAACCACGGGACCCACGTCTGGGCATATCCCTCCCACATAGGGTGAACAGCAAAACAAACAAGATGATGGACGGAGTGTTGCACAATGGCAAAACATTCACCCCCAGTCACCAATCTGGGATTAATCCATTGTTATTTTGCTCACCAAGCCACCCCAGTTCAGACATGGCCATATGCAAATCAGTCTTTCAAGCAGGAAACTCAAAATATGGGGTATTTTCTACACCTGGAAAATACCTTACCACTGGGAAATAGTATTTACCAGGTGAGTGCCTGAAAGAAGGACTGTATAAGGTGCATAGGTATAGGGCCCAGTCCGGTAAACCAGTAAAGCAGAACTTGAAAGAATAGGGGAGGGGGGCAGAGGGTGCGAAGGGAGTCAGTATTGATTGGAAGTACGAGCCGGCAGCAGGGTCCTCACTCTTCGCACGTCAGGCTGTGTAACTCATGCTGTCCTGTCTTTTTTTCTGTGCAGTCTGGTACAAGTAATCCTTTTAAATGAAAAAATCAAAACTAAAAGGCTTTACATAAGAAATCAGGACTAGATGAGCTACTAATACATGGCTTGTGACAAATTAGGAGCTTTAGAGGGGGTGTAGAGAAAGTGGTGGAGAAGGAGAAGGGCTAATGAGGTAAGTGGGCAGAGGAGCAAGAAATAGGGACAACACTCAGAATAAGTGGGGGGGGGGGGGTCCTCCATAAGCTTGCCACCCCTGACACACTCACTTTGATGTCCACCTTGTGGCCATTGTCCGAGGCCCTCAGTCATCTGACCCGCTGCCAGCCGGTGGTGCTTCTGGGAGAGTATGTAAGGAACAATGCCTGGGGGGTGAGACCCCTGCACCAAAGGGATGGAAGGGGGTACGGTACAGACTAGAGGGGAAAGGTATAAGGAGTGCGGGAGTAGAGGAATGAGTGAGTGCAAGTGAGGATGTCAGCAGGGTCAGGTGATTCACTTCTTGTGAGGTGGGCAAAGGTCCAGAAGGTTTGAAAGTTAAAAATCCCTAAAGGCCACGAAGCAAAAGACCCCCCAAAAAAGGAGGGGGTTTAAGGTTCCACGTGGAATATGAGTGAGGAAGCAAGAACACTGAGTGATGGCTTCAGAGATAGAGTGAAAAAGACTGAGGGTCACAATGGAGGCAGAGGGGCATGTGTGAAGGAGGGCAAGTGGAAGAGGGTGGCAAAGTATGAATGAGCAAGAGGCAAAAAAAATGTAAAGAACCAGAGGGCCATACGCTGGGAACTATATGGGGCTAGGGATAGGGATAGGGAGCGAAAGAGTGAGAGGGACAGTAGGGTGAGGGACTGAAGGAGTGAAGTGGGCAGAGGGATAGAGAGAGAAACGTTTAGAGGACCAGGAAGAAAAGTGGGTAGAGAGCAAGGAGAGCTTTGGGCAGATACGGTAGAGAGTGAAGTGACCACAAGGTCAGGATATTTAATGCCCAGCCAGGGCCAGGGATTCAATGGGCAAAGATGGACAAAGAAAGTCAGCGGGTGAAGAGGGCATGAGGGTGAAACATGCAATTCACAGGGGCAGGGAGTGAAGAGGCCAGACGGGCAGGAAATGGAGTCGTTAGAGAGGCAGGGCATTATGTCGATAGAAGGGTGAGGAGTGAGGTGGGCAAACGTGAAAGGGAGCCATACGTGTAAATTGGCATGATACCAAGTGGGATGAAAAGCATGGAATTAAGTTGAAACAGAAGCAGGAAGTAAACAGAGAGTGTGAGCACAAAGTGGGGAAGGGGGAATACATGTACCCACTGCATAACATGTTACCTAACTCTTTATTTGATGTTTATTAAGGTTCAGTCTATGAAGTGACGAGAGGTAGCTAGAAAGGGTACAGTTGCAAAGTCCTGTACGTATACAATTTAAAATTATTGTTTCAAATTCGCCAGCTTTGCAAGCCGCAAAACAAATTGCTGAAAAACAATTGGGATATAACAGGGCCCTGCATTGCAACATGACTATTCCTGCTGCTGCACAGTGGTGCAATCTCACCCCTCAGCAAGTGTTTGCTGCTGCCTCCAGCTGTGCTTCTCACCTCCTCTTCTTCCTATTGGTGGAATTCCCAGGGAGGGTTAAAGTAACATCCACATCAGTTAGCCAGAGCAGACTACTGACAATGGGAAGTAATGATGCGCGCCATCTTGCACAGTTCGTACAGCGCTGCAGACCCGATCTGACACCACCTCACCGTCCTGGAAGTTTTCAAATGATTGAGAGGGAGCAGGGCAGGAAGGGACAGGGAGAATAAGGTGTGTAATGGCAAAACTATATTTAGAGCGAAAAATAAAGATAAACATGAGAAAGGAACTTGGGCTGCCTGACCTTATATCTTATGGAGAACGCACCTTGAAGGTTGAGCCTGCCTGAGTAATGGCGACTGTCACTGAATGGAGATCGCGGGCGTGACACATACAAGAATAACATTTTGTCATTCCTTGGAGCGCTTCACGCAGGTTTGATAATGGCCATTTCTGTTCGTGCACGGCTTCGACGCAGTGCAGCCAATGAGATCGTATCAAGTCAAGCGTTCCATGACATCTTCTTCCTCATTGCAGCCAATGAGCGCCCATGAGGCCAAGCGTGCCATGGCTTCTCCCATGTCACAGTCTTCGCCCATGAGACGAAGCGTTCCATGCTTCTTCCATGTCACAGTCCTCGCCCATGAGGCCAAGCGTGCCATGGCTTCTCCCATGTCACAGTCTTCGCCCATGAGACGAAGCGTTCCATGACGACTTCTCGCAGTGAGGTGGCAGTGCAATGAGGTCCATCAGGCCAAGGGTGCCACGATGTGTTTCTCTTCGCAGCCAGTCCCCTTAAGGACACCCGTTCCATGTCGTCTGTCTGATTGCAGTCATCCCCCATCAGGCTGAGCGTTCTATGAGCTCTTCCCTGGTGCTGTCAGTATGCTGCCTTTAGGACAATAGTTCTTTGAATTCCTCCCCATCATTGTCATCTTCAGAACGCCTCAGCACGACTCCTCCTGGACATCCCACACTGCAGCCACATCTCTGCCCACCTGAAAGACCTGCACTGGTTCCCGTCAACAAGAGGATCACGTTCAGACTCCTCACCCACGCACACAAGGCTCTCCACGACACGGACCCGAAGTACCTCAACAGCCGCCTCAATTTCTACACATCCACCCGCCAGCTCGGATCCGCCAGCCTCGCCCTCGCCTCCGTCCCAAGAATTCGGAAATCCACAGTCCGAGGAAGATCTTTCTCCTACCTGGCAGCCAAGACATGGAACTCCCTCCCCACTCACCTAAGGCTGACCCGGGATCACCTCTCCTTCAGGAAACAACTCAAGACCTGGTTGTTCGAGCAGTAGCTTCACCCCCCCCCGCCCCCCCCCCCCCCTCAGCGCCTTGAGACCCTCACGGGTGAGTAGCGCGCTTTACAAATTTCTGTGATTGATTGATTAATTTTCCATCAGGCCAAGCATTCAATTATCACCAATCGCTGTCCGCTTCTTTCCCACCAAGCATTCCATAACTTTTGCCCCACCAGGCCAAGCATTCAATGACGTCATACCCATTTCAGCCAAGAAGCTTCCATCAGGTCAGGGATTTCGTGATCTCTTCCATGTCACAGTCAGCTCTCACCAGGCCAAGAGTTTCATAGTTTCATCCCAATTGAAGTCAATGAGATCCCATCTGGACAGCGCTGTATGACGTCTTCAACATCTCAGTCAGCTCGTATCAGGCGAGTCGTTCCATGACTTCGTCCCTATTGCAGTCAGGTGCTGTCACTGCTACCGTTCCATGACTTGATGCCCAGTGTTGTTGATAAGCCACCATAGGCCGCGTGTTCAATGACTTCTTCCCATTGCAGTCAGCTCTCATGATGCAACTCTTTCCAAGACGTCTTCCCCATCACAGTCAGCACCCATGATGCGCCTAGTTCAATGACTTCTTTTCCATCCCAGTCAGCTCCCATGATGCCACTCGATCCATCTTCCCCATCGCAGTCAGCTCCCATGATGCAACTCTTTCAAAGACTTCTTCCCCATCACAGTCAGCTCCCATGATGCGCCTAGTTCAATGACTTCTTTCCCATCGCAGTCAGCTCCCATGATGCCACTCGATCCATCTTCCCCATCGCAGTCAGCTCCCATGATACAACTCATTCCAAGACTTCTTCCCCATCGCAGTCAGCTCCCATGATACAACTCTTTCCAAGACTTATTCCCCATCACAGTATGTTCCCATGATGCAACTAGTTCAATGACTTCTTCCCCATCGCAGTCAGCTCCCATGAAGCCACTCGATCCATCTTCTCCATCACAGTCAGCTCTCATGATGCAACTAATTCCAAGACTTCTTCCCCATCGCAGTCAGCTCCCATGATACGACTATTTCAATGACTTCTTTCCCATCGCAGTCAGCTCCCATGATGCCACTCAATCCATCTTCCCCATCGCAGTCAGCTCCTGTGATGGAACTCGCTCCATGACTTCTTTCCCATCGCAGTCAGCTTCCATGAAGCCACTCGATCCATCTTTCCCATCGCAGTCAGCTCCCATGATACGACTCGCTCCATGACTTCTACCCCCATCAAAGTCTGCTCCCATGTTGCGACTCGATCAATGACTTCTTTCCCATTGCAGTGCGCTCCCATGATGCCACTGGATCCATCTTCCCCATCGAAGTCTGCTCCCATGATGCCACTCGTTCCGTGATTTCATCCCCAATCAGAATAGGTCTTCTGTGACTTGGTCCTCAGTGCGGTCAATGAGCTCTAAGTAGGGCAAGAGGTCCACGACTTCTTACATGGCACAGCCAAGGGTGAGGGCTCTTCTCCAGTGTGCCAAGTCATACCACCCAGGGTGATCTGGCCCATATGTCAAAATTAAGGTCAATGGAGACACCAAGTGTACATACATCTGTGCACCAATTACAAATACAATGATGGCTACTGGACCATGATATGAACCTGTAGGCGGATTATTCAATTATGACAAACAAAATACCATCATAGTTTATCTTGCCACCTTCTTTCTTTGTGTGTCTTCATTGCCACAGAAGTTCATCTGTCCGGTCTTACTTTCTTTGGTGCTAGCCAACACCTGTGCATTACACCTGAATATCACGACATAGTGCAAGTAATGACCATCCGGCCCCCCTCCCCACCCCTACGGTTGTATGTCAGTACAACACATGCTTTTACCCCGCATGCCATTACAACGGGGGGATTACAACGACTTGCGTTGGGGGGTGCTGGATAGTGAAATAGTTTAATTTTCTATTCCAACTCTAGTCCCCGTGGATAGTAGAGAAGGTGTTGGATAGAAAATGTAACTATTCCCTATCCAACAGCGCCCTCCAGCTAAAGTCGTTGTAACGACTTTCGTTGTAATCCCCGCGTTGTAATGGTGTTGCGGGGTAATAGTTGCGTCGTAAAGGATGTTCCATCCACACACACCCCCACACACACACGGATGAATCGTGCACACTTTCAATGTAGAACAACTTAAATAGAAAGGGGGCTTTTGTGATAGTGCTCCTACTAGAAGAGGAATTGACTCTTTTTTTTATTGGGCACCAGAAGCAGAACACAATTATAAAGAGTCTATAAAAAAAGGTGACAGGCTCCTGACACCAGAGCAGCCATACCATATTTCAGTGACAACCTTTGTTCCTTTGGTGTGCATGTGCTTGTCTATTTGTCATTGTGTCGATAAATTGTGTTTTTACTTTGGCAATACCTTTTTTTTCTCTTAACCGTGTTTGTTTCATCTTTTTTGAGTTTATCAGCAAAGTTTAATGGAAAGTCGCAGAATGACATGTTGAACAATAAGTACATGGCCTACAAAAACATACCCCCACACACACTTTTAAGTATCAACACCTTAGCAACAAATATAGAAATAGCATATACATAAATACAATACTTTATGCACCTCTTGACCCTGACTGAGTCAAGTCAAGTCAAGTCAAAAGATTTATATAGCGCGCTACATACCCAGAGGGTCTCAAGGCGCTTGAAGAAGGGTGGGGAATTACTTGTCAAATATCCAAGTTTTAAGTTGCTTTCTGAATGCTAGGTGGTTCTGAGTGAGGCAAAGGTGGGGAGGAAGTGAGTTCCAGGTTTTAGCTGCCAGGTAGGAGAAGGATCTACCTCCCATGGTGGTTTTGTTGATGCGAGGTACAGCAGCCAGGGCTTGGTTGGTGGATCGTAGCTGGCGAGAGGGGGTGTAGAAGGAGAGTCGTGCGTTGAGGCATTCAGGTCCCAGTTCGTAAAGTGCTTTGTGTGCGTGGGTTAGGAGGCGGAAAGTGATCCTCTTATTGACGGGGAGCCAGTGGAGGTTTTTCAGGTGACCAGAGATGTGGTCTTTACACGGGATGTCTAGTATGAGTCTGGCTGAAGCGTTCTGGATGCGTTGGAGTTTTTTCTGGAGTTTTGCGGTGGTACCGGCGTATAGGGTGTTTCCGTAGTCCAGGCGGCTCGTGACCAGTGCGTGGATGACTGTTTTTCTAGTTTCGGTGGGGATCCAGCGAAATGTTTTTTTGAGCATGCAAAGAATGTTGAAGCAGGATGATGAAACGGCGTTGACTTGTCTGTTCATGGAGAGTGAGGAGTCCAGGATGACGCCCAGGTTCCGTGCGTGGTCCGTCGGGATGGGTGCTTTTCCAAGGGCCTCTGGCCACCAAGAGTCATCCCAGGCGGAGGGAGAGGTACCTAAGATAAGGACTTCTGTTTTGTCTGAATTCAGTTTCTGTCTTGTTCAAGTTGAGCTTCTGACATTTTGCCTGGTTTGTTTCTTAGCACTTTGTGTCAACTTGTTCCATCAGTGAATTGACAAACTCGGTCCCCGCCCCCTCCTACAGTGGGCATTGTCATTTACCCAAGCAAAGGCCTGAAGTAGTTCCCCTTTCGGGATGGAGAGGGGAACAGATCAGCTCGAGATTTGCTAGGGTTGGTAGGGAAGGGCTTCTCCATGGAAACATTTGTATCCAATTCATGTGGAGGGGAAAAAAAGTTTCCCCCTGTTCTTAGTTCAGTGCTATGCAGAATTAAGCACAGCAGGAATAGAAGCCCGGGGAATGATCCACATGATATTTCAAGAATCACCCCTGGAAAATGTTGTCTAGAGCATCTTTCCGTACGTACTTCTGGGAACGTTTGTGAATTGGAAAAAAAATAAACGCAGACGTACATTGAGGTGGAGTTGTATATTTACACCCATACTTTTTTTATGATTTTGGTCCTGAGTTATAAAGTATTCCTTGACAAACTAGCCTATGACAGTCTAGCCTACATTTTGGAAGTCCTACGTTCCCCTTAGTTAGCTGATCTGGACATATAGGAGCCTTAAATGGCCTATGACAGGCCGCCCTCTGATGCCCAACAACCTCAGACGCGGGCTTGCGCGGTTCCTCCCAGCGCGTCACAAGAAGTGCTTTCGGGAGATTAAGGACCAGTGGGAAAAAAAGCTTCGTTGAGTGCCAAGGCTTCTGATTTAATGAATGCTACATTTAAATACGCCAAGACTCCCAGACCACATTACATTTGTTTAGGCCGTCGTGTCATCATAAATCACTGCAAAGTAATGATAAATATTTATCCTGTTTTAATCACCGTCCAATGCTTTTAAAGTACTACTCTCACCTAATAGCTTTCTCTGATATTTATTAAAACTGGCGGCCAATTTTTAAAAATAATCGATAAATCTTTGTTTATACTGCGCATTAAACGCAAGCCGCACCTACCTTTTTGCCACATGCAATTAAGAGGAAAGTTTGTTGTTGCATCAGACTTGCTAAATGGTCATAAAATGGGAAGTAATAAAATGATATTCAATATTGCACATACAGCATGCACACTGGGAGGCAGTGCTGGGTGTCCTGAAACATTTGGTTGTCACGCTCAGCCTCTATATGTAATTGTATATGGGATGGTTGTAATGCTGTCTTTATTACCTGGGCACCTACGTTGCCACTTCCCCACCCACCTCCAGACCTGCTTAATGCAGGCCACAGCGCAACCTCACCAGACGGCACCTGGACACCTAGCTTTCCACTTGCCTGTGGCCTCCAGTTCCAGCTTGTTCCAGACTAATCCAGTAACATTGCAGCTGCCTGGGTTTTCCCTGTCAGATTTTTCCAACCGGGTTTTCCTACTCACCGTTCTACCTGCCAACAGAAGCGCCGCCTACCCCAGGACCTACTTAATGCAGGCCGCCGTGTTAATAAATGCAGCAGATGTGTCACTGGCATGCCAAAGGCACACCAAAGGCAAGCCTGTCGGTGCCTATCCACGCCTGAAACCATGCCTAGTGCCACGACCCCTGGCCCTCCCACGCCCGAAGATACACAATCTCCGAGCTCTACACCCTCGACCCCGAACAACGCAACAAACAATGCCACCGTGCCAACCCTTGCTCCACAGTAGGACCTTTCTTCTGCACCCACTGCCACTTCACCTGCCACTGCACATACACCAGCCCACTGACCTGCACTACCTCAAACACACCACAGACACCACCTGAACAAAGGAGATCACCTTCGATGTCCTTCAGGGCTCATTCTTGAGCTCCTCACTCTTATACACATATTTAACCCCGCTGGCCAACATCCTCAGATCCCACAGTCTCAACGTAAATTCCTAAGCAGAAGACACCCAACTCATCCTATCACTCATCGATGACCCCACCACCAAAAGCAACTTCCACAAAAGCACGACAAACATCACCAACCACGTGAAGAACATCTGCCTGCTGCTGAACACAGACAAGAAGGAAGTACTGATCTTTGGCAACAGCAGCAACATATGGAATGATTCCTGGTGGCCATCAGACATACGACCCGGCACCCACTACCTCCAACCATGCCAGAAACTCGGAATCATCATTGTCAAGAAGCTCACCGTGAAATCACAGATCAACACTATCTCCACCTCCAGCTTCCTCACTCTGCGCAAGCTACGTAAGATATTGAAGTGGTTATCCCTACACATGAGATGCACTGTGACACAAGCCCTCATCAACAGCGGACTGTGATACAGCAACGCCCTCTAGGTAGGAACCGCACCCCAACTCCTACAGAAACTTCAGACCATATACAACGCCACAGCCAGACTCATCCTTTGCCTTCCCCGACGAACCCACATCACACCCCACCTAAGGCAACTCCAACGGCTCCTAGTACGGAAGACATGCCAATTCAAGCTTCTGATCCATGCACAGAAGGCTCTGCACAACCAAGGACCCGCCTGCATTAACCACCGCCTTAACTTCCACCAACCGTCGAGAAGACTACATTCCGCCTCCCTTTCTGTTGTCCACACTACCGCATCTACAGAAGCAGAAGTGAAGGACTCTCCTTCTCCCACATCGCAGCAAAGACCTGGAACAGCCTCCCCACGGACCTCCGGACCATCACCTCACTTCCAGAATTCTGAATGGCCCTCAAGACCTGGCTCCTCGAATGAGCCTCCGGGACCTGCAGCGTCTGGATACCGTATCAGGTGATTAGCTGCACTTTATTAATCCTGATTTATTGATTGATTGCATCACCCAGCAAACAGTATGATATTCTGCCCTCTGATGCCCTCAGCACATGTCCTTTATTCTCCCCTGATTGTTTGCTCTTGTGACAACAAGTGGACAAGGGTCCCAGAATGGGACGTGGTCAGAAAAATGTAACTAGGAATTCTTTACAAGAGGGGAGGACTATGTAGTAATGGGTGTGGTCTACAACACCTGCACTAGACTCGTGTGTTTGACACAGAGTGCACAACATCAGTATTCTGGTTCCCCCATGTATCTTTTTTCTTGTTCAATTCATACATATCACTTTAAACATGTGCATCTAAAGCAAGCGGGATGTGCTGGCTTTATCAGTGCTTCTTAGCAATGACTTTATTGAACATTCTTTGGAGTTGGAACATTTTCCAAGTATTTTCCAATTTTCCAAGTCATCAATGTTACATCATTGAAGTCATAGAGTTGTGAAAAATCCAAGTGTCATACAAAGGACCAGTGTAGCAAATGAGTCACGGCCATTCAGCAGGTGGGTGGTGTGGAACGCACTCTTGCAAATTTAGTATTAAACCCTAATGTGGGTGCATACTGGTATTTATAAACAGCACATGCTCCATTGAAATAGACACTACATTTTCACAGACAAGCAATTGTACTGATAAAACTAAATATCATGTAAACGATAATGTATGGAAATTGCGTTTCAGCGAATATCATTTGCACATCACCAAGCCTTGACTTATTTTGATCCAATTAACATCTGTGTTTCCATCACACCCCAGTAATATCAAAAAGTGTGCTTCATTTGTGCTTTCCCAACTTAATATATTTTGAAATAATTTGTGCAGCTCATTTACAAGTATTTTCATTTTGTTCTGTGTTAAACAAAAATGACATCCAACTTTCACACTCCCTGTACCCCAGCTAGATTGTCACAGTTAACTTTACAAAATCCTGTCTATTTGCAGTCAGACAAAGAAAAGCAAACATTAGTCTCCATGTTAAAAGAATAAGCAGAAAATTGTCCAAAGACATAGTCTGACATTTCACCTCTACCTTTGAATGCACAGAGAACTTGATAATACAAAAACAACATTTAAAAGCATCTTTATTGCTCATGCACCTTCTGAACTCCAGCATGAATATTTTGGGGGCCCTGTGGCCCCTCCTGCACCGGCACTACCAGCTACTGTGTCAATATCAGTTAATTAGTAAGAATTCAATTTTTTCTCTCAATATCCTTTCACTCAGTGTTTGCTTTGTCTGAATTATACACTTGCTTTTGTTCTCTCTATGCATCTCTCTGGTTTTTCTCCATCAACACGTCTCTTAGATCATTTTCCTCCTTTTCAACTGTTTTTTTACTCTCAATTTGTGCATGTACTTCCTTGTATCGCCTCCATTTTTAGTCTTTGGCACTGTTAACATTTCGTTAGCTGGTTGCCTCTTTCAAACACGATTTCACGGAATCATAATTACAATTCGCACGTAACTGAGAATTATTCCGCGACCTCTGCAGAGAGGCCAAGGATTGGATGATCGTGTAGTGTGAACACCTTTAAGCCACTTTGGCTATTCACGGTGAGAAACGCATACTGCTTCCAGCCTCCAGAGCTCTCAATTGTGCCCTGACAGGCCATCTACATCCTGACTCACCCAAACACCTACAGGCAGCTCAATGTGAAGTGTTTATTTTGTATAGCTTTATGTAGAACAGCCTTCTCACAACAGGGTTTCAGGCACTGTGCCTAAGTGTGTTTGAAAACAGACTGCAGGAGCCAACCACGTGTTGAATAGAGACTTGACAAAGCAAATATTGTTTTCAGCACAGCAATTGTTAGCTAAATACAGATGATCTCAGTACAATGGTGTAAATAGTGTGCTATGCCACACTCTGTGTGCATGAAAAACAGACCTAAAGAAACCCATTAGGGAAAATGAAATATTCCTGGAAACAAGGACATATATACCATGCAGTAAATAAAACGTGTGAAATGCATTAGGGACTGCAGAACTGACTTGAATTACCTTTAGGGGTGTAGCAGACATTTTCGAGAAAGAGATCACACTCATCACTCATTCCCCTTGATGTCTCAGTTACCATATGATACTTTTGCACTGATTCCTCATTTACCGTCATTGTGTGGCCAACAAAAAGGCTCTTTTATTGGAAGTATTAGTCCAGAGAAACCCCACGACTGAATTCTTCCTTAATTACAGATGCACAGAAATGTTTGGGCCACAGAGTAGCAGGTATTTGCATGACACAGATTTCCTTTTTTCCAAACCATTGCTGGTTTCTCATAATCAGTTTTTGCTGAAAGCTTAAGCACAAGAGCTCATGGCCTGGCATCATATAGGGTTTGTTTTCGAAATTATTGCCTACTTGAGCCACTAACATATTGGAAGAAGTAGAGAAGGCAGGGGTAGACTTACAAGCCCCCTCCGCCACTGTTGCGCTGCCCTTGCGTCACTTCTGTGACGGAGTGGCGCGTAAACCAATGCGCCACATTGCGCACTATTTACAACGTGACGCATCGATGGAGGTGCATCACGTTGTAAAGCTCTGCGCCACATGAAACCTGCGTCAGGTTTCATGTGGGCGTTCCGGCGCAGGGGGTTTGTTCCTGAGTCTACAAGATTTCACTCAGTCACTTTTCCAACGAAGCTGCGTCAAAACCCTGCGCCCGCTTGAAGCAGGTGTAAGGCCTGGTGCACCACGTTGTGTACGAGAATTGCTTAAGTTGCGTCGCGCTTGCGACACAACTCCGGCAATGTGCCACCCTTCCGACGGGAGATGCGACACACATCTGTTTATCCTTGCGCCATGATGTGCCACATTGCATCAGTGGTGCACAAGGGTAAACTTGCATGAGGCATCTTATCTAGCGCATATGTGCTAATTTGCAGGGAGGCGCCAGTCGTCATAAATCTGTCCCTCAGTATCAACCATGCAAGCATGAAACAGAAAGTGCCACAGTCATATATTTGCACACAGTCTCTGAATGAATTAAATAATTAACAAAATGTTACAAAATCATCACAAAAAGACGCTATTTAAAATAAATAAGACAGCAGATTTAAAACCACTGAATAAAATACGAATAAATATTTAAAACAGTTTAATCTAACATACAGTAAATGGAAAATGACTCTAGGTTGTTCAGCTAGATATTATGAATTCAATCCGCATGACTACATAGATTGTGTAATAAGTCGGCACTGGCAAAACTCTGTAAAAATGTGGGCGAAAATATTGACTTTTGTGTTTTGTGCTATATAAGCAATTTTGCGTAATTTCCCCAAAAAATATTCAAAAATGATACACCAAATTGTGTGATGTTTTAGGGAAACAAATGTATGCAATCTCCATGTTGTCCCCATAGCTTATGCTTTTTTAGACTCCAACAATTTTCAATTACTTCAACTGTTGAGTGAGACCTGCTTATCAGCCCACTGGGAATATATGCTTAGTATAAAATGGTTCCCCATTCACTTTCAGTGCAGCTGTTGATGCTGTAGCGCAGGTGTTCAGTACCTAGGCTACCATCACTAGATAATAAATTTAAGAAGCATTGGCAACGCCAATAGGTTTCACCTGTGAAAGCTCTATTGGCTATCCTATTGTTTTCGACGTGTTTCACAGCAGTGCGAACTGCTGTACAACATGTTTTAAAGTTAATAAATAAATTAAGCTGGTATGTGACCACTATTGACTGGATCGTAGCGCCATTTTCTTTACTTTCAGCCATGTTGCACAGCAGCGTAGTTGCTGCTGTGCAACGTGTCTAAAAACATTGACAAAGCCAATATATTTTGCATAGGCGAAACCTATTCACTTTGCCATGCTTGTTGTATCCAGAACCTGGATGGGCTACACCTTTCAAATGCCTGGAGTCATCATTTTCCGCCAGTACTCTCCCTGTTCTGCAACACATTCATCAAGATGGCCTACAATGATTGGGTTCGAATAATGTGAGATGGGAGGGGCATGTTTACAGCGGATGTATGTCGTTACAACGCATACTTTTACAACGCATACCTTTACGACGCATTTTTTACACCACAACATCCATTACAATGCATTCCATTACAACGCATGCCATTACAACGAATTCTTTGAAACTACCTTTATAACGCATTCCACTACAACGCATACTACATTTACAATGCATACCATTACAACGCATACCATTACATTGCATGTATGGTAAGTATTGAATAGTGTAGGGGTATATATTACTATTCTAACTCCGGGGGGGTGCAACAGTAGTGTAAGTGTTGGATAGTGTAGGGGTAAAAATTACTATTCTAACTCCAGGGTGTGCAACAGTAGGGTAAGTATTGGATAGTGTAGGGGTAAAAATTACTATTCTAACACCAGGGGGTGCAACAGTAGGGTAAGTGTTGGATAGTGTAGGTATGCATTGTAATGGTATGCGTTGTAATGACTGCGTTGTAATGACATGCGTTGTAGTGGTATGCATTGTAGTGACATGAGTTGTAATTGTTGCGTTGTAATGACATGCATTGTAATGGATGTTGTGTTGTAAAAGTTTCGTTGTAAAGGTAGTGCGTTGTAAAAGTTGCGTTGTAAGTGTTGTTTCCCGTTTACAGCACATTAGCCCCCAAAGGGCAAGGTATCGCCTAAATCAGACAGAATTCCTTACTAACACGTAAATCTCCCATCCATTGTTTGTTGAGAGCATTCAGGTAGCAGGCTCGCGCACCCGTCGTTGTTGACAGGTTGAGGTTCGGGGAGCAGGCCCGAGCACTCGTCATGGGTGACAGGCAGAGGTCCGCCTCCCCAGTATTCGTGGAGTTTGCTGGGACACTGTGAGAACCTCCCATTCCAGACAATAGCAGATACCCTGGAGAAAAGGAGCTCGATAGTTGGTGGTATTGAGTGATCAGCGGTTTGTATGCCTCACGTCTACAAATGGTATGGCCTCCAGTGACGGCTCCTCCGCTGAGGTGGAGGAGCTTTGCCCCACTGTTTTTCAGCAGTGGAAAATAAATATAACAACACATTGTCATTATCATTCGACGTTTCCTTACTGAGGTAGTTTTGGGGTGGGCGGGGCTTGGCTGTCTCACAGACAGCAGAGGGAGGAATGGTTCATGCACTTAAGTGTGCATGGCAGTTTGGCTGGCCGTCTTTGGTGGGCCAAACAGTCATGTGCACTTTGCATGTTCTCCACCAGGCTGTAATGCACAGCCTTAGTGGAGAACATGCCCATGCTCCCACTGCCTGTCTGAGTGCCGAACCACGGCACTCAGTACGATCTCAACGCTGCTGTCATGGTGAAAGCAGCATTGTGATTGGCTTTGGGGAGTCTGGGTGCTTACGTTGATGGCCGCTTATCAATGTGCACACATTCCTTTACCGGTGAGGGTGGGGATACCTTTTAGTCCACGAACATGAGTTTAAGCCCTACCAACCTCAAAATGGGAGGCGGGAGAGGGGGGGTCACTACTCACAAAAAAGAGGTACGCACAGAAGCAACTTGCTGTTCACTGAGGCTATGTTAGATCACATCTTTGCATAGCATCACACAGTTTGGTCAAGCAAGAAAGCCAGGACTGATAACAGGTTTTTTGGGTTTCACAGTATGCAGTTGAGCCCATATGCGGATATCTATTCCGCTCTCCTGTTTTACTTCAATAGTTAATGTTTTGCCTTTTCATTCTTGGTGCTTGGGATTAGAGTGTGGGTTTCATGCAGAAGCTACATGAAAGTGGAGCTCATTTTGGGCTTGAGAGTCCACGGAAACATCTAATAGGGAAAGAGACAGGCACCTGAGCTCGCGATTCTTCATTGAATGCTCCAAAACAAAGGAATTTAACTTCAGCCTGTTAATAAACCTCTGGAGGCCATGGAGTGCAATAAAACCCCTCATGGTGCATGCAGATGGCTGCTTCAACATGGCCGAGGTGAAGGCTCTCAAGTGTGGTGGTGATGAGAACGATAATGCGGTTCGTGCTCGGGATCCCACTGTGTGCATAGAGCAGCCGACGTGAACTGCACAGATGGATTACACTGTACATGATTTACAGGGGCTTCTGCCACGGTGTGGCCTTCAAGCGCCGACTCTACAACGCTGCCTTTTAATTGCATGGGTTAAAAAGAAGCGGGGTGGCTGTCGCCTAGAGTAGCACTGCACTGAACCACTGACGGAGCTCTCATTAGTCCGAGTTGGATGCAAAGTGGAAATAATTGAGCAGAAAGGCGGGTCGTCTGTTGCCTATAGGAGCGCTGTACTGAACAGCTAAGGGTGCTAGTGTAAAAAAAAATGTAAAAAGTACCTCTGCAAGACCCCAGCCAGTGGAAGAATACTGACTGGACGCTGTACTTGGTCCAAGCTCCACAGCAGACACACAGCCGAAGAGACCCAGGAGGAAGACTGAGGCGAGGAGGAGACGTGACTAATAGGAAGCACGGAAACAAGAATGATGTTGGAGCCAACCAATAGTAAGTAAATTAAGTAATGGGCGGGTTCTATACCCCTCTGGAGATTTTTTTTTTAATTACAATAGTATTTGCTAACACAGCACAAGCACTGTGCAGGGGAAACCTAATCAATGAACAGCTATAAGTTAAGTGTAGTGATCTATAACACCCTAGACCACTTACATGTGTTTTAATATGTCAGTGAAGAGTAGGGTGTTGTGTTTCGCCCTCCCCCCCCCCCAATCCACATGTGTGTTATGTGGACCTGTGGGTCACACACATTGCTAGAAAGCAGTTCTGTCCATACGATACGGTATCTTCTAAATCATCAATTTGCCCTATTGTACCGATAATCTATCATTTGTTCTGTATAAGTGAAATCTGAACTGAAAACTACTTTCTATCGTCTAGTTTTTAAAATGTGAAAGATGGTATATTTTGCACTCCTTTCAGACAAGATAGAATATTTCAGTAATTTCAGCATCTTGGATGGAAAAAAAGGGGGGTCCCAAAAAGCAAAATCCCCATGCATTTCCGCAGACTTCTTTACAAAAGGTTACAGCAAAAACTTCAGAACGGAATTACACCAAATTTGGCGGGAAGCTAGTTCTTGGTCCGCAGATTGTGCTTTTTGAGATTTGGTCTAAATCCATTCAGTAGTTTTTTGAATAATTAAGGGACAAAAATAATGTTATATCTGCATTGTTATTGGCCATGAGGGCTTTATTTCCCTTGGACCATCTTGACTCTGGCGGGAGCAAGTGCTCTGATTGGCTGCCAGCCACATGAGAAAAATGTTGCTGGCAGCCATGACAGGACTCAGGGACTTAGTCCCCGGGACAACTCTTCCCTTTTATATTTCGCTTATAGAAACTCACATGTCACCTGCCCGTTTATATTATACACCAGAATCAGATTTACTTCTCCTTTGCTGGTGACTCCCAGCTGTAGCTGTGCATCCATGGAAAGCACAACCAATTACTGCCCCCCAAAGACAGCCTTCACCAACTCATAGATAGCTGTGAAATGTTTTCAAACAAATTGACAAAGAAGGAACTGATGATCTGTAACACAACAAAATGAGGGTGCTCATATCACACTTCCGTCTTCGGACTCATCTTTCAATATTCAAGACAAAATATAGCACTACCGGGCCACATCAATGGCAGAAGAGAATATTGCAAACACAAAGTGATATCACATTACACATCAATCAGGGAATCCATCCTAGCTCGCTCCACAGCAAAAAGTCTGTGAGTCACCCTCAACTCCATGATGGAGCTTGGGACCTGGATTGAGGCAGCAACCTGCCTCTGCAACATCTATCTCCTCCTTGTCAGGCAACTTCAACCACGCTTTGCTCGGGCCTAATCAAATCTTCTCTCGTTGAGACTTCCAAAATGCTTGCTGGTAATTCCAAACATCTCAGAAAGACATATAACAGGAAGAAAGCTGGGGCAAACCATCTGGCTTGCCTTCAAGAAGCACAATGCATTTACTTTGACCTTCCAAACACCTCTTCATCACACACAAGCGCTAGTCTACTGGTGTAGGATACAAACACATTTTTGATAGACAGCCACCAAACCACAACCCAAAACATCCCACACGCCTCAAGTCTTCTGCAGCACCACCACAGGAGTCTGAGTCCTAGCACCGGTAGATGTAAACTGTGAAAAATCACTTGCCACCATCAAACTACCTTCAGAAGACAACCACCCCACAATCCCACAAAATTTTTAAGCCCAAGTGTTCTAAACCCGTCACCGCCCAGGGAGTGCCTTGGGTGATATGTTTCTCAGGTTAGGTCTATTCAGTTATTCGGAGTTTGGGATTGACTGATACACCTCAATAGCACCCCTCAATCATAGTCGAGTTTAAAATGAGCCAGTGGCCAGCTTCAGCAGGCGCGGCCGGTATAGGTAAGAGCGGGGGGCAGGGGTAAGGCGACATAAAACGGGTTAGGGAAAATAAAATAAATAAATAAAACCACTTACATTGCGCTTGCCGCATCGCCGAGTCGGCGATGCGGCTAGCACAAGGTAAATGGTTTTATTTCTTGTATTTTCCCTATTTCATCATATGTTGACTTCCCCGCCCACCCTTCTTACCTGTACCTACCGTGCCTGAGCTTCAGTGTTACCATTTGCGCATAACGCTGGTAAAATAACAAAATAAAATGAAAAAATAGGCTGCTATGCAGAAGTCCCTGCTGGTGTGACTGCTCAGAAGCAACCAATCCCCGGGCCTGGCCTCAAATCAAATCAAACGAAACGCTTTATTGGCTTGATTAAAAATGATTTGCCAGCATATAGTTCAATCACACTTGCGCAAAGCAGCACATTCTGAATTCATGGTAATAAGCCATCATTGATTCGCCTGGTTAAAGTAATCCACATAGAATACAATGTAATTTATCATGGACGATGAATACATTATTGGTGCAGGCCTCGTGTGTCGCGGACTCATGTCTCGCGGGCTCCGGGTAACAAAGCCGCTACCACAACCGCGCAGATCGATTCCATCCTGTGCAAAGCTCTTGTCATTTCCAAAATCCTTGGTTCCATAATCCCAAAGATCAGGGTGGAACCATGCTTCCATCAAATGGCTGGAAACTGAGCAAAAGAAATATGAAATAAAAAAATATCTTCCACAGTGTGTGATGTGACCAGCAGTGGAAGCTCTCAGTAATCTAAAGAGCAATCATACCATGTTATGCATCACGTTACGCTTGCATACGCGCATGCTCAACGCATACATAGACTGCATGTGCATTGTAATGCCCTGACTGCTTTCCGACAACACTTATTGCATGGTGACTTCTCTTTCTCATCACACATTTTATTGAATCTTTAAAAATCATTTTGGAGAACTTTCTTGCATTAAATGTTTTTGCTTCTCTGTTTGAGAGCATGTGAAGTGGCTGCATCTTTGTTCCCCTGATGGACAGCTGCGCCTGATGGCCAGTTGTGTGTCCCATTAACTCCTAGCCAGGAGATACCTTGGACAAAAAGAGCTAATGTTTGTCCTTGCATTTAGTTGTGGGAGGCTGATGGTGGAAAAAAGAGATGCTGGAATCCCCAGACTTCCTGTTGGAGGCAGCTCAGCACATGCTGAACGTATGCTGGTACCACTGCAACTTTAGCCAGCTGCTCAGAGCTCATGGAGCACTGCAGAACCAGGCTTGGTACTGGCAACCCACGGTGCTGGTGCTGCCAGGGGGACAGCAACCAGGATGAGGAGTTACAGCCAATGATTGTTCCTGTTTCCATCCATGATGAGGTTACATTGTTTGGTACTCACAATTATCACCATGAGACACAATGGGGGCTATGTACAAGGAAGTGGAGGAGAGAGGAGTTAGCCCTCCTGGCTTAACATCTCTCTCCTCTAACAGAGTGCACGGGTGTCTGTGTGCAGAGGATGAATTGTTTGTGTGGGAAGGTGTCTCTTCCTGCCCATAAACAATCCTAAAATGCAATTATGTCACTGTCATGTGTGCTGCTTCATGCAGCACACATGAAAGTGACAAAATTGAATATCTTTAAAAAGTTTGTTTATGTACAGGAAGGGATAACTTCCTGTACATAAACAAACCATGGCATTTTTCTTTTTCCATGTGTGCTGAACAAGGCAGCACACATAAAAAAGCAAAAAGCAAAAACGAGGAGAAATAATAGGGGGCCTTATGTACAAGGCAACCTTCAGCCATGTTAAGTGGCTTAGCGCTGCCTTGTACATATGGCGCAGCCCCTATCAATATAGGTGACGTTGTGGTGGTGATAGGGGCTTGAATATATGCCCCAATGAGTCCTAAGCAGTGAACATCTTTGAGAGATGTCTGTTTGTACATGGCAACGCTAAGTTTAAAGTCAGACAGGATCCATTTTACAAACTTTTTGCACTTTTAACTGGAATTATATAGCCATAGTTTCTGCTTATCTTTTTACAGCGATACACCTTACAAAATGCACACATTGTGGAGTGTCTACATGGGAACTATGGTAATTCATAATATAATGACAATTTCCTATTACCGTACATACATTCACCCATGGATGCGGATTTTGCTAAAATTGCACGGTAGAAGAAGTGCCATTACGCACCATGCCCCATTTGACCCCTCGTCTGACCCGGATGTACTATGAAGGGAAGCAGTAGAGTAGGTAAGCTGGGCTCTCAGAGTTTGGTTTCCTTTCTCTTCCATCCTCTGGTTTATGGACTCTGAGACCTCTAATTGAAAGGACAGTTCCAGGTACGAAAGGGCAAGCGAGGGCTGGATTTCGAGAGCCATGGCGACCCTTAATTAATGCGCGTGCTTCCGTACAGCGCTGCACACGGATTCGTGCACAGCGTTACAAAAAAGGCGTCTTTCAGAGCTTCCAATAAGCCTGCTACACTGCACTGCTGGTGTCGCATAGGTCACCTTATGTCGACCCATCTAGGAACACCTAGGGTAAATAGCTCGAGTATTTCACTTCTTTTTATCGTGGAATATATTTTCTATAAAAAAACTTCTCTTTAATCATTTCCCACCATTTGCCAAAGCCAGTTATTCTCTATGGATTATTGTGAGGTCTGTTTTGCTGTGCTGTTTCTTACATATTGTTATGCAGCAGGTGAAGGAGCAGGTGAGGGGGCACTTGAAGCAAACAATGCTGTGCCCTATGCAGACAGAAGGGGGGGGGGGGGGGGGGGGGGTGCACCTGCATTATTATGCAGGCAGCAGTCCCATTCCTTAACCTGATACCGCCCATTAGCGTGTGAGGCACACGAGCGTCCAGTTAGCCGGGGATAATTCGCTGAACATTCATCTTTCAATAAAGTGCTGTGAGTTTTGTTCTTCCAAGAAGCCCTAATTGGATGAACAAAATTGATCCCCTTTGACCCTGAAATACAGCAAAAGGCATAATTGTTGGTGGGAGACAAAGATGACAATAATGATGTCCACTAACTGCGAAGTCAGCAGCCTCAGAAAGGACATTTAAGGCAGGGTAAAATTGGAGACCAAGAGGGTCATTAGGCCCTGGCAGATGGGCCAATAGTTTGATGGGGTGGGGGGAGGGGGGGATGGGGTTGGAGGCCATAGCCTCCACAACTCTGATGGAGAATTGACAGCCCTATTTAGAGGCTCCCAGCTCATCTCATCACTGCAGGTTTGTCCAGTGGACGCCATGTTTAAATCGTCCATTCTTCACACTCTGTGTCTGATTGCAGTGTCGGGTGGATTCACATCTGCCTGACATCGCTGCAGTCTCAGGACCAACCGGCTTGCAGTCTGCGGTACCGACATCGCCATTATAATGTGACCGCAAATGGTGCGGTCGAATACTCCCATTTCAAAATGGGAGTTTCTGCTGTGGCTGTAAACCTGCCGTAGCACGAGCACCCCTGGAGAAATGGAAGATCCTGTTAATCCCAGCACCCTGTGGCACACAGTGCAGGGATTAACAAGGGAGCACCTATGGCCCCAACTGGAGGCCGTGGAGGATTGGGGACCTACTATGGGCCCTAAAGTCACTTTCCAACAAGCTTTCCGTGCTGGAAAGACTTACATGGAAAGACTGTCGGAAACTGACATCCTAATCCCAACGGCGGAAACCCCATCCTCAGGGATTACGATGGGGCCTCCGACTGGCCGACAGGGTTCTTGAGTCTGTCGGTTTCCAGTTGGAATTACCGGCCGGTTTCAATTCTGACCGCCCACATTGTTATTAGCCGGTCTGAATTGAAACCTGAGATGTCGGTCGGCTTTCCGACCAACATCATAATCGGCCCCTTTGTGTTTAAGGAAAACAAACTCCTACAAATTTTCTCTAAAGAAAAAAACAAATGGCTTCAACATAAAGGAGGTTTTCTCGTCCACCTCCCGGTTAGCCTACATTTTACCAGTCTGTGTCTGCCATGATGTTATGTCAATAAGAAATGTTTCCTTTGGAATTAACTCAAGAGCTAAAACTATTCACTATGTGACCTGTAACACATGCTGTGGCAGAAAAAATCAGCGGCGGTATCCCAGCCCTAAATAGGGGAGAGGGGCCATTAATATGGCATTGTGGTGTAGTGGCAGGTGGAAAGGGAGCTCGGGGTCTTCAGGATCCACACACATCCATACTGGGGCGTGGTCCAAGAGGACGTTAACATCTCTTTTGGTGTCGACTAGGCAGGGGAGCAGGGCTCGAGAGAGTACACCAGCTGCACTTTTGATAGCTACATCCCTTGTACATGTCATAGGAGGTAGTGCGTGCAAGTGAGCTCCATTTTGGGGTCTGTTATCACTGAAGAAGCTCCTGGGCATAGCTTACAAAATGGCAGCCTGTCAGATCTCTACATTTCATTACGAACAACAGGTTCCAGTCTAAGCATTGATCCAACAGTATCAATCATAACAGTGGGTAAAAGTAAAGGTCAGATGAAATCATTATGGTCAATAAGTATGGTACCAGAACATCATTGCCAAAATATTGTGTCCCATATATCTGTTTACAAACCTTTCACCCTATTGAGGTTAACCCGTTAACCGGGGCCGTAATTCCGCCGCGGTGCGGGCGTTTTCGTGCACCGGGTGGAACGCTGTCGGCCAATGGCTGACGGCAGCACTGGGGAGGTAGTGCTGCCGTCGGCCATTGGCCGACGGCAGCAGGGAAAGGGTTAATAACAGAAAATATGCACTGAACTGGTCATTTAGAACGCAGAGGATATTTCTACATACAATATTCTGATATACAAATGGCCAGTGACCTTGGGAGTGCAGGAAAAAGTTTAGCTGAGAGCAGAGCATCATCAGAGATGTTACCCTTGCATCATTCCCTTCAATCCTAAAGCACAGTAAGTAGTTTTGATAGAGTTCTTAGTGACATGGGCAGGAAGTTCCAAGGATTGGTTGCTGCACCCATGAAGGACTGACTTTGAGCAAAGTTTGGGATGTTGTGTTTGTAACTGTAATGAGTTGATTGCCCGCAGTCCTCACATAGGTATGGTGGCTCACCAGGAACGAGAGACTTGTACATGAGACAACCATTGGTAAATGTAACCCTGGTCTCAATTAAGGGCAAGTGTGATTTTTTCAGAAGGGGCAATATGTTCTTTTTATCTGAATAGCAATGACCATGGCTCTCCTGTCAGACCTTTTGCTCTGCACTCAAGGATTTTGTTTTTACACTAAGAAAACATAGAGTAACCGTAAATTAAACACTATATGTAATTTCTAAATAAAGTAATACATTTGATATTTACTTTATTATATTATGTTTTAAAATCTTTTTAATGAGCCATTATATAATGTTATTTCAAATAGAACGCGCGCAGCTACCGTAGACTGCCTTGAATGTTTCTGAATGGAAGGAAAATAATTTAATTATGGCTCCAGGCCTTATGTATTTATTATTTAGACATTTCCATCTGTAAATATACATATATATTTTTTTGCTCTGTGTGTCTGTACTTATCTGTGTTTATTTTGTGGTTAAAGAAAAGATTAACCTGAAACTAGCGTAATTCAACATTTACTTAACCCATCAAAGTGCACTTGGATTTGGATGCCTCGTGGCTTTTATTTCCATAACAAGCCATGTATAATGCATCACTCATATGCAGTACACTCACAAGACATTAACATTTTAGTACAGAGCTCGTCTGAAACTGTTTAAAGCTTCATTAGGGAAACTGCTCCTGTTTTAATTTAACTCCTCAGCCTGTCAGTCCAGGCAGCTATTGCCAGCAGTGGTGACTGGCAGCACCCAAGGTCACTCTGATGAAGACCTGTTTCCCATATTTAAAACTTTTACTCTGTGTGTTTATCTGTAAAAATCAGTAAAAATGGAAAATTGAGATGTTAAATTGAATGTAAGCTGATGAGCTTTCCACAGAAAGCACAGAGTAATTCACACCAAGGTTCTTCATCCAGAAAGAATGCTTCACGTGGATGAGGTAAGCAAGGTTACTAGGAGAGGACATGCCTTTTTGGAGTCACAACCACCCAGGAAATCTCATATCTGAAATGTCTGGAATGAAAGTGGGAGTGCATTCGTTTAGAAACAGCTTATTATGGACATATTTTAGAGATAAAAAGAGCTCCTGTGTAATCTGGTGTTCGCATACAGAGAGATTTAAAGGGACCCACAGTGCTTTGCAGCAGTTACGGTACCTGGAAAGGGAAAAAAGCAGCAGATGCTTATTCTTGCTTGCTTGTAAATGTGTTTGTATTTATATAGCGCCTGCTACCCAGAGGTCTCGTAGCGCTGTATTCATATCGCTGTGGAACCCTTCCTGGCTTTCCTGTGAGATGTCCACTCCTGGTCACCCCCAAGGCGAAGCCAGGCATCCAAGCGCTGCTGGGGCCGTTGTGGAGATTAAGCAAGCTATTGCCCAGAGTCACAGAGTGGGACCCATGATTAGACTAGGCACCGAGGCGAGAATTACCTGGTCTGGGGAGATTGAGTCCTAGAGCCGCTGAGGCAGGAATTGAACCCTGGTCCCGGGCCAGATCTTTGCATCAGGGTCTGCCGCTCTAACCATTGAGCCACGCTTCTCCACTTCTCCACTGCTTGAGGCCGCATTGCACTGATTCCTACGTACTAAAGTTGGATCAAACAACGGCCTAATTAGCCACAGAGCAGTCTAGCTGCCAAACCAGTGGCGGCCGGCACAGGTAAGAGCGGTGAGGTGAGGCGTGGACGAAGTCAACAGAACGACAGGATAGGTAATATGAAATAAAAAAATAAAACCACTTACCTTGCATAAGTGGTTTTATTAGTTTTTAAAATGTAATATTACCTATCCTGTCGTCTGTTGACTTACACCCCGCCCGCCCTACCCCCGCCCAGTGGTACCACCTCACCGATCTTACCTGTGTCTGCTGCCTTAACATCCTTGCCCTGCTGAAGTGTGCCTGGACACACATAGGTTATATGACAGATGAGAGGCCTAGAAGTATGCACAGGGCACAGGTGTAGCGGAATGTGTATAAATGCATGTAACATTTTATCAATGACGGCTCATACATCATCTCAGACATTTGCTGCTTCCCAGTGACAGTTAAGTAGACATGAATGTGTGGATTTAATATGAAGCTACACTGTATATATATATATATATATATATATATATATATATATATATATATATATATATATATATATATATATATATATATATATATATATATATATATATATATATATATATTGATGCATATGCATTTATAAAACATTTATACAAGTTTATACATCAGTTCCAAATGTAAAAATGAGCACGGTCTGGCCGAAATTAAAATTATGCCGGCATAATTTGTGTCATTTCAGGGATTGTGCATTACACGTGCTATGCAAAATTCCCAAAATTACTCCATTACAGCACTACGCGTAATTATCCACCATTCACTGTTAAACGTTACTAAGAATGCATGGGAACAACAGAACGTGATTGGGTGTTAATTGTGGTGCTTTGTTTTAAGTGTCCACTTGTCAAAAAAATTATGAAAGGACACATTTTGTGCTACAATTTAGCACAAATTGAAAGAATTGCATTTCATGTAATTATGTGTAATTCAATGTAATTTTGCAGAAATTATGCATAGTTGGTCACATTTTGCACACCCTTAAATTAAATCCACTCCTTTTACAATAAATGACTTGTCATAGTTTTGACATTGCTTTCATTAGCAAAAATAACGCCATTAAACATTGCAAATTCTTATTAGTCTTCTATAAATCTTTTTTTAGGACTTAATCCCTGATTTTGTGCTTCTAAGAAGGACAGTTGAGATGCCCAGCAGTTATTAGTTAATGCTATGCAAAATTAATAAATCAGTGGTTTTAGCATGGTTCAGAAATGTGGAGCATGAGAGCAATGCCATGCCTTCTCCATGAGGCCTTAGCCAAATAGAGCAGGCATGACAGCACCCATGAACACGAAAGTTATGTAACATTGCCAGTGGTTTGTGAAAATGTAGCCCACTGTAGTCTTGTCCTTCTTTTACATCCTTGGGAACTATGCACCTTATTAACAAAAGAAATCTTAGACAAAATCCTAACTTTAGGACTTTCGGTATTCACAAAGGGCATTTACGAGTCGTAAAGTTAGGATTTTGTTTCAGTTAAAGTTAAGTTTTGGTCTTAAGTTAAATTTAAGACGTTATATTTTGGTCTAAGCAGTCAATAATTGTGACAAACTGTTTGTATATGTCAAATTTATTTTCAATAAAAATATTTTGAGATTAAAAAAAAAACTTAACTTTAACTGAGACAAAATCCTAACTTTACAACTTTTGGTATTTACAAAGGTCATTTAGGACTAGTAAAGTTAGGATTTTGTCTCAGTTAAACTCAAGTTTTGGTGTTAAGTAGTAGTCACAAAGGCTATTTAGGACTAGTAAAGTTAGGATTTTGTCCCAGTTAAACTTAAGTTTTGGTCTTAAGTTTAACTTAAGTAAAACTTAAGTTTAACTGAGACAAAATCCTATCTTTGATATTCCTAAATGCCCTTTGTGAATACCAAAAGTCGTAAAGTTAGGATTTTGTCTCAGATTACTTTTGTGACTCGTCCCCTATAATGTAGTCCTGTGTGTATGATCACTACCAATGTGTTGTCTTATATCTATGTCTATGGCCTGCCCTGTTGTGTGTTGGAAACTGTGGTCACCACACGAAAAAGGAAATTTACATACTTTACTGTTGAATAACATAACATTTGTAAGGCCCTTTTTTTACTTTTACAGTGTGCGATAGGGCAAAGGGGGCGGGCGGTTGTCCAGCAGCATGGAGCTGACACATTGACACTGTAAGAAAGGTTGGCATTCCAGTTCTTGTCAACTCTTGCTGTAGAAAATGTCACTGTAAAGAGGATTAACATTCAGTTTATGTCAATTTTACTTACTTCAGAACAGCAAGAGAAGAAGGTACTGGAAGGATGTAATCTTGGCCACAGGTACCGATGACCTGCTGGTACTTGAATGAATTGGGATGATGCAGGGAAGCAGCTGTATTTTTTTAAATCGTTTGTGACGTGATTTCAGGCAAAGGGTCAGGGTAATGAGAAGGACCCTCTTGCCTCTATCTCTAATCCCAGAGTGTGCTCTCAAATGACACTCCCTTCAAAATTAGGGATAAGTATTTAATTTAGTGAAAAGTATTGGAAGCCAGGACAGGACTGTCCTAGTAAATCTCAGACATCTGGGCAACCCTCCCTTTCCTCACCTTTTGCTGCTTCAGAGCACCAACAGAAGCTGTCCATGCCCAGCAAGCAAGGATCAGATTGAACACACCTTGAACTTAATGAACCCATCATATTCTGACACTTGTGTTGGTCCTGTGCCAATTCTACTGGAGTGTTGTTATGATTTCTTTTAAACATGTTTATCGATTTTCAGAAACATGTACACGAACAACAATGCATAAAACATTGTAATAAGACACTCCCCTCCCCCCCCCTCACCTGCTGGGTGAGACATAATTCCATGCTCTGTTGATTATCAAACGTTGGCACCAGAGCAGCAGGTCGAGGCGGAGCAGTTCAAAATATCCATGGCCCTGTCACCAGGGTTACTAATTTTCCCATGTCAGATGGGACTATGACTTGACACCCACACACATTTAAAAATATTATCAGCTGAGGCACGCCTTGCAGGCGAGAGTAGCCCCAGAGGAGGATACAGTGGAAGAATGCTCCCTTGAGAGATGACTTTTTTGACAGCAACTTGATGGCCAGGAAATCTCCCTTACCCATATGTCACTTATGAAAAACACTCAGGGAGGGTTGACACATTTAAGGGCAAAATGGCAGGCAGATGATGACTTGTGGGAGGCGCTGCAGTTTCCCAGGAAAGTGGCCATCCAGGCAAGATTTTGTCTGATTCAGTTCAAAATTCTCCACAGGACATACTACACTAGTGTACTCTTGCACAGGAGTAAGGGATGATGCATTTCTGCGGGCCAGTGACCGCGAGGGACCGCCCCAAGATATGCACATTTTGGGAGGGGGTGAAACCTAGACTGAAAACAGCTTTTAGGGTGCCCATTGTGAGCCAGATCATGTTGTTGTTGTTGTGGGCTGTGCTTGGAGCCTCTGACCTTATCTCACATCAGAAGATAATAGGGATTCAGCAGGTATTTTCCTTCTTCAGTGGATTGTTCACCTCTATAACGCTTGTCTCCCACTTCTCTTGAAATAACTACCCCCCAGATCATGGCCTTGTATGCTTCCACACACAGTGGTTGCCTCACGCACCGACTCATTCTCTTTAAAGTAGTAGGCATGGTCGTCTGCAAACGTGCCATCTCTTTTTCATTAGGAAGTCTCCGCATCACCATTCTACACTCACCTTGACCTCGTCTTTGAGGTGAGTCCAGCGGTAGGCTAAGTGGGGAGTGATCCGAAATCTGTCTCACCTTATAGTAAGCCTCCTCAAATCTATGGAGGATCTCAACTGAGGCAAAGAAAAAATCAACACGGGAGTGAGTGTTGTGTGCACTCGAGTAGAAAGATTAGCTCTTACGAGGACTATGGAGCATCCTCCAGACATCGCCCTTACCTACAGAATGGATGAAGTTATCAAGTTTCCCGACACCAACCTGATGAGTATGTCTTCTTTGGGCCCTATCTAGGAGAGCATCCAGCACCAAATTGAGGTCTCCCCCCACTATAATGGTGGCCCACGATAGCTCAGTGAGCAATCTGCTCAAATAGGTCAGCGTGTCCGTCTAGAGCCCTAGAGGAACATAGACTTTAACAAGGGCAAGCTGCCCTTCCTCCCAGTCACCCAACACTGCTGTACAATGCACTAATTCATCCACCCATTTCCTGCGGATGTGAAAGGCCATCGATTTCTTAATTAAAACAGCCACCCTTCCCGCGCTAGAGGGGTAGCCTGGGTCACTAAGCACTGTGTACCCTCCCCCGAGCCAACATTGCCCCATTGGTGCCCCTCATATGTGTTTCTTGTAAGAAAACAATTTCAGGGACTTAGCCAATAGCCCTTTTAGTCTTGTTCTCCAGGTCAGTCATGTTCCAGGTCAGAAATCCAAGGGTGTGAAATGCCATCCCGCTTGTATCAGCACCCCATCCCTGTGTCCCTTCATCCCTCTAGTACCCAGAAGGACTCTCCCACCGTTTGGGCTTTCCAGCATCATTGCAAACCATTTAATTGTGCCCCAACTATCCCTCCCTTACCCTACCTTACTGCACTGCGGCCATCAAATCTGCAGTCACAGATTCCCTATCACGGACAGTGGCATCACAGCATTTTCCCAGGCAGTCTTCCAGCAGTGGGACCCACCAATGCCCTAAGTCACCCCTGCTGCATCCAAGAGTTTGCTTCTGAAACATCCACTGTCGTAGGTGTGACCCGAGATGCTGGTTCATCCTCAGAGGCTCCCTCATGGGACTCGTCCTCATCTGGGGTATCCTGCACTACCTCTGCCAGGACTCTGTCAGTGTTCTCGGACTGAGCCCAAGGGACCTGTTGCAAGCCTGCTTTCACCCGCCCAACCTGCACCCTCAATGACCCAGCCGGCACCCTCACTGGCACTGCCTGCAGGAGATCCCTCCGTTGATGAACCGTCCTCTGCTCCCGCCAGGGCTGAGATTGAAGGCAGTCCCCACTGTCAGTCGGCAACTGGTATCCCCATTGCTCAAGCCAGTCCCAGACTTCTGTTGCAGAGGTGAAAAAGTGCCAGCAGTCCTTTTCAATTATCCCCAGTTTCTCCAAGAACAACAAGGTGTATTGGATTTCCAATGTTCTCATATGCTACTTGACCCGTAGAAAGGTAAATGTAAATGTAAATGTCAAGGTATTTGTAGAGCGCACTGCCACCTAGCGGTTTCCTGGCGCTATTACTCATACCGCTGTGGAACCCTTCATGGCTTTCCTTGTGAAGTGTCCACTGCTGGGCAACCCCAGGGTGAAGCCAGGCATCCTAGCGCTGTTGGGGCCGGTGTGGAGGTTAAGCAAGCTATTGCCCAGAGTTACAGCGTGGGGCCCATGATTAGAATAGGCACCGAGGCAAGAATTGTCAGGTCCGAGGAAATTGAGCCCAAGACCCGCCGAGGCAGGAATTGAACCCTGGTCCCAGGCCAGAACTCTGCATCAGGGTCTGCCGCTCTAACCATTGAGCCACACTTTGGACCCACTCCGTATGCTCTGGATACAAGTTGACAGGTTGCCCCTCTACACTCTGTGGACCATGTGTGCATGCTGACTGCAGGATAGCATCTCTGTCTCGAAAATTAAGCAGTCAAACCACCATCGCTCTCAGTGAGCCCCCGAGCAGCGACGGCGACCCAGGACCCTTTGGACACGTTTCACACTAAACGATTTAGGGGTTTCCCCAGCCAACACCACTGACATTTTAATGATTTTTGTTTGTCTAAAGGATATAGAATTTTTGATTGGAATGCATTCAATATTTATCATTTTGCTACACACCTAAGTGCCCTCTCATTTGCATAACTTTTTATTGTGCAACCTGATAATGGAGAAGTTGAATACATTCTGTTAGAACGTCTGATGGAAAGGGGTATATTGTAACCACGAAAATGATACATATATGGTAGTATTAATGTTTTAACAATACATGATTGGTAAGTTATTCTGCATATAGTGTGTAATATAATCGTGGCGCTATGGTTACTCCTACCCTCTTCTTTAATTTTTTCATGTATTTGTTTTAGCTATTAATTTTATCAGAGCTTTCATACATTACAAATCAATTGATTAGAAAACTATTTCTTACAGTTTATTAACATGTGCATATATCGCCCTTCTGTTATAAATATTGACAACATGTTTTCTCTATTTTTACTCTATACTTAAAACAAGCACTGGCAAACTCAATAGTTCTTGTGTTGACTGTCAGACGTTTGGCTTTGTCAATGCTTATTTTATTTCATTTTTTGCAAAATGTTATTGTTGTGGAAACTGCTGGGCCCTCGTCAATCTAAAATAAAAACTTTTGCTGAAAGCAAAAATATTTTTAGGCCTCAAAAGCACACATTGCCATAGTAGTCTTGGCCATTTAAAGGAATTACGGGACATATTTACGAGAGAAGTGGCAGCAGGCGCGCAACACCCATTGGGCTCACGGGGCTTTAGCCCCCCGTCATGTGTGTCAGCCCGGGCGGAGACAGCTTCGCGGGCTGGCGAGCATCTAATTGCAGCCGCACCCAAGTACTTAACAGGTCTTTAAAAGACCATTTACTTGTAAATGAGGCTTTTGCTGTGTGTTCACCCCTTCTTACAGCCACTCTGTCTATGGTTGGAAGAATTAGCCCCCCCGAAATATTTTTCAGCCCCCCCCTCCCGAAATTTGGCTGTAGTTGCCCGCCTGAGTGGCAAAGCGTGGCGTTAGCCTCCTTGGCTTAACGCCATGCTCCGCTACTTCTGAAATGCAGGGCTGCACTGTATTTTCAAGAATTAGGAGCATCCCTGTGTTTCCTCCTGCCCTGGCGATAAATTTAACTGCCTAGCGCCAACGCTGGCACCACATAGAAGTTGCAAAACGTCATTTTTTTTAATGATTGTTTATGTGCGGGAAGGTACACCTTTCTGCACATAAACAATCAAAGGCGTTTCCACGTGTGCTGCACAACGGAACACACATGGAAACAGCAAAAAGGAGGAAAAATTAAACATTTCCTCTTGTTTCGCCAGGGTAATACCTGGTTTTCCCTGGTCTTAATTTTGCCGCTGCCCAATATTTACGCCACCCTTCTAAATATGTGGCAGCATCAGAATCAACGGGTGTTGCAGTGGAATGCCCACAGCATATACCCATTTCCCTCCCCTTTTACACTAAGTATTGCTTGAAAGGGGGCATTATTTACAAGGCAGCGTTAAGCCTCAATAAGGTAATTAATGCTGCCTTGTAAATGAGGCGAAGCCCATATCACAACCAAAACGTCTTTAAAAGTGATGTTGTGGTGGCGATAAGGGGTGCAAATATGCCCCTACTTTGTGTGTGGATGGGCATCTTGTGAAATAAGAGAATGATGTCACTCACAGTTGAGTTAGCCAATGGCTGGAGTGGACTGACCCTTTGCCCCATGCCGTATGATGCTGTATGCTGTAGTTGGCGGAATGACGCAATAAGAGACCCATGGATGAAGAGGGCTAGCTCCAACCCGGTATAAGTATGTTCCACCGTTAATTGTTTTTAAATCAAAATGCCTTGGCTAACATCAGACCTAATAGACAAAAAATGAATGCTCTGACCCTTTAAACAATCTCTAAATTTTCCCATTTGCCTGCTTGCCGCTCAGTGTTTCGGCTGAAAAACACAGTTTTCCAGGGGCCTTACACAGAACCAGACTGGGAACAGCAGCCATCCCTGACTAATTGCTGCTCGACCGGCCATGGTAGCGGGGGCTGGAGTGGGGGTGCTATGTAAAAGCACTGCACCCGCTTTTGTTACTGGGGGCCAATATTACTGCCCCCAGTGACAAAACAGGCCCCGACGGCCAAAAACCTGGCCTCCACCCCTCTGGCCCACCGGGCAAACTCCCGATGCCCGCTCCGGCCAGTCCTGCCCTGGCCTAAAAACTATGTAATCCTGAGCTTGACACACATTGACAAGGCAGATCCCCCTGCTCTCTCTCTAGCAACCAGACTGGGATCAGAGGGGGATTCAGCAACAGTAGATTGGCCCCACAGACTGTAAATTTCACTTTTAACTTCCTGCAGAAGGAGTCTGAAGATATGAGTCTGATCAAATGTACTTGTCACAAGTTGGAAGGCAGCAGCTCTGTTTTGGACGCATTAAGCCCCGGGGAGATTGAAAGCAGCTATTAAACCAGAGACTGCCACGTCAGACACAATCCCTACTTCTCTCTTTCTCCCCTTCCTATCTGTGACAGGTGCTCCTGCAAGGGACATAGAGGCGACGGGCCTGCGGGAATGACTTTTTCAAGCTCAGACATATATGGGGAATACAAAAATCCGTGTTCAGGAGAATTTAAAAAGCAGAACAGTGGTTTCAGCAAGAGGGAAATGCTGCATTTTCTGTTCGGATCCAAACACAAAAGCCGCCTGCCTGTGTGTTTGCCCTCAGCCACTGCAAGGGAAGCGTTTCTTCCTCAGAACAATATACTCCAGGGACCTGTGAGAGAGCCACACGCTGCTGGCACTGACACGGCGTAGAAAAATAATGTCAAAAGTAAAATTCATTAAAATTCCATCCCACACTTCAGCATAGGGAGGAAAAGGAAACAGAGAACGCGAGCGCGGTGAGGCAGGAAAGGGCTAGAGAGGGATATATCAGGAAACTGTAGAAACTGGACCTCTGGAGCACGACATGTGCCAGTCAATAGAGAAAGTGTTGAGAGTGATGTAGAGAAAGAAAGACTGTACTGGACACTGGCATAGCAGGCGCCAGAGCGTGTGCCAGTGTGGGGTACACTAGGAGATAGAGAGTGGTATACAGAGGGAGAAAGAGAATAAGAGAATACGAGACATTGGCTCGTCAGGAGTGAGAGTGGGTGCAGGTCTGTGGTACACCAAGACCTAGAGAGTAGTATACAGAGAGTGAAAGAGATTAAGAGAATACGAGACACTGGCTCCTCAGGAGAGAGAGTGGGTGCAGGTCTGTGGTACACCAAGACCTAGAGAGTAGTATACAGAGAGTGAAAGAGATTAAGAGAATACGAGACACTGGCTCGTCAGGAGAGAGAGTGGATGCAGGTTTGTGGTACACCAAGACGCAGAGAGTAGTATACAGAGGGAGAAAGAGATTGAGAGAATACAAGACGTTGGCTCATCAGGAAAGAGAGTGGGTGAAAGTTTGTGGTACACCAAGACGCAGAGAGTAGTATACAGAGGGAGAAAGAGATTGAGAGAATATAAGACATTGGCTCATCAGGAGAGAGAGTGGGTGCAGGTTTGTGGTGCACCAAGACCTAAAGAGTAGCATACAGAGAGCGAAAGAGATTAAGAGAATACGAGACATTGGCTCGTCAGGAGTGAGAGTGGGTGCAGGTTTGTGGTACACCAAGACCTAGAGAGTAGTATACAGAGAGTGAGAGAGATTAGGAGAATACAAGACAGTGGCTCATCAGGAGAGAGAGTGGGTGCAGGTTTGTGGTGCACCAAGACCTAGAGAGTAGTATACAGAGAATGAAAGAGATTAAGAGAATACGAGACACTGGCTCGTCAGGAGAGAGAGTGGATGCTGGTTTGTGGTACACCAAGACCTAGCGAGTAGTATACAGAGGGAGAAAGAGATTGAGAGAGTACGAGACACTGGCTCCTCAGGAGAGAGAGTGGGTGCAGGTTTGTGGTGCACCAAGACCTAGAGAGTAGTATAGAGAGAGTGAAAGAGATTTAGAGAATACGAGACACTGGCTCGTCAGGAGTGAGAGTGGGTGCAGGTTTGTGGGGCACCAAGACCTAGAGAGTAGTATACAGAGAGTGAAAGAGATTTAGAGAATACGAGACACTGGCTCGTCAGGAGTGAGAGTGCGTGCAGGTTTGTGGTACACCAAGACCTAGCGAGTAGTATACAGAGAGTGAAAGAGATTAAGAGAATACGAGACACTGGCTCGTCAGGAGTGAGAGTGGGTGCAGGTTTGTGGTGCACCAAGAGGCAGAGAGTAGTATACAGAGAGTGAAAGAGATTAAGAGAATACGAGAAACTGGCTCGTCAGGAGAGAGAGTGGGTGCAGGTTTGTGGTGCACCAAGAGGCAGAGAGTAGTATACAGAGAGTGAAAGAGAATAGGAGAATACGAGACATTGGCTCATCAGGAGTGAGAGTGGGTGCAGCTTTGTGGTGCACCAAGACCTAGAGAGTAGTATACAGAGAGTGAAAGAGATTAAGAGAATACGAGACACTGGCTCGTCAGGAGAGAGAGTGGGTGCAGGTTTGTGGTGCACCAAGACGCAGAGAGTAGTATACAGAGAGTGAAAGAGATTAAGAGAATACGAGACATTGAATCGTCAGGAGTGAGAGTGGGTGCAGGTTTGTGGTGCACCAAGAGGCAGAGAGTAGTATACAGAGAGTGAAAGAGATTAAGAGAATACGAGACACTGGCTCGTCAGGAGAGAGAGTGGGTGCAGGTTTGTGGTACACCAAGACGCAGAGAGTAGTATACAGAGAGTGAAAGAGATTAAGAGAATACGAGACACTGGCTCGTCAGGAGAGAGAGTGGGTGCAGGTTTGTGGTGCACCAAGAGGCAGAGAGTAGTATACAGAGAGTGAAAGAGATTAAGAGAATACGAGACACTGGCTCGTCAGGAGAGAGAGTGGGTGCAGGTTTGTGGTGCACCAAGAGGCAGAGAGTAGTATACAGAGAGTGAAAGAGATTAAGAGAATACGAGACACTGGCTCGTCAGGAGAGAGAGTGGGTGCAGGTTTGTGGTGCACCAAGAGGCAGAGAGTAGTATACAGAGAGTGAAAGAGATTAAGAGAATACGAGACACTGGCTCGTCAGGAGAGACAGTGGGTGCAGGTTTGTGGTGCACCAAGAGGCAGAGAGTAGTATACAGAGAGTGAAAGAGATTAAGAGAATACGAGACACTGGCTCGTCAGGAGAGAGAGTGGGTGTAGGTTTGTGGTGCACCAAGAGGCAGAGAGTAGTATACAGAGAGTGAAAGAGATTAAGAGAATACGAGACACTGGCTCGTCAGGAGAGAGAGTGGGGGCAGGTTTGTGGTGCACCAAGAGGCAGAGAGTAGTATACAGAGAGTGAAAGAGATTAAGAGAATACGAGACACTGGCTCGTCAGGAGAGAGAGTGGGTGCAGGTTTGTGGTGCACCAAGACCTAGAGAGTAGTATACAGAGAGTGAAAGAGATTTAGAGAATACGAGACATTGGCTCGTCAGGAGTGAGAGTGGGTGCAGGTTTGTGGTGCACTAAAACCTAGAGAGTAGTATACAGAGAGTGAAAGAGATTAAGAGAATACGAGACAGTGGCTCGTCAGGAGAGCGAGTGGGTGCAGGTTTGTGGTGCACCAAGACGCAGAGAGTAGTATACAGAGAGTGAAAGAGATTAAGAGAATACGAGACACTGGCTCGTCAGGAGAGAGATTGGGTGCAGGTTTGTGGTGCACCAAGAGGCAGAGAGTAGTATACAGAGAGTGAAAGAGATTAAGAGAATACGAGACACTGGCTCGTCAGGAGAGAGAGTGGGTGCAGGTTTGTGGTGCACCAAGACGCAGAGAGTAGTATACAGAGAGTGAAAGAGATTAAGAGAATACGAGACATTGAATCGTCAGGAGTGAGAGTGGGTGCAGGTTTGTGGTGCACCAAGAGGCAGAGAGTAGTATACAGAGAGTGAAAGAGATTAAGAGAATACGAGACACTGGCTCGTCAGGAGAGAGAGTGGGTGCAGGTTTGTGGTACACCAAGACGCAGAGAGTAGTATACAGAGAGTGAAAGAGATTAAGAGAATACGAGACACTGGCTCGTCAGGAGAGAGAGTGGGTGCAGGTTTGTGGTGCACCAAGAGGCAGAGAGTAGTATACAGAGAGTGAAAGAGATTAAGAGAATACGAGACACTGGCTCGTCAGGAGAGAGAGTGGGTGCAGGTTTGTGGTGCACCAAGAGGCAGAGAGTAATATACAGAGAGTGAAAGAGATTAAGAGAATACGAGACATTGGCTCGTCAGGAGTGAGAGTGGGTGCAGGTTTGTGGTGCACTAAAACCTAGAGAGTAGTATACAGAGAGTGAAAGAGATTAAGAGAATACGAGACAGTGGCTCGTCAGGAGAGCGAGTGGGTGCAGGTTTGTGGTGCACCAAGACGCAGAGAGTAGTATACAGAGAGTGAAAGAGATTAAGAGAATACGAGACACTGGCTCGTCAGGAGAGAGATTGGGTGCAGGTTTGTGGTGCACCAAGAGGCAGAGAGTAGTATACAGAGAGTGAAAGAGATTAAGAGAATACGAGACACTGGCTCGTCAGGAGAGAGAGTGGGTGCAGGTTTGTGGTGCACCAAGAGGCAGAGAGTAGTATACAGAGAGTGAAAGTGATTAAGAGAATACAAGACACTGGCTCGTCAGGAGAGAGAGAGGGTGCAGGTTTGTGGTGCACCAAGACGCAGAGAGTAGTATAGAGAGAGTGAAAGAGATTAAGAGAATACGAGACACTGGCTCGTCAGGAGTGAGAGTGGGTGCAGGTTTGTGGTGCACCAAGAGGCAGAGAGTAGTATACAGAGAGTGAAAGAGATTAAGAGAATACGAGACACTGGCTCGTCAGGAGAGAGAGTGGGTGCAGGTTTGTGGTGCACCAAGACGCAGAGAGTAGTATACAGAGAGTGAAAGAGATTAAGAGAATACGAGACACTGGCTCATCAGGAGAGAGAGTAGGTGAAGGTTTGTGGTGCACCAAGACGCAGAGAGTAGTATACAGAGAGTGAAAGAGAGAATACTGAACACCGGAAGCATACCATGAACCAGAGCATGGGCCACTGTGGTATACACTAAAGGCATGTTACAAATACGGAGGTCCTGGGACTGCCGTTCTAGCGGTGGCGGTACAGCCAACACGGTGGCCAGCTGTATTAAGACTGCAGTGGTTGGACCACCAGCAACCCACTACAAAACCGCCGGCACTGCCAGAATCCTGTATCCCGCAGTGCCAGCTGTGTTGGAAATGGGGAGGAATGGAGGTGGTGCCGATCCTGTAACCGCCGTCCATATTTCATGGTGGTGGTCCTGCCATGAAAAAGCTGGCAGAAGGGCAAGCTTAGGGCCCCCAGGCAAATCTGCTCATGGGGGTGGGTGCAGGGGCACATAATGTGACCCCCCACAAGTGTATGGTGATGCGTGCACTGTGTAGCATGAACGACATGGTGCATGCCACACTGTGCACGTATGAGCATCTGGCGGCGTTATGGTATATCGGCACTCCTATGATCTTAACCACTTTTCCACAGAAACTACCTTGCTGGGGGTAACCGAAAATATCCGCCGCATGGTGGACAAGGGCGAAACAGTGGCACTTGTGCTGCTCGACCTCAGCGCGGCATTCGACACCGTGTCGCATGCGGTCCTCGCCCAAACACTCCACTCCCTGGGCATCCGTGGGGCAGCTCTCAACTGGATTAGATCATTATTGGAAAACCGCACGTTCCAGGTCTTCTCACAAACTGCCTGCTCCGATACCATGACATTCAAACACGGAGTTCCACAGGGCTCTATTCTTAGCCCGTTGCTTTTCAACGTGTATATGAGCCCCCTGGCCAAAATAGTGGAGGAAACAGGGCTTTTAATGTTTTCCTACGCTGATGATTCCCAGCTGCTTTTTTCTTTATCAGCTGCAGATTCTGATAATTCCTCCACCCTACAACTCGGACTCTGTAAAATCGCCGACTGGATGCAAAAAAACTTCCTAAAACTTAACGGCGAAAAAACCGAGTTAATCGTGTTGGGCAAAAATAAAGAACTTTGGGGACCCCAACATTGGCCAATTGAAATGGGCACCCCCCCTACCCCGGTTACTCATGCTCGCAACCTGGGCGTCATTATTGACGACTCACTCAGTTTACATCAGCAAGCGGTAAAGACTTCAGCCACCTGCTTTGCCATATTAAAATGGCTAAAAAAGATCTGTTGGATGCTGCCTGAAAACACCAAGAAAACAGTTGTCAATGCCCTAATAACATCTAGGCTAGATTATGGCAACGTTTTGTACCTGGGGGCGAACAAAGCTACTGTCCGCAGGTTGCAATCAGTGCAAAATGCAGCAGCCAGACTTCTCTGTAAAATTGCCATCTCTACTCCAACCACTAAATACATCAGGAAGTTACACTGGCTAAAAATTGAAAACCGAGTTAAATTCAAATCTCTATGTTTTATGCACAGGATTTCCACCAACACCGCTCCTAAATATCTGCAAAACCTGGTGCGCCCCTACCGTCCTTCCAGATCTCTTCGGTCTTCCACGGCAAATCATTTTGAAATTCCAAGGACCAGGCTGTCACGCATGGGTGGCAAGTCCTTCTCATTCCTAGGACCTTCGCTCTGGAATTCAATGCCACATACATTGCGGTCTGAGTCGAATTACATCACATTCAGAAAAGCCTTAAAAACATGGCTCTTTAACATCTAGTTTCTGTAACCGCATTGCTATTGGGATCTGCCGCGCCGGGAAACCCTTTGTTGGGTAGCTGTGCGCATTACAAATGTAAACAAATAAAATAAATAAATAACTGACAACTGCCATGAGGCCGCCGCAGCACTGCGCACCAGCCCAGGATATATATTTATAATCTGATGGGCAGACTCACCACGGCTGTGGCAGTATTCCTGGGACTGCTGTGATCGAGGTCCCTGCTGAAGACCACCAAATACAGAGGGAGAAAGAGAACACTAGAGACTGGCATACAATGCGAGAGAGCGTGTGCCAGTGTGTGGTACACCAAGAGGCAGAGAGTGGTATAGAGTGGGAGAAAGAAAATGCAAGACACTGGCTTAGCAGGAGTGAGAGTGTATGTAGGTGTGTGGTACACCAAGAGCTAGAGAGTAGTATACAGAGATTGAAAGAGCACACTGGTATACCATGCCCAAGAGCATGTACCAGTGTGTGGTACACTAAGAGGAGGAGAGTGGTATACAAAAAGAGACAGAGTATACTAGAGAATGACATACAATGCGAGAGAGCGTGTGCCAGTGTGTGCTACACACAGAGGGCGCGAGTGGTATACAGAGGGAGAAAGACAATAAAAGAGAATAGCATACAATGCGCGAGCATTTGTGCAGTGTATGGCACACCATGAAGTAGAGAATGGTGTAAATAGAGAGAAAGAGAATACCAGATGCTGGCTTACCACGTGCAAGTGTGTGGGAGGGGGGAATCACCAAGAGACAATGAATGCTGCAATATAAGAGAAAGAGTATGCTGGCCACTGGCATGCCAGGAGTCAAAGCATGTGCCAATATGTTTTGCAAATAAAGAGACACGGATACTAGACGTGGCATGCTAAGCATGAGCGAGTAAGCCAGTTGCGTGGTACACCGGGAAGCAGAGAGTGGTATACAGAGAGAAAAAAACACTAGGTACTTGTGTACCATGCACGAGAGCATGCACAAGCTTGTGGTACACCAAGCCATAGAAAGTAGTATACAGAGAGTGAAACAGAATACCAGTCACTGGCATGCACTGAGTGAGAGTGTGTGCCATAGAAGGATATACAAAGAGGCAGATAGTGGTATACAGAGAGAAAGAGAACACTAGGCACTGGTGCACCGTGCACGAGAGTGTGCACAAGCTTGTAGTACACCAAGCCATAGAGAGTGGTGTACAGAGAGTGAAACAGAATACTAGTCACTGGCATGCACTGAGTGAGAGTGTGTGCCAAAGAAGGATATACAAAGAGGCAGATAGTGGTATACAGAGAGAAAGAGAACACTAGGCACTGGTGCACCGTGCACGAGAGTGTGCACAAGCTTGTGGTACACCAAGCCATAGAAAGTGGTATACAGAGAGTGAAACAGAATACCAGTCACTGGCATGCACTGAGTGAGAGTGTGTGCCATAGAAGGATACACAAAGAGGCAGAGAGTGGTATACAGAGAGAAAGAGAACACTAGGCACTGGTGCACCGTGCACGAGAGTGTGCACAAGCTTGTGGTACACCAAGCCATAGAAAGTGGTATACAGAGAGTGAAACAGAATACCAGTCACTGGCATGCACTGAGTGAGAGTGTGTGCCATAGAAGGATACACAAAGAGGCAGATAGTGGTATACAGAGAGAAAGAGAACACTAGGCACTGGTGCACCGTGCACGAGAGTGTGCACAAGCTTGTGGTACACCAAGCCATAGAGAGTGGTGTACAGAGAGTGAAACAGAATACTAGTCACTGGCATGCACTGAGTGAGAGTGTGTGCCATAGAATGATATACAAAGAGGCAGATAGTGGTATACAGAGAGAAAGAGAACACTAGGCACTGGTGCACCATGCACGAAAGTGTGCACAAGCTTGTGGTACACCAAGCCATAGAGAGTGGTGTACAGAGAGTGAAACAGAATACTAGTCACTGGCATGCACTGAGTGAGAGTGTGTGCCATAGAATGATATACAAAGAGGCAGATAGTGGTATACAGAGAGAAAGAGAACACTAGGCACTGGTGCACCATGCACGAGAGTGTGCACAAGCTTGTGGTACACCAAGCCATAGAGAGTGGTGTACAGAGAGTGAAACAGAATACCAGTCACTGGCATGCACTGAGTGAGAGTGTGTGCCATAGAATGATATACAAAGAGGCAGATAGTGGTATACAGAGAGAAAGAGAACACTAGGCACTGGTGCACCGTGCACGAGAGTGTGCACACGCTTGTGGTACACCAAGTCATAGAAAGTGGTATACATAGATTGAAACAGAATACCAGTCACTGGCATGCACTGAGTGAGAGTGCGTGCCATAGAATGATATACAAAGAGGCAGATAGTGGTATACAGAGAGAAAGAGAACACTAGGCACTGGTGCATCGTGCACGAGAGTGTGCACAAGCTTGTGGTACACCAAGCCATAGAGAGTGGAGTACAGGTAGTGGAACAGAATACTAGTCACTGGCATACGCCGAGTGAGAGTGTGTGCCAGAGAGGGATATACAAAGAGGCAGAGAGTGCTGCAATATTGGCATGAAGGGTGTACTGAAGACCGGCATACCATACTTGAGAATGTGTGCCAGTGTGTGGTGTATATAGAAATACACGGATACAAGACACTGACATGCCAATGCATGAGAGAATGAACCAGTTGTGCGATGCACCAAGAGGTAGAGATTGGTACAGATAGAGATAAAGCGATTACTAGACACTGGAATATCAGAGTTTCTTGTAGTATACCATGAAATAGAGAGAGAGAGAGAGAGAGAGAGGGCACAGTGCAGAAAACACACAAAGAGAATGCTAGACACTGGCTTAACTGGGTCAAGTGTGCCCATTAGTATACCAAAAGCAAGAGAAGAAAGAGAGAGAAGGGGCACCGCAGAGAGTGATATGCACAAACACTGAATGCAAGACACTCTCATACCCGAAGCGAGCTTGTCTGCAAGTATAACAAGAGAAACAGAGGGAAAGTGTTTTATCTTGATATTCATCAAGGTGTTTTGATGATGAGTTATTCCCCTGGTGATGGCATTGCTGTTTCCAGGCAACCTGTGTGTTTCCACCTCTGGAATCCGGGTCGTGGATACCTAGCAGATGTGAAGGGCACAGTTGCTGAGAATCTTAGCTAGACCAGGGGTCCTCCTCACTGGCTCAATAAGGAACTCCTTTTCAAGGTTTCCTGTTCCTCATCTCTCCAAAAGAACGTGTTTGTCACAAGAGACAGTCTCAGAGGGAGGTGCACTGTAAAACATTTGTAGAGACTACTGTACCAAAAAAAGAGGGAAAAGACTGCAGTATGTCAGGAGAGACATTTACTAGTAAATAAGAAGTGAGAGTAGAAGAAAGCGGTAGAGTAGGAAGGCGAGCTGCAAATGGAGATGGTTAGAGAATGGTATACCAGGATAAAGTGTGCCCTACGGTTATGTATATCAGGGGAGAGAGAACACTTGTGAGCGGTATACGTGCAGGAAACCTAGACATGATAAAGCAAGAGCGAGAGTGCTACCGGTGGAACAACAGACAAGAGAACACTACAAAACTGCCTAGTGTGCTAGAAAAGTGTATGATATTCTTCTGTAGAACAGTGTAAGCGGAACACACCCTAGATACTATAATAATAAGACAGTGAGTGCTGGAGCAATGTATACTAGGAAGGAGAACAGTGGAGAACATTACACCAAGAAACAGAGTGCATGTAACACTTGGAGGGTGGAGGACTTGGAGAGAGTGGAAGGGAGTGGCTGGGCTCTAAGACACTGGCTACAATCTGCTGGTCATGCCACTGAAAAGTTGACCTGAAGCTTTGCCCTCAGAGAATGGGTCTCAACCTTATGCAGATATTTGCGATATAGAAGAATGTCGATATTTAATCCTGGAATTTGACTTTTTTTGTGAAAGAGCAGGAAATATAAACATGCAATGTTCCTGAGGATGAGATATTTGAGACCAAGAAAGGATTGTGGGAAATTGGACCAAAGGAGAAGTTTTGAAAAAGTGAGACATAGGTCTAGGGGAACTTAAAAAACTGAACTGAAAATATTTTCATCTGGTCCTTTCAAGTTCAGACTGACTCTTAAATATTTACTGGTCCATTTTGTGGTTGAACGTTTAAATGGGAAGGACATTTCCATAGACTCCTGAAAGGTTCCACTTTTCCCCTGTTTGGTTAACTATTATCTCCATTTAAGTCTCCCTCTCCCACTGCCTCCATTTACCACCTCTGTACCACCTCTGGCCTGAAGCAGGCAATAGTACTTCTACCATGTCTATAGGGTAAAACGCGTAATAGAAGGAGTATCTTCTGCTATGCAAAAGCTATTCTTTATATTATCACCATAGTTGTACAGCGCTGTTGGGCGGTGACAGGCCCGAGCTGCGGCGGTAAGTTAGTCCATGGGAAAAGAATCGCAATTCATATTTAGATCCACAGGGGCCTTGCCTCCCCTGCAGCGTATTAAAATAATATATGTTTTCAATTAGCATGGTAAACTTGGTCCTCCAAACTATGGCATGGCTTAGGAGGTTCACCGTTACAGAGTGAAACATCTGGTAATTTAACATGCAGACAAATACATTCTTGTGAGACAAACTTCACAACTGTCTGAAAGTCAAATGTTGGTAAACCCCACAATACTGCATCGTTCTATAATACTTGCCTGAATAATGAAAGCAGCCAAAATCTCCACTTGAAAATCCAGGAAGGAATGAGGAATTACAGGAAGATTTGAACCAAAATTACCGATCGCTGCAGTAACACCTCATCACTAAAAGGACCCTCAAAGTCCCACCTTAAATCCCGCAGTAGCTCCAGGAGGGGCGAAGTTACTAAGAGCTAACCATGGGCTATAAGTACAAAGCATTTTTTCAGTCGCAAACGGGCCCAGAATCAGCCTGTTTGCAACCAGTAAATTGCTTTAAGGAATGTATAAGATTGTGATTTGGCAACTTGCTACCGAATCGCAATATGGGTTTTGAATCTTTATTTGGAAGGGGCGTGTTTAGGGCGTCCCATCCAAATACTGAATCGCATTGGTATGTACAAATGTTTTGTGATCGAAATGTGGTTGCAAAACATTTGCACTTTACCACCAACTCAAAGTTGATGGTAATGCATTCCCAAATTGGAAGGGGTCCCCATGAGACCCCTGCCCCTTTGTGAATGTTGAGAAAAAAATGTTAAGACCAGGCAGTGGTCTCATGAACAAACAAAACATTTAGTTTATTATTGTTGAAACACATCCCATTTTCATTAATGGAAAACGGGTTGCATTTCAACAAAAAAAAACAAAAAAAAACGTTATTCAAAAGCAGTCACGGACATGGTGGTCTGCTGACCTCAGCAGACCACCATCCCTGTGATGGCTGTTCCTAATGGGTTGCAAACTGCTACATACCTCATTAAAATTCATTAGATAGGTCGATTTGCGACTCGCTAGGTCTCAAGTATGAATCAAAAAGTTTCATTCATAAGGAATAGCAATTTACAAATAGGTATTTGGATCAAATCGTAATTTGGAAATCGCTATTGCTATTCTTTGTACAGCCTGCCCCATGTCACGTGTAATGAGGGCCTTGTTAGTGTGACTGCCTCTATAGTGTCTGCATGAAGACATGCTCACTCCTGAGCTAAGTGAGGTACAAACTTGCACCTCAGGAAACCCTTTTGGGAAACGTATATTACATTTTATCAATGACTCCACAAACCTGGCAAATTATCAGGTCACATTGCCTTGTTATCTTCCTTAAAACTGTGTACAATTCTGCCATGTGGAATTATTGACATACAAATTAGCTGCTTTTTGTTTCATGGAACTTGAAAAGACAATAGGCAGGAGTGAGCAAAATCTGCTAACGATTTTTCTCAGAATTTGTGAAATACAAATATTTTTTTCAGAAAGTCAAGAACAAGTACAATGTTGCCTCACAACAAACATAGACTCAGAGAACAGTAAATCCCTGAAAAAGGAGTACATATTGAACCATTTCAATATCCTCCCTTTACAAAAGTTTGTCTTAATGGATAGTCAGAACCCAGTATGAAAGAGATGGGCTCTAACTTTGTTGCTGTATTTTGGTGAGGCGGATAATTTCACTGTTAATTTAATATCTGGCAAACGAGCAAAAGATACATCCTTCTTGTTTGATAATGTTATAAGTAATTGCTGTATTCGGGAACAGTGTGCTCAGTAGCACTCGTGTTACAAGAAAGAGATGAAAAAAAGAACATGCTCATATACTAACATTGAGAGGGCACTTCCATGGCAACAAAATGAAATATCATATGAAAGGCTAATAGCAACGCTGCTAGGGAAATGACTGATTTTCATAATATTACATTAAATGATACTAGGTACTTAAGAACTCTCTATGATTGCCTGTGTGTTAATGGGTTCCCGGGAAAGCTTTCAAAGTCTTTGGTTGAGGCATGGTGAAAGAAGACTTCTAAAAAGAAATGTGTTTTTGCTACTCTCTGTATTTTCCTGGCCTTGTCATGTTTTTGGAAGATTGTAAAGTACCAACCACACAAAACTTTAACTCTATCCTTTCCAGACTGTGTTACCCAACATTGGTAGGGTGGTGTACACCCGAAACAACTCCATCAATGTGAAAATTGATGATCCCGAAATTTATATCTAGAAATCATCCATCTAAAAGAAAGTTGGGAAGTACACATGGAAAGTCTACCTACAGGAGAATTGCTGGTACGAAACTGTGCTATGAGGAACCTACTATTTTTTTCTTAAAGTGCATTAGGTATAGTCGACCCAACTATTCATTTGCCCAATAACTTGAACCACTTTTATGGTTTAGGTCTTTCCAATTGCTAAGTAAATCCTGCATGCAGAAAATGATTCTCTAGAGTTTAAAACCTTTAAAAATATTGCACCCTTTTTCACTTCTTACATTACTTTAAAAGGAGGGGCTAAAGTTCCTTCAGTATGCACTAAGATGCTGTCCTTGCTGATTATAACACTAACTAATGAATGAAGCTAGCAGCAGATAGGTTGACTTCAGAGACCAGTGATCTGAAAACATGGATCTCCTTAAATCTTAGGTGGAATGTTCTCCCTCTTGCATATGTTGTTACCCAAGTACCAAAGTTGCAACTAAAACCTGATTTTAAAAATGTATTTGAAGCTTATAATTCATTATCTGAAATATTTTGATAAACATAATTGTGATATAAAGATTAACAGTACAATCTGTAAAGTATTTGATCCCAATGACAATTATTCTAAGTAATTTAGCTGACCTAATTTTTAAACTACACAATTAAAATCTATACAAGATAAAACAGCAAAAAATGCATTCATGTCTGGAATAGGCGCGTTATATTCTACAAGGAAAAAGGATGTTTCGAATTTTGGAAAATGGTAGATCAGTATGTCAACAAATGGACATCCGTCTCACAAACTTCTTTCAACACGCAACATTGATTGAAATAGTTGGTAAACTCTTTGACCAGACAATTCCATCAGTCAGTCAACCGTCCATAATTATATAGGAATATGATGTCACATGCCATTGGTAAGATAGGAAAACAGATCGGCATAGCGTCTGTGTCTGATGGGATTCCCTCTATCTGCTCTTAGAACCCTGTTTGGGCACCAGATAGTTTATTCACTGTGCTCGTTTTTTAGTTTATTCTGTAATCCCTGTATGAAAAGCAGTCTCTTATTTCTTTATATTCGGCGACTTGTGATGCACCCAGTCACTGATTATAAAGAAAATATGTCTCAATTCGACTATTATAGGTTATTACAGTCAAGTTCTGATGCCGCAATGCCTTTCTGTCAGAGCCAGCATGTCACAATACCTTTCTGCCAGAGCCAGCAACGGAGGTGAGAGGCAGGTCAGGTCACAGAACATAATTGAAGCAGCTGTTTAAGCAATGAATCGGAATGTTGCTTTTCTTCTGCTCCATTTTAATAGCTTATAGTGACAAGCAGAGAGAACCTGTTTATTTTTTTCAGTCCGAAGATGGAGAAAACCTAGAATCTTTCTGTATCTTTCTACTCATTCTGAGCTACTGCAGCTTTTTTAAAGTGACATTTATTGCACTTTCAGCTTTTGGTGTGTTTAACCTTTTTGAAGCGTCGGACGGCCCCCGGCCGTCCGCCGTCACGGTGTGCGTGTGTGTCGGATGGCCGGGGGCTGTCCGATCTGCGCATGTGTCGGATTCGGCCACACTCCGGCGGAATGTCCGCCACGGCGAAAAGGTTAATTTTGCACTGGAAGTTTTATTTTTATTTGTCATGTTTGTAAACAAATACTCATATACAGAAGATGGTGAGGGTAACTACGTCAGCACAGACAATAACCAAATTAATGCATTCAGTAGTTCAGGTAAATTCCAATCCAATGTACGCTCAAAACCTCATTTGGATCCACCGAAAAAATCCAATAATGTCCATAATCAAATTCCAATGAGTTGAGCGACTCAAATTTGCCAAGAAATATCAAAGGTTCACAGATGTGGATTCCCCAAAGTGTTCTTTATTGATATTATTTCAACAGAGATAGTGGCGACCAGTAGTACATCTTCATTGTTCATTAATCAGTACACAAGTCAAACAGCCGACGCGTTTCGTCCAGATATGGACATCATCAGGGCTGTTGAACCAAAACATAAAATCAAAAAAATATAGATAAATTTTCTATACTGCTAAAAATATACAAAGAATTGAAACATTTTAACAAAAACAATTTACTTTGATAATCTGTCTATTGCACAATATTAGATACCTGCCTATTTAACACGCTAAAAATGCAAAGAGCATTACCCAAAAATAGTCCTATTTGCAAAGAACACTTATACACCCTCCCTGGAACTCATCACAAGTTTAAGTTAGTACTGTAATCAGCATACCTCTTATTTATGAACACTTTGAATAAACGAGATTCTGATTCATCACTTGTAAAGTCAAATAATTCGACAGCAGTGCACCCATATAGAAATAATCTGTAAACATAATACATGAAATTCAAAATACGGTCATAATATAAGTGCACATATCATCGCATGGTAAGACAACCCTTCTGTGAAACCCCGTTAACCCATGCTGATAGAACTTGCTAAGTGAATTATATACTGGATACAACACATTGTCCCTAGTGCTACAGTTCATTGTTATTCAACCCCATATCCCATACTAATTTATTCCGTCATCTATTTTAAAATAGATGACGGAATACATTAGTATGGGATATGGGGTTAACAGGGCGTTATGTCACTCTGCGTCTGTCTCTCTGTTTCTTCTCCATGCGTCTGTCCATGTGCCTGTATTTGTCTCTATGTCACTAGGCATCTGTCTCTCTGTTTCTTCTCCTTGTGTCTGTCAATGTGTCTGTATTTGTCTCTGTGTCATTATGCGCATGTCTCTGTTTCTTCTCCTTGTGTCTGTCCATGTGCCTGTATTTATCTTTATGTCACTCTGCGTCTGTCTCTCTGTTTCTTCTCCATGCGTCTGTCCATGTGCCTGTATTTGTCTCTATGTCACTAGGCATCTATCTCGGTGTCACTGTGCGCATGTCTCTGTTTCTTCTCCTTGTGTCTATCTATGTGCTGTATTTGTCTTTTGTCACTATGCGTCTGTCTCTCTGTTTCCTCTCCTTGTGTCTGTCCATGTGCCTGTATTTGTCCCTGTGTGATTTTGCGTCTGTCTCTGTTTCTTCTCCTTGTGTCTATCTATGTGCTGTATTTGTCTTTTGTCACTATGCGTCTGTCTCTCTGTTTCCTCTCCTTGTGTCTGTCCATGTGCCTGTATTTGTCCTTGTGTGATTTTGCGTCTGTCTCTGTTTCTTCTTGTTGTCTGTCAATGTGTCTGTATTTGTCTCTGTGTCATTAAACGCATGACTCTGTTTTTTTCTCCTAATCTCTGCCCATGTGCCTGTATTTGTACCTGTGTCACTATGGTCCTGTATCTCTGTTTCTTCTCCTAATGTCTGTTCGTGTGCCTGTATTTGTACCTGTGTCACTATGGTCCTGTATCCCTGTTTCTTCTCCTAATGTCTGTTCGTGTGCCTGTATTTGTACCTGTGTCACTATGGTCCTGTATCCCTGTTTCTTCTCCTAATGTCTGTTCTTGTGACTGTATTTGTACCTGTGTCACTATGGTCCTGTATCCCTGTTTCTTCTCCTAATGTCTGTTCTTGTGACTGTATTTGTACCTGTGTCACTATGGTTCTGTATCTCTGTTTCTTCTCCTAATGTCTGTTATTGTGCCTGTATTTGTACCTGTGTCACTATGGTCCTGTATCCCTGTTTCTTCTCCTAATGTCTGTTCTTGTGCCTGTATTTGTACCTGTGTCACTATGGTCCTGTATCTCTGTTTCTTCTCCTAATGTCTGTTCTTGTGCCTGTATTTGCACCTGTGTCACTATGGTCCTGTATCTCTGTTTCTTCTCCTAATGCCTGTTCTAGTGCCTGTATTTGTACCTGTGTCACTATTGTCCTGTATCTCTGTTTCTTCTCCATGTGTCTGTCATGTGCCGGAATCTGTCTGTCCCTGTGTCATTATGCACCTGTCTCAGTGTTTCTTCTCCACGTGCCTGTACTTGGGTCTATGCCATTCCGTGTTCGTCCGCGTGCTTGTAACACGAGCTCACATCCACGCGCGTCCCTGCAAAGCATCTCTAGCGCCGGCCACTCGGTGGGCGAGGAGGGGGTGCGAAGCAGGTGGGCTGCATCACCACTTAGTGCTAGTGAACAATTAAAACATAAATGGATGTAATTCATATGAAAATGGAGAAGATGAGCCGGGGATATAATTGATCTCCCATCATCCTCCTCCGAGCGCGTGCCCCCTTTGAAATCCGCTGCTCCCTGGCCTCTGCCCCGGGCCCCGCGGTGCTGCAGGCGGCGCGCGCGCTCCCTGCCTGCCCATCTCCAAGCGCGGGCCGCCATCTTCCCATAATGGCGGCGGGGCCATAATTGGCTCGGACTCACGCTGCCTTGGAAGCCACGGGAGGGAGTGGGCGTGGGGGCGAGACCGCAGTCTATCTTAGGCATTGCTTGATAGAAGGAGCTGTGCCGATAGCGCTCGCGCTGGAGACCCCCCACTGAAGCGCTATTACATGACACCCCTCCTTTCTTCTCCAGCGCCCCTTTCTCGAATCATCCCAGTTTCACTTGTAACAATACCCCCACCCTTGGAAGAGAGCATGTTTATAATCAGCAAAATGAACATAGGAAGCAGATGCGCGGGTTCATGCGCCTGCTTTAGATACCTCTGCTCAATATGCAACCTTACTGAGCCAACTTGGCCATTCAGCTTCCTGTGGTGACCTTTAGTGAGCACAAGGCACTCTACAGGTGCGTTCACTCACTGGTGCATTTACTTTATGGTACTGTAAGATTGATGTAGTGCTTAATACTCCTATGTGGGGCACTTAAGCGCTTGCATATATGGACAGCAAGCTACGCCTTGTCATGTGTGTGGTTGGAAGGGCATTGTCTTTGTTCTTGATCCTTTGTGGGAAGTATTTTCATGTTGTATGTGAATACCACGGAGGGGCAGTAGTAGTTTGTGGCTCCTGTGCTCAGTAGTACGATGGTTGAAAAAGTGTGAGAGATAGGCGCGCAGTTCATGGCTTTTAGTAAGCTGACAGCTTTGCAGGTCCACTTCGATGGCGATTGTACTCCGTTGTCCTTTCTGAGATTTTTTTTAAAACATTTTTGTTCTCGAGGCATGGGTTGGAGGGAAAAATAGTGGAGACAACTGGCTGTACTTTACTTCTACCATCCTCGATCTGATTGGTGTCCAGAGATGTCAAGAAGTTGTCGTAGTGTAGCAAGTTGGGACTTGCAGAAGTGGACTAGATTAACGTCCTCTGTTGGCCACAGCACATGGTGGAAGTCTTCCCATAGTTCATGCTTGTGCAGTTGGTGTGGAGGGGTTGATTGCTGTGGATTGGTACAGTCCTGTGTGATTGACATGACCTGTAGCAGATGTCTTATTCGAGTGTATGGTTCAAGTAGTATAACTGAATTATCACGCAGCCTGTATGAAACGCAATCAGATGTCTGAGCACTGAGTGCTATGATTTTAGAAACAGTTCAATCACGTTAGTACTAAATTAACACCCAAATACAGTAATCAGCAACTGAAAGGTGAGCCCTGGTCTCTGTTAAGGGCCTAACACTGCACAGCATCATATCTGACACTTTTTAAAGTACATTTGGGTAAGAATCAAACAGGCTTTTTTGTTGAAAGACACTTTGAAGTAGATTGTGATTATTGTACCATGTGCTGCAAAGTCATCATTAAATATATGGAAAATGCCTTTGCAGCAGACTCGCATAACTTCAGTGACCCGGATTATCAAGGGCAATCACTGACCGCTCCAGCCCCGTTGCAGCCTCCGGCCAGTGTATACTCACTATCATTGAGCCTTGCACTCCCATTTTTCTCCCATGCACGGACAGACAATTTTTGAGCCCTAGTCCCATCTTAGTTTCATGCTCCATTGCAATACATGGGTGAGTCAGACCCATTCAGTTCCATTGTAGGCATAATGTGGCGAGTTTCTGGGGGCATTTCATTGAGCCATCCAAACCCAGTGAATTAGAAAGGCTACTGTAAGACCTAGGTAAATATGAACAATACCTACTCATCCCCCAGCAACCTCAGAGACCAGATGCTACTGTGAGCTCAATGAATCCAGGGGACTCTTCTTGACTTTGACTTTCAGGGGGTTTGAAGGTTGAACAGTTCAGGCTTCCTTGACATAGGTTTATAGACACAAAGAAATAACATATACATGGTGTGCAATAGTTAGAGTGTTCAGATAGTACTATTGCTTTATAAACAGTATAAGACTTTCATTTACTTACTAGGTCGATCAATTAATAAAATTCAATCTAGCCTTGCAGGAAGTAACGTTTCCATAACAGCACCAACTGTAATGCACACTCCAGTGACACAACCTGCAACTAGATTTTGTAAAGTATTGTAAATCCATTTATATAGAGCTTACTACCCCTGAAGAGGCAGTAACGATGCAGTAGAGAGATGGTTTGGTGAGAATATATCTTAAAATCACGAGGAACAGTTGTCTTGGTGTGAGTTTTGCAGAAGTTGTTTGTTGAACAGTAGTGGGTGATTCGGATAAATGCAATCCTTTTTAAGAGTTTTAGAGAAGGCTAGGAATTGTTGTTGCACATGAATGGATGACCAAATTAGATTATAATTGGTGGGTCCAGACTGCAGCTATAGGTTGCATGTCCATGGTGATTGGTGGGTATAAGGCTTCTATGACTCGCATTTCATAGGAGTGAGCAAATGATTGGCAGCTAATCTGAGGGCAAGTTTGCTGAGTGAGCTGGTGAGCAGGATGGAGTGTGAGCCAGGGGTTGGTGATGGGGTCTATGGGGTGAAAGAGGGTACAGGAAGTTTAAGAAGTGTGCAGACACCCATAGTATGGCAGAAAAAAAGTTGCAAAGTACTCACAATAGGGTGAAGGGACCCTAAGAAGTTTGGACTCCGGAACAAATTCATTTGGAACTTTTCTAAGAGTTTCCAGGGAATGAGATAGGATTTCATATTCTGATAATATGACAATTTAGCTACTATGATTACGATTGTTGTTTTGAAAGAATCTGAAATGCCGCAGTAAACAAATGTTTTAGCATTCTTCTGTTTGTGGTTGCTGGAAGTGGGTTTCTCAGACCCTTAACTTTTATGTTAAAAGATGAAAGTTCAAGCTTTCAGACATCTAACCGAGCCACGTGACCTTGTCTTCAGAGACAGAGGTGATCTAGCACATATGTAGAGCTGTGAGGAAGATTAAGGACCTGTGAAGGCAAGGGATCAGGTACAGCAATGCACTGGTTAATTACAAGGGCCAAGGCTGCTCCAGGGGCCTCATCTGAGATAAACAATGCGCTCTGGCAGGCGTCTGTAAATATTTGTTCCGTGCTGGGGAGAGCATTTTATTGGTACAAGCAATAAAAGCTTATAGAGTACTTAGGCAGAATGAGTCCTAAAGGATGCCCTGCTCTTTCCACCCCCTCCATCGCAGTGGCAAGACTCATAACTGGTGTCTCCTGGTTACGCCTTTCCACGTGACTGTGGTTTACAATAACAGCCAGTGAAGGGCACATCTCAAATTAAATTTACTGTTGGCCCACATTAACTAATGTTTAGTGGGCGCTTGGGCAATGCGACGGAATTTAGCGCCACACGACTGGCGCTTTATAGTAGCAAGCAAATAGATGTATCTTTTGTGTCGCGTTGCATTGCGCGAGTGCCTTTGCAAAACTTTAGTAGATTTGGGTCTTGGAGCCTTATTAATGCATAAAAAAGAAGAATATCCTTCTTGTAGGTTATTCTGTTATCAAATTCTGACGGATGGAAAGTACAGCTGGCCCTGTAGGGGGTAGGACTTGTTATAGTGTATCAACTGAATTATTTCAGCATCTACTATAGAAAGAAGTGAATATTGCATCTTCCTTGCTATTCTAAAACAACCTTCACCAGCCCACCCAACCTGCGATGAACCATCTCATCAAACTCAGCTCTTTTCTCAAAGACCACTGGAAGTCTGTCTTCACCTTCACATGTTGTGTCTAGTGCACTGTGAAATCTTCCATGACTGTGAAGCAAATTCAGAATTTAAAAATAGGACTGAAATTAATTAAAAAAAATTGTACATTGGAAACTCATATATAGGTCTATTTTGTGTTAGACCCACTTATTGAAGATGGTTTTGGTCCTTTCTCTGTCTCTTTCAGCATTCAATAAAACCTCATGATCTAAGGCCCGATTCACAGAATGAATTTAAGACTCAATCCTAAACTTGCTACTATTTTGGTATTCACAGAATGCACATACTACTTTTGGCATTCACAGAATGAACTTACTATTTTTGGTACTCACAGAAGTTAGGATTTTTTCTTAAGTTTGTCTTAAGACAAACTTAAGACAGACTTAAATTAGGATTTTGTCTTAAGTCTGTCTTAAGTCTGTCTTAAGTTTGTCTTAAATTTGTCTTAAGACAAACTTAAGACAGACTTAAGTTAGGATTTTGTCTTAAGTCTGTCTTAAGTCTGTCTTAAGTTTGTCTTAAGTTTGTCTTAAGACAAATGTAATACAAAATCCTAACTTCTGTGAATACCGAAATTAGTAAATTCATTCTGTGAATGCCAAAAGTAGTAAGTTCATTCTGTGAATGCCAAAAGTAGTAAGTGCATTCTGTGAATACCAAAATAGTAATAAGTTTAGGAGTGAGTCTTAAGTTCATTCTGCGAATCGGGCCCACAGTCTTTGTGGTAGATTTTGACTTGGGTTCATAGTCTTACTCATGAAGGGCTTCCTGCATGTCGTCAAATAAAACTTCTGTACTCTGCATTTGGCATGAGTCCATAAAATAGAAAAGCTGTGATAAGCAAGGATAGGACCTCTGTGACGCATCCAAAAGCACGTAAGTATAGAAACCATTAACGACTTCTAGAAAAGGGGCATACAATTCATTTCTCTAGAGGGATGGTGTCGGAATGAGAAATAAGGAACAATGTGGCAGATAACAAGGAGGCATATTATCAAGAAACAGCGTTAACAATATCGCCGCTTTAGAGGCAGAAAACTGCCCCTAAAGCGGCGATAATGGGCTTGATAATACGCCCTTGTGAATTCCCATAGAAGCCCATGTTCTGGTGTGAACCTGGGCTTCTATGGGAATTCTCTACGGCGTATTATCAAGCCCATTATCAACGCTTTAACGGCAGTTTTCTGCTGCTAAAGCGGCAATAATGTTAACGCCGTGCTTGATAATAAGGCCCAAGAATCCTTAAAAAGTATATAGAACATGGAGCTCAACTCCTTGTTATTTCTAAGGGTGGGTGTAATTCTCTCTAGTCGAATTACTCATAATTATTGCAAAATTACTCGTAATTATGTGAAAAGCGTACTCCCGCATGTAGTGCTATTTTCCTAGTGCACAATGCACCCTTGCATTGAAATAGAGTCTGGGGATGAATTTTGTGCAAAAAAAAATTGAATCAAATGCAGGACACAAACAGAAGTAGCCACAGCGGCTCTCACTCTTTTGGGTCGTAGTTCCTGTGCTCCTACGGTAGAATCTTTGCCCCAAATTACTCTTGATTATTCAAATTGTCACAATTGCATCATTTCTGTAATTTTGCATCACAGGAGTAATATTTAATTACTGAAATTACTCCTCTTACTGCAGCATAATTACAATTTTACCCAGGCCTAGTTACTTTACCACAAAACGATGTTTTAAAATTACACATCTGGGATGACAAGCACAACCTTGTCTGTTTGAAGAGACAAGACTTCTGGTTATTAAAGACTCTAAACTATGTCTACTGTTTTAATGGGAAACAACCTTTACAACGCAACTTTTACAACGCACTACCATTACAACGAAACTTTTACAACGCAACATCCATTACCACGCATGCCATTACAACTCAACCATTACAGCGCATGACACTACAATGCATACCACTACAACGCATGTCATTACAACGCAGTCATTACAATGCATACCATTACAGCCCATACCATCACAACGCAAAGTACCCTTACACTATCCAACACTTACCCTACTGTTGCACACCCTGGAGTTAGAATAGTAATTTTTACCCCTACACTATCCAACACTTACCCTACTGTTGCACCCCCTGGAGTTAGAATAGTAATTTTTACCCCTACACTATCCAACACTAGCCCTACTGTTGCACCCCCCTGGAGTTAGAATAGTAATTTTTACCCCAACACTATCCAATACTTACCATACATGCAATGTAATGGTATGAGTTGTAATGGTATGCATTGTAAAGGTAGTATGTGTTGTAATGGAATGCGTTGCAAAGGTAGTTTAAAAAAATTCGTTGTAATGGCATGCGTTGTAATGGAATGCGTTGTAATGGATGTTGCGTTGTAAAAAATGCACTGTAAAGGTATGCGTTGTAAAAGTATGTGTTGTAATGTCATACATTCATTTTAATATTACTTAACATTAATAATATGCCATTGAGGATCGCTAGCCAACACTGAAGACAGGGAACTGATCCTAGACTCTGAGCTCTAGCCAACCCTGATCCCAGCCAACCCTGATCCCAGTGTCTGACCTCTAGCCAACCCTGATCCTAGCCTCTGAACTCTAGCCAACCCTGATCCCAGCCTCTGAGCTCTAGCCAACCCTGATCCCAGCCTCTGAGCACTAGCCAACCCTGATCCTAGCCTCTGAGCTCTAGCCAACCCTGATCCTAGCTTCTGAGCTCTAGCCAACCCTGTTCCGAGCCTCTGAGCTCTAGCCAACCCTGATCCTAGCCTCTGAGCTCTAGCCAACCCTGATCCTAGCCTCTGAGCTCTAGCCAACCCTGGCCCTGCCTAATTTAAGTCCAGGAGAGGCGAAGAAATAGGATTTCTCGCAAGTCTTTTGTAAACACTATGGCTCATTAGCCGATCTTCTAACATTATGTGGTTTCTACGCGTTCACCCCAACACCATCTTGAAACCCAATTATCCTTCTTGATATGCTAAATATTAATCTCAGTTTTGGAAAGGAGCAATATTTGCACACTTATCCTGTCTACATTTTGGTTTCTGAATAGTTACAAACCACTAGAGAAGCCTTATTCTGAGCAATTCTATGGTCTTAAATGCTGTCTTGTCTGGTACAGCTATAATGAGTGCTGTGTTAAGTCAAGTAGTTGTAAATCAGTGCTGTGCTGTCTCTGATATTCATAATCTGCTCTACCTAGGCTTAAATAGATCAATGAGTGTTGTTTGCATTAGTTCTTTCATGACACCGCGAACACTGAGGACAACATCCTTCAGAATGGAGTAGCTGTTCTGAGAGGGGGCCAAGCGAACTTCTGCTGGTTTTTGGCAGGTGCCCCATTATGCTCCTTCTCTTAATGAATCCTACATTTGTAGGACATTTAAAGCAAGGTGAAATCACAAAAGTACTAAAGATATTTTTTAAGGTTCTTTAAAAATAATAATAGCATAATAACCCCATACGCCAAGGTATCAAATCCTTAACTATACAATATGTGTTTGAATGTGTTGATAGTATGCTTGTGTGTTTGACTGTACATGTGTATCAGTGTGCATGTGAATATTCAGGTGTGTGTCAGTCCGAGTGTGTACATGAGTGTAAATAAACCTATAAATGACCACTGCTTGACTATTCCTAGGATGCTTAAGTGTTGCCGGCACTGTACTTGGCCCGCAATATAAGAATAACACATTTACCCTAATTACAGCAGTAATCCGAAGCACTTTACAATCAAGTTACTAGTTCTGTTGATTCTCCTCTGAAGCTACTTTTGTTAATCTCAGCAGGATGAAAGTCTGAGTCAACATTATTGAGTACTGGGGCATAACTCCAATTTTAGGAACGATTGATTTAACCAATAGAGCACCACCGCAGAGTGTGGCGGGGGGCAGAGGCTCATAAATGTACTTACCACTCGCAAAGAGTAATCCCCTGCTTCAGAATGACTGAATTAGAACCTTTAAGTTAAATTGTCCAGAGTTTCTATTAAACACTAACAGAATACAACAAAGACCTTAGAAACGGAATAACATCAGAAGTACTCTACCACACGGGGGTCAAAACAGATTTGTGCATTTATAAGCCATTAAGAAAATTCTTGCTGCCACTAACCTCACTCTGTATGTGCCCTAATTTAGTGTACAGCACACCTCTGAGCATGTTTTTGAAAACTGGGAAAGGTTCACAGTTCCATTCCTCATTAATTTAAAGGCGCATATTCATGCACAGCGTGGCATCATTGTGCTTCACAGAGGATTTTATGTTATTTGTTTGTGGTTTTTGTACCGCGCCGCGCGCTGCCGTTGTACCGCCCACAGTGCGGCAGCTTCCTGGCTATGAGTACTCCAAGGTACACAGTCCTATTTTCAGGTAGATAAAAGTGGACAAGCGCAAAATAACAAGTCATACACAAAAGTGATAGCTGGTAAAAAAAATTCAGAAGGGTCTATACCAACAAATGACATTTGAGAGAAGTATGAAATAACCAGCCGAGCTGTTTACGGGAAGTGGGTCTGTGGCGAGTGGTGGACTGGATGTGAAAATGTGAGGGAACGAGTTGATTGACACAGATCATATACAGTAATATCACATGACATAAATGTTGTATGTTAAATAGCTTTTCCCAAAAAATCATTCCACTGGGTGTAAATTTTCAACTATTAACATTAATGGGATAATATTCTTTTAAACTAGATTTAGGACTCAATTGTCTGGTACCAATCCAGAGAAGGTTTAGGGGTGATGGTGTTTTAGATTAAGAATGGACTGTTGGTGTTTCTCATGCAGACGGGATGTTTGTACGGAGTAGAAAGTAGCATGTTCATGTTGTATCTAATGGGTATTTATATAGTGTTCATTGCTCAAGAAGACCAGTATTAGATGGCGTAGGGGGTCAAAGTGGTTCTTCAGAGATGAGACAGAGGGATCCTAAATACATACTGTCAGCCCACCCAAGCTAATCCTGATACTATTTCAGAACAATGGTAAAGATTTTCTACGCAGAGGTGGGCTTTCAGCTCTTTTCTGAATTGAAAGACGGATGGGGGAAATCTGATGAGGGTGGTTGTTGCTTGATAGACTCAGGGAGTGTTGCCCAAAAGCTGTTCCTGAGATCTTTTTCTCTTGCGGGATATCTTAGTGTAGCAACTCTTAATGGCCATCCTTTGCAGAAGATCTGTTCAACGTTTCCAAAATCAACCACTTATAATTCATATAAAGATTTTGGTACAACTACGTCAATATTGTGAACTTTATGAAGATGGTGAATTTATAATTTAAGCATGAAAAAAAAGTGAAGATGTTATCTGGTTAAAAAAAACTAGCAAACTCCTACCTATCAGAAGAATTGTTCTTGGTAAAAGGTATTTGTGGAGCACCTGTGATTGGAGATGAATTTCTTGATAGTCAACACATTTTGCACTTCACAAAGTCCAAAAGATGTGAACTCAGTTTCACAGGATGAGTGTTGTCAGCTATGCCAGTTGCATTGGTATAGGTGGTAGATGTTCTTGCTGAGAGGAGCAAGCATAGCACGGTATTTTTGGCTTTTGATTTGATTTCTATGTAATTCAGTGATATTTGATTCATATGCCATGGCGGTTCAGAAGTCACTGGAGCTGGTGCTGTGTGAATTTAATGAGTCACAGTGCCAAAAAGTAGCTTCCAGTTTTGGGCTAGTTGGAGGGAGTGCAGATCTGAGCCTTGGAGACCTACGATTAGTAGATGGCAAGCAAAACAAGAAAGCTGGCATTACACTAATAAAATCCAAAGTACTAATGCACCTGACATACGCAGAAGGAAATTTGGAGATCATAGTGGAGCATAAGTTAATTTCCAGAAATAGAGCAAGAAAGAGGGAAAGAGCAACAAAAGTGGGATTTTTTTGATTTCCAATCAAAAGTGTTGCCGTTACATAGATTAGTTTTTGAGCCCATAACATAAAGCTTTGTTTTGGAGTTGTTAAGACTCAGATCTGTAGAAGCCCATCTAATTCTGGATTTTGAGGCCTTTGGCAATGTTTAATTGCTTTTCTGAATGGTTAAGAGCTCATATTTGTTTTTTGTTTTTTCTCTTTTGTTTGGTAGTTTTTGGTTAGGTGCCCCGTCTCTCATGCCAGTCTCGTGCACAGGAATATTTCCTACCAAATCCAAAAGAATTATGCTAGAAATTATTTGATTATGTATTTGTTTAGATTCATTTTGTATTTTTTAGTTTATTCCACCGTTTTAAATTTTATTTTTTATCATTTATTTGTATCTGTTCATGTTTGTTGTCTTCATAGAACTGTGCATGTACATTCATTTCGGATCAGATGTACAGCACACACATTGATTGTGTACAAGATGGGTTTTATATTGCTTACAGCAATACCCGATGTAGTTTGGCGTAAGTATTGCCTTATTGTCTTTGTTTGCTGTTGTGTTTTGCTCACTGATGGAGCTTTCTTCAGATAACATAAATCAATTAAGTGTTGTCGCAACACCTTTGTTATGTTTTCTTTCACATCCATCTCTATTGCTGTTGAAGTCAATAGAATGAAGAGATTCATATTCGCCACCATTGCTAAGTACTGAACTTTCATGTACTTACAGATTGTGTGGACGCCAAGTATTTCATTCCATGTCTTGCGTGAAGAATTAAGACCCAGATAAATTGATTTAACCCCTAATGTGTCAATGCTACCATTCTGATAACTAACCCACCTCGCTGCTTCTTTGATATCATATCCTAAACTCATTGTTATTCGGTTTATTAGGTCAATTAAAAGAAATCAAAACTATACAAGGGGGGAAAATGACATCTGTAGCTAGGGGGAGTAGAGGGTTCCTCGCCGGAAGAACCCAGAGAGTCCGCCTCCCCCCGTTCAGATCTGAGGCCTCCGAAGTCATCTGCGGCGTGCCACAAGGATCGTCACTCAGCCCCACCCTCTTCAACGTGTAGATGAGCCCCCTCGCAGCCATCGCACGCCAACACAGCCTCAACATCATCTCTTACGCCGACGACACCCAGCTGATCCTCTCCCTCACCAACGACCCCGCCACCGCCAGATCCAACCTACACGAAGGGATGAAAGAAGTAGCCGAATGGATGAAGAACAGCCGCTTGAAACTGAACTCAGACAAAACGGAAGTCCTCATCCTTGGATCATCACCGTCTGCCTGGGACGACTCCTGGTGGCCCCCGGCCCTAGGCAGCGCACCCTAACCAACGAATCACGCACGCAACCTGGGCTTCATCATGGACTCCTCCCTGTCGATGACCAGACAAGTCAACGCTGTCTCGTCGTCATGCTTCAACATCTTACGCATTCTCCGAAAGATCTTCCGATGGATCCCCACCGAAACCAGGAAGACGGTCACCCAGGCACTTGTCACCAGCTGACTAGACTACGGAAACACCCTCTACACCGGAACCACATCCAAACTGCAGAAAAGACTCCAACGCATCCAGAACGCCTCTGCACGACTCATCCTGGACATCCCACGCCACAGCCACATCTCCGGACACCTGAAGGACCTGCACTGGCTCCCCGTCAGGAAAAGAATCACGTTCCGCTTCCTCACCCACGCACACATAGCCCTCCACGACCTAGGCCCCAGGTACCTCAACGACCGCCTGACCTTCTACACTCCCACCCGCCAACTACGATCGACCAACCACGCCCTTGCCGCCGTTCCACGCATCCGAAGAGCCACCATGGGAGGAAGACCCTTCTCCTACCTGGCAGCCAAGACCTGGAATTCACTCCCCATCCACCTCCGTCTTACCCACGACCGCCTCTCTTTCAGGAAGCAACTCAAGACCTGGCTGTTAGAGCAATAGCGGACCCCCCCCCCCCAAGCGCCTTGAGACCCTCCGGGTGAGTAGCGCGCTATACAAATTTCTTGATTGATTGATTGATTGATAGAAGAATTGCAATAAAAATCAGCCATTAGAGCGGGTTAAAAAAATGGAAAATATTAAATAACAAAGAAAGGGTTAAAAAATGTATTGTTTTCTGTGTAAGGTATAATACAGTGTATTCTTTAGATGTAGAGCAAATGTCATATTGCCAAGTGATGTGTTTTCTATTTTCCTATTGGGTTGAGGGATGTAACTTTCTTGTCAAACCACAGAGCTAAACAATTCCATAGTCTGAAAGTGTATAAAAACTCACCATTTGGGACACCATGCAGGTCCTCCAGTGGCCCTTTTAGAGAGCAGACTCCATGTTAGACTGTTCATCACTCTGCACTTTGAATATTATTCTAATTTATCTCTTCCTTACTGATCAGTCTTTAGGACAGATGCTCCATGAGGCTATAGATTAGATTAGCGCTCAGTTCCGCTACCAATTATGGGGCAGAGTTACAAAAAACGGACGCATCTGTAGAGATGCGTCAGTTTCCCTGCGCCAGCCTGCGATACCCTTGCGCCTCCATGAATGCTCCATATCTACAATACGGCGCACAAGTGGTGTAAGGATTCACAGATGCATCCAAAATTATCATGCATCTGTTGGCCCAAAAGTCATGCATTGCTGCAGTCGTGTTGCAAGCATGACGCAACTCCAGCAATGCATTAACTCATTGTACTGCATCCCTCCTTATGCCTGCACCAAACAGGCATAAGGTTTTATTGCTGTGGCATCCTAGAAGTGCCGCAGTGAAATCTTGTAGATTTCACTGCATCACTTCTACAAAGCTTTCGTGTGTAGGAACGGCCACCTGGCATTCATTATACCTGAGGCAGGTATAATGTGACGAAGGGCCTTTCAAGGTGATGCATCTCCCTAGATGTGTCACGTTGTAAATTGGCCGCATTGTTTCTGCTGCCCCTGCTTCAAAAAAGTGACGCAACGGCAGAGCAAAAGTGTTGCAAGGGGCTTGTAAATCTGCCCCTATATTTTTTATTATTTTGATTAAGAGTGTTTTGAATTGATTGAATAACCATATACCTTTTTGCTTTCTGTAATGAGTCTTAATTTTGAATAAAACTTCATGGTTTGTATTTTGAATCCGCACTCCTGTGGATTTTCCTAAGCGGATTTATCATTTGTCTCAGGGTAAATTCTATGATTTGGCTCAGGGCTCCAGTCTCTTGAAGAATCACAGATAACCTCAATCCATCAATCATCCCTTCTGATGCAGGCACACCAGCTCCGGAGCTGACACACACATCTTTTTAGGTGGCTGTGCACATGTGATCAGGAAAATGCAGTCACTTACAATTCAAGGTAGCCAACAGATGAAGAGAGTGGCCCATTGACCCATGCTGTATGATGCAGTGGGAGGGAGCAACGTGTGAATGACCATCAAGTGAAGAGGACTGCCAAAGCCTTGCTATGTAGACATCTGTGCAATTTTATTTTGAATATTTTGAGAAAACAAAAGGTCTGTGATTCGTGGCCGCACCTAAAAACAGTTCTTAATTTGAGCCAAAGCAGCACGAAAAGAACAATTGATGGACAGAATGTTGAACACTGTCAAACAGTTCAGAGATCTGGACCTAAATCCATAGTTTTTCTGCTCCCCAAGCCATTCCAGTTTAAACCCATCTATTTGCAAATCAGTCCCGAGCCTGTTCTCTATGGGAACAGTGCAGCCTCAACTGAAAGGCCAGGTTCTTCCTGGACTGGAAAGCAAGCATCCTAGGACTGGTTTCGAGGTTTCGCCTCACATCAGCCAGGCTAGCTTCACTCCAGTGGCATGGAGAGCACAGAACCCAAGTCTAGGCAGACCCATGCCACTTGGGGTTACAAATGTAAAAAGAACAATTGATGAATAGAATGTTGAAAAATATCAAACATTCACCCCGGACCAGAGATCTGGCCCTACATCCATAGCTTTTTTGCTCCCCATGCCATTCCTGTTTAAACCCAGCCATATGCATATCAGTCTTGACCCTGTCCCCCATGGGAACAGACCAGTCCAAACTGCCAGGCCAGGTTCTCCCTGGACTGGAAAGAAGCTTCCTAGGGCTGGATTCGGGGTTTCACCCCTCACCAGCCAGGTGAGCTTGACTCCAGTGGCAAGGAGAGCACGGGACCCACGTCTGGGCATACCCGCCTCACTCGGGGTAACAAATGGAAAAAGAACATTTGATGGATAGAATGTGAACAATGTCAAGCATTCACCCCAGAACAGAGATCTGGGCATAAATCCATCATTATTTTGCTCCCCATGCCATTCCAGTTTGAACCCAGCCATATGCAAATCAGTCTTGACCCTGTTTCCCATGGCAACAGTCCAGCCAAAACTGCCAGGCCAGGTTCTCCCTGGACAGGAAAACAAGCATCCTATGACCAGTTTCGGGGTTTCACACCTCATCAGCCAGGCCTGCATGGAAAGCAAGGGACCCACGTCGTGGCAAACCCTTAGATTTAGAACGAGCACAACAATAGTTCATTACTAATTATAGCTTAAAGTGAGTATTACCTGCCATCCTTGCTAATCTTATAGCTTTTGGGGGCCTGGAATAGACTGAATTGTCACTCTTGTAGGAGTGTGATGATTAGTAGCTGGTTTGGTACTGTCATTGGTAGCACTATCAGGGGCAATAGTTGGTGTAGGCTGTAGTGGCCCCCTGATTTTTACAAATTAAGCACTACCTAAAAAGCTGTCTGTTACGTGTGATTTACTCCAGGGCATGTTCAGTGCTCCCCATCTTGCACCTGCAGTGGTACCCGCTAGGGACACGCACCTGTTTCTGGGGCCAGGGATGCAACCTGGTGAAACGAGGCCAGGCCTGCAGAAACTCACCGCTCCAGCTGTTTCTCCACAAGGCCTTCCTTCTTCATAGATCAGCAGGCGGCTCGTGACCTATTTTCTTAGTTGAACCATTTCATTACACATCAGGTAGCAACGCCAGCGCTCCCGGATAGAACAGAAGACATGCATGACGTGCTGGAATGAACCATGAACTGCTCGGCGACGGAATGCACCCACAGCATTGGAGGAGGGGGGGGTCCGAGAACGATGGGCTGCGGTGACTCATTCTTTAGAATTCGGGGTTCTTCTGAAGAGGCACCACGTGACACGGAGAAAGAAAGAGAGAAAGCAAGAGAAGAAAGAAAAAGAAAGAGAAAGAAAGAAAGAAAGAAAGAGAGAAAGAAAGAAAGAAAGAAAGAAAAAAAGAAAGAAAGAAAGAAAGAAAGAAAGAAAGAAAGAAAGAAAGAAAGAAAGAAAGAAAGAAAGAAAGAAAGGAAGAAAGAAAGAAAGAGACTAAGAAAGAAAGAGACTAAGAAAGAAAGAGACTAAGAAAGAAAGAAAGAAAGAAAGAAAGAAAGAAAGAAAGAAAGAAAGAAAGAAAGAAAGAAAGGAAGAAAGAAAGAAAGAGACTAAGAAAGAAAGAAAGAAAGAAAGAGACTAAGAAAGAAAGAAAGAAAGAAAGAGAAGCAATAAATGAAGAAAGAAAGAAAGAAAGAAAGAGAAGCAATAAATGAAGAAAAAAAGAAAGAAAGAAAGAAAGAAAGAAAGAAAGAAAGAAAGAGAGAAAGAAAGAAAGAAAGAAAGAAAGAAAGAGAGAAAGAAAGAAAGAAAGAAAGAAAGAAAGAAAGAGACTAAGAAAGAAAGAAAGAAAGAAAGAGACTAAGAAAGAAAGAAAGAAAGAAAGAGAAGCAATAAATGAAGAAAGAAAGAAAGAAAGAAAGAGACTAAGAAAGAAAGAAAGAAAGAAAGAGACTAAGAAAGAAAGAAAGAAAGAAAGAGAAGCAATAAATGAAGAAAGAAAGAAAGAAAGAAAGAGAAGCAATAAATGAAGAAAAAAAGAAAGAAAGAAAGAAAGAAAGAAAGAAAGAAAGAGAGAAAGAAAGAAAGAAAGAAAGAAAGAAAGAAAGAGAGAAAGAAAGAAAGAAAGAAAGAAAGAAAGAAAGAAAGAGACTAAGAAAGAAAGAAAGAAAGAAAGAGACTAAGAAAGAAAGAAAGAAAGAAAGAGAAGCAATAAATGAAGAAAGAAAGAAAGAAAGAAAGAACGAAAGAAAGAAAGAAAGAAAAAAAGAACGAAAGAAAGAAAGAAAGAAAGAAAGAAAGAAAGAAAGAAAGAAAGAAAGAAAGAAAGAAAGAAAGAAAGAAAGAAAGAAAGAAAAGAAAGGCGACGCATGGAGACGGGTTATGGAAGAAAACTGTAGTCAGGAGGTTATTTGGTGCCATGTCCCCAGGAGAAACAGTGTTTTTTCCTTGGGAAAATCATTGGCTCTCTTGCTCTGTTTTACGTAGACATTGAGCTCTACTTCGTGGACGTAAAAAACACATTTAAAGCTAAAAATGAATTTAACATAAATTGAACAAAATCATTATGTGGAAATTTGAAGGTAAAGGTGGGTGATGATGGGTGTAAATGAGTGTGAGCAGGCCTGGAAGGGTCTCCATTGAAGTGAGAGGTGACTAAAGGAATCTTCCTATCCGGGCACTGTGTTCCAATTGACTGACGATGATTAAACAAACTATGAATTCTGGGAGTTGTAGTCCTGGCTCACTTCAGTTGAACCAAGAGCAAACTGAATGCTGTTTGTAGGCGGCATGATGGCCTTATGACTGTGGCTACGAGAAGTGACTGCAGATGGACAATGCTTTAGCGATTGGCCTAGGAAGACACAATTGACGGCTAACTGACACACAGGCCTCTCCCACGTTTTGAGCTCACTTTGACCTCTCTTAGCTATAGAAGGTTTACTCTAGAATTGGAGCCAAGCGTATGGGGACTGAAGGGTTTTGACCAGGGCTTTAAGTGGGCCGAGTCTCACAATCCATTGTTGCTGCTTACTAATCTTATACAACTTACAACCATTGACAAAGCCAATAATCCTGACTTGAAGGTGTGATGTTACATGTATCATATATCTGAATGCAACGACAGAAACAGCAAAATACAAGTCGGGCGGCACACCAGGCTAAACACAGATTTTTAGCTTATTTGTTTTTAAGCCACAGCCTTTATTACATTGACCACGCCCCTTTGAGAGACCCCTCCCCCCAGTTTTTTCATCCCATTTAAAGCCCTGGTTTTGACTCAGCTGAGATGCGTTCTGTTTCTACAGGTTTGAGGCAGGTGCAAACTTTGCAGAATTAGTTTCATTTTGGGTGCTAGCTGTTGGACTTTTTGTGGTGAAGAGGGTTTGTTTTTTGAGTGTTTGTCGTTCTTTGGGTGTTTTTTGTGTTGAATGGGGGCGTTTTCTAGGGTGGGTTTGTGCCGCTTGGGTAGTGTGGGAGCCCTGCAAGTTGGCTGCTCTGGAGAGTATTTGAGCCTGGCTAGGGTAAGATGAGCAAAATATTTACAATTCATCAATTCCGACATACATACAGAAGATCACTCTGCCTATTGCAGAATTTCAAAATCCTCCATATGTTCCTGCTTGACTCCAATTGTTACAGCTAGTAAATGCTTTCAAGAGAACAAGGTACCTTTGTAGGATGTCCTCGTGGTGGGAGGACCCGCTGGGAGGTGCTACCTTGATCCAGGTGGATAAAGGTTTTAACAAACAACACTGGGAGAGTGGGTGTTTGACTGACTGCGTGGGTGGGCAGTAGAGTGACTATTATTTGCAGAGAGGAAGATCTACTGCTGGATGTATAGTACGTGATGCATTTACTTAGCAAGTCATTGCAACAACTTGCCCTAGGCGCGTGTTGGACTTAGAAATAGTATTAATTACTATTCCTACTCCAGTTTGCACAACAGTAGGGCAGGTGTTGGAATTCATTTGCAATACCTGAGCACCCCCAGTGCAAGTTGTTGGAATGACTTGCGATGTACTTGCATCGCATGCTAACAACGCGGTCGTTGTAACAACCGCATTGTAATGGTAGCGCGATGCAATGACAGCGTTGTAAACGCTGTTTCCCAGCAGACCAGCCCTTCAGGCACTTCCTGACTGCTGAATACATCCGCATGACCCTGCTGTCACCTAGTGCATTTAGGTGCTGTTGAATCTCCCTCATTGTTCTTCAGTCTTCAACCACCTGTGAATCCTTCATTGGGTTCTCATTCAGAAGAGTGCAACCTTTAAACTGCTCTTTCACACTCATAAATCTCTTCACAGCCTAGACTTCTCCTACCTTGGCATTAAAATCCACTTTTACACTCTGTCTAAACATCTTCGCTCCGCTTTACTCTTGTTAGCCCTCACACCACATATCTCCTATTCCATATCTGCGAGTCACTCCTTTTACTATCTTACCCCCAAAGCCTGCAACAAGCTTCCTTTAACCATCCGCTCTGCCTTTTCACTGCAGGACTATAGGAAAAATCTAAAAACGTGTTTATTCCATTCCTATTTATTTATTATTTTTTTTATAGCGCAAACATGATCCACAAGTATAAGAGCACTGAACATTGTAAGATAAGGAAAAAAATAGTGAGTTACATGTTGGAAGAATAGGGCCACTGGGCCCAACAGGAGGCTGCAAATATGTGTTTCTAATAAGATTAGTGAACTCCTCATTGCTATAGCTTATCATCACTGATATACTTATAATATTCATTGCATTAAGTATCTTTCAAAAAGTAGATACTTCCTATTCTTCTTGAAAGCCATTAAGAAGGTTTTTTTTTGTATCTCCCATTGTAGAGAGTTCCATATTCTTGGTCTGCTACTGTGAAGGAGAGTAAGATCTAATTTTTTTTTTAATTTGGGTGGTTCCAGAAGTAAAAACTGAGAGCTTCTCAGTAAGCGCTGCCCCGAGTGGTCTAGATTTTCCGCATTGGGTATTTTGGAGTTCCATTGTGTAGCACTATATGTGTGACACATGTTAGCTATAGCGTGTTTGAATAGGAAGTCAATTGACTGTGAACAGGGAGGGACAGATTTGACTGTGGTGGCTTGTTTGCATTATTAGTCTTGTGGCCACATTGAGCAGAGCTCTTAGTTGAGCTATCTTATGTTCCCTAAAAATAAATCTCTTGGCCAAACTCGCTGCATCTTTGCCTGGATATCCCTGGGGGTGATATGTGCATGTAACAAAAATAAATAACATAACATAACATGGGATGGGAGCCAAGTTTAGAAACATTTTGGTGGGGGAGCTCTGATCATATGAGCAGCTTCATTTTTTTTCTCCCTAGCAGCCTGATGCCACAAGAACAGACCTGGAAATGAGTGCACGCTATCAACCCCCTGAACTGTGCATCAACAATTCACTTAATACGCTTATACCACACCACAAAACATGGAAAATGTTTAAAACTAGACCTGGGTGGAATTTCAATTATGCCAGAGTAATTTAGGTGTAAAATCAGTAATTCTGCATCACTCTTTGCAACGGTAGTACCAATACTAATGTAATTATGCCTGCTCTCGTTATTAACAATAATTTGGAGGGAAATCCTATCTTGAGAGCACAGGTAGCCGTGATCGTTAGCAGTATTTCTTAGGGCAAAATGCATCCTCACGACCATTATGGCCCCACAGTGTATTTTGCCCCAAGAAAATAACTCTAAATGCCAGGAGTCAGTTGGCGGAAATCCTACTCCATGAGCATATTTAGTGGGTGTGGGCAGCTACATGCACTCACCACTCATGGTCCCTTAAATAGCACTACTTATTGCCACAAAATGAACCTCACATTCATTCTGGATGGGAGGGTTCATGCATTTTTGCACTAAGAAAATAGCTGTAAATGCAGAATTACTCTTCATGCAGAATTCGGCACATACTCGCTCAATTTTTTAATAGTGCAGCGACACGGAATTACACAAGTTGAGCCCAATGCAGGTTAGTGCAGGCAAAGCACAATAATCCCTTCTCACAGGCATTTAGGGTGCAATGATCACTTCTCAGAGACATTTATGGCACAAAGAATACTTCTCATAGACATTTACGTCACGACTCTAGCAAACTATTCAATGTAATGAGTATATTCATACATTCTTCGCTTTACAAGTAATATATGTATGCAATATATCAGTCCATAGATGAACTACCCATTCATGTGCATTTATAAATATTTAATCACACTTATTGTGTGAAATTAAGCACAGATTAAGGAATGGAAAGATTTTTTTGGGCACTATGGGCCATATGTATCATACAAATTCGCATTCGCAAAGGTCGAAATTCGCAGAATTTCGGCCTTTGCGAATGCGAATTTGCTAAATCGGATGTATGAATGAAAATACGGTGCAAAATAAGGAATCGCAAAATTTGCAATTCCTTATTTTGCAATTGCATTTAAGGAATCCTTAAATGCAATGTATGAAGCTAAAAAAAATTGCTAATTGTTCCTAAGGAATCACAAATTACCACCAACTTCAAGTTGGTGGTAATTTGCGAATTTCTTGAAAAATGCCGATTTTTGCATTTTTCTAAGTGCCATGTGACGCACATACATGCCCTTAGGGCATGTATGTGCACCACATGTGCACCCATACTTATTTCAGGGGTGCAACAGGGTGTCCTTTGGACACCCCTGCACCCTTGAAATTATTCTCAAGTCAAGTCAAGTCAAAATTATGTTTATTATGACCGTAGTCTTTAAACAAACAAGCAGTGAGCATAACACACTAAGGGGGGTGTATACAGTAAAACCTATACTTATTTTAAAAAAAGTTATTCTTTAAAACAATTCTACATTTCATTTCCAAAAATACAAAGTCCAGTTATAAAATACTAGTCACCAATAAAAGTTACAAATGCCTTAAAACGTGTTGTAAAAATTTAAAAACCTATTCACTTTTCTTACCATCCTAACAGTTTCGGTCAATAAAACTTCATACAGAACTACATTTTTCCCTTGGTTCTCAGTACACTCTGGGTCACCTTTAAAAATTTCCCTAGGGCAATTGCGATGTCAATGAAGGGTACTTCTGTTAGGAGGCTGGCTGCCTGCGTCCTTGTTTTAATTCCATATTTTAGGAAAACTGGGCGCAGCCATAGTTTTCTCTGCTCAAGGAGAAACAGGCAGTCCAACAGAATATGCAGCCAGTCACCCTTAGTTCTCAGGTTACACTTGCAGCGGCCTTCTTGATCTAGGAATGTGCCTTTGAGCTCTTTATTTATTATCCACGGGTTAATCCCAATTCGACACCTCAGGATCTCTTGCCTAAACCCGCGGTATGGTAGTCTATCAAGGTAGGGGAACCAGTTTCCGTTGGGCCAAGCCTTTAGCATATGCGCCACTGATTTTTTATTTGTTAAATAGCCTAAATCAATCGCTTTAGAAACTTCATTCCCCCTTTGTTTCAGCTCCCCTTTGGTACTTAGGACCTGCAGCGTTTCCTGGTCCCAATCGATCTCAAGTGAGTTGCAGATTCCTTTCAACTTGTCCCTGCAGACTTTTGCCCATTTTAGCTCACTTCTCAGTATTTCATTGCGACACCAATATGCGACTTTTTGGCTCTCGGGGTCTGCCAATCTCTTCCAGAATCTAATCACGGCCATCTGGGTTTGTATTTTCCAGGATTTTGAGGCTATTTCTAACCTGATGGCTTGTGTCATCGAAGATTGAGGAAGGGATAAGAGTCTTTTTAAGCAATTTCCCTCTATCACGTCCCAGGACCCCTTACCGCTCAAATAAAGGATCTCTGCGCCATATAAAATTTGAGAAGGTATCATTGCTTCGAAGGCTCTCAGCATAGGTCGGTGTGACATCTCTCCATATACCCCATTAAACCTTTTTAACCCACATATGGAGGAGAGTGCCTTAGCTTTTTGGGTATCCAGATGGGAGTTCCAATTTAAAGCTCTATCGAACCACAAACCCAGATATCGATATTCATTAACAGTCTCCAGTTTGAGGTCGCCTATATACCAGGAAAATTTACTTATCTTTTTCCCGAAGCATAGGGTTTTAGTTTTGTCTAAATTGATTGTTAGGAATTTTCTGTCACAATATATTTTGAAGGCGTTAAGCTTCCTTTGTAGGCCCCTTTCGGTCTGGTCTACTATCACCAGATCGTCTGCGTACAATAGGCAGGGTATTTTATTGCCATCCATTTTGGGGCTGGCGCTGCCCTCCACCTCTAAATGTGCCGAGAGATCTGACAGGAAGATTGAAAAGAGCTGTGGGGCCAACACACAGCCTTGTCTTAATCCATTCTCTCTGGGTATTTTTGGTGTTAAGGATCCGACCTTGTCCTTAATTACTTGCCCCCAGTTTTCCCTGTGGAGTTCTTTTATTATAGTGAGTAGATCATTGGGAATCTTCAGCCTCTCTAATAACTCCCATAGGCAGGCCCGATCCACCGAATCAAAGGCAGCTCTGAAGTCGACAAAACAGAAGCATAATTTGCCATTCTGTTCTGTCGACTTCTTCGCCATCGCCCATAGTGCAAATCCGTGGTCTATTGTAGAATGGCCTGCTCTAAATCCCCCCTGTTCTGTGGGTATTATTTGAAACTCATCTACCCATACATTCAATTGTTTCAACAAAATTTTAGAGAACACTTTTTGAAATTATTCTCAATTTGCGTTTAGCAAATTGCGAATCGCAAATTGAGAATAAATTCCCATTCCTTCCTATGGGCCAGGAGGCCCATAGAAATGAATGGGAAAGTATTCCTTAATTGCGAATTCGCAATTTGCAAATTTGCAATTAAGGAATATCAAAAAATCGCTAAAAAACTGCGATTTTCTTGATACATACCAATTAGCGATTCTGAAATAGCGATTTCTTAAAAAGCGCTATTACAGAATCGCTAATTGGTATCTTGATACATATGGCCCTATGCTCTCTGGCGCTTATTTTTCATATTTGGAAATTGAGTTGTTTAAGTTTTAACAAATCAACTCAAAGGCAATTAGTGTGATAATCGGGTCAGGAGGAATAAGGGCAGTCAGTACAGCCTCCTATCTATTCACATCAATAAACGTCAGCACTGACTGCCTCTAATTTGTAGGGAGAAACACAATAAAGCAGAGGACACGGGATGAGGGGACTTTCACTGTTTAAGGACAGAAGCCCTCACCCACCCAGTGAGTGGCATGCCTCATCATTGTGCCTCTCTTGGCACCTTTCCTATGGATTTAGGTGCAATCTACTACCCATTCAGCCATTTAATCCTATTGAAAGCTTGGAGGAATTTTGTGATTGATATGTCGCCATGCCACTCATCCGGTTTTTCTCGGTGCAAGGGTCACACACCTGATGTTTGTCTGGGATGTCGGGAGTCCACTTCGATCATCTTTAATTCGGGCCAACAGAGTTTGTGGCATCCACTATGTTGGAGTTTGTAGGTCAAGACTCTACCGTAGTCTGTGCCTCAGCGTGATGGCATCTCCAAACATGAAGGGGAAACACCTTTCCAGACATACATCTAATGCAGGTTGGACCTAGTCATATTAGTAATTCAATTGCACTATTCATAGCAGAGAGTGCGACCCCGGTCCTGATGAATACCACTAAAGCTTTGTTAAAGGGTTTACTTGGCAGAAACATGTCAACCTCCACTAGTGATTAGAATATCCCCCATTGCTCTTTTAATACTGCTGCTGGGGGATTCAATAACATTAGTTACTCCACCCAGTAGGTTGTTTTAGTACATACACCTTTATTCCCCTCTGCACATGACTCTCACACTAAGAAAATCAAAGTAGTGCCATAGTGGCATACCCACACAATAAACTACAAATTGTTTCGTCGGGTAGAACAATTGCTTTAAACTTGTGTGGTATTAATAATGCAAAAACAAATCTAGTAAATGTCTTTGTAGATTTCAGGATTGAACATCAATGACAAGAAATATTTGACATAAAATTTAATTTTTACTTTTTTTCTGTAAATCATATATGGCTGTCAAAATTCAATAAGCATCAAATGACTTCAGTGACAAAAAGTACAGTGAATAAAGTGACACAGTGATGTAGGTGGCTGGGTGAAGCTTATACATAAGCGATACGAGATATGCAACTAAGTACATAATATACAAAAAGACAATTGCAGCATGGAGCCTGTCCTTTTCAATTCTAAATATAGTGTTTCCAGTGCACATTAATTAGACTTTTTCATTCTTGGAGGCAGGAGCCCTAATGGACATAGACCGAAAAGTACATCGACGTTTCAACCCAGACAAGTGCGCAATTAGATAAGCATCATGGCGGGTCTTCTTCAGGACGAGCAGACAACAGGGAAAGGCAGCCAATTTCAAAACAGTTAAACACTCCGATGGGGAGGTGAGAGTTAAAAAATTAATTAAAATTCACCATGTGGTAATGGTCAAGGAGACTCCAGTGGTGAGATTAATTAACTGAGGGCACAGAATTGGAAGTACGTGGACTTACCATGCATTATATCGTGAGGAGAAACCACTGAGAAGGTTGGAGTCTCCATGGAATAAATCAGAGAGGCTGAGAGGTTGTTTTATTGCATACACCTTTATTCCCTCTGCACATGACTCTCACACTTAAAGAAAACAAAGTAGTGCCACAGAGGCATATCCATCACAAAAAGGTCCCCATAAGAATGAATTGGTAGTAGTTTGCACCTAAATACATAGGAACAGCCCTACTGGGTGGGTGAGGGCTTCCGTGGTTAAACAGTAAACATCCCCTCCCCTGGTATTCTGTGTTTTATTGTGTTTCTCCCTACACATTGCAGGCAGTCTGTTCTTATGTGTATTCATTCTGCATGAAACACAACAGAACTTTCATTTACAATTTTTTTTAAGGCAAAGGGATTAGGCGTAATCCTGGTTGCTAAATTAAAAAGTTCACGTGCAATTAAAAACCAACATGGCCTAAGTATTTTAAAGAGCTAAGCTCTTGGTGCTAACGCTCAGACATGAGTGATAGACGTCTTTCGATTCCAGGCATGTCTGTGGCTTTAGTCTGGTGAATGTCCCCATTAACACCGCTACACAGGCTCTAGACAAAAGCTCATTCAGCTTGAGTGTGGAGTTGTTGCCTAGATACTTCTTTCCCAGTTCTCCTCGTCCATGTCAGGCCAGGATTAACAATGTGGATGACTAGCCCCCACTTTGGTAACCCTGACCGGCCTCCAAAGTCTCTAAACATGAAGGGTTTGAGCCCCACAGGCCACACAGATAGTCAGAGTAATGATGGGATGGACTTGCTATCGGTGTGTTGAAGCTGACCAACACATTCGAGAATTCTTGCTTGTGTTGTGTCCTCTTTTGTGGCTGTTACTTGCATCCTAAAATGATGGGTGATGGTCCAAAAATGTGCAACACTTGTTGGTCTGTTGCAACAATGGTCTTTGATGTAGCTAGACATGCTGCTGCCGCAGCTGAACTCTTAAAGGTGCTCAGGAAAGCTATGTCTCGCGTGCCCTTTACGTGCCCTTGACAGCTTTGCCCTGAAAGACATGTCATATGGGATGAAGTTCAGGGTCGAAGCCAGCATTCATTGACATCTGGGTGCACAACCACGTGCCCTGTAGCCCCGGCTGTCATCCTCGTCCTTCCAATTAAGTCTATGATCCTCAGAATCCACGCTGGATGTCTGCTAGATGAAAGTTCCCCTCCAGTTCATCCCTGGCAGGCGTCCTTGCAATCTTTCAAGATGGCCGCTCTACTGCAGAGCGCGTCTCCACACCCCGCCTTGACTCCTTTCATTGCAGAAGCAAGCTTCTAACCTTGGGGTTGAATGTCCATCTGGGTGGGGGGTCTTTCCAATTCAGCCCCTTGAGGGAATGTCTCTATTATCTGTGTGGATGTAGTGCCATCATAAAGAACAGGCAAGATAAAAGCCTGGTTGGGATCCATGACATGCTGTGAAACAGGCCTAACTCAGAATATTAAGCAGCTGAGTCATCAGCCTGTGGTCTTGGACAGCAGGGGGAGCCACTACCAAAAGATGCCTTTTTCATTTGGTCTCTGTGCTCTTTGACTTCCATTTAGTAACATTATTTTGCAAAATATTAACAAGCCATTCTTAACGCTGCACCTGTTGCTCTGTGATGCTTTATATTCAGTGGAGGCCGCTACTTAATGGGGGTGGGAGGGAGGAGTAGGTGGCAGGGTGTCGGAGTAAATGGAAACATTTTTTAAAAAGCACTTACCTGCAGGCCGGCTGCCACCTCTTGGTCCTCTTTGGCTCCTCGGTCGACTCCAGGAGCAGAAAGCAGGAACCTGGAAGCACACATGATCCCAGCCTCCCCTAACCAATCATGATGCTGCCTTCAGCAGCGCTGTAATTGGTCTGAGTGCCGTAGTTCGACGCTCAGAGAGGGACTGGGAGGCTATGCATGTTATCCACCAATGCTGTACAATACAGCTGGTGGAGAACATGCAAAGTGCACATGACTGTTAGGCTGGCCCAAGATGGCCGACCAAACCGTCAAGCACTCTTAGAGCATGCTCACAACTCCTCCCACTCACCCCTGCTCTGGCCAGCCCAGCCCCACCTTGCACCTAGGCAGGAACAGAAAAATAAAATAATAATATTGCATTATTATCTTTTTATTTTTCCTTTTTAAACTTCTTGCTGAGCAGTGGGGAGATGCTCCTCCGCCTTAGCTGAGGAGCCTCTGCTGTTTATATTAGATTGACGTTTCCTCTTTCTCTAAGGTGATGAAAATCCTTTCATCAACCATGGTGAGGGCAAGAAGAGATTCAAAGGAATCACTGCCCAGAAGTGTGTGGCACTGTCTGTAGCCACACGCCAGTCATAGGGTTTTCCGAGGACAGAACATGTCTAACCTGCCTCTTTTTGGAGAGGAGGCTCTGAATGTTCATCTCTTCAGAGAACACGACATCTCCACAATAGGATTCACCACCAAGCACATCCGGCTTCATTGTAAACTGTCTTGAATTGTAATTGTAATTGCATTTATGTTGGACTTACTACCCCTGACGAGACGTCAAAGTGATTTTTCTGCAATTAGCACGCTACTCCTGAACCCATATAGGATTAGTGGTGAATTAGTATAGTGAAATAGGAAAGTAATTTGAGTGGTGGATATGTTCGTTATTTGGATTGAGAAAGATAGAAGAGGGAAAAGGTTTGTATTTATGTATATTTATATAGTGCTTGCTGTCCCAGATGGGGTGTTGAAGCGCTTTTTTGGCACGTTGCACACTACTCCAGAACCCATTAAGAATTAGTAGTGAATTAATATAGTGACATATGAAAGTAATTTGAGTGGTGGATATGTTAGTCAGTTATTCGGATTAAGAAGGATAGCCGAGGGATAGAAGAAGGAAAACGATTTGCATTTATATAGAGCTAGGTACCCCTGATGAGGTGTTGAAGCGCTTTTTCAGCAAGTAGCACACTACTCCGGAACCCATAAAGAATTAGGGGTGAATTAGTATAGTGAAATATGAAAGTAATTTGAGTGGTGGATGTGATAGTTAGTTATTTGGATTGAGAACTATAGAAGAGGGAAAAAGTTTGCTTTTATATAGCGCTTGCTGCCCCTGATGAGGTGTTTAAGTGGTTTTTCGGTGAGTAGTATGCTACTCCGGAACCCATAAAAGATTAGTGGTGAATTAGTATAGTGAAATATGAAAGTAATTTGAGTGGTGGATACTTTAGTCAGTTATTTGGATTGAATAGGAAAGTGGGGAGATAGAAGAGGGAAAAAGGTTTGTATTTATATAGTGCTTGCTACCCCTGATAGGGAGTTGAAGTGCTTTTTCAACGAGTAGCACACTTCTCCGGAACCCATAAAGAATTAGTGGTGAATTAGTTTTTGTGAAATATGAAAGTAATTTGAGTGGTGGATATGTTAGTCTGTTATTTGGATTGAAAAGGATAGTGGAGGGATAGAAGAGGGAAGTGATTAGAAAGGCTTGCTTTGGGGGGAATCGGAAAAGTAAATGAGGTGTGAGATGATCCAAGGAGGGGTAGAGTAGGGAAGAGTCTAGAAAGGGTAATTTTGGGATCATGGTAGTGATATGGGGTTTGGGATAAATGAGAGCGGGGAGGTATAGGATAGATTGATAAAGGTATAGGGTGAGAAATAGGGTAGTGCACTGGAAAGAGTAGTAGAAAGAAGTTTGAGATGAGTCAGAAAGCTGAGGTAGAGGATATATTGAGAGAGGTATAGGGTGAGATAGGGTAGTGCATTTGAAATGCTGAATTAGAAGAAAAGTAATGAATATATAGATCCATAAGTACATGGAAGGTATATAGATGTGTAAAGGAAGGTAGTATGTGTTGATTGAAGAAGCTTTTTAGTAAACTCCAGCTTTCAAGTGTTGTTGTACTTTAAATTAATGTAATTATTTATTTATTTTTATATCTTTTTTTGTAATTCAATAGTGGAGCAATTGTAGATAAATAGTTATGATAAAACATGTAGGTATTATGCAATCATGTATATACATGTTAAAAACAGAATAATGTAACTATCAGTAATATGTACTTTTGTTAAGCAGAAGTAACAAATATCTATTTTTTTTAACCCAAATTATTCTACACGTTTATAGAAAGTAATGCACATATACAGGTACATATCTATAATACAAATAAATGCTTATAGAGAGACGGATATGCTGTATATTTATGTTTGAGTATGGTGCTTATGTGGGGGAGAGCCAATCATTGAGTAGTCTTCTGAAGATAAAGTGGTTATCCCTGGATCTTATGTTGGGGGGTAAAGAGTTCCATAGTTTGGCTGCTTGAACAGAGAAGGATGTGCCACCCATTGTTTTTCCTTGTACCTTGGGATTTTGGATAGGAGTGCACAATAAATTGACTGGGGCAGAGGGTAAAACACAGTCACTCATATGGAGTGCTGGGAACACAAAATACATTGTCCTATAAACAGAAGCAGTGGAAGGGCACAAGTACTTGATCTATTCTTGGGGGGAGGGGCAAACACAAGAAGAGGACGTGACACAGGCATGGTTAATAAATAAGAGCAAAAGAAATGAGTGATGCAGAATCAAGCCAATGAAAACATATAAGTCTATAAGCCTACTATGTGTAAACATGTCTCGAAGAGTCAGCGCATGTGCTATCTAGCCGAGACCTTAAAACTAAATACACATGTGCACATATACATTCATATATAAATCCAGATTGGGGCATGGGTGTGGGAAGTCCACAAGTACAGACCTTAATCTTTTCAGGTACGAGTAAACCTCAGTTAAATTTCTAGTACAGGTAACACCAATCAGGCTTTTTTTAAGTTGTTCCTACTGCATACCTTGCTGATTTACAAATTGGTGCCTCTCTGTATTTCAAATGCATCAGTAGAGTATCCAACATTATCCGGCATGTTTTTATTTTCCCCAGAATACAAAGCGCTCACAAATGCCAGATGGAAAATGCTTTAATTTCACAATGTCCTCTTTAATTAAATGTATGTAATTTATTTTATTTTGCCTATTTTTATATTCTCAATGTTTCTCTTAGCAAAACCTATTGAGTTCCCTTTTTAAGGAAAGATAAAGAATTTTCCTTAACATCACTCATCTTCTCCAGGTTTGGAAACAAAATCATAACTCAAGATCTTTCCACTTCCACTGCTCTGTTGCTATTTAGCGATGTCCGCGCTCTACGGTTCCCACACATGCATACAGGAGGAAGCGGTCTTTGAAGCGTAGGTATGAGCGGTAGGGGCAGTGGGGCTGGGGGAGGGGGGGTTTTGACGGACGATGACGAGGGAAAAATAAATAAATAACCTTCCCTCGTCATCGCCCATCCCCCACTCAGCTGCACTGCCCACTGCTCTTACCTACACAGGCCGCGGCTGGTCTTTGACTCAGCAACAAGAAGGTGAAGGCTACCTAAGGGGTGTAACGCTAGCATCTGCAGCCCCTGTGGCAATCCTTCAGGAGCACCCCTATGTTGTAGGGCACCCCCCACTCAACACGAGGCCAATGAATACCTGTGAGAATGGGAGATCCTGTGGCCCCTCTTCACATTCTACAGGAGGGCCCATCAGTTTTCGTCACACCACTCGACTGTGTGTAGATCAAAACTGTAAATGCCCTCGGGCTTCTTGACCAGCCCCTGGCGCCACCCATTCGTCACTTTTCCCGTGTTAAAAATGAAGCAAAAGTGGTGCAAAGGGCTTGTAAATCTGCTCCCCGGTGTTTTACATGTTGAGCTCTTTTATAATTAGCATCTGTCCTCGGTGTCTGAAAGGTTATCTGGGCAAACATATTTATTACTAAAAAAGGCATAATGTGTTTATTTTTCTTTTGATTGGTGTGACTCGTTAGCAGGAGTTTTTACTGTGGTTCCAATTCCTCGGATAAATTGGAGGGACCACATTTTTACACCGCATGTTTAATCCTTAATCCCTGCTACCACCACTCTGTAAAGTGATGTGTGTGGTGATTTATCACTGTGGAAGAAGAGGGCTGGTGTGCCCTGATTCAGAAGAGGTGGGAGTCGGTTTATTCTTAAGCAAAAAAAGGAAAACCAGTAATGACCTCTTGAACAGAACAGACAAAATAGCTGAATTAATTCTGGGGGCTGCTTGATGATAACCAGTCTTTTTAGGCCTCAGAAGGATGTCTGGCTAAATTGAACCCCCACCCCATTTAAAAAAAAGAAACTTTGACCTGCAGGTTACAACACGTCTCTGCAGTGGGCACTAGCTCACTGAGCTACCTCACCAGGTCTACTGCTATGCCTTAAAATAAACGTTATTTGTTATATGAAGCAGAAGTGACCTGCCCAAGGTCACACAGACTATTACAAATACAGTCCGAACTTGGCCTAGCAAAAGAAAAAACAACAACATAGTGGGCTGCCTTCTGGTCAGCAACTAAACCCCTGACTGCTCAGTGGAGTAAAGCGCCAACTGCAGAGATTTGAGCAACACAGAAGAGTCCCTTTAAGACTTGAGCTGTTGGTTATGCCACTCCAACTTTATACAACGAACAACAACTAGCACTACCTCCCGTCCCTGCCCTCTTAACCAATGAGGCTCCCTTGCCTCCCACAGACACCTCCCTTCTTTAGATAACAAGCATTTGCAATGCAATAGGTGTTGCATTTACACAAGTTTAAGCTATTGGCATTGTAAATGACATTGCCTTTTATCAATGTTTTTAAAAGGAAAACAAACATAAGAGGCAATGTCTATAGCTCAGACGTGCGTAAATGTGAGACCTATTGTATTGCAAGTGCTTGTTAGATTAGAGAGTAGAAATGCTCTCTTTCGGCCTGTGGGGCAGATTAATTAACTAAACAAGCCCGGCCGCTAAAGTGAAAGCGGACCGGGCTGCAAATAAAAAAAAAATTGTGCTTACCGACTTATGAAGGAGACCGTGTTACACCACAAGTAAAAGATCCAGTCCTCATGGGAGGTAACAAATGGCGAAAGGGTGGTAACAAGGAGGGACTATCACGCCTCATTATCAATCGGAAGCCAGCATTTACCAAGGACAATGACACCAGCCAATAAAAAATATGGGCGGAGAGAATGCAAGGCTTTCACAGCATACTCGTCTACTGCATGCCTTGCAGAGCAAGCAGTGCATGCGGGCTGCCGCTAGGCTCAACCTAAAAAACCCACACTGCCCCCTCCTTGCCCTGTAGCTAAACAAGCCAAGCCAGACAGACCCTCATGTGTTCCATACTGGGAGGGACCTTAAAGGAAAGTGAGGAAGTAGGACTAGGAGTAAGGCCATTATCAGTTAGTTATGGACGCATAACCATTGACGGGCAGGGGCAGTAGCTGTTGGGCTATCTGAAACCCATCGAAGGAGCGGCCTGATAAAAGGCTGGAGGGGATGTGGCATACCGGCCAGAGCTGCCACCTTTGAAACTGGTGAAGCCGGTTCAATTTTGGCATCAGCTCAACATCCTGTGATTCTGAACAAATCACTTAGGGCCATATTATCAAGAAAGGGCGATACATTATCGCCGCTTTTATCAGCAGGAAACTGCAGCTAAAGCGGCAATAACGGGCTTGGTAATATGCCCTTGTGAATTCCCATAGAGGCCCAGGTTAACACCAGAATCTGGTCTTCTATGGGAATTCACAAGGACATATTATCAAGCCCATGATCGCCGCTTTAGCGGCAGTTTCCTGCCGATAAAACCGGCAATAATGTATCGCTCTTTCTTGATAATATGACCCCTAGTCCCCCCATGCTTACAAAGAAAAATAAAAAATGAATGTGTCCTTGTGTAATGTAACTGGTGGTCATGTAAAGCGCTCCAATACCTTTGGGTCGAGTTTGTGCTATATAAAACTGCACACACACACAAAAAAAAGGCACAAACACCCCCTCTCTGTCCTTGCCTCTGTCCCTGGGCCTCTCCCTTCCATTTGCATGCACCGCTTTGGCCAGTTGTGTGCACAACATCTGCCAGTCCCATTGCACCGTCATAGCCAATTACTTGCGCTTAAGCTACCAAATTGCATAATTGCCTGTTGTTAGTTATCCAGCGCGTGTCGTGTCGAAGCAGAAGCAAATTGCCTGCAATCTCCTTCCCACCGGAGCCCGTCAGCTAAAATGCTAAACTCGAGATGTATTGCAAACAGGCCGTCCAATCAATAAGCCACCGGGAGACAGGGCAGCGTTGGCTTGTCCTTTCTTTTCAATATCAACCAAACGACCGGGGAACTCTTATTTAACGGGATCCACCTTCTAAGAGATTGCTCACAGTTAGGATCTGGTGGGGTTTCTGCCTGGAAGTTTAAATACTGGTGGTACCCACTGAACGCTTTGTGATCTTAGGCAAATTCAACTTTATGTTTTCAGTCTCACAGATGGTCAGGTGTGCACAAAGGCTGTAAGTAAAAACAGTACAATTAAAAATATCGATGCAATATTTTCACGTTGCTGCCATTTTGGGCGAACGATAACGCTGTGCGAATGACTTTTCGCAGGCACATTTTCGCGAAGTTTCCTAAATTCGCCGTTCGTGAAGCCTGCCTGCGAAGTTTCACAATTCACCTTCACTCTTGCAAAAGATTCCTCCTGACTACGAGATAATTTTTACCACTGCCCACATATAAAGATAATTTTCTATCAAACTCACAGCCACGCGGTAAACGAGTTAGTGAGATTTTTCTCTCCAAGTTATGTTTTTGCCGAAACTTTCAACCCAGAAGGACACTGCGCACGAGATGATCACTGTTTTCTGCTAAGCATATCTTATGAAGGGCCATTATTTTGCTTTTAAAGATAGAAGTGGCATACAATGTGACTAACTGCTGACTTTAATGAATATGTGCAAAACTAAATAAAAACACTTTCATGACACACTGGTAAATAATTGTAAGTGGCTGAACTAATAGGCACATGCATCAAAGGAAATTGCATTTGCAAATGGTGCGAATCGCAAAATTCGGCCGTTTGCGAATGCAATTCCCATTTTTGGGATGCAGTAACATTTTTGTAATTTTCGCAATTTAAGAAATCGCAAAATTGCGATTTCTTAAATTGCGATTGCATTTAAGGAATCTCAAATTGAGATTCCTTAAATGCAATGCATCAAACTCTAAAAATTTGCGAATTCGCAAATAAGGGGAGCAAATTACCATGAAGTTGACCTTCATGGTAATTTGCGAAAACTTTGAAAAATGCACTAAAGTGCATTTTTCAAAGTTCCATTTTACAGAAACACATGCCCTTGGGGCATGTGAGTGTGCAAAATGTACTTCTAAGCAGATTTCAGGGGTGCAACAGGGGTGTCCTTTGGACATCCCTGCACCCTTGAAATTGCATTCTTAATTTGCGAATTTCTAATGGTGAATTGCAAATTAAGAATGTCTTTCTATTCATTCCTATGGGCCTTTAGGCCCATAGGAATGGATGGGGAGGTATTCCTTAATTGCGATTCTTAATTAGAGAATCGCAATTAAGGAATTTTAAGAAATCGCTATTTTTATAGCGATTTCTTGATGCATTGCAGTTTGCGATTCCTTAATTACGATTCCTTATTTTTCCCAATTAAGGAATCGCAAAGTTCAATATTGATGCATGTGCCCATTAATGTGATCATATTCGTCGTAGTTATTGGTTAAATACTTTGGCTTTGCCCACTAGGGGCGCTAGAGCGCTGTATTTTGGCCAGGCGGTGATGACGTACGCTCCAACAAGTAGACAAACCTAGAGAGACATGAGGTTAGAGCAGTGGGTTAGGAAATATAGAATTATAGATGGGTAGCAGTGAATTACAGGGATCTTTTTCACAGAGGGAGTGATCACAAATTAATAAGAGGGAAGCTGGAGTTGTCTATGATGTCACTCAAAACCATGAGGTGAAAAACATCCCTAATATTAAATTTTTTACCCATCTATAATTTTACCTTATGTGTAGCCCCCAAAATCGTCTGCCCCTGCCTTCAACTACTGTGCGGGGGCCGAGGATAATGAGAAAGCCCTACAGAACATGCCCTCTTCCCCCAGATACAAATGTGAAAAGTAAATAGCTTATCTGCTATTCCCAAAGTCCACTGCCTTCCCTGCCCTCAACACCCCTCCTACAGCTGCCCTGTCTGCTTACAGACAGAGCTGACATGCTATCAGGGAGACCTATCACCTGGCCTCAAAGGTCTTTATGACATCACAACAGTGGGTAACCAGTTTTTATGAACTGTTGTGATGTCATAGCAAGGAGTTATGACTTTCAGAAAATGAATTAAACAAACAAGGGTGTGTGTGAGGGTGGGGCATCTCGAGACAGTTCTATTGTATTGCAACATTTATAGGAAGCTTCTTTACGTGCTAAGCCTGCTGCACCATGCAGGGTGTGTGGTTGGATGTGTGTTACTTTTGTTTGGATCCTGTGTGGGAAGCATTTCTGTGTTGGGCGTGATGACCAGCGAGGTGCGGTTATCGTGTTATGGTACACAATGCTGAACAGTGTCATGAATGGAGAAGTGTAAGAGATAGGTTCGCAGTTTATGGTTTTTAGTAAGCTGGTAGCTTTGAGCAGCTTTGCAGGTCCCTATATGGTATTTCTCATGTTCATTGTCCAGTTGAGTGGATTGCCTATTCTGAGATATTTTGTTTAAAGTTTATGGTCCTGAGCAGGCATAGGTCAAAGGGAGAAGTGATGGAGAGATCTGCTGATGTGGGCTTTATTGACATCATCCCAAATCTAATTGGCATTGTGAGATGCCAAGAAGTGGCTGTATTATGTGGCTAGTTGCAGCTGTAGTCACATCGAAAGTGTCTATCTCTGGAACTATTTAGCCCACTTGTGTCCACCTGGAGAGAGTTAAACACATTTGTGATCACCTGACCACAGGTAACACACATGCACTCACCTGAAGACGGGTACAACATCTGTGCTAGCCAGGGTGCCAACGTTTGTGAGGCACTGGGCTCGAGTACCAGCACTATTCCAGTTGAGGGGCGCATGAAAGAGCGCACCTAGGCATGCGCTCATGGGAACATGGGTGGCTGCAGCGCCACATGTGTTGAATCTTCTCAATGTAGGCGCGTTCACTTACTGCTGTTGTCACACACCATGACTTAGGAGGCTGGGACTGCTGGGGTGCTATTGCACACCCCAGGGGGCTCTCATTGTGGTGGGCAATAAAGCTTTAGCAAGCTTCGTTGTTTTAATTGAGGGGGAACGTTTGCCCATTAGCACTGGAATCCTAACATCTGCACATGAAATGCAATCTCTGTCCTTTCACAAACTCATTAATTCAACTTTGATTGCTTCTATAAATAAAGGCAACAAACAACAAAGAAAGGTGTATTTTTTAAAACTTTTTACTTAGTTGCCTAAAGGCCTATTGTCTTGTGTACCTCTTCCAGCCACTCCTAGATTTTCAGGCAGAGCAATGCAGCATTCTAGGACTTCTTGTTTTTTCCACAACATTGTAAGCAAAGGATGAAAATCCCAAAGCGGAAAGTCCAAACTTGGAAAGCGTTGCTGGCTAAAAAGCCAGGACTTCCTGAAGAAGTCATAAGATCATTAGATGTTGTATGTTTTAAATTAATTTCACAAAGTAATCTGCTACATTTTCAGTTATGATACTGCATGGCTCAGGGTTAGAAATGCAAATATAAACCCTGCCACCTGTTTTATGGAACTACACTCTTTCATTCACATCATGCATGAAAACAAGCATTGACAATGCCATTTGTTTTGACCTTTGAATGGCGATTGAGGAAAATGTTTTCACCAAGCTTCATTAACGAGCAGGATGGGAACAGCATGTGTCTCAGCAGTGGAAGTTTTTGCTACAGAACACAGAAAGACTGGAAAATTGAGAGTGTGGGTGACAAAATATGCGAGTGATGGAATCTGAGTGTGTGAGCTTGTGTCTGAGGGTGTGTGTGAGAGATAGGGTGACAGTGGGTGACAGTAGGTGTGTGCATGAGAGCGAGAGAATATGTAAATGTAAATTGATACTTGTATAGCGCACTACTCACTCGCAAGGCACTTGTACGAATACCGCTGTAGAACCCGTCCTGGCTTTCTCTGTGAGGCGTCCACTCCTGGGCACCCCCAGGGTGAATGCGTTGTGGGGGCCGTTGTGGAGATTAAGCAAGCTATTGCCCAGAGTTGCAGAGTGGGACTCGAAGATTGGAATAGGCACTGAGGCGAGAATTATCAGGTCCATGGAATTTTTTTAGCCCAAGACCCACCGAGGCAGGGAATTGAACCCTGGTCTCGGGCTAGACCTCTGCATCAGGGTCTGCCACTCTAACCATTGAGCCACACTTCTCTAGAGAGTGTGCATGAGAGCGAAAGAATGGGAGAGAGAAAGAGTTTATGTGAGAATCTGTGTGAGTGCAAAAGAGTGTGTGAGTGACTAGGTGTAAGTGAGAGATGGGAGTGCATGTGAGTGGGCGTGTATGTGTTTGTTACACTAGCGAGAGCGTTGCTAACTCTACTATAATCAAGAACGGTAGAGTTATGCTGGAGAGGAGCACCAAATGATGCGGCAGAGTTGACTTTGGGCCTCATTTAGATCTTGGCAGACGGGTTACTCTGTCACAACTGTGACGGATATCCTGTCCGCTGAAATATTAATGTCGTATAATATAATGGGGTTTACATTTGAGTGGATGGGATATCCATCACGGCCAAGAATGAAATCAGGACCTAAATTATCTGGTAAGTGAAGGCAAACTTTGTAGCAAAATGCAGCACATTTTATGATAGTATTACTTCCTTATTTTGTATTTTTTTTATATGGTAATACTGCTGGGCAAATATGTCACCTCATTAGTACCAGTTTAACAACCAAATACAGAAGTAAGCAACTGAAAGATGACCAGTTAACCTTTGAAAAGGATTTTCCAACATGCATGGACATATATTAGTAACCTTTGACCAATTGAGCTAGAAATAATTTGTTTTTGCTCAAATCTGCAGATTATGCAGCAGATGATGGACTAATTGGCAAACACAGCAAATGATGTGAAAAAACTGAGATAGCAGAATCTCGTAATTCCAGTGGCCGTGACCATAATGGAAGAAACTCTTAGCTTATTTGGGAGAGCAGAGCACTCATGTCATACGAGTGGGAGGTGTTTCCAATGCAAAATGCATGCCCCATCATACTGGAAGTCATTCTTGTCATATGGGGGCACCCACGGCAGAATGGTGATGCTAACATATTGGAGGTAATTCTTGACACAAGAGAGGGCATCCATTTAATCAGTAGGTTTCAATCAGTCAGTAGATTTGTACAGCACCTATTGTCATTCGTGATTGTATGCATGGAACGGGAACACCAATGGAAAAATACTGGCCTTATATATGAGGGAGGGCGGGCAGTTCTTACTTTGGGGATCTTAATGGGTACTGAGTGTATATGGAAGGGCATAATGGCAACATTCTGGCACTGGATAATTGTATGTGATTCTTGGTATAAGGAGAATGCACTATTTAAGCACATTAGTTTCAAAAGTTTCTTGCTGGGAATAGAGAACATTCCTCACGCCGTAGCACTGCTAAGAAAGGTCCTCGCTCACTCCCTTCACTCATTGGAATTCAGGAAACTATTACTTCCAACCATTTCAAGGCTTAGCAGCCACCACTGATTAGCAGAGAAGGCAGAGCATGTCCAGAGAGGCAGCAGACATGGGCACTAAAATTAACAGAATTGCACACACTTAGAATGGACAACATTGCATACATTTCACAAGCAGATGAGCCTGCTACCCGTCCTATCTACAATTCTTCCCAGTTTATATTCAAGATTGGGTCATGTGACATTGGCCCCAGCAGTAATTTTAATGCATTGGCTTCCAGGCTACTAGCGACAAAATATGTCTAAAAATCTGTGTTTGACTTGAATTATTTGGCATATGTGTGCCTACCTTAAGTTAGGGGCCACAGCCGTGCCCACCTCGATGCAAGTATTACACACATACTTTAATGGAAAGATTTGCCAGTTTTTCACTCAGAGACTGGTACCACATTCATGGTCATTTCCATGAAAGCATCACACACATGCTCGCCTAGAGGCAGGCAGGCCACTGTTCTCACCTTACGTAAAGTGCACACTCTGACTGTGGGGACAAATTGCCATTGGAGTTCAGGGCCACCAGTTTCCACGTGGACACCCGGCTATGGATCTTCTGTTGTAGCTGGTCTTAGGGCAGGACATCCGGTGTGCGATGAATGTATGGTGCTGCGTTAGTTTCCTGCTGCACGTAGAGGTATTCACAGTCCTGACTTGCATAGAAATCTAATAACTAGCTCTGCTGCTGTCTGACGTCCTACCCTTCTAGGGTGGGACGACCACCCGCAGAGAAAAAAAGTTAAACTTTGTGTCAATAATGTTTGGAAATGTTGCACCTGTGAATAATGCCCCCACCTGAGCAAGGCCTCCCAGCAGCACTTAGCTGAAAGAAAAGGTGTCATGAATCTCCAAACTTAGCACATTGGGGTGGAGGTACCACTGGGCAATGCATGTATTAGAAATCCTTTACAATGTTGTCTTTGTTCCCTTTCACTTTTATTGGAGATTCTGGCTTCCACATAGAATCTCATAAACACCACTGCAGGAGAGCAACATGATGGAGCGAGCTGGGGGACAAATGGAACGTGGTAGAATGAGCGGAATGAAGAGAGGGCTGGAGACAGTGGTGGGCAGAAGGCTGGGTAGATGGATGGGTGGCTAGGTGGATGGATGAGTCTATTGATGGATCGATGGAAACAAGTGCGGATGGGTGGGTGGTTGGAGAGAAAAGAGAGTGAATGTCAAGGAGGATGGATAGAGAAAGGAAAGCAGATGGATGGATGGATGGCCATAATCTTTCAGGAATTAGGTGTAAAAGGCACAATTTAGCCACCTGGTTTTCTGAATTCACTCAAGAAAATAATCAAACAAGTGTTGGGCTTACTCACCTCACTCACTCACTCAATGTCATTCGGCATATGGTTCAAAGAGGTCTGGATATTTTACTTTTGGGGATATTTTATTTTTTATGGCTACATCTCCAGTTGCTGGTGAGCAGCGGGATTTCTGTAAATGTTGCACCTCGACCTATAAATAGTAATAACATCTGAAAGAGCCCTAACCTACAGAAAAGCAACTTTTTCATTAAATATGAAGCACTGCAAGATTCACTCATTGCGACATTTTCACAGCAGCGCGGTACTCTCTGGGGGGGGTGTTAACAGGCATCAGTGCATGTTGCGTGCACTATAAAGCCTTCCTGTCCTCCATGCAGTCACTCGAAGCCGGAGGAAGCAACACTGAAACTGTTTCTTTCAATTCCCTGATGTATATTACTGTCTATGTGTTTGGCCACACTCTTGAAGAGCAGGTCAAGGCTTTATCAACAAAAACACAAATCCATTTCACAAGATGGCAGCAGGGGACCCAGAGCACACACTGTAATGAAAAGCCCATGCTGCTCCTGTTAGCCGCTGTATATTCAGAGCCTTCGGATTACTTCACTGAAAACCATTCAAAGGACCTGATTTTTTTGTTTGGCGGACAGAGTGGTGGTGCTTGAGGTGCCAGAGGACATTACCTCTAACATTTCGAGGGCACTCCGCGGACTAAATTTACAGATGACTGCAGGTCAAGCATTGAAAGGAGCCGCTGTCATGGCAATTCCATTCAATGTACTTAACGTTTGGTGGAACGACTGCCGTCGGTTTTGATGGCCACCCACCAAATGTGTGACTTTTTTTGTTTTTCAGAAACAAACTCCAAAAGCAGAAGTTTGTTTCCTAAAAACAAAAATACTGATGACGCACACACACTGGGAGGGTGGGTGGGGCTTTTTTTCAGGCTGTGGGTGTTCTTGTTGTGTTTTTTCCTCTACCTCACTGCCAGGTTTTTTCTGGCAGTGACAGAAAGGAAAAATGCATTAAAACACCTGTCCACCCAATATAGAGCAGACAGTGTCATGTCAATCTTATGACGGCCTCCTCTTTTGGGCTATCAGAGGAAGAATTCTGTCGACAAAGCCAGCGAGGGCTCCATCAACAGAATACATTTGGTCCACCCATCTCTGAATGAGGCAGGCAGACTAAGGTTTGGTAATCTATGTGCGCTGTTGCATTTTTTGACGGAGTACCCTGTCCACCAAACTCTAAAACAGGCCCAAAGTCTGAATCAAAACGCATCAAAAAACATTACTGGCTTGTACACAGTTCGGCCTCTTTGTCAGTGAGACGTAGCAGAGAAACCATTAATCCAACTTTGTGGCTGTTGTGTCTAGTATGTCCAGGGATGTCAAAAACCAGAATGAAATGACTTGATGTACAATAGATGGAAGTGGCAAAGTGAGTTTATTCAATATACAACCCCAGAGGCACACAAGGACCAACCACTTCAGCAACAGTGCATCCTTCATCTGCACCCTGGATTCCACACTCTAGAATCCAGTGAGCATGTCATGCACATAGAACATTAAGTAAGATACAAGAAAATACAACATATCTCCCTTTCTATAAAACAACTAAATCAAAATAGAAATTAAAAAAAACGAAAAATGAAAAAAAAATAAAGTAAGCATAAAACAAGCTTTACTAGTAAAATACATCAAGTCGAATGCACCAAAATGCACTAAACTAAGAACATTTACAATCTTTCATCCATACTGGTTTGCACTTAGGACGAATATGTCTTTCCCTCGCACCCACATTTGAAGCACAGGCTAAAGGTTTCAGAGATTTCAAAGGAACAACAGATACATCAACATCATCCCTCTTCTCCATGGATGTTTTTAACACACCCTGATTCAAAATGTGTCCACATTCCAAATCATTGCATCTTGTTATACTTCTCACATTCCATCGCTTACCATCATCCAACTTCACGATATTACCTGAGACATAAACAATTTGTTTAGGTGTGGACCATTTGGAAAACCCAGGTTTTTTATTCGCCATCAACTGTGTGCGCACCCACTCTCCAACTTTAAAAGATCTTAAAGGATTATTGACCTTAGCATTATGATCATGAACATATTTATTCTGATACATCTGTACCTTAGCCAAAACATCCTTATCCTTGTTTTATAGAAAGGGAGAGAAAAAAAATGGAATAAAAAGGGATTTAAATTGTTCATCAGGTACCTTGTAAATTGAAGATCAAAGTTGAAGATACAACTGCCTTAGGGGTTGTAAGTGGATCAGCATCAAGCCAAATTCCTTCATAAAATCGATCCTGTAGAATCTCTTTAAATCGATCCCATCCTCGTGGCCACTGAAATGACTTGATGTACAATAGATGGAAGTGGCAAAGTGAGTTTATTCAATATACAACCCCAGAGGCACACAAGGACCAACCACTTCAGCAACAGTGCATCCTTCATCTGCACCCTGGATTCCACACTCTAGATCCAGTGAGCATGTCATGCCCATAGAACATTAAGTAAGATACAAGAAAATACAACACAGAACAGCTTAAAAAGCAAACATTTTTAATACGTTTTAAGGTAACTGTTGTTTGGGAGGTGAGAGACTGCTCACCCACATCATTTACAGTGTAAATACGAGACTCAATGGGAATGTACCTTTTGCATCCCTTTCATTGTCAACCCGTTACTTCATGAGGATTTCAATGTGCATTTAAATGTAATGATAGAGTATCTTCTTGTCACTTCATTGTGAGCACTACCAGGAAACAGTGCGGTCTTAGTGCATGGGCATACTGGGCAGTTGCCCGGGGGCCCCACGAGCATATGGGCCTCATGCAGACCAGAATTTATCACAAATTTTCTCCTAAACATTGTTATTCCTGTGAGTGGTTGTGTAGGCAGGGCTCAGTGCTTTGCTTTGCCCGGGGGCCTATAATGCTGTTAAGATGGTCCTGCCACGAAAGATATATAAGTAACATTATACGAATATTATCTTTAGGATAGGATTATGATAAGTGATCATAATGAAGGTTTTGGGGTGAAGGATTTTGTGATAAAGGGTGAAGGGTTTCCAGTTGACTAGTGAATGGTTTAAGGGTGAATTGTTTAAGGGTGAAGACATAACAAGGTAATAGCGAAGAGTGTAGGAGTGATGGGTAAAGAGTCAAGGACTTTGGGATAAATGGTTTAAAGATGAAGAGTTTGGGTAGAATGGTGAAAAGTTTATAAGGATATATTTTATGATTTTATTAAAACAAACATTTTACCCTACTGCATACAATGTGTATAGTTGAAGCAAAATGTTACGAGTTCTATTGTTACAATGTTGTATTGAAAATCTGTTTGAGTGAGAAGTACCGAAAATTCAATAAACATGTTATAAAAAAATAAACAAAACAGTGACAATGAAAATGATTATTAAAGAGAATATTAGAAAGAATTGTCTCTATGTAACGGTGGCTAAAAGTTTAGAATGTTCTTAAATGAAAAGAGTGAGTCTATCTCTAGCGCCCATCACCTCTCTTCTTGCCTCTAGCTGAGCTGTCTTAGCGCCTAAAGGACCTGTGCGAGTTTCTACGGTGGCCTCTCAACCTCAAAGCAGAAATAAACAGCTGAAGTGTAGGTCTGTGTGAAGAAGGATGCTGTCTATCTCTACTTGGCAGTTATGGCCTCCCAGCAAGCCGTTAAAGCCAGGCTGTCTCCAAAATGCCAGGCTCTGACCTTCGCAAAGGGTGTTTTCAGCTTCTGCTTGCTCGATCTAGTCTCCTAGGAAGTTGAGGATTTCTTCTCTGCCTTCTATTTGTCCGCACTTAACTTAGATGCACTTTTCTCATTATTTTGAAAGGGCAGCCCTCACATTGAAGGATGTCAGATGAAAGCATTAACATGTAAATCTTGATGAAGCTTCAGTTAAATCTGTAAGACATTGTAAGTCATGAGGATACATATAAGAATTATTGCTCAAGTGTCATACTACAAACTGTAATTACACAAATATTATATGGTATATTTGTGCAAACAACACTGAAAGCAGCATTTATCAACGGACAATAATCACTCAAATAAATTCATATATGGAATATATGAAATGCAGTGGGGACACACAAGCAGAAAAAGAAAATAAATGTCAATACATACCATCATATTACTACTGGTAATGCTTTCATAATCCTATTTATATTATTAAAAATACAGCCAGTGTTTAGTTATAATATTAATACCAAAAATATTGATATGTATTTTATTATTCTTAATGTTCTTATCATCATCAACGTCATTGACAACAATTTTTTTGTCATTTGGCAGGTTGTAGGTTACCGCATGTTATTATGCGGCAAGCGGATACTTAACGGAATGGCATATTACTCCCCCGCTAGTCTGCGTGTCTACCCCAAAGCGAAGTAAACTGGCTGATTCTTAGCAGCGGCAGAATGGGAAAGTTGTCCATCAGAACTGATGCCTAATGTGTCGGGAGTGTTTCCGGGTCAGTGCATGGTGTCTCTCTGCCGCTGACCCCGCCTCTCTTTGAAAACCACGCCCTCATCTCTAGGGACACTCTGTGTGCTGACCCAGATACCACTTATAAGCCATAAAGATGGAATTTCATGGATTTAAAATTTTTCTGCGGTCTCCTAATTATGCTTTGGCGAGTGGCCGGCGTTTATAAGAGTCCATGAAATCTTTGATGGGCGTGAAATAATCCAGCCGTCTGGCTAGACCAGCGAGCCCCCCCACCCTGTACCGCATGGTGCGGGTGGATGCATGGGCCGCTTCTGTGTGCCGCTCCCAAGGGCCAGGTGCTGTGGATGGATCAGACCTGAGGGGAGAGGCATAGAAAGATTGATGTGAAATTCCATTAGTTAAAGACTGCTGGGCCTCGGAGCAATGCGAAGAAAGAGGGCAATGAATTATTGATAATGGACCACATAGCAATACTGAGCAGGAACCCCATTCACTATATGGTGTATGCAAATATACAAGTGCGGTGTTTGTAGTGGGGCCAACTTGTTTCTAGGCACCCTCTTTATGTATATTCAGTGAAATACAACACAGATCACACAATCAGGGACATCTTAAGGATTTTGGGGGCCATGGGCCAAAAGTTTTTTGGGGCCCCTGTTCGGATCAGCTTTGAATTTATGATGTAATTTTAGCTCTTTCATGCCCTCTGTAGCCAGGTTGCTGACAGGGCTCAGATACACTGGTCCACATTCTAAATGTGTTTAAATCTAATATTCAGAGAGAGTGTCATGTTTTCAACATTGTAACACAGCGGCAGCTCACTAATATTACTGCAAATAATCTCTGTAAACACCTCCCATTTCTCATATGTGAGGTACAGTTTAGATCTAAGAGAAACTTTTTTATGGATGCTGTATGAAACATAAACACAACATGTATCTGAAAAATGTCTGTAATAGACTCTCACCCATTACCCACATGCAAAATAAATTAAAGTAAACCTAATTTGTAACAATCTGTTTAACAATTTCTCAGGCTCATCAGGGTCAGACACTCTGAAGAACATAACTGGCTAAAACACGGGATCCCCTGAAAGGTTGGAGCCATGGGCCAGAGCCCACTCTGCTCATGCCTTAACCCTTTAGTTGCTGCCGTCAGCCAACGGCAGTCGCAAGCACTTCCTTTGTAGTGCTGCGCACGTCCGTTGGCCGACGCAGCCTCGCCCACTCTTCAGAACGCTTGCACCGCGGCAGAACTGCCGCCGCGGTTAAGGTGTTAAAACGTCTCTGTACACAGTGACAGATCCAATTATGATTGAGGTCAGCTGTTTTCTAAACTTGCAATTTTTCCTTTACAGGACACTATAATTTGTCCCAGGGGAAAAAAACACCAAAATCTACTCAGCCTGTAGGCTAGAGCATGTGGCATATCAGCTGGCCCAAAGAAGGAAAACCAGCCTGTGGTCAGGCTGCCAGGGCTCACTTTCCACAAAACACAGTTATGCCAAGCAACCCGCACCCCTTCTGTAAATTCAGTACATGACCTTTCGTGTAGACGTCCAGCGAAGATGTCTGGTCTTCGCAACCATTTTTATCGCAAGGTAATTTTTCTGCAGTTTTTTCCCCACACCGGGAATTATCGCACAAAGATTGTTTGCACCAAATTAGAACATTAGCGCCACATGAGGTTGTAAGAGTGCTGACTTGCTCTTTCCCATGATGCCCATCAATTCATATACGTGCAGCTCCAGAGGGATTATGGGAAAGGCTATTTGTATGGATCATGTGATTGAAGCCAAATACTTAACCCTTAGAAATGTATGTTCTGGCTGTTTTTTTATTGTGTGACATATGACCTGTGTTTGTACAGATTATTTAGGTGTGGTATAAGCCAAAACCTTTTGATTTTTTAGGTCTGTTGTTAGCACATACCTTTTGATTTTACAGAAGTTATATATATATGTGATATACTTCCTTATATGGGCTTTCAGCCAGCCCTTTTTTTTAGCATGATTCCAGGTCATCGCCAAAATATTGCGGTGGAAAGATACACCGATCCACTGGTCAGGATATTCCTTAAACAAGCTCTTTTGGAATCACAATCTGGCGTCAGCCATCTCAAGGGGCCAGGGGCAACTGATACTCTGAGAATTCCCTTCGCCTCACAATCTACAAAGGAATATCTGAAGTAGAATACATGCAAATGCACTTACATCATAACACATCTTATTCCCACAACTGGTGTTCAATTTGCAAGAAAATGCCAACCGAAATGAGGACCCATGCCCAGCCAGGCATACATGACATGTACCACGTCTCTCGAACCAGAGTAAAACAGAGCAGTTCGTGCACGCAATGGGCACTATTTCTGGTTTACAGAACCGTACTAATGCAAAAACCACAAACAGAGGTTTAGCAATGCATTAAAACATGCTGCACCGTGTAGCGTGCATGTGCGGTTCGCCAACTAAGTCATAGGTCTGGCGTGCTAACAAACAAAACATTAGTAGGAACAGGTACGAAACAGAAGATGCAGAAACAGTATCACAGGGCCAGAAATACACTTCCATAAGAGGAGTACCCCACAACATCTCTCAACCCTGTAGTTTTGGGGGGCTGCATGGGAGGGGGAGGGATCCATCAAACACCAGTACCATGATAACAAGACACTCCATTCCCTTTACCTTGGTGTGGTGCCTAAGGGTGTCAAAGGTAAGAGGAGTGTGTAGTCATACATGTGGACTTTCAATCAGTGGTGTGTCCGTCAAAGGATCTCCTAAAAACGTGACCAATGTAATGGCATATTTACCTATTGGGGGCATATGTATCAAGCAAATTCGCATTCGCAAAGGCCGAAATTCGCAGAATTTCGGCCTTTGCGAGTGCGAATTTGCTAAATGGTATGTATTAAGCAAAATGTAGTGCAAAACAAGGAATCGCAAAATTTGCGATTCCTTATTTTGCAATTGCATTTAAGGAATCGCAAATTTTGCGATTCCTTAAATTCAATGTATGAAGCAAAATAAATTTGCAAACTGTCCTTAAGGAATCGCAAATTACCACCAACTTCTAGTTGGTGGTAAGTTGCGAATTCCTTGAAAAATGCACATTTTTGCATTTTTCAAAGTGCAATGTGACGCACATACAAGGGCATGTATGTGCGCCAGATGTGCACCCATGCATATTTCAGGGGTGCAATAGGGTGTCCTTTGGACACCCCTGCACCCTTGAAATTATTCTCAATTTGCGATTCGCAAATTGCGAATCGCAACCTGAGAATAGCTTCCCATTCATTCCTATGGGCCTCCTGGCCCATAGAAATTAATGAGAAAGTATTCCTTAATTGCGATTTGCAATTTGCTAATTGCAATTAACACATTTTAAGAAATCGCAAAAAAAAATGCGATTTTGTACATACATGCCTATTTGCGATTCTCAAATTGCGATTTCTTAAAAATCGCTATTTGGGAATCGCAAATCAGGTTGATAATACATATGGCCCATAATCATTCAGGCAATAGATCACTCCCTCATTGCTTGCAATCGTGTACATTTTGCACATCGACGCCTGAAGGGTAGAACATTGAAAGGTTCTCCATAGTCGCAGTATGCAAAGCTTCACCACGGCTAGTGTGGTAGCAAACCATCTCTTTGAATGCTACATGATTTACGGATAGTCAGTAGAATCATATAAGTGCAGCCAGGCCCGTTAGAGGGCCTGAAACGTCCACTACAGCTTTCAGCCCTAAACTGCTGCCCAATAGAGATGAGCCATAGGATATCAACAATCTCAATACCAGTCTCTGAGGGGACCAGTGCCACCTATGAAGAACTTTGAAATAGCTCAGTTTAAGATGGGCCTCTCTGAGAGGCATATTAGCAAGAACCTCGTTAAAATGATCGCCGTTTTAGCGGCAGCAAACTACCGCTAAAACGGCGATAATGGGCTTGCTTATATGCGTTATAGAATTCCAATAGAAGCCCAGGTTAGATGTCCTGCACATCTAACCTGGCCTTCTATTGGAATTCTGTAACGCATATTGACAAGCCCATTATCGTTGTTTTAAACTGCGATAATTTTGACGAGGTTCTTGCTAATATCCCCCTGAGTGTTTTATCGAGGTGTTGCATAAGATCCGCCCAATCGTCATCGATTTGTCATAGTCTCTGTCGAGGCGAGTCGACCACCATGAGCACAGTGCATGTACGGTGGGTATCGATTGAGAAGCAGCTGGCAATTCGTATAGATCCCGGACACCACACCCTTACGTGTACCACATTTTCGAACATATTGCAGTGCAGTAGTGTCTGGCAGAGTAGCTACTTAGACAGTGTCTCAATATTTGGAAGTCCAAGAACATGTAGTGGAATAGGTGACGGGTCTCCAAAGGTTTTGAATCTACAGTCTATGGCAGATCATCCACTCTGTTGACCTACTGAACCACCAATCTCCCTCACATTGGTTCCATACCGTAAAGTTTTAGTTGCCCGACAGGGGCGCACCCTCGTGCAAAGTGCTGTGTTCTTTCACTATAGTATGACCTGTATGCCAAGCGTGTAGAGTCACTTATAAGATTGGGTTGAAAGCCAGCTTCTTCTGCAGGATATCAGAATAAGGTGGGTATATGCAACCCACCCCCCCTCTCCCAAGGACCTCTCTATTTCGATCAAGTGTGGCATGTCAAGAGGGTCACGGATCTTGTATCCCAGTTGTGCCAACTGAAATGCCAGTCAGTAGTGTTCCATATGTGCCAATCGCAGTCCCCCTCGAGTGGTGTCTACAAAGGGTTTAGTAAGTTTAAGGCGCATTTTTCTGCCTGCCCAGATGAATGTTGTCATGAGTTTTCAGTTTTGCAAGCTCTTTAAATACTTGGTCTGGTATGCAGAGTGGCAGGGGTGCCAAAATATAATTGAGACATGGTAGTACATTCATTTAAAAAACCAGCATCCTGTCCACATAGAAAACATCCAGAATCATCTTGAAGAAAATATGATTGGTATTAAATGTTTTCCTAATGCAATATAATAATAGTCCTTGCACACAGCAAAGCGAGTGCAACTTCGCGGAATTGACAGATGCCCGGATTGAGGCCCTGCAGGTATTTCAACTGGATTCTACTAAATCGCAGTTTTTTTGTTGCATTTTGTAACCAGCTACTAGTGTTTATTGGGTCATTTGTCTTCAACATCTGTTTTTAATTAGCCAGTATAACGTTTTTTTTGTTGTTTTTTTTCGGTCATCCATGTATCGTCCAACGGCAAGCAAGAACCATTTGTAACTGGTCAACTTTTTTTTCCTCAAAGCAGTATTCCCACCCACAGAAATATTCCAGCCCAGACTGCAAGGCGCTATGCGACAAGCATGGTGTGCCTGTGTCATCATTACCTGGGTACAAAACGCAAAGGTGGCAATTGTTGCAGGATGGAAACTTAGAGGAACAATTTATTTGGATTCTGTAATGTGATTCCTTTTGCTATAACAGGAGTGACGTAGAAATACCTCCATTGCTCAAGGCACGTACTCCACATCTCCACCAGTAGCCCACCACCTTGAGACATAGGGGTCAAGGAAGTGACGAAGCAGCAAGAGTAGGGCTTACCAACAGAAGTGAACTGATGGAGGGGTTCCTTGTGGAAGGCACGGGATGGATGATGACACAGAGGTAGAGGCGAGAGCACAAAACTGGAGGCGGGAAAAGAGGACTGCAGTGGCGAGGCAGAACTAAGGAGTACTATATCCCAAAACTGAAAATAACCTTGTGTTGAAAACAAGGTCAATTAAGAGAAATTAATGACCTGCTCAGCCAATTGAAGATAGGAACAGATAGAACAGATCATTAATTAACCCAAAATTAATGATGCAATGTTAACGAAAATCATTATTTGGATTGAAAACTGCACCTGGAAGTGAAACTGGGGACCTGTGTTGTCTTACCAGCTGAAAACAATTTTATTATGTGATTGTTCCAAACGGAACCAGCACGTCACACTGTGAAACAGTCCAGGTCCACATTAAAAAAAAAGAAAAATAATGAGAGATTTCAGAAGTTTGAGCGACCTGAGCAACAGGAAGCTCTGTCCAAATTTCCATGAAAAATGAATCTCAAATAAAGCAATCAATACGGACTCTTCGAGCACAGCGTGCACCGGGCATCAAGGGTGTAAACACAGCAGGGCGTGCATGAGGCATTGATCTATGCTGTGCTTAATTTGTAAAACGGTAAGTGCCAGGGCCCTGGTCTGGAGGCCGCTGCAACTTGCCCCACACAGAGCCCCTCCCAGCCCTGCCAATGACAGTAACAACAGAACTACTAACCTATTCCATGCCCCCAGTGCTATAAGAATGGCTTGGGCTGCAGGTATTAGTCATTTTTACTGTATATTGAATGAATAAATAACTGTTGATGTCCTCATCACTAGATTAGATATACAGCGCCACCATGTGGCAGACTATCATAAATCCCACTGTTGGCAATTAAGTGTAGGGGGCGAGCACAGCAACCACTGTCTCAAATTAAGCACTGGATTTAGGATTTTGAATCTTGGAGGACTACGAAGACGCATGGTGGGCCGTGAAGGAAGCATAGGATTCACAGACATTCAAGAGCTCTGCTGCTTTGAACACACAGGAAATATTTTCAGTTCAGACATATTTGAAAGACAAAAGTTAGGCATCTGTGACGTTGACCTCAAGGGATTCTGTGGTTCCTACGTGTCCACTCTGCGTCTTATGAGATGACAGCGCCACGGAGCCGTCCTAGGCAAAGAGCTTGGCTAATGGCAATGCCCAGTGCAGTATGCGTACTGCAAGCAGGGGTACTGGTCAGAGAGCGTGTGTTTTGATCATGCTAAGTACCTGGGTACTGGGAGCATGCATACTGGGAACAGGACCTTCTCGCGGAGCATGCCCTGTGCCCAAATCATGGAGTAGCACCACTGTGCTCGGAACATGGGTGGAGGTCATGACCGGAGTCCAGGGTCCCATTGTCTCTCTAGCCGCAAGATACCCCTACTGTTCAGTTGCAGAGAGATGACGTATGTGACAGCATCCACTTCTATCCCAGCTGGCTTCAAAGCTGCATCCAAGTAATTCCTGGCTTTCATGCTATCAGAGTGTGGTCGCAGGCCCACCTGGAGCATTGCAACCATTACAGGTAGTTCAAGCTGTTAATGGCCTTGGATGGACGAAGGCCCTCTCTTGGAAGGGCCTGGCATGCCCCGCCCACCACTGGGGCAGGCCCATGTGTGCAGCACAGTTTTCTCAGATCTGAATAAAATCACCACTGCCATGGAAAGGTACATCCAAGTGGATTGAAAGGGGGGTGTGGTGTGTCAGTCTGTGTGCATGTTGTAGGTGTGCAGGATTCCACTGCGCTTCTAGCACACAGCTGCCCCACCCCCCACCCCCCTCAAGGCTCTGTTTCCTCTTCTCCCTCTGCTCAGAGGCATGTGCCTTTGTGCTCTCTGGGCAGCAGTGACTGGATAGAAAAGCATTGTTTGATGCAATGTGTAGCCTGGCGGATTGTACTGCTTGGTGCAATGTATAGGTTGGCGGATTCGTTGCAGAGCGCACTGACACTGCTTCCTACACACCGCAGGCCTAGTGTGCCGCCCTAATCCAACTTAACCAAATCCTACATAAGCACCTTCTAAGCATCTGCCTGTAATGCACAGATGGGATGCAAGGACAGGTGCTGACTGCTGGGCTCGAACAACACTTTATGTGGCGCTTTCAAGTCAAGGGCGCCCGGTGCATGTTTGCATTGGAAAACAACTAGGCGTGAAGCTCGCAAACAAACTTAAAAACATCAGCAATGAACAGGTGAACTTGTATCTATATATAGCGCTTCCTAAAGTGCCACTGTGTTCCTAAGATCTGTTGGTACAGGTATTACAATGACAAAACATTTAAAGGTAGTTTATCGGTATCTACTAATTGATTTTGTTGGGGGGAGTTGAGTTTAAAAAAGGCTATGGGTGCTGTGGAGGACTAAGTGGGTCATGAATTGAAAACCTATATAGATAACATACATATATAAAGATTGTTGGGGGCTTAAAAATAACAGTAAGACTCCTTTGACACAACGCATAGAGACACAGCCTTCCAGATTCAGAGTCCAGTAAATACCCGGCGTTAGTTATGTTCTCAGATCATCACTCCCCGTATAAGAAAAAAAAATGTAAATCCATATTTGTAAAGCGCGAACTACTCACCCTTTCGGGTCTCAAGGTGCTTGGGGCTGTTGTGGAAAATTAAGGGAGCTATTGCCCAGAGTCACATGGTGCTGAGCTCAGCTGCTGCCAGAGCCGAGGATCGAACTAGGAATCCTGTGCTGCGAAGTCAGCTGCCCTGGTCGCTGCACCACACCTCTCCACTATAGGACATCGAAGGAAATCCAAGAGGGTCCATTTGGGTCTTTAACTTAAGGCTCTGCATAGGTACTATCTATAGGGGTTGTGTTGCTTTACCGGTGCATCACCAGGGCACTGTCTGCGAATCAGAGTGAAGCTGGGGTTGTGCTATGCAGATGCTTAGTGGTGTGGTGTGGCCTGGTGATAACATTTGCGATCCGGGACAGGTCCTCCCTGGACATGGTTGGCCTTGGGTGCATTGTAGACGTTAAGAAGCTGCGGGAGGGTACCAATGTGCCTACCTCGGTAGCTGCTGTCCCAGCCACTGTAGCAGGAAGGGTCCTATGCCCCTGCTGGTCAGGATGATGGAGTGCCGGGTGAGGTTGGATGTAGACACTGTGCCAGTAGGCAGTAGCTCCTTGCCCATGGTAAACAGGATTCACTGCATCAAGATGCCTCCTGGCCGTGTACCATCCCTGGAGTCTCCATCAAAACGGGAGGCTTGCGGGCATCTTGCAAGAAGATGCTGCCCAAGCCATCTTCTTGCACATACCTAGCATCAGTCGTGACCAGCAAGATGTTTTCATCCACTGGTCCAGATACTGCCATCTTCTTCTCCACCTGCATCCAAAGCTTATTCGCTAGCAGAATCTTCACATCCCGGGTGCCCTCCAGTGCTGCCAGGTAGTTCTTCCTTCTCCCCTCCCACCTAGGCGTTGATGACGGTCAATGGTGCCTGCCTTTGATTCATATCAATGATCTATTAACCCATCACATATCCTATGTGCTAGTGAAAAGGGGTGTCCAAATCTGTAGAAAAATATTGGAATATATTTTGAAAAATAAGTCAAAATGTGCAGATCATTTCCTAAAATCTTCAGAAATTACAATAAAATGTAAGATTTGTCTATTGAAAGCCCAAAATAAACAGTTTGCACATAACGCCTTTCACTATAGGCATGTATATACCATCTTACTTATTGGAAATTCTCCAGGTGACATTATTTCTGTCACAGATACATTTTAATCAGCACTTTCACTTTTTGTATACAATTTAATTAATTCTATTTTTGTCTTTCTACACACCAAATGCAAAACAACAATCATATATTCATGAATTTTAAAAGCATTCTCTGTCATTAAAAATACATTTTCTTTAACTCAAAAGATAAAAACTTTGATAAATGATCAGTATTTTAGGAAATTCTGTATTGGTGTTTACTATCATTGAATCTTTCCCCGCATTTGTAGTATTTTTAGGGAAAATAAACATGAAGTGGTGGTTTCCTTTGTTTAGCTTTGCCCTAATACAAAGTTAAGCCAGAAATTGCACAGGTGATTCCTTAAATTTTAAACATCAACACATAAGGTGTGTATATTTATAAATTAGAGTAAGTCATTATTCCAAAAAATTGCAAACCCCGGGCTATCACCCTGAACCATGAGTCATCCCTCACTTAAATTTACTTTATTCAATCATTTAAGAACAACCATAAAAGCGAACAAAGCATATCAATCATGACATTTATAAATTCGCTACTCACCCGGAGGGTCTCAAGGCGCTGGGGGGGAGGGGTCTGCTACGGCTCGAAAAGCCAGGTCTTGAGTAGCTTCCTGAAGGTGAGATGGTCCTGGGTTAGCCGAAGGTGGATGGGGAGGGAGTTCCATGTCTTGGCTGCCAGGTAGGAGAAGGATCTTCCTCCGGCGGTGGCTCTGCGGATGCGTGGAACGGCGGCGAGGGCGAGGCTGGTCGATCTTAGCTGGCGGGTGGGCGTGTCCAAGGTCAGGCGGTTGTTGAGGTACTTGGGGTCTTGGTCGTGGGGAGCCTTGTGTGCGTGGATGAGGAGTCTGAACGTGATCCTCATACAGTGTAAAAAAAGCATAAATCGATAAGTAACACTACAAAAAATCATGAATCATCAAAAGTCCAAATGAATCAGTATTGTTAAAATAGCAGTTTTTTCCTGTGACAGATTCTGGGGAGGCACAAGATTGCATCAGGTCTGCCCCACCACCCATGTACTTCCCACATGCCCTAGGCAGGACATTGATCTTCTCAACCTGCCCCTGGGTCAAGGCACTCTTGCAAACCCCATGCATATTCAGATGGTTGCTGTTGTTATTTCATGTGTGATGTTATCAATTTCTCATGCTGAGGACCAAGTCTTGGCACAGCACCTCGCTGATCCTAGTCTTTCTATTGATGACTTCCTTGGATTCTCATGAGCACTCTGGTCGATGCAGAACATGGCAGCTCATACTCTGTGAAATCCAGTTACAAGTTACTTTTATTGCAATTGAGACACTTGCGTGGAATAGTGAGGCTTAGTGTCTGTATCCTCTTTGACAGTGAGTGAATGACCGATATCCGCTTGACCCGTAAGACAGGCATAGCTTGGGTTGAACCGTAACTACTGATGAACATGGCAGGATGGTGCAAGGATGCTGAGCTCCCTCCAGAGAGAAGGCGGCCGCACATCATTCACCTGTCTATTTCTGAGACCTTTACAAAACGCATTTTTCCATCTAGCTGATTCCTGATTCCACGTTGTCTCTTTTTGAGGTGGTAGTTACGCGGGCAGAACATGCTACTGTATAATTTAGACAAACTGGGAGTGGATGAAGCAAGTCTTTTTCAGGTTCCATAAAAAGCTAAAGATCAGGCTGTTCAAGTCAACATAACCCATAATTCAAGCCTTTGGCTTATGTACTGAGCCGACAGCCCACTCGCTCCATCTCCTGAATACTCAATGACTGGTTATCACTCAATAAATGTCATCACACCACCTGTCATTGGTGCAGTCTGTCTTGCAAGGCCCTAGTTTTATAAAGTTAAATCCTTCTCCACCTCTCGCCACCTCCTCCAACCCCCAAATCAGGGCTATCATGTCCCTAATAACAAAGTACACAACTAGAACAGGAGGCACCATTCCAAATCTGAAAGTAGGAAGGCCACAGGAAGAAAAATGAATGCTACAGAGCTCCTAACAAATCAAATTATAAAGCCTTCAGAATTCACATTGAAATCATAAGTCACCCGGAGGATCCCCACAGTGTCGCAGAGAGCGGAAAGGATTGCTGAGCTGGAGAAAACAGAGTCCCAATTAACAGTGCGGCAGGCTCCGGTGGAGGGGGGCAATCCTGTACTGGGGGTGGCGCATGAATGTACCCCAGAAATTTTTCGCCGGTTTCCGCCTGCGAGCACTTCTGCGGTAATTGCTGCAGACCCTGGCGTTGACTATACGGCACTGTCAGCAATACTGCTGTGCAAAGGTTCTCATAGAATCACCCTATTCTATCTACCAAACTTAGTGCTAGTGCTCGCTTCAACACAGCATTTCACAATCAGTTCTTGATAATATGCCAAGGGTGTGATCCTGTACCGCCCACTCAGTGCCCTGTGTGGTTCTTTGTAGAGCCCATCATTCACAATCGAGGTAAAAGGAAAAAATAATTTGATCCAATTTTATAAATGCTAACTACATTTAAAGGATTTACTTTGCAATTTGTTCAGAGCATGCTAATAGTTTTTGTAAGTGTTTTTTTACAGTAATCAGTTGTAGTCCAAAGACAATAGGTGACCATAGTGAGTACACAAACAGGTGGGACCTCAGCCCAAGTGATTATGTAGAGAAAGTGATCCCATTAAAATCAACCATGCCGTGTGATGAAATAGGGACACTGATGTCAAATTACTTCAACCAGAAAGTGCTCCAATACAGTGGTTCTTAAACTTCTGACTTCTATGGACCCCCACTTAATCATTACTGGAACCGTGGTGACTCCCACCGAGTTAATATTGGAATCTGGGAGCCCTCTGAGTCATAACTGGAAGCCAGGGATCCCGACCTAAGCATTTGACCTGCAAAACAATACACAAAAAATACTGGAACAAGCATTCATCAAAGAAATACACAAATTATTATACATTTAATTTAATTCCCAAACAAATAGCCAAAAAAATCAAACTTTACATTTTAAAGGGGGTTTTGGAGCTTTTCTAAATTCAATTGAGGTCACTCATTGTCCACATTAAATTCTGTTTGATGCACTTACACTGCTACCACAAATCAATCTGAGGTTGCTACCTTAATTTATAGCCTCTCATTTCAAATTACTAAACATACAGAGTAAGGTTTACAAATTACAGAATAAAATTGTGCTTCTTTATTTATATACATTTTATTAATCTGTTAATGCTATTTTAATTTCCTAAACAGAGACCCCCTGAGTAGGCTTCGTGGACTCTCAATGGTCCATGAATCTCAGGTTAAGAACCATTATTCTAATACATCAAATCCTTCTTTAGGATTTACTTGAACAACAGTTCAGTTTGCTGCACTGGGTGTTTTGGCTCATACATAATATTTAGAGTCTTCATCAGGCTCTGTTAAAAATTCAGCTGAATGTAGTTAAAATACAAATAGGTTAGTAGGTATCAGAATACAGAAAACTACATTACTAAATGTGTGGATATTGCGTGTTCAAAATGTAGTGAAATAGAATTGCAAAATTTCAAAGATCCATCCAGTAGTCACCAAATTACAAAGATGATACGAGCTCAGATTATTCTATGTGATTAATATGTAGTCTGGGTATTTTGGCTGGACTATTCCTAATGGGGCAGAAGCAAGACTGATTTTCTTATAGCTGAGCTCTATCTAAAATGGGAGAATGGGCATAAAACGGAAGACTGGATTGTGGCCCTGAGAAATCACTAATGGCTGAAATTATTTCAGCATTCCTATCATCACTTTGTTGTTGTTGCCACCCTGTGATTGACAGGTCTGCCCAGAGGCGGGCCCCGAGCTCATAATGCCAAAGAACTTGAGCTGTACCACACTGATGAGGGCTAAGTAGTCCGAAACAGGTTTGGGGTTACTTGTGTGTCCATCTAGAAGGGACAAAACCCTGGGTTCGGGCTGGACTGTTCCTATTGGATCAACGCTAAGTCGGATTTGTATATGGTTGGTCTCTGTCTAAACTGGGACAGTGAGTGAAAAATGATGGACTGTTATTTCACCACGAGTGAGCGCAATGGCTTCCTTAGCCACTAATCATATACACTGTATATGTAAGCAATATTTAATCTACCTATCAATCCACATATGGCAGAATCAGCTAGTGTAGGCTGATCTAGCCATTGGTCTGCCAATCTACATCTGTTATTTGTAGAACACATTATTATGAGGTGGGCTGGGCCCCTGTAAACAGTGCCGCCTTCTAAGCATCATAGAGCACACACACCGTTCAGTCACAAATTTTGCAACAAATATCAAACATGAGCAGTTGCCAAATTCTCCTCAATTCACTACAACATTGTAGGATTGCAGGAGGCTCGATTTGTGTGTGTGTGACTCATGTGCTCTTGCAAAGGATTCACTTGCATGTGGTACCATGGGTAGATTAATGGGGCTAAAGGATTCCTATTCAAAACTCAAACGTACACATTGAAGGGATGCTCAGGCATAAATCTGTCTAGAAGGTCTATGAAAGACACAGTACTATGACCTTGAGAGGAGAGCCTTTCATGTAAAGCCCAGTGTTAGCATTCAGGACTGTTTGGTCTCCATTAGAAGGGAATATGTCTAATGTCTTCACAAACATCAACACGTGAACCCGCCTCCCCTTCTGGACTTGACCAACCTGAAGTAAGTTGTTGTAGGGAGACCAACCTGGGGCACTTTGGCACTTTGTGCTGTATTGTATAACATCATTACCTTTTTGCTGTATTGTGTAAAGTCATTACCTTTTTGCTGTAATTTTAAGGTACTTTGCTAGTGGATTCTCACTATTTTTGTTGACTGCCTGTGACCAACATGTGTTCTCACATGTATCACAAATTGACCTGTGCTCACAACTTGTAAAGCATTCTGATATGTTCGGATCTAACTAGCACTAAAAAAAAATCTCAAATAAATAATTGGGACTTCCTTCATGTAAAGTCGAAGACCACAGAAATGATGCACCTCGTGGGGGTTACCTTTATTTGGTCACACAGCATATTTGAAATATGGCTGTGGCTCTTCGCAGGTAGTCTAACCAAAAAATGCATTGCTTTGCCATGTACCCCTGTGTGAACAACAAGGACCCCCTGATATGGATCGAACTCCTGGGTCAGGGTAAATAATATATGTAAAGTAACGCACCCAGGCAGACAAACAAATTACTGGCACACATTAAATGGCAAGAACAAACCAGAAATAATAAAAGTTAACAACTGTTTTAGCATATAAAGTACATTTTAATTTGATAAGAACAAAATATATGATAAAATCATTAAATCAGTGATAAGACTCTGTAAAAACCATTCTGCATTATTTCATATGCATTAATTGATAAAAGAAATATGAGAATATTATATAGATCATGGATGATTTCCTGTCAACGCGTTTCGACACGAGGATCGTGTCTTCATCAGGACTTTACCATCATGGTGCTGTAAAATAATATAGACAAATTTTTACTAAATAGTCTGTCTAAGCTAAAACAGTTGACAATGATAAGTACAGATTACCAAAATTCTGTGGCCAGACAGTGATTCACCATGCCATGTACCCCAACACTGGGACTGGTTATCATCTGATGAAAGGAACATTTAGCTAATGGCCACTCACAGTCCAAACCAATGGTGAACACTGTTCTTCTGTTTTCACAACGACCCCCTTACCGGAGGTCGGTCGGTCGGTCCCGAGACCGTGACGGTGTCGGTTGGGGACAAATTTGACATCGTAATAAGGCCCTAAATATTTAAGGAACCATCAACAAAGAATGCCAACATTATTATTAAGAATAACACTAATGATTAAAAAAGGAATGTGAAATGATTTTATTAAGCATGTTAAAATTAATTAATGAAAAGGAAAGCTGATGTGAAGTGCGGGAGTGGCTGTAGAGAGGTAGTCAGTGAGTGGTGATGGAAAGAGAGGGAAGGATTTGGATTCGATGGAGGCTCAGGGGTTTATTCCTTGAAAACAGGGCTGCATGCACACATTCTCTTTAATAATTTAAAGCCAGGTGCATGAGCGCTGTCAATGCTGTGGAAGCAATCGAAGAACGACTGCACAGGAGATAAAGAACTTCTGACACTGTGATGATGGAGTCTACTTTTCAGATGTGAAATAGTCCCCCATGCCTTCCAGTGGAAGCACCTCCAAGAAGGTGGAATAATGCACTAACCAGCCAACAGCAAGCGAGAAGCCAGAAATGCAGAATCCCAATCTATATTTTGAAGAGATGGTAACAATAGGTATTTAAACAGCTGCTTTGTAAGGCCAGCTTTAAAAATGTGTGTTTTTTAAAATAAATGTTGAGCTAATGTTCTAGTTTTGTATTCTATATTTTGACTTAGATCCTACCCTTGCATCATTATGCAAGCATTGAGATGTCTACAGCCCTACCTCATTAAAGCTCTATCCTCATTTCCATACTGTAACGTCCTCCAAACACTGAGACACCCAAAAAGCTCTTACAAAGCACCTCCTTTCTGACTAGCAGTACGCCTTTAAGTCCCAGAGTTCACACAGTCACAGAGCGCCCCCTAGCTTCCGGTACACCCTGGTATTCCTTTAATGGTGCATGCCTGTATCTCAAAAAACAAAAATCTACTGTGATCACAGATCAGGAACCTTGGATTAACCATAAGACCCTACACCGGTGTACCAATATATGCGTATATTATCACCTATCACCTATATCCTTATATTATCACCCCTCCTAAAACCATTAGGGCCTATACCCAGGTTGTTTTGATCCCATGTAGTCTCACCAGTATTGACAAGAAAATTCCAAGGTGAAGAATTCTCTTGTATACAGAATTAGTATATACCTTATATCTATACAATACAGTTGAGCCAGACACATAGTAAAAAAGCACAAAAAGCTGGTAGTATATTGACAACCTTTTACAAAACAATACTTGTATGCGAAAACTGTTACAATAATTGTGTACTACATCAATTTCAATAACCCTAAGAATGTACCAGAATGTTCTATTTATTAACAATTTTCCAGTACTGTCAGCTTGTATCTCTGAGGAGCTAGAAACCACACAACCATCCACTAAGCCGATTAAACTGCATCCTCAAACTGCATGCTGTCTCAAACTATTTACTAATTTCCTTAAATCCTGCTTTAAAAAAGCTGTCCTTTAATTAAAACTCATTTGTCACCTCTCCTTTTTCTCATCTCTTGGATCACAACCAGCCACTATTACATTAGTCCAGCATAAAAAATGATAAAATGACTGCATGGAATGGAATGCACTAGACTAATCCCAAAAACTACAGTAACCAATAACACTGAACTAACCATTAACCTCAGGTTCCGGAGCACAATGCCCGGCGCAAAGAGCTTTGATTCCCCGTCAGGGGTAGTGAGCGCTATATAAATGCAATTACAATTACAATCTTACACCGACAGAACTGATTTCTCTGAAAATGCACCATGCACGGCCCTGCATCAAACAGCTCTACTCACATACTGACTGGGGCGAAGGGAAAGGTTTTACACACATGAAAGCCTGCACAAGTTTGCTTCGCGGAAATTTTGAAAACATGCAGCAGATACAGCAAGTGTGAAATTTTGCATATTTTTGTATAAGTGAGGCTGGTTTAAAAAAAACTTCTTTTAGTACGCACTCCTCCAATCAGCCTCTCCTGCTACCATTTTTGGCTTTTGAACGCAAGGTTAGCCTTTGTGTTCAATTTTCACGTGAAATGCCAGCAGGGGTCCACTTAGGCTTCTACCCTTCAGTGTGCAGTGTCATCTCAGTAGTAAGGCTTTCACTGCACCCATAAAAACATAGGGTATTATTTATTAACAAATCGTGTGGGCGCAGCAAGTCCCCTTGCTGTGCTGCGTAACAGGGAAAGAGCAGGAATGTGCCGCACTTAACACTGTACAGCGCATTCCTGTCTTTCCCCTGCCCTGGTGCACAATCTACTGACTGGCACCAACGCATGGTGCAAATGTGCCTGCATTGTAAGCAGCATTGTTTAGTTCAAGAATGGGCCCCTTCCTGCACAAAAACAACCCCCTGGGGCCTTTTCCTCCTTCCATGTAATTGTGATACAGAATGCAGCACACGTAGAAAGACGAAACAACAAGGAGAAATAAAGATATTTCTCCTCGTTGTGCCTCTGGTGGAGAGGCGTACAATTCAGATGAATTCCCAGGCCTACCACTCTTGGTGGATCTGGGAGTTTGTCGGAATACATTGATGTTGAATTGTTTCATTTTTTATAGCACGCACATGCCCAATGCGTCTTGGCGCTGATATCTGCTACATTGAATAATGAGAGACCAGAAGCTTACATTTAATACCAGAATGGGTCTAAAACTAATCATACCGAACAGGAGAATAACCAGGTTTTAAGATGTGTCCTGAACCTCACTAGGTTAGACTGACCTCTGAGGTGTTCAGGTAAGTTATTCCAAAGTTGGGCAGTGGTGTGGATAAAGCTCCTACCTTCCCATTTCTTACTTCTAATTTTGAAGACATTAATTGTCCTGGAATTGGCTGAACACAAAATTCTTGTAGGACTCTACCAAGAAATATTTTTTTTCAAATTTGCTTCGCCATCACCATCCGGAGTCTTGTGTGCCCGATATAAGGCCTTAAACATGACTCTTTTCTTTACAGAGAGCCAATGGACCGAAACTGGCTTGAACATAGGAATTTTCTTTAGAAGTCGAACCGCTGGATTCTGTAGACATTGGAGTTTCTTCGGAGAGCGCAGTCGAAGCCTAAATATAGGGCATTGTAATAGTCCAGCTGGGGCCGGACTGGTATAGCAAACGGTGTGTATCACTTACAACGCAACTTTTACGTCGTAATGCTGTTACAACGCAGCTATTACAACGCAGGATCCATTACATCGGATGCCATTACAACGCATGGCATTACATAGCAGATGGTATTACAACGCATACCATTACATCGTAAGTATTGGTAAGTATATAGTTTTTTTTTATTTTATTTAATATTATATAATTGATTTAATTATTATTAATTATAAATAAAAATAAATAAAAATATTTATTTATGTTTTTAAATATTATAAATTAAATTTATTAATTTAAGTAATTTTTTTAAATAAGTATGAGTATAGGAGTATATGTTTTGGGGTACTGAGGTATATGTTTTGGGGTGTTTGGGTATTTTTAGGTTTTATGGCAGGGTTTGGGTTTTGGGGTACAGGGGTGTTTTTAGATTTTAGGGCAGGGTTTGGGTTTTGGGGTACAGGGGTGTTTTTAGGTTTTAGGGCAGGGTTTGGGTTTTGGGGTACAGGGGTGTTTTTAGGTTTTAGGGCAGGGTTTGGGTTTTGGGGTACAGGGGTGTTTTTAGGTTTTAGGGCAGGGTTTGGGTTTTGGGGTACAGGGGTGTTTTTAGGTTTTAGGCAGGGTTTGGGTTTTGGGGTACAGGGGTGTTTTTAGGTTTTAGGGCAAGGTTTGGGTTTTGGGGTACAGGGGTGTATTTAGGTTTTAGGGCAGGGTTTGGGTTTTGGGGTACAGGGGTGTTTTTAGGTTTTAGGGCAGGGTTTGTGTTTTGGGGTACAGGGGTGTTTTTAGGTTTTAGGGCAGGGTTTGGGTTTTGGGGTACAGGGGTGTTTTTAGGTTTTAGGGCAAGGTTTGGGTTTTGGGGTACAGGGGTGTTTTTAGGTTTTAGGGCAGGGTTTGTGTTTTGGGGTACAGGGGTGTTTTTAGGTTTTAGGGCAGGGTTTGGGTTTTGGGGTACAGGGGTGTTTTTAGGTTTTAGGGCAGGGTTTGGGTTTTGGGGTACAGGGGTGTTTTTAGGTTTTAGGGCAGGGTTTGGGTTTTGGGGTACAGGGGTGCTTTTAGGTTTTAGGGCAGGGTTTGGGGTTTTGGGGTACAGGGGTGCTTTTAGGTTTTAGGGCAGGGTTTGGGTTTTGGGGTACAGGGGTGTTTTTAGGTTTTAGGGCAGGGTTTGTGTTTTGGGGTACAGGGGTGTTTTTAGGGTTCAGGGGTAGGTTTGTGTTTTGGGTTAATTAAATTATATTTACCATTTTTAAATTAATTAAAATATATTTAATAAATTAAATTAATTTGATTACATTAATTACATTTTTAAATTAAATTAATTAAATTAAATAAATTATTTCAATTAATTTAATTTAATTTCAATTATAAAAATATGTACATTAAGTTAATTTTATTTTTTTAATTAAATTAAATTATTTCCATTTTTTATTAAAATTACATTTATTAAATAGATATTATTGTATTAAATTAAATTAATGGCTATTTTAAAATGTATTTTAATTAAATTAATTAAATTAAATTAATTAAATTAACTTAATAACATTTTTTTAAAAAAGGTATACTTACCTATACTTACGATGTAATGCCATGCGTTGAAATACCATCTGCTATGTAATGCCATGCGTTGTAATGGCATCCGATGTAATGGATCCTGCGTTGTAAAAATTCCGTTGTAACGGAATGCGATGTAAAAATCCGCGTTGTACTGACACCAATCCATAGCAAACCAGCCCTGGATGAATGGGGAGGGACTAGCCGAAATTCTGCTGCGCTTTTGTTACAAGGGGTACCAGACCCCACCCTTCCGGCCCACCGGGAAAACGCGTGGTGCCCGCTACGGCCAGTCTGGCCGTGAGTCCAGCCTAGACAGCACTAAGGCAGTGACCACTGATGTCTGGAGTTCATATGGGATGAGAGGGAGAACTTTCGTTAAAGTGTGCAGCGGGAAAAAGCAAGAAGAGGTAAGTTTGTTAATCTGTGCATTAAAGGACAAGGAGGGAAGGCCATCTCAAAGAGTGTAAAACAAGGCAGTGACTTTTACTGCCTTGCGTCACACTAGATTTACCAAGCCATGCAGGGCCATGCAGCGTAGGTTTGCACGCCTTGAAAACTTTCATTTTAAGTTTTGTGCCGCCGGTGTCACCGTGCGTGGTGCAGGGCGACGTAAAACCTAAAATACATATGCCGCATACTTTGATCTGCTCATTTCATTATGATATGTAGGCATGTGTCTTTCTCAGGATATTTCTATAGGGGTCCCAGCCTGCTTCAGAGATGTGTGCAACTTGCAGGCTGAGTTTGAGGAGCAGAGGAGTACTGTTCAGTTGCATTATAATGACGTGTTAAAGTCTATATAGTAGCTCATGCAATTGACAAACTGCTGCAGTAGGTTAGTATAGAAGATTAATGTGCCTGCTGCGGAGGTCTTTGTATTTACCAATAAATGTTGTTACTCGGGGATATAATAAACCCACTACGGGCATCTCCCTCACCAGTAAGGTCTCAGGTTTACATGGTAAACACCAGAACACAGCAGATGAATGTGTCTTCTGCAGAGATCTTGTGACAGCCTGCAGATCACTGGTGATTTGAATCCTAGCCGAGCAATTTCGGCTTTTCCAATATATTACATTTAAAAGTCTCTGTAATTGCAAGATTAGAAGGTGGTGAGAGTCTATGCCCCCCACCCCCCTCCACTCTTCTGTAAAAAACAACCATAACTTTCAACATTAACTGGGCTGCACAGGAATCTTTGAGCTAATAAAAAGGAACAACTTATATGTAAAACTTTCAGTAGGGATAAAAGAAGCAAATGCAAGTACAAATCCTAGATTTAAAAACATAGGTTTAAAAAAATCCCCTCTCACTTGGCACGAAATGCAGGCACACGAAGGGACCAAGCTACAATACATAAATACAAATATACAGTTTCTCAAACACACATAAAAGACAAAACGTTAAAAGAGGCCTCTTTACCCCCCACTAGCTGGTGACAAAAAGCAATGAAAACCTCTTGTGTCTCGGGAAAAAGGGGCAAAGAGCACCGGTTTAAGAACATAAAGGTTTCTGTGTCGTGGCACTTAACTGAGAGAGCAAGCATGGGTTAATGCGTTTACATCACCCTTTGTGTTTCACTGCTGGGTGATGAAGGGGGGGCAAACTAGACACTTCAAAGGCCCAGGCCCCCTCACCTCTTAAAGTCTTTGTCCCTTATTGCAGTGTCCCAGAGCACGTGCAGCTCCTAGCTGCAGTTTCTCTCAGCCTACTTTCTTAGAATATTATGTAATAATCTAGGGTTGTTTCACCCTCTTTGTAGCGCCAGGTGTGCTGCTAGGGAAAATCGGCGCTACATACTGAATTGATTCTTCTGCAAAATCTTGCGCGATCTCACCACACCTCCAGCCCACCCTATTCAGAAGACCCATGACACATAGCTCACTGTTTCTCTTATTTGGCGCTCACTACACCTGTAACCACAGTGATGGCACATTATTACAGTCCGATGACTAGGGCACGTGGGAGATCTTTCTTGTTACCCAAACTTCACTATACTGATCCACTCATCCTTTTTGGGTTCCGGAGTAGCGTGCTACTCACCAAAAAGCGCTTTTACGCTTCGTCAGAGGTAGTAAGCGCTACATAAATACAATTACAGTACAATACAAATAGGCCCAGTGTTAGTACGGATGCTTCACCACACCTTTCTTGTGTCGTGACACACCTTACAATACCTTGCAGTGCCTCGAATATGCATATGGGACTCTCTATAAAACTTTACTCGGATACAGTTTGTTAAAGCCAGCACAATTACAGCATATTAAAACAAGCATTGGCATAGTCAATTGGTCTCGCCTTTGGGACCTTATAAGTGTTTAGTTATCCAGCACAATATCCTTGGTGCAACAACATCAACTGTTGCATGGCTAAACACTTATAAGGTCCCATAGGCGAGACCTATTGGGTATGCCAATGCAATGGCTCTCGCAACTGCGAGTTTTGGAGCTATTGCAAAAGCAACACCTATTGAATTGCAGAGCGCGGTGTCCGTGAAGACGTCGTCGCGCTCATTAAAGTTAAAAACACAGGGAAAGCCACGTTCAAGGGCTGGGTTAACTGGATCACCTTCCTGAGGGGGCAGACAACATAGCAGCGACACACGCCCCCAACCACACAGCGAGAGGCGAAATGTGGACATCCCTAGACAGACACCTGGGAGCGTACGAACCCCCGTGAGATGGCCACACGCGTGACCCCCACTTCACCATGTTTTGGCACAGCATAAACGAGCGTCAACCTGTCTCTATCTCCACCTTTTTCTTTTCCTTTCTCCCTCTTCTTTCCAGCTCTTCATTTTGTTGTACAAAGGGGCAACGAAACTCAACAGCATGCATATACAATCGATCGTGTAATATACGTCTAACATGCAGCCCGCCTAGCCCGTTGTAACGCCTACGGAGCCCGCGAGGCAACGCTACTACTGTACTGTATGTATATGTGAAAAATTTGCTAATAAAACTTTTGAAATAAAATAAAAAGAAAGAAAAAAAAGTGTGGTGTCCCTGAAGCGAGCGCCCCGCTTTGGCTTTTGGCTGGATGAGAGATCGACTCCCGCTAGGCAGCTCCTATAAGGTGCTAGGTACTCCCGGTAGGCTACTCGTTTAAAGGTATCTAGGTACTCTCCCTGGGCTGCTTCTGTGCCGTGGTGAGAGATGTATCTGCCCGAGTTACGGGTTGGGTGGCTGTATGAATGGATGGATGTATGCATAGATGATAGATGTGTGAAAGGATGGGTGGATGGAATAGCTAGTGGATGGAAGGAATGATGAAAGAGTGAATGATGGATGAAAGAATGCATGCGTGATAGAATGTTCCACTGCCCTTTGAATCATATTTTGCTATCTTGAAAACATGAATAGTCCAAAATGGTGAGGGGAAGTGAGGAAAGGCTAACTGGGGACTTGTGTAATAATCTACATGATGTACCTAAACCCATTGACTGATCGGGTGGTAGTAAAATAAAAAAAAGGTATCTGATAATGCATATGGGAGCATTATTTTCTATCTTGTTGGGGACAGGCAAATACAAACTTTAGAGGTTACTGACAGATGACCGATTGTTTAGAATGGTCTCTGTCAATCAATGGGATTTCAGGTGTGAGGAAGGTAGTGTCTGAAGGCGACCAGTCTGATGCCTCTTATGGTGTTGTCTGTCAAGGGGAACACAGCTGTTATCCTGATTGATCCTTTATCACAAACATGCTTCAGCCAAGAGTTGTGTGCATCAGCTCAATGGGACTGTGGATAGGAGCAAGGCCAACATCACTAACTCAGATACTAAGGAGTCAAAACACCAAGGCAGTTCAATTGTTTTCAAGCAACCCATATTTAAACACAACTGGCCACCCTGATCCAAAAAAGGTTAGTAAGACATGCAACTACTCTGGCATTGGAAAACAAACAAAATAATCCCATGTTTATATCAACAGTTCACAGTTAGCATGATGCATAGGTACAGGAAACATATATGCAAGTCAGCAGTGACAGAAAAAGTTTCCATCTTCAATGTGAAAAAATAGACCCAGGCTAAAGGTGTGCTACTGAACATATACAAAGCGATGTGTTAAACAGAAACATGCAGTTCCTCACTGCATCCTGTGAGTGGAAAATTACAGTTACAATTACAGTAAAAGGAGTTGCAATGAAATGGGCGGCGCGAGGCATGCTCTTGTAGCATGGAACGCACCGTGAGCAAGTTCCAACTCATCAATGTGGGCGTTTAACTGGAACACTTCAGATATCTCAAAGTACAGCCAGGCCCCAGTCGGTTGTAAGCGTCTTACGGAGGCCAACCAAGGCGGTGGACATAAAAAAAACAGAGAAGAGAAGAAACAAACGGAAGCGGAAAGAAGCTGCATGAATGTAAGATAGAGCGACAGCCAGGAACTCAAGCGAGGGAAAAGGGTGGAGAAAGAAGCAAGAGTAGCAGCACGTGGAAGAAAAAGTTGTGAGAACATCGGGTAAAGCAGGACAGCAAAACAGAATACAAAGCGGAGATAGTGGGGTAGCAAGAAGCAAGTATTGGGGCTGGGGAAGAAAACGAGGGCATGAAAGACTGCGAGAAAGAAGGTGCGTGGAGAGTAGACAGAGTGTAAGACATTCTGGAGGTAGACGAGCCAGAGTCTGGAGGAAGGGGAGGCAATGCTGGAAGTCTGAGGCAGACGGGGAGGCAACCCAGAGTAACCCCATACGGGCGAACTGGCGAGAGGGGAGCGACAGGACAGCAAAAGAGACAGTAAAGGGAGAGGAAGCCTAGAGAACGAAACCGACTGAGAAGCAGGGAACAACAGAGGCAGGAGAGCGGCGAGAGAGTCTAGGGATCAAGGAGTGTCAAAGTAGAAAATACGGAGATGAGTGTGAGAGAGAAAGAAGCACGAACTGCAAGGAAAACAGTGATATAGCATACTTTTGCCTGCCAAGAAACCTTTTTTTGAATGTAAACAAAAACTTAACTCTTTTAAAATGCCTTCTTCCTGTGCCTTTATGCCCTCCTGAGGACATTTAAACTGCTGAACCAGTTAGTCTGTGCCCAAAGCTGTGCACTCATGGTGCAAGCTCATTTAGTAAGCGGCAGAATGAGGGGAATGGATATGAGCACATGAACAGGCGTTTGACGTGAAATCAAAGGCAATTACCTGTGGCCGCGAGTCGTGCTCTGTGGTGGGGAGCGGGAGAGGCGTTGAAGCTTGAGAAAGACAGAGAGACGGAGCAAGGCACGTGCACCTGGGAGAGCGAGAGGAAAGCCCGATGGCGCCTCTGCTCATAACTGTGCGCGTAACCGCACGCTCTATGCCACCCAAAAGGCTGTGGTCGGCTTTTTAAAGTCCACTCACTAACTGTCTCGCCTGGGCAGCGCATGCGCTGGCTCAGGCGAGACCTAAACACATGGCTTCCCAAAATGTATGCCTTCTGCGTCTCAATCAGAGAAGGGTTAAGTCAAGTTCAAAGTTTCTTTGAACCTTTGCAAGGGTCTGCGAAAAATGTGGTGAAGCTGCAAAGCTTTTGCAATCCACGTTTGCGACCAAATTGAGGGGTTTTGCACAATTTTAGTTGCAATTATGTCAATCTAATATAATGGTTGTGCATACAATATACTCTGCGAGAAACACTTAGGGGGTCATGTAAGAAGGTCTATGAGACCACTGCTGCAATAGAAGTCGACCCTCCGACATATTTTGGTACCTTGCTACTCTGGTGCGACGTGCATGCTTGAGGTGCTTCATTTGAAATATCTTATTCTCTTTCACCACTATGGCATGGCCAACTGGTCCGCATTTCTTTTTTTGGAGTTTGTTTCTGAGAAAAAAAGACAACTGTCCCTGGGCAAGCAGGAAATTTTGTCAAGCTTACCCCAGATGTGTTTTCTTTTTCCTGTCTTGGTCAGCCAGCCTTGCTAGACCTACACAGACAACTGATCATAGGAATGCCAGCCCTAAGGGTCCACACACCGTTGCCTATGGAGTAGATGGGCAATCAGTAAACAGTGCTTAATTTGAGGCGGTGGTTGTTGGTGCAGGACACAGCACTCTTTTTTGTTGGGTTACACTAATTTTTTCTCATCTCGCATTCCTGAGAGCAAGAGAGGGGAAAATAAACAAAGAGGTATTTGTGAAAACTCTATTAAGGGCCTAACTTTTGTAGTGCCCTATCGTGAACAGTTATCCTGCATAGATCCTTTTCTTACAGATGAAGTCCTGACTCAGAGACCCAGCTTATCTTTGGATGCATATGATCCATCACCTTCTACAATTCATCAATGTGGACTGTGGTTTTTTTCCGACTATAGTGATCAGGCTGTATTTACTCTCTAGTCCTGAGGAAGATCCGTTCGGATGTTTTTATGAACATGCAAGGTAGAAACGTCAACGATAAGAATGAGTGTTCCGTATCATTATTTCACATACCTACCAACAGGAACTGTGGAAATATGTTTGAGTATATTGATGAACTGTAAACAGACTCCCAAATGAATTTTTCTGTGTGCTTTTAGTATATTGTCATGAGTCTTGTATTATTACATGTTACGCACACTTTCTATGGCACTAATTTATGGTATTCATGTCACATAACACTCCTGTGTTTCTTTATGCGTAACATTTGTGTCAGTATTAAGTATTTCCTTGTTTTTATCAATCTATATATGTCACTGCATACATTTGGTATTTCCTGGGTTACAAGGATATAAATGATTTAAAAGACATTTCACAACTTCCTACAGTACCAATTCTTCTTATACACTAATAGTTACCCGGGTTCTGCGGGTCATTGTGTCACTCTATTGATTTTGATGGTGTTGTGAAATAAGCGCTGGTGCCAAGCACTGACAAACACTAGCACAAATTAAGCACTGCTATCTACCCTAGAATCTGTACTGTAAGCATACTCTTCCGTGGCAAACTCCTACACATTGACAAACTCAGAAGGATCCCACACTCTAATTGTGTGCTGTGCACTTTAGCACGCAAACAACATGCATATTTTTTTAAAGAAATGCAAACATTTTGTTTTGTTAACACCTGCTTCAAGGAAGTGCTGATTTTTTTACACAAATCCAAGCCTTTGGGTATTTGCAGTGACTCACCCGAATTACACCTCCTCAACATAAAGCAACACAAAACCGAGTGAAGTGCTCTTTGTGAGCATAAAAGTGTCCCTTTTCAGCACAAAACCATATTTGCCCTTGAAAATAAATACCTATGAATCGCCTTTGCAGAAAGCCTTATTAAATCTGGGATCTAGGGTCACATTCCATATCCCCAGTCCTCTTCCTCTGCCAAGATTGTCATTCACACACACATCCGCTAACGCCCTTTGAAAGCAGCACATCCCATTGACATGCCAATTTGTTTGAAGAAAAGGCCAAGGCTGCTTGACCGCCTGCCTAAAAACAAAGGACTTTTATTTCCCAGTCCACGTTGGCTCTTAATGGAATGTTTGGGTACATGTGTGGGATTCATAGAATGCTAACTAACCTAGCTACAAAGCATAGGAGGGTTGTACAAAAAAGAAAAACCCAACAAAAAGAACAAAAAAAAAACAGTGGTGAGTAGTTAATAGCCACAAAATAGGGGAGGGGGTGGATTGAACTGACTTCATCAACAGCCCCCGCCACACCACGGGAACCCAGACCACGCCTCCACTTCCTGCCATAGTGCTGGCTTGGATTGCAGAGAGCTTCCGGCCAGAGGCAAGTGGTTTTGATGTTGCAAGGCGGTGATAGCAGAATGTAATATAATTACGCGTAATGCGATTACCTTTGTGTTTACGTAAGTCACTGAGACATATACCCCTGAGTAATAAATAAGGAATTAGTGTAACAAGAGAGATTCAGGAGGTCCATGCACTGAAGCAGTAATCTCGACATCTTGTTGCTAATATTTTGTTGAAGGTAATTTAACATGATCCCTGGCATTACCTTAGCCGTTGGAGGACTAGTACCACGATGTTTCAAATGCAGATGGCACAAGTCAGGGGAGATGGCGAGACGGAATGAGCGCAGACTCAGCGCAAGCCGGGAAGCATGCAGTGCTTCAAGTGGTCCATTCAGCTCTCAGACCTGGTAGTTATTCGAAATGGGCCACTATTGTGCTGTATATCATTTTTTAAACATTTGTTTAGATTTATATAGCGCAAACTTGACCCGAAGGTATCAGAGAGCTTCACATGAGCACCAGTTGCGTTACAGACGGACACATTCATTTTAGTTAGGCACCGGGAGATCTTGGGGCCGATTCACAGAACTAATCTGAGACAAAATATTAAATTTACTACTTTTGGTATTCACAGAATGCACTTACGACGCCTAACTTTACGTCTGCACTCGGGCCGGAATTTCCGCACCCGGAGCGTACTCTCCGCAACCGGACCGTACTCTCCGGCTAGGGCTGTACTCTCCGGCTCGAGCCGTAATCTCCGGCTGGGGCCGGATTGCAATTTTGACAAAAAGGAACATTAGGAATGTGTGATAAATGGTAGAGGAGGTCATGAAAAACAGTTTGGGAAGGTAAAAGGGTACGGCCAGACACTAGATCATAACCCAGAAAAGTTTTCTCCTTTGCATCATGGCATCTCCTACTATAGTTTAAGAAGACTAAAAAATATTAGTTTCCAGACAGATGCGTCTCACTGAAGGACTGCAGAAAGTCAGAGTTGCCTATGGTTAGCTGATCTTTGCAATTGCCATCTTTGAGTTACTGACCCTATCCCTCTTTTCTGTTTTACACAGGGGAAGGCAGCAACATTAAGATAAATGTAAGGCCTGATTTATCAAACTTCCACGCAGCGCAGCAAGCCACCCTGCAGAGCTGTGCTGTGTGAAAGGGCAGGAATGCGCTGTATTTAACATTATACAGTGTATTACCATCCTTCCCTTGCGCTGGCACACAAACTGCTGCCTAGCGCCAATGCAGGTACCCTTGTGCCGGGGTGCAAGAGTGGCTGCGTTGCAAACAGGATTGTTTTGGGCAGGAGGGGGCACCTTCCTGCTCATAAATAACACTGAGAAGATTTTCCTCTTTCTATGTGCGCTGCACAATGCAGCACACATAGTATGAGGAAAAAACGAGGAGAAATACCTGAGGAGGCGCAGCGTTTCATGCATTCCCAGGTCTTTCACTAATGGTTAATCTGGAAATGCTCTAAAGTCGATGGGTGGGTGAGTGGGAACACACACTCTCCACCCATGGAACGCTCTCCTGAGGTAGAGTGACACAAGGCAGCTATTTGCACTGCCTTGCGTCACTCAATGCCACAAAAGGAGGCCTTGCGTGGCTTGATAAATCATAATTAGTAGCCGCGTTGCTCTTGCGCCCAATTGTAAGGCGCAAACATGACGCAACTGCTTGATCAATTTACCCCATGGTGTTCCGCCTTTAATTACATTTGACACTGTTCAAGAAAGACTTCTTAACATTTTCCGTGCTGATGACGGAACCGCTCCGTCATCAGCCGCGGTGGCGCTGTGCTGATGATGGAGCGGTTCCGTCATAGCCCGCCCAACGCGACTGCGCGGTGCGGATTCCGCGCCTTCGCTGGGCGTTCTATTGAGCGGGCGGGGCCATGATGAAACCGCTCCGTCATCAGCACAGCTCAACCGCGGCTGGTGACGGAGTGATTCCGTCACCAGCATGGACCCGCCGCGCGGCCGCCCCGCCCCCTTAGCGCTGCGGCGGAATAGCCGCCGCAGCGAAGGGGTTAAACAAGTATTGAGTCAAACTGAATTGACCTGATACATACTTTAGTGTCCCAAAGTAGGTAAAGAAATAATTGAACACAAAACAATCAGTTCCGGGTCTGTGCTATATAAAAAAGATCACTTATGTTTAAATTAATAGGCAATAAAGCTGATCCGAAAAATAACAACACTGGTCAAATACAAAACTGAACCTCCCAAACTGACAGCCCTTGCATGCCCTTATTAGCAGAGTTGTCACAGCATTAGAGGTGGGAAAAGTACTTGTTCTCAAATTATTACTGTTAGTAAACAATGCCAGTGCAGAGATATAATGTAAAGTACACAAGTGAAATGCAATATATATAATTTATGTTTAATCTAAAGAAAATGTATCAGGATGTCCAGCACATTGTCTGTATTATTCACTAGGCTCGCTGAACTAAGGGCACATTTCATATCAATACATGGGTCCCCCAAAATAGATCTGGATGGCAGAAAATACCACAAAAATGTAGAACATTGAAACAAATAAATACTGAAAAAGTTAGGATAAACAAAACAGTATTGATCAGCACAGTATGAGCACTTGGGGTGGGGAACAAGGCATAAAAAGAAGGCCCCAAGCTGCAGGTACCAAGTTCTGTCACTCATGGTTAAGGGGACCGCCCCAGCAGTGGCCCTGCTCCTATGAAAGGAGATAATAGCAACTTTACAGATAACAAAAAAGTCCATGACAGCGCATTCAATTCATATTTATTTATTTGTTGTATTTTTGTAAATTAAATGTATTCTTTTTATGTATTTTTGTAAATGAACGTATACTCCGCTTGACGTCTTACCCTGCGGTGCGTTACGTTTACGCAGGACGGCGAGGCGTCACCGCACGTCCGGGGTGAAGTTCCCAAGCTCTCTGGTCGCACTGTCACCCCTGTCCCAGGCCGGGCTCAGCTGCCAGCGCTGGCACGCCGAGGGGACAGAGCGGGCATTCAGCGTCCTGCGTGCTGCCCGGCCGCTCAATGCCGCCATTGTGCCCGGGGCGGCCTGTGAAAAGGACCGAGGGAGCCCGGAGCGCGGGAGGCAAACGTAAACACAAACCCTGCGAGTGCGGAGAGGGCGGGGCAGCCGGCCAGAGGCCGACGCGTCCAGGAGTAAAGAGAGGCATATCAACACGATGGGTTATCTGTCAGGCCTGCAGAGTTCGGACTCAGACCTGTACGTGTTAGTGGGCAGTTTCACAGAAAAATCTACAATTCCACAATTAGATCTGGGAAGCGAGGAGAGGCTTTGGTTTATTTTTAAATTAATTCATCCTTACGACCGAGTTATAGGGTGACCAGATCTTAAGAAACAAAAAAACAGTACATTTTGGGAAAATAGAAGGACTACAATTTTTCATGAACAGAATGACACAGAATGACCGCTCTCATCAACATAGGATAACAGAAGAGTCATTAAGAAAATTCCTAATATGTAATTTCTACAACCATCATTATTAATTAATTTAATGGCTTACTTAGAACAGCTGCTAACTAGCACAGCTTTAGAAATCCCAAAAAGTGCTCTAGCTGTTTTCAGTCGACCCCTCTAAAAACTGGTACATGAGCCAAAAAAAACAAAATATACCAGGACAGCTGGTGGAAAAACGGGAATGTCCGGGCAAATCCAGGACATCTGGTCACCCTACCGAGCTAGACATTAGTATAATGTATATGTACATAGTATGCATTCATCCATACTTTTAAATATGCGATACAGCAATTGCTGTTAAAATCTTTTTGGAATATAAGTAAAAAAAATCCATTGAGACAACCCACCTTTCACCACGGACTCTTTTTTCACACAACTTTTTTACCTTGCACTTTACTTCACAATAAGGATACAGCCACTGTTTTATTGGGGTGTTTTAAAATGTTTATATTGATATTAATGCCGTGACCGTACATGTAAAGGTTTTTATTAATCATGCATAATAGAATAATAAAATCGTTAACCCTTCTAGTACACCACTACCAACTTTTAGGGCGTTCTCGTCTTTTTGCCAACCTGGAAACAGATTTACTCCTGTGCTTCATAGGAGTACCATACAGTATTGCGTCGAAGGTAGAAACGGACCAGAACCATCCCAACGCACTTCCACATTCCACTATAAAATGGCACTTACACACATAAGATTTACTTACATGTTAAGGGACGATGTGTGTATAAAACTTTTTAGTGTGTATAAATTCACATTTTATGAATCCCCAACATTGATTTACATTTACACAAAGTGAGCCATAGTAGGTTGTAAATAGCGCACCTAAGTTGAATTTAGGTGAGCAAATGGCTTTGAGATTCGGACCCAATGCGTTGTGTCTTGTTACACAATGTTTTGGTTTGTGGTTCCTTTTTTCCCGTTTCTATACTGCTACAAACATCAAAAGCTAGCTTCTCAGCGCTGGCTTTATGTAACATTACAATTTTAACTACTGGGTGAATAGCACCATTTTTTTACACAATTTTTTTTAAATGACTAGACATTTTCCATAAAACATATATGGAAATTGTCTTTAAAATCTCAAAAGTAAATAACTATTTAGACTATGTGTGGTTTGAGGGTTCGTGAGATGAAAGCTGCAGCGTAACTGACTCTGTCCTGGACCTAGTGGCTCTCAGAGGCACTTTGGATTTTTTGAATCCCCTGTATTTTAGTACTATCTGTGCAGATCTATGGCAAAGATACTGGGCAACATGTCCCTGCTGGCCATGAAGGGCATTCTGGGTGCCCTGGCGATGCGTCTCCCACCACCTCTCCTGCTCCAAACTCACAAGTACTTATGTGAATAGTTTGCCTCGCCCTTCTATTTTCTGCATCCCTCTTTCTGACTCATTTGTCTTTCTCTATCCTTTCTCTCAATGGCACACCATCAGATTCCCAACTTAAGTCCCCATGCTTTGAGAATTAAGTCCTCTGGGTTTTCTCCTGACAGAATTTAGAATGTGTGTTAATTTTCTACCCTTGTGAGAATGATGCTGTCCTGGGGAAGTTCTGCCTAGTAATAGGTCCCCTTAGCCGCATATTTGAAGCAGTGTATGAGGAACTGTATCTAGTCTTCGATTGTCCTTCCTCTGTCTTTAGTGCTGCTGTGGCCCGCCATCTTGTCATCTCCTGTCTATGGTCACTGACTCTATTACAGGTTGTGAGTTGCCTATGTAAGATATTCTGCTCTATGAAGGCGTATTCTGGAAGGGTAATGCATATGTACCCTGCTGTAGTTCATTTTTTTGTGTACCTGTGTTACGAGTGTGCAAGGGTTAACATCTCACAGTTTGGCAATTTCTTTAAATGTCACCAGCTTTGTGAGGATTAAAAAATGTGAGGGGGCACAATTGACCCTATACGGAAGATTGTCCCTTCTGCCGCTCTGTCTGGTAGGCATGGTCCTGAAGCAGCCTCTTTACCCTTCCCACCGATGATGGCGAAACAGGAGTCCCATTCCCCAATGCCGGAAGTCCCAGGCTTGCCTCCAGGCAATGGCGAATAAGGGGCTAGTGTGTTTCCAGAGTGTGATCAATGTATAGGATAGCCATGAGTGACACAAGGGAAGCACTTGAAATCAGGGGCCATCTTGGGTGGATGTTTAGCTGCAGGGAATGGGTCTGTTGAAGCACAACGTAGCCACGGGCAAACTCAGGAAACGTTATGGCTCTTTATAGTAAACAGTGAAATCTCCCAGCATAGTCCAACTTCGCTAGCAAAGTGTTTCACTTCCCCACCATCAATTTGTTTGTTGTTTCCAAGTGGGTTACAGATATTATTTGGGCTTCTTTTGATACAGATTCAAGTGTTGTCCTGCTAGGGTTTCTCATTCCTGAGAAGTGTGTGCCTCAGCCTTTATTTAGTAAGTGGGCATCTTTTCTGGCTACTGTGCCTTTGCTTCTCTAGTATAGACATCTTCCATGGCCTTTCTGTACTTGGAGGCCTTTCATTGCGTGAAGCTATGTAGCTGGAAAGGCTGGCCCAGCGAGTTAAACACACTCTGCTGATACAAAGCGTGACCTGCAGGCCATGAGTTTGAATCCCAACCAGGCTAACTCTGACTTCTATCCTCAAGCTCAATAAATGTATTATCATTGCACTAGATACTATTACGAATTGTTATTTACAGTACCTAGAGATGGTAAAAGAGGTATAATGTGTTCTATTTCAAAAGCAAGGTATTATATCGCTGTCCGAAATAGTGTATGTGGATGTGTGTTTTGCATTTCTTTTCGCTGATTATGCGTTGCTATAGGTTTCAACATGTTTACTGTGGAGTATTCCACATGACCATATTTTAGAGGATTTTCTTGGTATGATTACCTGAACCATTAGTTAACTATTGCTGGCTTTAGTCCGAAGACACTGTTTTGGCCATATCATTGATTATTGTGGCATGTACTGGATGATTTGCCCGGTCTAGGGGAGTTTATTCACCCCTTTTGCTCTTCTGCTATCACATTCCTTGGATGCTACATGTTGTCTTTAACTTTCTTTCTTTCTTTCTTTCTTTCTTTCTTTCTTTCTTTCTCTTTTTCTTTCTCTCTTTCTTTCTCTCTTTCTTTCTTTCTTTCGTTCTTTCTTTCTTTCTTTCTTTCTTTCTTCCTTCCTTTCTTTCTTTCTTTCTTTCTTTCTTTCTTTCTTTCTTTCTTTCTTTCTTTCTCTTTTTCTTTCTTTCTCTCTTTCTTTCTTTCTTTCTTTCTTTCTTTCTTTCTTTCTTTCTTTCTTTCTTTCTTTCTGTTTTCTTTCTTTCTTTCTTTCTTTCTTGCTTCTCTTTCTTTCTTTCTTTCTCTCTTTCTTTCTCTCTTTCTTTCTTTCTTTCTTTCTTTCTTTCGTTCGTTCTTTCTTTCTTTCTTTCTTTCTTTCTTTCTTTCTTTCTTTCTTTCTTTCTCTCTTTTTCTTTCTTTCTTTCTTTCTCTTTCTTTCTTTCTTTCTTTCTTTCTTTTTTCTTTCTTTCCTTCTTTCTTTCTTTCGTTCTTTCTTTCTTTCTTTCTTTCTTTCTTTCTCTCTTTCTTTCTTTCTTTCTTTCTTTCTTTTTTCTTTCTTTCCTTCTTTCTTTCTTTCGTTCTTTCTTTCTTTCTTTCTTTCTTTCTTTCTTTCTTTCTTTCTTTCTTTCTTTCTTTCTTTCTCTCTCTCTGTCTTTCTCTCTCTCTCTTTCTTTCTTTCTCTCTCTCTGTCTTTCTCTCTCTCTCTTTCTTTCTTCTCTCTCCCTCCCTCTTCTCTCTTCTTCCTCCCTCTGCCTCTTCTCCTCTCTCCTCTGACAGAGGCGTGGGGTGGGGGCTGCTCTAGAGTTCTAGATGTACCTGGCGTGTCTTCTACTAAACCAGGCTCAGGTTAGGAGAGAAAAACGAACAGTAAACCCAGGAAGGTGCCCTTCCTTCTCCCTGGCAGCAGACCGAACAAAAGCTCCCCTAAAGATGATTTACAGGTGCAATTAAAGATCTAACGCCAAGCAGAGTTAAACACAGGAAGGAAGCCATGAAAACCAGGCCATTTAACCCAAATGGAAGACAAACACTTATTAACACCGAAACCGAACAAATCTCTACGGAGTCGTAGAACATATTGTTACCCGGTAGTAAACATTGACCCTTATGAATAAAGTAGAAAGCTGACGTTTCAATGCCTTCTATTGAACACTTGTGGGCCAATAGGACAGAAGGGGGGGTCTGTCCTCCTCTTCGCCTCCGAATGCCCCTCTGGAGCCAGAGCGAACTGACTCAACAATAGCCCGCCTCGGTTCTGGGGCAGAATCAGGCTGACGCCCACGACACCGTTCTACCAACAATGCAGGTAACCCCCTGGGCTGTGTGCCATGGGGGCAGTGGTTAATTTGTAACTGCTGGGGCTCTCGTCAGGAGGCCGCTTGCACCAGCCCTCCTGCATCTCCTGTTAGTGCCACTTAACACAGAACCCATTGCTAACTAGGAAATTGGGGAGAGGGTGTGGCGAAATGGCCAGAGCTGCCGACTTTGGTGCTGGGAAAACAGGTTGGAGTCTTGTCGTTGCTCAACATCCTATGATTCTGGGCAAATCACCGTGCCTACCAATAATGAATGTGTTCTTAACTGGTGCTCATGAAAGGTGCCGGTGTTGACGATTAAGTGCCATTGCTGAGTACATGAAACCACAGGCTCAAATTAAGCATTGCATAAATGAAAGTAAGAAATTGTGTGTAAGTGCCTGGTAAAGAAGGAGCAAACCAGCAGCATATTGCAGCTTCCATTTCCCTCCAAAACATATGTAAAAGAATGATGATAGAAATACCTCAGCCAAAGAGAAGTGGTTATGTTATGTGTATTTGTAAAGCGCACTATCGGCGATAAGGGTATCCTGGAGCTAATTATCGGTGTGTTTCTAGTCCTGCCTAGGGTAGGTTGGTCAATGGAAAAGCCAGGCCTTAAACTTCTTTCGGAATTCAAGAAAAGAGGACGAGGGCGTTGATGTGGAGTGCAAGGTCCTTCCATGCTTTAGGAGTGATGTAAGAGTGTGCTCGCCCTCCTGATCTGGTTCTGTGTATGCGTGAGATGGTTGCAAGTAGGAGTCCTGCGGAGCGGAGGTGTCTGGCTGGTTGGTGGAAGGAGATGCGGCTGTTCTGGTTGGTGGGGCCTGAGTTTCACAGCGCCTTGAATGTGTGTGAGGCGTTAGAGCAGAAAAGCAGGGCTCCCGACTGAAAAAAATGCTAAAAAAACCTATAGAATAGCTGTGAAAGGGGAGAAACTTGGAGAGCGGAAGTAATTTAAAGTGGATAACAGCACACAAAAGGGAGAGGAAGAAAACACATGCACTCCCATGGAGTCCTGCAAGAAAAAAAAGTTGTTCCCTGAATACAAGCAGTGACAGAATGCACACAAATCAACAAATCAGAACAAATAAAAAGGAAACTGTTAAACAAGAGGCATGGGATTGAAATAGGCAAAAAAAGAGATTCCATCAAGAGTAAGACCCAAAGCCCTATGTGTATGTATTGTAATGTGTTAGTGACAGTCACACGTGACAACAGAAAGCTAAAGCTGTGTATTGGTAAGGCTTAAAAAGGGAAGGAGGAAGCCTAGATTCCTTCTGATGCTGAAGTTAGAGATATCCTTTCTCCTCTTGGTCAAATAACTTGGGGTAGTATCCGGTGGGACTCTAGCACTGCATTCCTTCGTGGAACAATCCGGCCATCAAGCTTTTCTAACCTATATTATGGCCCAGCCATCACAGAGGGCAAACCTCTCAGAGATGTCATCAGGGGCGGCTCTAGGCTCATGGCGGCCCTGGGCAGGGAGTGTAGGTAGGGGGCCCCGGAAGAGGGGTTCCGGGCGTGGCAGAGCGCAGAGGCCAGTGACGAGGGGGTGTCAGGGTGTTTGGAACTGAAAAAAGAGTCGGAGGCCGCCAAATCCCTGCCAGGGGCTGCCACGCAAATATGTATCCATCCTCATAGGATTAATATATTAAGGATATATATTGGTGTGGTGGCCCCTGGGGTTTGGTGGCCCTGTGCAGGTGCACAGCTTGCACATGCCTAAGGCCGCCCCTGATGTCATTCTCCATCTCTCCTTCTAGAGATGTCTAACAACAAATAAATAGGGGAGGGAAGCATGCCTAGACCGGTTTAGAAGGTATCTACTAAATCAACACCTCCTTTCGTCATGATGTTAGGTTCTAATATTTGTTATAAGGTGTTCTACACACAGTGACGTAGCAGGGCACTTACCTGCCCATGGCGGTCTCTGCATTTCCCACCCCGCGGCTGTGCTGAAAAGCCGGGGGGTTGTGGAGTGAGGAGAGCTTGCGATAATTTCTGCTGCCCCCAAAACCCATGCCGTCCGGGGCGGATTGCCCCCACCCCCCATTGCTATGCCACGAGACCTGGTTTACTGCTCATTCAGCAAGCAAGTAGTATGTATTGTGTGCATTTATATATGTGAACGAGAAATACAAGAATTGCAACGATATCCAAGTTTTAGGGCATTTGGGTTCAAGTGATCTGGGAATGGATGTAGAGCTGCTGGAAGCTGTTTTCAATATACGTTGACCAATACTGAGAAAGCACTTGTGTTGTCTCTTGTACTGATGGACAGACTGTCAAAAAAGCTTAGTCACAGGGGTTCAACTAGCAACCAGGAACAGATTTAGAGGGATTGTATGCCAAAAACACAGCAGCGGTCTAGAAGTTACAATGATGGCTGGTAAAGAGCGTCTTAAAGGAGGCTGGTGGGAGCCAATTCAGACACTGAATAGGGGGATATACTGCATGGGACTTCAATGCATTAAAGAGTCAACATGCTGCAGCATTTTGCACAATGTGCACTCCTTCCAGCAGCTATTTGGGCCTTCAAGATATATAGCGCATTTCCATAATCAAGACACAACCCACTTAGGGGAATTATTGCTGATATCCTACCTCCGTGAAATAAGGCGGGGTTCTTCTACAAGACATTCAAGTGATGGAACTAACAGGATGAACATGAGAAGTTGGAAGACTTTTGAGTCCTAGACTTCCTGACTTAGTCGTAGTAGGCAGGACTGCCAGCTCGGTGGCGAGGAGGCTCTCCCTACCACCGATAACCATTAGTTTTGTCCTAATTTAGAGTCACTTATTTTTTGCCAGCCATTGCACTTCCAAGATTTTTCGACTACTATCTAGAAAAGGTGACCGTAGTGTCATCAAAGTGGAATCCAATTGATGGGAAGGAGAGGGACCATGGTGGACACTACAGGTCAGTGGTCTTGGTCTAGAGCAGGGTTCTCCAAAGTTGGACCTGAAGGGCCGGATCCAAGCCAGATTTTTAAGATAACTACATTTATCTAAATGAGGCTATATTAAAAATCTGGCATGGATTGATCCCTCCAGGACCGACTTTGGTGAACACTGGCTTGGAGAAGGATGGTGACAAAAAGACCAACCCTGAGTATTTTATTAAAAAGCAGAGCTGAGCCTTCTCAGTCCAGAATCTCCAGGCACAAGCACACATAGATGACTCATTGAGATGGCATAGTCAACAGTGTCAAATGCCATTGATCGATCTAAAAGCCTCCTTTATTTGCAATCATCTTCATCTCGTCCGTGCAGCTAGGAGCTCTAATTTAGAGCCTCACAGATGTCTAAAACCGACTTGAAACCCATCTTGGTTCCCATTCTATTCCAAGTAGTCTCCTGACTACAAATTTGCAAACCCACCTGGCAGGGTTCCCAGTCTTCAATAATGATATTGTCATTCCTCTAACTGGAAAAGCTGCTTGATGATGGTTTATTTAGAATAGATAAGAGCGGGTTTCCAATGGGCAGAAGTATTTCCAGATCCTGGCCAGATATGACTCTTGAGGAGTTTGTGACTTTAGTTCAACCAAGTCTTTAGCCAAATAACCTACTTCCATAAGTGGAAAGGATGACACAGCAAGAGAGCCAGAGGTAGGGGTATAGAAGTAGAAAAAACACTAACTGGACAATACCCTTTCTAATAAATAAATACATGTATTATCAAAATAGTTAGGCAAAAACACAGGCTTTATATGGGGGTCACAGAAGCACGGGCGCCATTGTGAAAGACGATTCTCTTAATATTTTAAATGGTATAGAGACAAAATATCGACTCCAAAATATCGACTGGACATAATATCGAGTTTAAAATATAGACTGGACAAAATATCGACTGGACATAATATCGACTACAAAAATATCGTTTTTCAGGTAAGTGAAGTAATATCGACTGTATAAAATATAGATAGCAAAAATATCGATTTTTTAATAATATATAATATTTTATAGTGTATTTTTATGTAATAATATGTGTGAATAGTGTGTATTAATGTTATTAAATATTTTATTACATGAATTTTGTTTTGATAATAATTGCGTAATGTAGTTCTGTAGCGGGTTGTGGGTTTATAGGGGAATAGGGTGGGAAGTAATTTAATAATAATTAATTAATTAATATATGTTTGTTATTATTTTTAATTAATAATTAATTGATAATTAATTAATATTAATTAGTTAATTAATTAATATAATTTTGAATATATTTTGTATTAGTAAATAATTGTTAATTAATTAATTGTAATTAGTTAATTACATTAATTAGAGTACATTTTTATATATATAATTTTGTGTTATTTTTAAGTAATTAATTTTGATAAAATAATATTAATTATTAAAATAATTACACCTAATGTTCTAATATATTTACTTTATTGTTATTGTTAATTAATAATTAATTGGTAATTAAATAATATTGATAAATTTTGGGTAAAGGAGCATTTTTAGGGTTCAGGGTCAGTTTTCAGGTCATGGGTAAAGGGGTATTTTTAGGGTTCAGGGTCAGTTTTCAGTTCATGGGTAAAGGGGTATTTTTAGGGTTCAGGGTCAGTTTTCAGGTCATGGGTAAAGGGGTATTTTTAGGGTTCAGGGTCAGTTTTCAGTTCATGGGTAAAGGGGTATTTTTAGGGTTCATGGTCAGTTTTCAGGTCATGGGTAAAGGGGTATTTTTAGGGTTCAGGGTCAGTTTTCAGGTCATGGGTAAAGGGGTATTTTTAGGGTCAGTTTTCAGGTCATGGGTAAAGGGGTATTTTTAGGGTTCAGGGTCAGTTTTCAGGTCATGGGTAAAGGGGTATTTTTAGGGTTCAGGGTCTGTTTTCAGGTCATGGGTAAAGGGGTATTTTTAGGGTTCAGGGTCAGTTTTGGGTTTTTGGGTAAAGGGGTATTTTTAGGGTTCAGGGTCAGTTTTGGGTTTTTGGGTAAAGGGGTATTTTTAGGGTTCAGGGTCAACAAATAAGATGTTAAAAAAATATTTTTATTATTTTCATTTATTATTTTATTATTATAATTTAATTTAAGTCGTTTTAAGTATATTTTAGTAATTAAAATTTAATATTAATTTAATTTAACACTGTTTTTAATAAAGTCGATATTTTTTACATCTATATTTTTGTTAACGATATTTTGTACTCGATATTTTTGTACTTACCTGTTTGTAGATACAAACTCGATATTTTGACTGTCGATATTTTGTCCACTATATTTTGGCAAGTCGATATTTTGGCAGTCGATATTATTTCAGTGATCCATTTTAAATATTCACTTTACCTTATTATATACTCCATCAATTTGGGAAGTTAAATAGTGTCTTAAATAAGTTTACTTTTCTAGGATTCAAGTAATGCTCTATAGCGAGCCCTGCAACTGAGATCCTTGTAGCAAACTATGTGTGTTCCTTTAACATAACCCGAGACTTAAATGTAGAAAACCAGGTAACTTATTATTGAACGATACTTTTATTACTGTAGGTCAATGGAGAACCCGGCGCCTGGGAATTTCATTGAGAGGAAGTTTCTAAAGAGTTGAAATGATTATCAAATAATTCTGCTGGGTCAGTAGCACTAAGGGTGGGGGGAAATTCTTCTGTGACTATTTTTGTCCTGTTTCTGGACAAATTGATGGAAGGTCTTGCTGACCGTTAATGAAATCGATCAGGCAATCCTCGTATGGCTGGTCAATATCAGAGAAGCATGAGCGAATGAAGCCGTAAGGAACGCAAAACTAGCAGACAGCCCAGCTCAGGTGGTTCATAGAATCTATGCTGCCAGTGAGTAAATGGGAGAGTCCCTTCCCCTCCGAATTTTCAACTAGGTCTTGTGCAGGTGCTACAACTGTTCATGAACTCCTGCTGTCGACAAACCGCTGCCTTCTCATCCGTCAATAACACCTGAAAAATCCCCTACTCCTAAAATTGACGACCTCATCCTGATGGACCGTGGGACCATCTCTCGACACACATCACAGTGACCCTCATACTGCCACTGTTAGCTACTTAAACCTTTACAAATTTGCTCATAACATTTCTCTTCTGTCCTCCACTGGTCTGTGCTGCTACATTACCATAATGACAGAAACATTTTTGCTTTTCTGTATTAGGACTTTCTTCTTCACCCACCAAAAACACCTGAAGAGGAATCAGATATGCTATCAGATCCGATAATTAAAGAACTATGATAGGAAAAATCTTCATTGTAACCAGGGGTGTGCAGGCAGTTTACAGTCAAAAATTCAAAAAAAATTATATATATATATATATATATATATATATATATATATATATATATATATATATATATATATATATATATATATATATATATATATATATATATATATATATATATATATACACACATGTATATATATGTATATATATATATGTGTATATGTGTATATATATATATATATATATATATATATATATATATATATATATATATATATATATATATATATATATATATATATACATATATACATATATACATATATATATAATCCTTCTCTTTAATACAGAAAAGCACTCGTGGAATTCTTCTCATGGGGCTACCTTGGATGTTGCCTTGATCAGCAACTTACAAAGTAAACAGGCATTAGCAATGCCAATAAGTAGTACTTTAAGGGTATGATGTATGGTAATGTGAAGCATTGTAATTACATTTTCATGGGAATTGATATGTATTTGTGTGGGAGCAAAGAACTGTACAATAATGTTGGTTAGGGTTAAAAGGTCAGGTGGCAGTTGAACCTTCAAGCCAGACCAAAACATCCCTATAGGTTAATGACGGCCCTCTTCCCATCCATTGCTGTCAGAGAACAACACCATCAATTATCTAGTTATCTAAGACACTTTAATGGCAATACAATGTCATGTGTGTGCCCCTGAAAGGTCACGCTCAGACAGCTGGAAAAATAAAATGATAGTTTTGTGGAGGGCAAGCACTTTTTTATGGAAGCACACAACTTCTGGCCAATCCAAACATGTGAGCGGAGCCAAAGCCCCTCTCTAGTGATCCTCACATAATTGTCTGGCGACAGCTACGCTGCCAAGCCAGACTATAAAAAGAAGGCTATTGCTTGGTGCTGGCAGCAAGGGAGATCTATATACCTGAATTATCAGCATTTGGCATGTTCAATATATCTCTCTCTCTTCTTCCAGCCTAAAGAGATAATTGGGTGGCAAGAGAGTAAAGAAGAGCCTGTTCAGCTCGGACAAAGTTGTTTTTCTTCCAGTGGGCACCATTCTCACACCCTGTACTCTATAGGTTTAACTTCCCAAGGCAGCAGGACAGGTCAGAGAGTGCAAGGTTCACTAATGACGTGGGTCACAAGTTGAAATTCTGGTAAACTCAGCCTTCTCTGATGATTTTGAGGTGGGTATATTGAGTACCATTACTATGGGTAATGTATGCATGTGGTATTTGTATAGCACAAACCAATCCAAATGCCAGTAGTGAACCTCACTGGGATGAAAGGCAAAGATATAGTCAGCTAATGATTGGAGGGAAGCTGGGTTCTGAGAGTTGAAGTTAAGTGCTTGTGTGTCGTGGTGTAATCTTAAATTAAAGATGAGATTCCAGCACTTCCTTGTCTGTACTCTGATGGTGGCCTGGAGCCAACAGAAGTGGCGAGCTTCTCAAGCATACAGCTAGGGGTGACAATCAGACAGGCAGGGGTGCCAGTCGTGATGGTTTTGTGGATCCTGCAGCTGGTTTTGAAGATGGCTTGGGTAGAGAAGGAGAGCCAATGCTGTTCCACTGACATTGGGTTCATGCAGCCATATTCTTCAAATTCTGAAAGAGGTATGCGGAGGCATGTTGGGTGTTCTTACAGTAATAGTAACACCTGTTATAACACCTGTTACTTACAGTGCCTTGAAACCGCATAGGTGTGGCACAAGAAAGGATCAAAATGTTTTCAGCCTTCATTATTGATCAAAGAATTTTAAAACGAAAAAACACAATTCTGAGATGATTCCAGAGTCTTGAAAAGTCAATGGTGAGCAGAGGAGAGTGTGGTGCAGAAACTGAAGAAGGTGAACTCAATGTAATAATCACCATATAAGGGCTGGTGGCCATTTTTCGCTCCAACATGGCCACCTCCCTTTGTTTAACCCCTTCCATGCGGCCGCGATTCCCCTGGTGTGCTGTAAACAACACGAACAGGGGCGGGCCGTGACGAACCCCAGCCGTCATCAGCACACGAGCACCGTAGTGCATGACGGCTGGGGTTCGTCATCAGCATGGAAGGGGTTAATTTAATTATGTACCAAGTAAAGTAGACAATAGGATAGCGGTCTCGTTATTTTGGTGATTCAAGGCAGGATAAGGCTGCTCCCATAGAGTGCAGGTGACGTCAGAGACCTTGTGACTCCATTCGCTCTCTGAACTGGGTATATCTTCCTCCATGTCAGAGACAACAACCAATGATCATAAGTCACATAACTGGCACCTCTGCATCAGCATACCCGGCACCAAGGACTGATTCCCAGCTCTGCTTCACAGCTCTCCACGAACAACATAAGCACGCCCACTGAGACTTTATATCAGTGTAATTGAGACTAAATTAAATTAATAAAAAAGAATTAAGGCCCGAAATAGGAATATGTTTAGAATGATTAAAACAATGAAAGTAATTGAAATTACATTTGTTAGGGTTTAGTGTTACTATTAGTATTAGATTAACAACGAGTAATACATTTTAATAATAGAGAAGAAATTAGGGTTATAATTAGTCCTAGAATTCAGCTAAGGTTGAGTCATAATTTACTTCAACAAAAAACAATTAAAAAAGTCCTAGAGTTAGGTTTGGTATTAGGAAAGAATAAGGATAATTAAATTAAATCAATCGAGTTAAAATAAAATGTAATTAAAGAAAGTTTAAGGCTTAGGCAAATAATAATAAAAAGCAGCATTTAACACACAAATGACCAGTGGTGGCTCCTCTGCTATGGCGGAGGAGCATCGCCCCACTGCTTTTAAGCAGTGCGAAGAAGCAAAAAATGTGAATTATTATCACTTTATGCTTCGGGCTGCTTTGCAGGAGGGTGTGCGGGCGTCTACTTTGCTCTCGGAGCTGGGCAGGGGAGGAGTGGTTTGCCCACTCCTAAGTGCGCAACGACTGTTTGGTCAGTCGTCTTAGGCCGCCCAAACCAGTCATGCGCACTTTCCCTGTTCTCCATGCAGGCTGCATTACAGCCTGCATGGAGAACAAGCCCAGGCCCCAATTCCCTGATTGAGTGTCGAACCAGGACTCTCAAAACCAATCACAACGCTGCATTGCAGCATTGTGATTGGTCAGGAGAGCCTGGGTGCCTGCCAATCACAACGCTGCATTGCAGAGCTGTGATTGGTCAGTGGGGCCTGGCTGTGCTTTGGTCTGAGACGGAGAAGATCAGGAGCAGAGACGCGGGGCCCGGCGCAAAGGTACGTTTATTTTTTTTGTTTTAATATTTTTTTTAATATGAGCCGCCTCCTGCCTCTTGAGTAAGCATGGGCGAATTTTGCGGATCTCGCGTTCGCGAATTTTGCGGATTTGCGAACTCGCAATCCGCAAAATCCGCGAATTCCCACGAATTTGCGGATTTTTTTTTTTTGTGTTCGCCCGTGTTTCTGTCAGTTCGCGAGGGTTTTTACAATTTCGCAATTTGCGAACTTACCTGTCGGGTCGCAAGTTTTGCGAACTTGTTGTTTCTACGTGTCCAGCCTGTTTGGGACACTCTTCTTCATCACTGCCACTCTCTGTCACCACTGCCACTCTCTGACTACTCATGCCACCCTCTGGCCCACCCATGCCACCCTCTGTTTCATCACCACACCCTCTGGTTGTCCAGTGTACATTATTTTCGGCAAAGCAAAGCACACCTTCCCTGCCTCAAGTGACCTGAATTAATTTGGGGCTGATTAATGTGTCACAGAATATTTTTTTAGCTGGCACCTGCTTCCTTAGTGCGCCCTGATTAGTGATCTTTTGCACTTGCTAAGTGCTTTCATTGTTGCAAAATTAGTTACAACACCTGCCCTGCCCCAACTGACAATAATGAATTAGGGGCTGATTAATGGATTTTAACTTCCAGCCTGGCTCCTGCTTGTCTCCCTTAGCTGTAATTCAGGACCTTTGTGGCATATGTGTAACTATTCTGAGGTTCAGAGCAGGGTCACATAATAGTTGCAACTGGCAACTGAACTCTGGAGGGGCCCCTCAGGAAGCACTACAGGAAATGGCTACTAATGATGAGCCTGAACTTTTGAACCTGGCAAGTAGTTTCAGTTTTGCTAAGATCGTATTTCTGCAATTTAGCACTTATTCGCGGGGCGCGAAGTTGTACTGGGAAGCCGCGAACTCACGCGAACAGTGCGAGCAGTGCGAGCAAAATCCGCTGCTCGCGGATTTGCGGATTTTGCGGGAGATTCGCGAATCTCGCGGATTGCGAATTTCCCGAAAATCCGCAAAATCCGCGAGCGAAACAGATTTTCCGCCCATACCTACTCTTGAGCCACCCACCCCGCCACCCACGAGCAATGCCTGTCGCCACTTCAAACAACAATAGGGTTACATTTACAATTAGGAAAAAACATTAGCAAAACCAATAAGTCCAGTGTTGGTTGCCAGCCTTTTCGTATTGCCAGTGCTTCTTTTGTTTTGTTGTGGTTATTACAAAACTTTATTGTTGTGGGGGGGGGGGGGGGGTGGCAAAAGCAGAAAATATATTTTGTCTCAAAAAGCACACAATGCAAATGTAGTACCTGGTATTTAAGTGATTTACCTTGCATGTGGAAGTGCTCCTTGTCACTCACAATGAAGTTAGCCAATAGTTAAAGTGGGTTGACCCACTGCCCCGCGCTGTATGCTGTAGTGAGTGTAAGAAAAATGTGAATGAAAAAACAGACCATTGGAAAAGGAGGGCTGGCTGAAAGCCCTTATAAGTAAGTATACAATGCATACCATTTTAGTAAAGTTACAAGGTCTTGATTAACGACAGAGCTAAACAAACAGAAACTGTTGAACTAGATATAAGATTGATGTAGTGTTGTCTTAAAATACAGTATAGACCTACCATATCGATGTAATAATCTTTGATGTAGAACCCTTGATGAATTTGAATAGTGATGTAGTGGTGGTAGCTGTAACATATAACCAGTGGCGGCTGCTGTCAAATGAAAATTGTTAGACCTGGCACCTTGGCGTGAGTCTCCCTTCCACTTTTTGCTGATGTGCCTCCGATGTTTTGCTGGTTTTCCGATACTCAGGGCACTGCGCCACGGCTGATCCGTGCCGCAGTGCAAGTGCTCCCTACTGTAAATTGTACATGCGATTGGTATCCATGATTGGTTCTTTGGATTTACTGTTAGTCCCTAGTAAAGTGCACGAGAGAGTGCCGGGGCTTGCAGATGCCAATACTGCTGGTGGGCCTGCAGCGCTGGTTGCGCCACCCACCGAAGCAGCCGTAAAGATGTGTCTGGGAACTGCGACCGCAGAACCCGCGTGCGGTCTCGTACTGTCACGCTAGCTGGGCAAGTGTCCCCACTTGCCAGCACCGACCCTTCCCTTGACTACATATTAGTCACCCCTATGGTAGGCCTGCGGGCAGGGTGCGTTGTAGGTGCAAGGTAGGACAAGCCCTGAGATGCGTGGCCTGTCCTAGTAGTGACTTACAACCAAGACCGTATTTCACTATTGAAGGCTACCTGCTCCATTAGGCCAGACTGAGCTGCGAGGATTATTACACCCTATAATCCCCGCAGGCTCAAGGAGCATGGTAGCGAGTCATGTTTAGTATGCCTGAACTCAGGATGATAAAATATTTCTTGTAGTCAAGTTTATTTTAGTATCCTGGGTTTGCAAATGCTACTTTTAGAAAGTTAGCATTTGCTTGCTTAACCATTTCAGCCCGCCTCTGCTGGTATGTGTATCTGACTGTCTGGGATGTGTGAGTGACAGGGCTGGAGGGATGACAGGTGGTGAATGCGCAGATTACACCTTAGTGGGAGGTAGGAGTGCCTCTTGACTCGAACTGTAGCTGTGCTCGACCACCACAATGCTGGCTCCACCCTCCTGGGGAGCGGCGGATGACTCTGCCGACGCCTGGCCCAGGAAGGGCAAAGCCCCCATCAACAAGGTACTCTGGCCACCCCTGTCCGGACAATGCTGGCTCCACCTCCTGTGGGGCGTCTGATGCGCCTGCCCCTCACACTGAAAGCAGAAGCCGGAGTACACCCACCGGGGTACTCAAAGACTGAGAGTGGCTATGCAAAGGCCCCCCTGGCCTGCGAGAACAAAAGAATTGGCCTATAAAAGAAGGAGCCCTGCTCCTTGAAAATTAGATCCTGTTTGGGCCACAGAAGGACTCTGCCCTACGAGAAGGACCGTGAGAGACAAGGAAGGGTGCTGACTCTTGCCTGTGTCTGGTGCCTTGCTGCTGAAGGAGAGGAAGAAGAAAAGACTACGAGAAGACTTTTGCTTTACTTTGTGCCAAACTCTGCTAAAGAGATCTCCAAGGGCTTGCAACTGAACTTGCCCCCTGACCAGCGTCCCAGGACCAGTGGACGCTACCCCCTTGGAAGAAAGCGACTGCGGGTGCTGACCATCGCCGCAGCACCAACGGAGGAATCTCCTCCAAGGCAAACGACATCCACCTGACCACCGTGACCGGGGCCCAAAGCACAAGCAAGAGCAAAGTAAGGACCAGCCGCCGCTGGCCCGAACACCGTGACCGCAGCTGCACCGGGAGCCCGAGAGCAAAGCGAAGGAGGACCCGTCCGGTCCGAGCTCTCGAGGTGACTGCATAACAAGCAGCCACTCACCTGCAAAGACGGACAGTTGCCCTGTGAGAATCCGCAAGGTCGGTAGCCTGCCCGACAGCCCAGCTGTGAGCCCACAGCTGCACCTGCACTTGGCTGGGTACGTCCTGCACTTGGGGACCGTACTGCCACTTGCCACCGCCGCACAGCCGCCGCCTCCAGGGTCGGAGCGGACGACAAGGAGAGGACCCTGCCGCCACAGAACACCGCTGCCCCGGATGACCAGTGACCTGCTCGGCTGAAGAGCGGCAACGATCAGCGACCCCGGGAAGGCAACGCGACGTGGGACAGATCCCCTGGACGCCGCCGGCTCCACAAGAACTTTGGTTAACACTGGCCTACGGGCCTCAAGAGAACTGCATAAGAACTGTGGTAACCTGAACTGAGTAAACTTGCAACCGTTATCATAAAGTACGTTGACTGTATTCACAAAGCCTGCTTAAAATCTATATAAAGATATATATTTTTTCAGAATACAGTCTGGTCTCGTTGTGTGGTGGGTTGGTTGTAAAGGTGTACTATTGCAAGTGTTTAACCCTATGTGCCCCAAAGATTAGCCTACGACTGCTTAAGCCACACTACCTAGAGGGTAAGCAGAGGTTGTCTGGAAGGTAACCCTCAGCCCTGACGAGGAAGAGAGAGTCCCTGCTTGTCGCTAGTGTTGCACTGCGCCAACTAGAGCCTCCCCCTTCCTACATTGGACGCAGCGGTGAGGATTTCGAATTTACACTTGCGATATCTATACCTGAGCTTCTGACCACTACACAAGGATTGCGGTCCAGTTACTTAGCCACAGACTTTGCTTTTTGAATTTTGCCGAAAGAAGATTCCGAGTGCAGAAGCCATGCCGGGCACAAAGAGCCTGGATGGAGCGGAGTCCACGACCTCCGAGGTGTTGGAGGTAGAGTGGGACGCCGCAAAGCTGGACAAATACTCAAAGACGGAGCTGAAGTTTTTCTGTAGGAAACTCAAGGTTCCGCACGCTGGCTGCAAAAACAAGCCGGAGCTCTACAAGGCCCTGAAAGCCTGGGTGGAGTCCAGAAAGACCCCGGAGGATCAAGACGCCCTCGCCGAGCAGAATGCAACGACGGAGCAGAATGCACTTGGGGATCTGATCGATCTCGAGAGGCAGGACAGCGAGCACAGCTTTGGTAAAGGCCTGTCGCCAGAGGAGCTGGCGGACAGGAAGGAAACAAGGAATCACGAAAGAAAGCTGGCAGAATTGAAAATCCAGCTGGAGCTTGAAACGAAAAGAATGGCGCTGGAAGAGCGAAAGCACCAGATGGATTATGAAATAAAAATGAGGGAGATAAGTCTCAAGGAGAGAGACTTGGATCGTCCTCCCTCTGGTGGCAGAGCATCGCCAGTGCAGGTAGAGTCAAGAGTGCACATCCTGAAGGACGTAGTTAAGGAGTTCTTTAAGGGGGATGACATAGGACAGTGGTTTAGGGCATACGAGGTAGCCATGTCCTCCCACCGGGTCCCTGACAAGGATTGGGGAGCAGGGTTGTGGGGAAGGTTCCTTAGCGAAGGGAGAGATACCTTGCTAGATTTGCCCGTTGAAAATCAGAGATCCTATGCCCACATGAAAGAAGCTTTAATGAACAGGTACGGGCTTACCCCTGAAATGTATAGACAGAAGTTTAGGGGGTGTACTAAGCGGCCTGGGAATACGTATGTGGAGTATGTGACTTACTTTTGCAGAGCACTGGATGGTTGGGTGAAAGGTAACAAAGTTAATGATTTTCAAGGTCTCTTTGATTTAATTGCATGGGAGCACTTGTCTGATCACTGTTTTCCTGAGTTACGCCAACACCTGATCGATAGCAAGCTGTCCAACCCGAGGAAGCTTGCTGAGGAGGCGGACCGCTGGCTCAGCACCAGGGTCCACAAGGGTCCCGTGGGAGACTCCGCCAAGAGTGGGCAGGGTCCCCAGCAGAAGAGTGGGGGGGACAAAGGGGGAAAACAGAAAGGGTTCCAAAAAGGCCCCCAAAGTAGTTCCCAAGGGAGCCCGCAGCAGGGTTCTCAGCTTCCCCCACCTCCGAAGCAGAATGGGGCCCCGACAGGTAAACCTGTTCCAAAGGGGCCCTTCAATTGTTTCAAATGTGGCGAACCTGGGCACATATCCAGTGACCCCAAGTGTCGCCTGTTTGGAAAACCCGCACCCACTGGTGCTCCGCCCCGACAAGTGACTAGCGTTCACCTGGGAGAAGAAATGATGGTCCCGGGGTGGAGATCCCGTTCACATGACCCTGGTCTCGCTAGGAGACAGTGAGATGATCCCTACGAACTACCTGCCCTCTAACACTAAGAAATATGGGCAGGTGGTGATCATCAATGGTAAGGAAGCTGAGGCTCTTAGAGACACAGGAGCCAGTGTGACTGCAGTGAGGCAGCACCTGGTGTCTCAAGAGCAGGTTGTACCCCATGCCTACTGTAGGGTTATCAACGCTGATAATTCAGAGAGTCAGTGTCCGATGGCTCAAGTTCCCTTCGAGTGTGGGGGGGTCTCTGGTACTCTGCAGGTCTGTGTAAGAAAAACCATGCCTGTTGACTGTTTGCTAGGGAATGACTTGGAGCACTCCCCTTGGGAAAAGGTGGAGAAGACGACTCACCTGCGGATGGTGGGTCTGCCTGACTGGGCGTGCGTGACCACCCGGTCGATGGCAGCCGGTAGGGGTGATCGAGAGGTCCTGGGGCCTGAAGGAGAGGCCCAGGAACCGGCCTTAGGGAGAAGGCGCAGGGGGCGCGGGAAACCGGCTCCTGAAGTTCCCACGGTCCAGGAGGAAGCAGACCTTGAGGGGGATGCCCTGGAGCCTACAGGGGAACAGATCGCCGAACTGGGGGACCTGCCTGAGCTGACCCATTGGCAGCAAGAAGGAGGACCCTCCAGGGAGGAATTCTGCAAGGAGCAGAAAGAATGCCCTTCTCTCGTGGGTATGCGGCAGCAGGCTGCAGACCAGGCCAATGGTGTTCAGGCCAAAACACATTACGTGTACTGGGAGAACGACCTCCTGTATTCGGAGCCTAAGGCTGCTGAACCTGGGTCAGCCCGTGTGCTGGTGGTACCCCAGAAGTTCAGAGCCGTCCTACTGGGTCTGGCTCATGATGTGCCTTTAGCAGGACATTTGGGGATGGACAAGACCTATGACAGGCTTGTCACCCACTTTTACTGGCCCCAAATGCATAAGAGTTCAGATGCTTATTGCAGAACCTGTCCAACTTGCCAGGCAAGTGGGAAGACGGGAGGGAAGAACAAGGCTCCCCTCCAACCCTTCCCTGTGGTCGGTACACCATTCCAGCGAGTGGGTATTGACATCGTTGGGCCTCTGGACCCTAAGACAGCCATGGGCAACAGGTTCATCCTGGTCTTGGTGGACCATGCCACCCGGTACCCTGAAGCCATCCCTCTGAGGACAGTGACGGCTCCCGTGGTGGGGCGTGCACTGATGGGAATTTTCTCACGAGTGGGATTCCCTCTAGAGGTGGTGAGCGACAGGGGGACCAATTTCATATCGAAGTATATGAAGTCCCTTTGGAAAGAGTGTGGCGTAACGTATAAGTTCACCACGCCTTACCATCCATAAGGTAACGGGTTGGTTGAGAGATTCAACCGAACCCTAAAAGGCATGATCATGGGCCTGGAAGGTCCGATGAGGCGTAAGTGGGACGTCCTCTTGCCATGCCTACTCTTTGCATATCGCGAGGTGCCGCAGAAGTCCCTAGGGTTCAGCCCCTTTGAACTACTGTACGGTCACCCCGTGAGAGGACCAATGAGTTTGGTAAAGGAAGCCTGGGAGCAATCTCCCAGGAAACCTCCCCAGAATGTATATAGGTACATGCTGGCCTTCAGAAACCAGACCAGACGCTTCAGACAACTTGCCAAGGCAAATCTGGAAGCGAGCCAGGAGGAAATGAAGCGGTGGTACGATCAGAATGCCACTCTGGTCGAGCTTCAGCCTGGACAAGAGGTGTATGTCCTGGCCCCAGTGGAGCCCTGTGCCCTTCAAGATAAGTGGACAGGCCCATTTGAGGTTGTGGAGCGCAAGAGCCCCGTGACATACTTGGTGGACATGAAGACGCCCAGGAACCCTTTGCGGGTCCTACATGTCAACCGCCTCAAGCCCCACTTGCGAAGGTCCGAAGTGGGCATGTTGTTGGCAACCGATGACGGAATGGAGGAGGAGTCGGAGCCTCTTCCTGACCTCTTGGTGGCCTGTGAGAAGGATGGGTCAGTGGATGGAGTTAACCTCTCACCCTCCCTGACCGCCGAACAACAGGAGGACTGCCGCCAGTTGCTGGGGCAGTTTCCAGACCTGTTTTCCCTGGTTCCGAGTGTCACAGATTGGTGCGTCCATGATGTGGACACTGGAGACAGCTTACCTGTGAAGCACAAGGCTTACAGGGTGACTGACAGGGTCCGGGCCTGCATCAAGGAGGAGGTCTCCAAGATGCTTGCCCTCGGGGTGGTTGAGTCTTCCAGCAGTCCTTGGTCCAGCCCCGTGGTCTTGGTTCCGAAGGCTGCTGCGCCGGGAGCCACACCTGAACTCCGGTTCTGTGTGGACTACAGAGGACTCAATTCAGTCATGAAGACTGACGCGCACCCCATCCCCAGAGCTGACGAGCTCATTGATCGGCTAGGGGCTGCCCGGTTCCTCAGCACGTTTGATTTAACGTCTGGGTACTGGCAGATCGCCTTGACCGATGGGGCAAAGGAGAGGTCGGCATTCTCTACACCAGATGGGCATTTCCAGTTCCGGGTTATGCCATTTGGAATGAAGAATGCCCCTGCCACCTTTCAGAGATTGGTCAACCAGGTGTTGGCTGGACTGGATGAGTTCAGTGCCGCCTACCTGGATGACATCGCGGTGTTCAGCGGCACCTGGCCCGAACACCTGCGACACCTCTGGGAAGTGTTGATGGCCCTGCGCAGAGCAGGCCTCACAATCAAGGCAAGCAAGTGCCAGATTGGGCAGGGTTCAGTGGTGTACTTGGGACACCAAGTTGGGAGTGGCAAGGTAGCCCCCTTGCAGCCCAAGATCGAAACCATCCTGGCTTGGGAACCCCCCAAGACCCAGACTGCAGTGAGAGCCTTCCTGGGGCTCACTGGGTATTACAGGAGGTTTGTCAAGGGCTATGGCACGATCGTGACCCCCTTGACAGAGCTGACTTCGAAGAAGCAGCCCAGGAATGTGATTTGGACTGACACCTGTCAGAAGGCTTTTGACACCCTGAAGACTGCCATGTGCACGGCGCCCGTGCTCCTGGCTCCTGATTTCTCCAAGGAATTCATAGTGCAAACAGACGCTTCAGAGCATGGTGTAGGGGCTGTTCTTTCACAGATGACTGAGGAGGGCTTTGACCAACCCGTAGCCTTCATAAGTCGGAGGTTACTTCCACGGGAAAGTAGGTGGAGTGCAATAGAGCGTGAAGCATTTGCTGTGGTCTGGGCCCTGAAGAAGCTAAGACCATACTTGTTTGGGTCTCACTTCCGAGTTCAGACGGACCACAGGCCCCTCAGATGGTTGATGCAAATGAGGGGTGAGAACCCGAAACTGTTGAGGTGGTCCATTTCTCTACAGAGTATGGACTTTACGGTGGAACACCGCCCTGGCACCGATCACGCCAACGCTGACGGTCTGTCCAGATTTTTCCGCCTTAGTGATGTGGAACTCCCTGGGGAAGGGTAGTTCCCCCCACATTTCAGCTGGAGGGGACACATGTTAGACCTGGCACCTTGGCGTGAGTCTCCCTTCCACTTTTTGCTGATGTGCCTCCGATGTTTTGCTGGTTTTCCGATACTCAGGGCACTGCGCCACGGCTGATCCGTGCCGCAGTGCAAGTGCTCCCTACTGTAAATTGTACATGCGATTGGTATCCATGATTGGTTCTTTGGATTTACTGTTAGTCCCTAGTAAAGTGCACGAGAGAGTGCCGGGGCTTGTAGATGCCAATACTGCTGGTGGGCCTGCAGCGCTGGTTGCGCCACCCACCGAAGCAGCCGTAAAGATGTGTCTGGGAACTGCGACCGCAGAACCCGCGTGCGGTCTCGTACTGTCACGCTAGCTGGGCAAGTGTCCCCACTTGCCAGCACCGACCCTTCCCTTGACTACATATTAGTCACCCCTATGGTAGGCCTGCGGGCAGGGTGCGTTGTAGGTGCAAGGTAGGACAAGCCCTGAGATGCGTGGCCTGTCCTAGTAGTGACTTACAACCAAGACCGTATTTCACTATTGAAGGCTACCTGCTCCATTAGGCCAGACTGAGCTGCGAGGATTATTACACCCTATAATCCCCGCAGGCTCAAGGAGCATGGTAGCGAGTCATGTTTAGTATGCCTGAACTCAGGATGATAAAATATTTCTTGTAGTCAAGTTTATTTTAGTATCCTGGGTTTGCAAATGCTACTTTTAGAAAGTTAGCATTTGCTTGCTTAACCATTTCAGCCCGCCTCTGCTGGTATGTGTATCTGACTGTCTGGGATGTGTGAGTGACAGGGCTGGAGGGATGACAGGTGGTGAATGCGCAGATTACACCTTAGTGGGAGGTAGGAGTGCCTCCTGACTCGAACTGTAGCTGTGCTCGACCACCACAATGCTGGCTCCACCCTCCTGGGGAGCGGCGGATGACTCTGCCGACGCCTGGCCCAGGAAGGGCGAAGCCCCCATCAACAAGGTACTCTGGCCACCCCTGTCCGGACAATGCTGGCTCCACCTCCTGTGGGGCGTCTGATGCGCCTGCCCCTCACACTGAAAGCAGAAGCCGGAGTACACCCACCGGGGTACTCAAAGACTGAGAGTGGCTATGCAAAGGCCCCCCTGGCCTGCGAGAACAAAAGAATTGGCCTATAAAAGAAGGAGCCCTGCTCCTTGAAAATTAGATCCTGTTTGGGCCACAGAAGGACTCTGCCCTACGAGAAGGACCGTGAGAGACAAGGAAGGGTGCTGACTCTTGCCTGTGTCTGGTGCCTTGCTGCTGAAGGAGAGGAAGAAGAAAAGACTACGAGAAGACTTTTGCTTTACTTTGTGCCAAACTCTGCTAAAGAGATCTCCAAGGGCTTGCAACTGAACTTGCCCCCTGACCAGCGTCCCAGGACCAGTGGACGCTACCCCCTTGGAAGAAAGCGACTGCGGGTGCTGACCATCGCCGCAGCACCAACGGAGGAATCTCCTCCAAGGCAAACGACATCCACCTGACCACCGTGACCGGGGCCCAAAGCACAAGCGAGAGCAAAGTAAGGACCAGCCGCCGCTGGCCCGAACACCGTGACCGCAGCTGCACCGGGAGCCCGAGAGCAAAGCGAAGGAGGACCCGTCCGGTCCGAGCTCTCGAGGTGACTGCATAACAAGCAGCCACTCACCTGCAAAGACGGACAGTTGCCCTGTGAGAATCCGCAAGGTCGGTAGCCTGCCCGACAGCCCAGCTGTGAGCCCACAGCTGCACCGGCACTTGGCTGGGTACGTCCTGCACTTGGGGACCGTACTGCCACTTGCCACCGCCGCACAGCCGCCGCCTCCAGGGTCGGAGCGGACGACAAGGAGAGGACCCTGCCGCCACAGAACACCGCTGCCCCGGATGACCAGTGACCTGCTCGGCTGAAGAGCGGCAACGATCAGAGACCCCGGGAAGGCAACGCGACGTGGGACAGATCCCCTGGACGCCGCCGGCTCCACAAGAACTTTGGTTAACACCGGCCTACGGGCCTCAAGAGAACTGCATAAGAACTGTGGTAACCTGAACTGAGTAAACTTGCAACCGTTATCATAAAGTACGTTGACTGTATTCACAAAGCCTGCTTAAAATCTATATAAAGATATATATTTTTACAGAATACAGTCTGGTCTCGTTGTGTGGTGGGTTGGTTGTAAAGGTGTACTATTGCAAGTGTTTAACCCTATGTGCCCCAAAGATTAGCCTACGACTGCTTAAGCCACACTACCTAGAGGGTAAGCAGAGGTTGTCTGGAAGGTAACCCTCAGCCCTGACGAGGAAGAGAGAGTCCCTGCTTGTCGCTAGTGTTGCACTGCGCCAACTAGAGCCTCCCCCTTCCTACAAAAATGATGGGGCAGCACGGGGAGAATAAAAAAAATATTATAACGTGTACGTACCCACCGGCCGCTGCCTCAGTGTTCTGCTTCCCTCGCGGCTTTCCATGACCTGGTGCACAGGCTCCCAGACACTAGTGAAATCCCATACACCAATCCAGATGCTGATCCCATGCTGTTAATACTTTTACCCGGCATGAGAGAAGCACCCTGATTGGTTGGAGTGGGCAAGTTTGGTGCTCACTCAGGGGCCTGGGAGCCTGTGCCTGTTCTCCACCCAGCTTTGCAACACAGCTCGGGTTGGAGCGATCTAAGTCCTCCTGTCAGGCTAGCCGTCGTAAGACAGCCAGCCAAACAGATATGCGCACTTGCAGTGCCCACCACTCCTCCCTGCTGCAGCTCCTGTCGTGGAACCAATGGCCCCGTCCTGCCCTAAGACTTGGATCGGCTGGCAGCCTGGAGAATAAAAAATAAAATGATATTAAAATTGTTTTATTACCATTTTATTTTTCGTGATTGAGTTTGCTGGGCTTACAGCAGTGGGGCGAATCTCCACTGCCCTAATGGGGGAGCTGCCGCTGCATATATCTCCTAGGAGCCCCCAAATCCATTGTCAACACACCCTATAAATGTACAGGCATATGAGTGATATAATCTATGGACTGAGGCTGTTGCTTTCAGAGATAATGGACCTTGGAGTTTGCCCAAAAAGCCACTATCATCAACCAGCCTTCTGGCACCCCCATACTCCTGAGCTGTGAAATAATTTCGACCACAACAGGGAGTTTTGTATCAGAAATAATTTGAGTACCAGTACATTGGGGGCACCCAGAAAATTTGAATGCCAATGAACCCAGATATAGGTCCCTTTTGGCCTCAAAGTGCAGAGTTGAGTGAATCTTTGTAAACCAGGAGAAATTACTGAAAAATTGACTGCACCATTCACTATTTTGTCTCAAAAAACCCTAATTCTCTTACTAGCTTTGAATATCTCTTTTGAGGGGAGGCTAAATTGTCTTTTGATGAAACTTTATGCAGTAAATTTTTACCGTGAATGGCACATAGTTACATGAAGTGGCATAATGGTGTCATTTCTACATTGTAACCTAACAAGCGTAACATGAAATTCTAGAAATTATGCTAATTATGCCAGCATAATTAAAATTTCATCCAGGCCTATTTTGTAAGACTGAGTGCAGCCTAACTTGCTCTATTTCCTCCCTGGTGTATTAAAGACTATCTCATTTCCAGATGAATAATACCTCCGGCCGAATATCCCTCCTTGAGAGTGACAACGAGTCCTGCTGCTGCTCAGAATCACAAGTGTGCTGTTTGGCAGTCACTTACCTTTTCCCAGATTCACAACCGCCTTGCTCCTTGCCGCCAGATGCCCCAGAACAGGACTTCTTGCAATAGGGAATATGATAACCCATCACCCATTATTATCTCGCTGTCACTTAGTTCCCTGCCATCAAGCCTTGGATCAAACAACATACCGCGCATCGCCACTTGCTGCTTTGGAACTAGTTATTTTCACAGTTTAAACGCCAGGTTATTCATCCTCTGAAAATCCTAATAATTTGGCTACCGCCAACAAATGCGCAAGCCTAATTGAGGCAATCTCTAATTATTCAAGCTTGTACCCTTACTGTCCTGATGATGATCCTACTATTTTTTAAATAGGATCGGAACGTCATCGACTAATGTAACCAGTTTGCACATTAATCGAATCTGATAAAAAAAAGTGTTTTTACTGTTTCCTCAAGCTTGTTAGAAATTGTGTTCAATATTCCACAAGCTACCCCTTCTTGCCTGATATGTTCCTTTCCTAAAGCGTACTTGTCATGTGTTTATGTAGGATGCAGGATTGAGTCCCACTGTATTGATGTGTTTATACTTTTGGTTTTGAAATTTTTGAATGATTAAATTGACAGTCCGGCTGGACACTCTTAATATAGCACTGATTGAAGTCTATATTTAACCTGATGACCATACTGTTCTTTTTAAGGACCATTGTTCTAATACTAAATTGTTACCCAAGGTCCTTATCTATCTTTCGGGTTCCCTTGTGTTTTTGAAAATATACTTAGGTCCAGGGCATCCCTGAACGACAGCGAAGAAGCACCTTGCATGTAAACTGAGTTCCCATACATGTTGGTGTGGGACATCTGTTAGAAAAAAAACTATCACGTTTTAAGAAAAGTTTTGCCCCTGGTGAAGTGGGATAACTTTGACCCTGCTCGCAAAGGTCAGAATTTCCGGACTTCAGCCCCAAAATCCAGGGCCGGCCCTAGGCATGGGCAAAATGGGTAGCTGCCCAGGGCCCTGTAGTCAGCCCTACAACATGGGGCCCCACACCCATGCGACAGAGTCAGACCACCGCATTAAAGGGGCCGCCTTGCAAGTGTGCCACATTAGGAGGCCCCCACCCCTGGCCTCACTGCTGTGGTATAGCAAGGGGAACCTGAGGGGAGGGGGGTTACCAGTTGCAAGAAGACACATTCCTCAGTTTTGTCCGACAATTAGCCCACCCCACACATACACACACACACACACAGTGGGAAGGCTATTGCCCAGCTGTTCAGGCCCCGGCAGTCTTAACTCTCTCTACACCTTCAGCCCTTGATGAGCTGTTAAGAGTGCGTGTGGGTGGCTGAGAGGGAGGGCCTGGTGCTTTTGGAGTAGGAGCATCTATTCAGATACAGACAGTCCTGAACTGGTCAAGTCTATGCAAATTAGAGTGGCCTCCCACATTTCGCTTCTGCCCAGGGCCCCAAACATCCTAGAACAAGCCCTGCCAATATCCCGGATGAAGCAATTTACTTGGCATAACCCTGCATGCTAAGGGAGTTGAAGCTATTTTTTACAGTCAATCTGCCTTGTATCAAGGCTCAGAGGCAGATTTCCATATTGCCAGGTACTTCTGACAGGTCACCCGGCTCAGTAGAAAAGGACTTCATTCACTGGCATAACGTAAATTGATAGACCTCCCTTGCAGAATATGTAAAAGAGCCCCCAAGTATCCCATATCTCACAAGTATTCATTGACCTTGGGTGGAATGGGGCCCCTTCGAGGGGTTTGTGGGTACTGAAAGGTTGGGGACCCCCTTTACTGCAGGGGCCTGAATTAGGCCCATGACTTGACCCTTGCAGTCATTGCAGCTGGGAAGACAGACCTGGTCCATGGCTGGTGGGTGCTATGAGGCCTTGTGTGTACTAGTTTGATGGAGATGTAAAGTTTTGTTTTATGTTGGTCTAGTTTTCCTGCAGTGTGTGTTTTTCTGTTGCAATGTTACAGAGGCAAAAGCGAACCTTCAATAATGTTTCTGAAGGTCTGTAAATATGTTGTGTGCAAAAAACACAGCCTAGAATGTTTTCTCCAACAGCCATGGACAAGTAAAAAAAAATGTTACCAAGGGAGGGGGCCCTTCACTAGCCCAGAAGTGGTTTGATGCAAAATAATGGGGGACCCCAACTGGATGTTGTGGGGGTCCCGTGATTCCATAACCCACAGATATTTATAGTCTTAAGACTGCTGAGGGTCCCCTGAAGGGTGGGGCCCAGGTATGTGCTATGCCCTTGTACCCCAGAGAGGTGGGGGGAGGGAAGCACCTCATTAGAGCCACAATGGCCCTTGAAGGCCCTTCTGAAGATGTGTATGACAGAGGTCTACATCACCTTCACCAAGCGGACCACGCGGGGGAGGCTTCACCCCTTCCCTGTCCTTACTCTCAGGGAAGCCTCAGGAAACACACCGGGCCGGGGATGGGGTCCCGTCCCCCTCTACCAGGAGTCCGCCTGTAATATGGGGTCCCCTGGGAGATGGAGAATGCAAGCAGTCCGGACTGCAAGGAGGACGACTGCCCGGAGACCTCAGAGCAGGCCCCGAACTGCCATCCACCAAGGATCACTGTTGAGGTGCCGGTTGGCATGGGCACCTCCATCAGACCCACCAGCCCCGGAGGAAACCATTCCTGAAGCTGCAGTGGCTCTCAGCCGCTCTCCTGGCTTCATTGCACTCTAGAATCTCGCCCTATAATGTTTGCAGGCCTTTTATTGGGATTGCTTTTTTGCCCATACCCTTGCATGGGGTGGTCCTAGGAGGATTGGATCACCACCGAATCGTTCAGCATGATATGCTCTTTAAGTTCAAGGCATCTACTTGGCCCTCTGCCTAGGTTAGGGGGGACCTCAAAATCATTCCCTCTTTCACTGCGTGAATTTCGTAGCTCACTTTTGTTAGGTGGCTATATGGTTTTCAGTGTGTGAAGATAGAGTTCACTGACGTTCATGTTCTGCCCACCAACCTAATTGCTTCTAAAACAGTCTTCGAAATAAGCAGTTGCGTATCCATGCTCCTGTGCTGGTACCTCGTGTTTTCTCATATGAAATGTGAGCAGCTCCTCCACTCCAGCTATTTTTATTTCTTTTTTGCGTCCTGGAACATTTATAGCAGAGAAATCAGAACAAGGAGTTCCACTTAACAAAGCCAGAACTCTCTGGCTTTCCAGCCCTATAGTCCGGGTAACTTATTCAGCCCATGTTTCCCCTTACCATGCTAGCACTTGTATATCTGGATTCCTACTACGATAACCTGGACTGCATGTGCCGGACCATTAAGAAAATAAGCATTGGCAAAGCCAATAGTTCTCACCTTTGAGTGGAGTTAACCTGCTTAGCCGCAATGCAGGAGCTCGGTGGAGGTGTTTAATTTTTTTTAAAAAACGAAGCCGAGAGGAAAGGGATAAACAAGAGAAGCAGCAGAGGGGCTTAGAGGAGACCCACGGAGAGGTGGGTGTGGTGAGGATGTGCAGTTAGTGCCTGGAGCCAAGGAAACAACATTGGCAAATCCAGTAAAGATGACTTATATTGTGAGTCCTGAGTAAACATTAAAAAGCCTGATGCAGGGAAAAGGAAGCAGAAATTAGTGCTAACTGTGCATAATGCATTGATGAGATAATGTAATGTGAAATGTTTCAAAGTACTTCTGAAATGCTAAAACTACCTCGTGCATTCCTGGCAAACAAAGAGAAGGAGGAATGGTCACAATCACTGGAATTATGTGGCAGGGGAGGACCAAATTATAAGTCAGGGATGACTAAATTATGTGGCAAGAAAAGAAAAATTCTTCTGCGTAATGTGGCACATTTTGTGACCGTATTACTTCATTATTTTTACATTTTTATACAGGTTAACACTAGTTTAACTAAAAAAAAATCACTGCTCTATTGAAGTTAAATTCAGTGCTGATGATAGATTTTTTTGTATTTAACATTTCAGCTGTGAGCACTTCATTACTCTTTTGTTTGTTTTACTTTGTGTCTCGGAGTCTGCAGTAGTGCTTTCCCCTGGGACTGCAAGTACCAGAATGCAAAGGGAAAGCAGATCTGAATGAGAGGAATTACTCACGCATGGCATGGAGCAGCCTGAGATAACTCACTCTTTCAGAACTCCTCTCTGCTCCTGTGCTCTTACATATTTGTTTGTTTTTAAACTGTTTCTGTGCAGCTCTCTCTGTATCCTCTTTACCATTTTCCAGTGCAGTTACCTTTGCCCTCCCTTATTGGACAAGCACTTTGCATCAATGGTTGGTTAGGCTGTGCATGCCTCACGCCCTCTCTACAAAGGTGCTTCTTAGCATATACCAATGCCGATGGCATTACTGTAATTACTTACGCTCAGAAGGTCTGCCTGACGGCTCTCCTTGGTGTCAGCTAGTGGAACCGGGGTTACAGAGATGCAGCGGGTTGCACCAGGTCACACACTTCATCCGTTGTGGAAGCTGAGATTGAAACCTGGGCTTCCCATGTTTCACAGCTGACAAAATAAGATCATATTCTCGAAGGCATGTGCCTGCGTCCCCTGCAGACACCACCTCTCTCTGGGCAGTGCCATTCCCGTGCAGTGCCCTGTCCGTGCCCCCCGACCCCCGCTCCATCCATGTTCCCCTCACGAGTGCGCGCCTCCTGAATCAGAGGGGGCAGCCCTCTGATGAAACGGTTGTCCTGGCAACCCAGAGAAGCATTGGGCTTTCCTATAGGCTTCTAGGTGGGAGGGGGCGTTGTGGGAAATACAAGGGCTGGGGGCGGGTTGGGGGCTTGGGCGGTATGAGGTAGAAGAGAAGAAGTTGGTGAGCTGCAGGGCTTTTGTTGGGGGTGTGAAGATATGGATATGCGTGAGCGCACGACTAGTACGTGTTGTTTTTTCTAGCTGATACGTTAGCTGAAATAATCTGCTCAAGATCAACCAGTTTGTGAAAAGCGATTTCTGAATTCAGTTCATATGAGCGCCCAGTTGGCAACATAAGCACGAGCCCACATCTCGTCCGAGCAGAAATATGAAGGCAGTGGGTTGGGGGTGAGGGGTGTGAGTGAGGGGCATAGCTTAGAGGAGTGAGAGGTGCCTTTGGAGGGATGCGAGTGAGGACCATGGTGGTCCATGAGGGTGAGGGAAGTGAGTGAGGGACAAGGCTCCTGCGGAGTGGCTGAGTAGAAATGCGAGTGACTTGGGTGATGAGTGAAGGGGGTGCAGGGCTTAGAGTGAGGTGAAAGTGAGGACCGTAGCTCATGAGGGTAAGGAGACATGTGAGGGCACTCCTCCTGGGGGTTAGTGAGGCTGGCGAGAGGGGTAGCCCCTGGGGTAGTGGGGCTGAGGAGAGATGTGAGTGAGGACTGAGGACCATAGATTAGAGGGGTGAGGGTGAGGCTTGGTGGGGTGTGAAGGAGGCGCACAACTCGGGGTGGTATCCAGGGTCAACGGCGCGCGGGCACAGCTCGGAGGGGGAGAGGGGGCCAAGGGTGGAAGTGAGTGAGAGCCCTGGGGCAGCTCGGAGGGGCGAGAGGGGGATCAGGGTGGAAGTGAGTGAGAGCCCTGGGGCAGCTCGGAGGGGCGAGAGGGGGATCAGGGCGGAAGTGAGTGAGATCCCTGGGGCAGCTCGGCGGGGCGAGAGCGGGGATGTGAGTGAGAAGCAGGCTTGGAGGGGTGAGACTAAGTGGGCGAGGGGACGTTGCTTAGGAAGAACGCTTGACGGGGATGAGAGCGCGAGGGGGGGTCAGGACTTGGATGGGATGCGAGGGGGGCTGCAGGGGGAGCCGCCGAACCTGCCTCCGATGCTGTTTTTCTCCTTCAGCGCAATCAGTGCTGAGAGCTTGTGTTTCAGCCTCGGCATCTTCCTCTTCCTCCTCCTCCTCCCTGCATCCCTCGCGCCCCACCCCCTCCCTGCATCCCCTTCTCTCTCTCTCTCTCCTCTGCCTGGGAAAGTGGGTTAGCCTCGGCAGGAGCAGCGTGCAGTGTGCGCACATACACACACACAGCCCCGGGAGCAGCATCACCCAGGAGAGAGAGGTCACCAGCGCAGGGTCACAGGCCACACTCACCACAGCCCATGGACCACAGGCCGCCTCAGTGATTGGCGCAACTTTTGCATCCATTCATTTTTATTCTTCTTCACCCATTTGGGACCACGAGAGGAACTTGACACCGAGCCTGGAGATATTTGCTGGAAAGGGCAGTGTTTTGGGGTTTTTGCGCGTGTGATTTGTTGTACGAGGCCTCCCGGAGACCCGTGTGTATATATTTACATCTCTTTGTGTTGCTCTTGGCGTGGACGCCCGCTTGTGAAAATATGGTGGGCCGGGGGTCTCAGCCGGACCGGAACCAGTTGCCTCTCCTCCTGCTGAGGTTGCTTTGCCTTCTCCCCACAGGGCTTCCCGTGCGCAGCGTGGATTTTACCCGGAGCACCGACAACATCACGGTCCGCCAGGGGGACACAGCCATCCTCAGGTGAGGGGCGCCTCGCGCCAACTTCTGCTACCTCTACGAGCATTCCTAGAAACTGACTTCATTCATTGTCTGGTATTTGAAATGGTGTGCTGATCAGACGACCTAGGATTGCATGTCAGTGTTTTATCATTCTGTTTATCCTGTTTCACAATTGTGGCAGAAGTGCGAATTGAGACCCATCGGCATAGCGTGGTTTGTCCAGGAGCACACAACTTGCTGAAAGGGGTATGTAGGGGTTATGTGTTACATTTCCTGGTTCTGCATTCAGCAATTTAGCAACTAGGTCACATCCAAGGGAGCATGAATATAAATAAGACACGAGGCCGGGGTGGTAAAAGAGAATGCAAAATGTTCCTGCATCGCAAGTCGGTACTTGGTCCGTGGACTCCCTCCTCTTGTTGGAAATCGAGAGTACTGTCTGCGATATCTGAAGATAGCTTATGCAGCTTGAAGGATCTAGAGCATAAATCCCTTGAGCCCGATTCAAGTGTTGAATGTTTGTGCCTTCGTACATCCAATTGTGTCTTTCGCTTGTACTAAATACTCACGGATGATAAGCCTGAACCTATGAGGAAGCTTCTGGAGAAACTTGTCAGGACCTCACTGTTTATGTGTACTTTACAGGAGTGCACATGCATGAACATGGGGCTGTCGGTGTCCAAGCTAGAATGTTGTTGACTAGGTAATGAGGGAGCAACCCATAATTTGCTCAAGCAAACTTATAATATTCCTGTGATTGGATAGGACCACACATTTATGCTATACGCTGTACGCTGATGATGTTGACACAGTGTGCTGCACCACAGGACCACTGCAGGCACTACATTAAAGATACCCACGTCCTATGTTTACAGTGTGTTGCCACAATATTTGTAGTGAACTATGCTCTATTTTTTACAATCTAATGATAAAGGAGGGCTGTGCCCCATAGGGGTGCACTGATGACTGAAAGGTAAGCATTCTACATCCAGGAAAGTGTTTTAGTTCTGGATGTTTAAAGGCGACCCTGTGTGATAAACATAACATAAGGATGTGATGGAGAAGGCACTGCATTTTTAAGGGCTTTAGGGATGGCGTGCTGACTGTGGTTGGCAGGTGTCTAGTCCAGAGGAAGAGAACGGTGCCCCTGGTAGTCAATAAGTTTAGGAAGAGTGGTAGACCTGAAAGACATGGACGTTCCACATAATGTAAAGAGCTATACATTGACCTCACTCGCCATTATGTTTCACAGGGCAGAAGGAGTGTGTATTCTCCATGGGGTTACAGACAACAGATGAGGTGGGGTTGGGTGACCGGTGCGATGACACGTACAACAGCACACCCTTTACACAGGGATGGTGTTAATGGTCTTTTGAGAACACTCCCCTTCTTATTTGTGGAATGCAGCGGGGCTTACTGTAATGGATTCAGTTAGAGGGAGTTAGAGAGAGGTTCAGTGGATGGCACTCTGCCGGGTACCAATGCCTTTAATGGGCTCTCGCTGCTCCGTGGAAGTGCCCGAGAGCGGTAGTGAGAGATGGATGGATGAGAGGGCTATAGATAGGTGGGCGGGTGGGCAAGAGGATGGGTAGATGGGTGGGTGGGAAGATTGATGGATAGATGGATGGACATGGGTATACTTACACAGGCACAGTGCTTCACAGAATATAGCCACATTGTAATAAGGTGGTACCTAACCTCACTCTCTCGTGTACATCTTTACCCACTTCTTCTAGGATATCCTGGTGTGGTTTAAAGCGCCTGAGACACACCAAGATGAAATCATGAGCCCAGGAGCACACAAGTTGGTGAGGCGGAAACTCCGAGATTAGAATTGCGCTATCATCGCCGACACACCATCTCTGCACATGCCGCGCGCAGTCAGCTCTGTGGGTTGTCTTAATTGGCACAGCCAGTGTTACTGTAAAAGAGAGCACGCTTGCCAACACAGACTGTCACTACAGTAATGACGGCATCGGAAGCTCTGCGCCCATTGGTACTTGTGCCAAACCTTGGCAGCCAAAGTCCCATAGATATGCAGGGCCGGGTGGGCCACCTGACCTGCACTGGCAGGTCTTGGGCACAGGTGCCAAACAGTCATATGCATGGTCTGTATATTTAACGAGACCTTTGATCCAGGGTGGCATCCGAGGAAAGGGTATGTTAGGGGGTGTATTTTTGCTCGCGGGCATTAGTCGCTAGGTATTAATCTCAGCATTCACAGAGCTGTCGAACCTAAAATGCCCCAGCAGTGCAATCCTACCCCGGGGCATTATTGGCACCAAGCCTGCGCTGCAAACAGCTCACTGAAAAAATACGAAAATAAACACAGGGTAACATGCTGGCACCCTGCCATGTGTGACGCAGGGGGCTCAAAGACAGTGTCGCCCCCTCTCTTCTACCTCTCTGTCGGTATTTCTGCCTCATTATGTATTTCTAATGTGATTTTATCTTTGGTGAAGTGTTTGGTGGCCAGAGAGCCGTCTTTTTGGCGCTCAGAGATCGGAAATAGGGTTTGAAGGTGAAAGACTGTCAGGACGGTTTCTAAACACTAGAATATTTCTCAAACTCTGCTCTTGAATTCCATTCCTTCTGCCCACCCCTCTTTCTCTTGCTTCTCTCACGCGCTTCCCTCCTCTCCCCGAGTCGTCTCTCCCCATCGCTGCGTGTGTCCCTCTTGCTCATTTTCTCTCCCGCCCTCTCTCTCGATTTTCCTCGCTCCCTCTCTCATCGCCATCTCTCAGTCCCACACATGATTTCCTCCTCTTTCTCCATTCTCCTACTCCTCTCTCTGTCTCTTTGTATACCTCCCTCCCCTCGTCTCCCAACACTCACCCCTCTAATTTCACGTTCTTCTCCACCGTGACTCCATTTATATTTCCTTTCCTCTTACTTTTTTTCCTCCTCTCACCCTAGCTGCATCCTGCCCTCCCCTCTCCATCACTTCCCTCCTCTATTTCCAACTTGCCCCTATTTTGCAGCCCTCCCCCCTTCGGTGTGAATGTTCTGGAGACCCCCCCCCCCTTTTTTATTTTTTATTTTATTTATTGCGATTTTATATAGCGCGAACTTTACCCGAAGGTGTCAGAGCGCTTTTCGATGACTACCATAGGCTCTCCATAGATTCCCACCTCCCCTTCGTCCGCCCCCCCCCCCCCCCCCCTCCTTGCCACCCCACGCACAGATTTGATTCTCCAAGCACAAAAAAACGAACGAGACATGAAAACAAGACTCCGACAAGGTCGCTGTGAATGCGCCGAGAAGGGGGGGTGGGGGCAGCTTTGGTGTAAACGTGAAAGGGGGAGGGGCAGGGGGGTCAGCACACCAAAAGAAAGGCAAGCATTTGAAATGCGCCTTTCTCAACAAGAATCAGACGGGCTTCTTTTGCAGAAAGTGCCCCCACCCCTGGGACGAGATAAAAGCCGGCGCAGAATGTTCTTATCACAGGGATTACTTCCAAAGCAAGGGGCACGCCGGCCCCGCGAAAAGACGTTCTCACAAGTGGGATGTCATCTATATTGTATGAGCGGGAAGGAAGCAGGCGCTCCTTCCACGCCAGGGAGCGCGCGGGCCCCCTGGAAGCGAAGCACGCTCGTTTAAGTGCAATGATGATCAGTGTTAGCGGGCCGGAGACGGGGAGAGAGCCCGTCCGAGGCTGGCTGGAGAGGGCCTGTGTCCAGGGGACGCTTATGACTGGGGAGCGGCCTGTCTCTAAGCGCTTCGGGATGGCCCAATAAGAGACCCGTTTTATAGGGAAATACAGTGATTTGCCCAGGATCACCCACCATTGTGAAGTGGAGATGCCGGGATTGGGATTCAGGTCCCGAGATCCGAAAATCAGTATTTATTGCAATGGACGGGCGCTTGCCCTGTGCTTGGGTATTAGAGGTGGTTGAGGCTCTGTGAATGTCCAAACCAAAACAGCAGGCGCCTGCACTGGTAGGACAGGCTGGCGCTTTAGGCAGCAGGGCTATCTCTCATTTACGGACAGCGGAAAGAGTAAGCTCCTCAGAGGAAGCATCCAAGCTCCATTTTGCAAAGATTTTTCTATGAGTAGTTAGTTGCGTTCTTCTCCAGGCGTAGGTGTGAGAACTAGTATATTTTCAGGGGGGTAACATGCTTTCTCACTGAAAAAAGTCTTGTGAGTCGGGGCATGTTTTACTCCTGCCGATACGGGAGTAATTCACTCCCAAGGATGGGGTAAGACACGTCTAGTCACAGGAAATTCTTGGTGAGTCCGATCTAGATAGTCAGGTGTCCAAGTTTGTGACTCAGGCCCCACGACCCTGAGTTTGCTTTTAGTGTACTGACAGGAGATGGGTGTCTATGTTTATTTGTGAAGCGTGCAATCCACAATTCAAATGCTTCTAGGCACTTCAGAACGCTGATAGGCGTCGAGTGTGCATTGGCTGGTCCAGGAGAAGGAAGGAACCACAAGTAGATATAGAAATAGAGAAAAAATGTTGTACATAACTTACAGTAACAACGACACAACCGTTGAAGATACTGCAAGAGCTGACATTTAATTCAGGAGTGTGGAGCCAATCTGAGCCCAGGACGGGAGCATCCGTGGAGGAGGGTTGTGGTGCCCACACAGGGAAGGGGGGTAAGGCTGGTCCTTTCATAGGGCACAGGGGGGCTTCCGTGAGGCTATCGGTAGCAATGCTGGTAGTGTTGGAGGTAAGAGCTGGTGTTCTGTGACAAAGAGCGTATAGTTTCAGGGCAGTTTGTTGCAAGTCGAGACCCCACCACTGGAACTCGCCTGTTGTGTCCTCTTTGCTTCAGGTTCGAGGCGTGGTAAGTTGGTTGTTCACTGCAAAAGAACCAATTTGTGGCAGAGAGGTTGGTATCTTTGCATCTTTCCATGTACTTATCTAGATTTGATCCTTGAAGGCCTTTGTACATGAGGCAAAGGGCCTTGTGCTGGACTCGTGTTTGTGTTGAGGGTCAGTGCAGGGTTTTTAGTTGTGATGTCACCCATTGATGTTCTTTGCCCGGAGACGAGGCATACAGCTGCATTTTGGGCTTTTTGCCGTCTTTCGATAGGACATGACCGTAGTCGAGGAAGGAAAGGCGAGCTCTCCTGCACCCAGTGCGTTGACGTCTGCGGGAAGAGGGTAGGTTCTTTTAGAAGAGATCCTTCGGAAGACTTTGTTTTTACTGCGGCTCCTCCTCAAGCTTTGAGGATGCGGCCAGGAGCCAAGTCGATTCCCTGGTTTCTTACCTGGATTCGATGGATTCCGTTTGCCTAAGGCAAGTCAGTGGGCATCTTGTAGACTTTAGTGGACTGAGAAGGCGACCCTGAGGCTTGAAAGTTTAGTGTCCTATTCAGGGCTCCATATTCAGTAGACCATTGGCTGCAGCCGGGATATGATCACTCTTTTCTAATACCTTTGGGTGTATTTGAGTGTCATTGATTGAAGACTGGACGTGGAGATGATGCATGCTGGGAGGTACCAGTGGGGGTTTGATGCAGATGATGAATAGCAATGGTGAAAGGGGGAGCCCGTTGGATCCAAAGAGCTGAATTGATCGATTGGGAAGACACGCTCTCCAAGCATTACTCTCTGGCTGTGATTGGACAAGTAGTGCAACCATGTGGTGCATTCTCAGAGACTCTGGCGATTCATTGGAATCTCTGCAAGAGGATTTTGTGCCTGGCCTGTCGTATGCGACTCAGGCATCAAGAAGGTAATCTTGCAGCCAGCATCTTGGTCGCCATTTATAGAATGAGCCCAGACTGTTCGTGGGGTGGGGTAGTTTTCTTGGTGCCATCGGCGCAAACCCAATTGGTGTGAGTGAAGTAGATAGTTTTTTTTTCAACCTGAAATTTTAATTGGAGTCTACCTCGCGATACTCCGTGTTCTACTTTTCCTCCCTGGAAACTTGTGCCAGCAGTGAAGTGCTTAATTGTTGGCCCACTCCAGGCCGACTCACACTCCTAAGAAAGTGATGCAGAAGGCCGTGTTGGTCTACTACTTGGGGTCCTCATATAAAAACCTGGGGTGAGTGATCGAGAGGACGGAAGAAAAATTCAGGTTAATAGAGGTGGAGAAATCAATAATTAGGGGTGATCGCGGTGGGATCAGGTCTTGAAACAGCGATTGGATAACACTTGAAACATGAGTCACCTATAATGTCGAAGCCATGTTGGTGTGCTAGCCAGATACGTCGTCACATTTTTCTTCTTCACTCTGAAATGCATTTACCTACTGCTAATGATAGTGGAGAATGTCTGGGAGAAGATTTTAGGAGGACAGGGAGATGCCTCCTCTTGCAAAACATGAAAGGGCACGGGTTCCTGGGATCTAAAATAAATTATTGTGCTTGCTTGCAGGTGAGGGTGAGAGGATGGGTGGGTATCAGAGGCTGTCGATGCTGTCTTCTTCTGTGTGGGCAGCATCCAACTAAGGGCTTCAAGCAAGGTAGGGTTTTAGATATGACCCGTCCTGGGCTCACCCGATCACTACTCAACCCTCTAGGAGCTTGAAAGGGGTTGTGGCAGGTATCCCTGCCCAAAAATTGGCCTTCTTAGTTCTAAGAGGAGCAGAGGAAGCCTGGGTATTTTGAAAAAGGTTGTGTAGTTTTTTGCTGATATCGCCATGAACAATCATCTAGATACATTTCCCATTGTGCAAAGAAACATCCTTCAACATGTAAAACTGCAACAAAAAACCTCCATATAGATTTGGCACATTGGCTGAGTTTCAAGAAAGTGACAATTAACTTTTAATGCTGTGAACGTCATTGCGAAATACACAAAAAAAGTTTTCACCAGCGAGATTTCAGAAAGGTTGAGAAGTACACACGAACAGAAATTCTGCACCACGTTCATGGCACCCAAACAACTTTGGAAAGTGCTAGTATGGATCCCAGGCTCTCATTATTGCGTTTCTAAGGCTCCTCTCCACATCTGTGCTCAGCCCTGGACCAGTATGCTGCCTGTGTGCTCCCCCGTGCTTCCAGCGCTGTATGTGGTATGCAGCACTTAAAAAACATAAATATTTTAAAAAAATTAGCATCCATAGCATAGCATCTATAGCATCTATGGAACGGTTCAGCTTTTCAAGCTGGGCAGCCGCCTAAGCAATTTCTTGGGCACATTTAAACCTCCTGCCCAGTTAATCCCCCGTGTGTATGGTGTCACCCACCCGCGAGAGCTGTGCCAAGAGCTATTCAGATTGCCTTCTGCTCCTTGCCCTCAGTTTATCATGCACCTGCTGGAGCTTATGCACGTGGTGGCTCCTCTCCCTCAGGTTTACCATGCACAACGGGGAACTTATGCACAGGGTGGCTCCTCTGCCTCAGGTTTATCATGCACATTGTGGACCTTATGCACAGGGTGGCTCCTCTGCCTCAGGTTTATCATGCACATTGTGGACCTTATGCATATGGTAGGTCCTTTCAGGTTTATCATGCATATGGTGGCGTTTCTCCCTCAGGTTTATCATACAAATGATTGAGCCTATGCACATGATGGCCCGTGACCCCCAGGTTTTTCATGCTGGACGGACCTTATGCAAACAGTGGCTCCTCTCTCTCAGGTTTATCATGCACATGATGGATCTTATGCACATGGTGGCTCCTCTTCTTCTGGTTTACCCTGCACATGGTGGCTTCTCTATCAGGTTCATGATGCACATGGTGGATCTTATGCACACGGTAGCTCCTTTTCCTCCGATTTATCACGCACAGAGTGGCTCATCTCTCTCAGGTTTATCATGCAAATGGTTGAGCTTATGCACATGGTGTCCCGTCTCCCTCAGGTTTATCAAGCATATGGTGGACCTAATGCACATGGTGGCTCCTGTCCTTCAGGTTTATCATGCACATGATGGATCTTATGCACATGGTGGCTCCTCTCCTTCAGGTTTATCCTGCACTTGGTGGCTCCTCTATCAGATTCATGAAACACATGGTGGATCTTATGCACATGGTAGCTCCTTTTCCTCCGTTTTATCACGCACAGAGTGGCTCCTCTCTCTCAGGTTTATTATGCACCTGGTGAAGTTTGCACACATGATGGGTTTCTTACCTCACGTTGATCATGCACAATGTGGACTTATGCACATGGTGGTGCCTCTCCTTCAGGTTTATCATGCACACGATGGACCTTATGCACATGGTCGCTCTTCTACCTCAGGTCTATCACATATGACTGGCTCCTCTCTCTCTCAGTTTTATCATGCACGTGATGGATCTTATGCACATGGTGGCTCCTCTCCCTCAGGTTTAGCATGCACAATGGGGACCTTATGCACATGGTGGCTCCTCTCCCTCAGGTTTATCATGCACATGGAGGACCTTATGCAGATGGTGGGTCCTTTCTCTGAGGTTTATCATGTGTATGGTGGCTTCTCTATCTCAGGTTTATCATGTAAATGATTGAGCTTATGCACATGATAGCCCGTGTCTCTCAGGTTAATCATGCACATGCTGGACCTTATGCACACAGTGGGTCCTCTCTCTCAGGTTTCTCGTGCACATGATGGATCTTATGCACATAGTGGCTCCTCTCCTTCAGGTTTATCATGCACATGGTGGCTCCTCTATCAGGTTCATGATGCACATGGTGGATCTTATGCACATGGTAGCTCCTTTTCCTCTGATCACGCACATAGTGGCTAATCTCTCTCAGGTTTATTATGCACCTGGTGGAGTTTACACACATGGTGGGTTCTTTACCGCACGTTTATCATGCACAACGTGGACTTATACACGTGGTGGTGCCTCTCCCTTAGGTTTATCAAGGACATGGTGGACCTAATGCACATGGTGGCTCCTCTATCAGACTCAACATGCACATGGTGGAGCAGCTTATGCACCTGGTGGCACCTCTCCTTCAGGTTTATCCTGCACATGGTGGCTCCTCCATGAGGCTTAAAATACACATGATGAAGCTTATTCACATGATGGCTTCTTTTTTCTGATTTATCACGCACAGAGTGGCTCCTCTCCCTCAGTTCATCATGCACTGGCAGAGCGTATGCATGGGATGGCTCCTATCCATAAAGTTTTTCATGCACATGGTGGTACTGACCTCTCAACGGAGAACACTTGGAAATATAGGTGGGCAACTTTGGGAGGATTTCTTGTATTGACAAATCTTCCCTATCATTAATCAACATGTACTGTTTTAAGATGTCAAAATTAAATGAAAATATTCTTTAAAATAATTCCTTTGAACAACCCTTGCATATTAGGCAGCGGTTTGAAAACACTAGGCTGGTTTTATTGTTTTTCAAGACAACAACGCCACTCCCTTGGTAAGCATCTTCCTAGTTGACACATCAAGTCCACATCGGCAAAACTGGTGGGTGTGTTTCTGGTTATCCTCATAAGGCTTGGTCTGGAACAAAGCCATCTCGGCAGGATATAGACTTCGGGCCTTATTTAGATCTCCCCTTTTGTACCGCCTTATTTAGATCTCGGCGGATGGAATACTCCATCGCAAACGTGATTGAGATCCCGTCCACCGTATTGCGATCTCCAAAGGATATAATCGAATTATAATATGGCGGACAGGATATCTGTCATGTTTGTAACATAGTATTCCTCTCTGCCAATCAGGCCCTGAGACTATGTTGATGAAAATGATGGGCGAGCACAGGGCTTTTACAAACAGGAGCAGTCCTCGGCCACTTTGGTGGAATGAATGGGCCAAGCCAGTGCTGACCGGCCTTCTCTCATCAGCACCTTTGCAATAAACAACTAGCAGTCCAGATCTCCATGCAGCCAGGCAGCCGTGGGCGGTCAGGGCCCTGTATTCTGTTGGCATCAGCAGAAGTTGGCTTGGTAAACTTCATCCCGGTGTCTGGCAGCAGCTGTCATGTTGTGGCCCACAGCACTCAGTCTTCAGGGTACCATCCTGCTAAGTGATCCAGATGTTTTGGCTGGTTGAACCAGAGTTGTTTTCTCTGTTTCTCCACAGGTATCCCTAGCGAGGAATATTCATATTAGTTCACTCCAGCTCCAGCAACAGTGATTGCCAGGTCTTACCTGCCTTTGTATTTTAGTGTTAGCCTACATTGGCAGGACTTGAGGAGAAGTTAGAGATTCGGCAGCCTTATTTTGTCTTCTCAAAAATAAACTAATTGTTCTTCTTAATTGTAGCTATCAATCCTTTCCTATGTGTTGTCAACGATTCTGTTTTTATGGTTTATTTTCCTGTTTTTTTTTTCGTGCATCCTCAATTTCCATTTCTTTCCACAGTGTTTTCTATTGAATGTAAATATTTAAGTCTCTCATTCAACTTTCATTTGATTGAAACTTATTTTTTGCTGTTCTCTCCTCGTTTTGACCTTTCTTTCGTATGTCTAACTTTAACTTACCACTCCCCAATTAATCACTTTTTATATTTCTTTTTTTTTACAATATATTTTCCCTCTTCCGTTAGTACTTTCATCATTAAGCTCTTTCCTTATTTTTGAGTCCATCTCTTTAGTTCAGTCTCCCCAATTGTATATTTAGTTAATTCTATTTTTCTCTCTATCCTAATTTTCACTACTTTCGTTCTTTCGGCTTCCTTAAATCCTAGTTTCCACCCTTTCTGGAAGGGTGGCACTTACAATATGGTATTAGCATTCACAGTGTGTTATTTGAAGTGTCTTGAACGCCTTGAAGATACCCCATCATGAAATCTGGGATCCACTGATGGGGAAGGCAGGCCCATCCGTCAGGGAAGAGCAAAGACATTTGGTTCTCTCAGGTGAAAATAGTTCCAAATCAGTACATTTCACCATTTTTGTTATTTAACAGATGTCAAACAGAACTACTGTTATTAATTTATAAGGAGTAGGCTTTAAGTCTGCCCCTTTCAACCACTGGATTTGTTCGGCCAGCCGCTTTCAGCTAGTGGCGTAAGACTTTGCCAATCGTGTCTCGGCTAAGCCCACTTTAGTAGTAAGCTCTCACCTAATGCTATTTGCTGTTTGTTGGTATCCTTCTGCTTCCACTCATGTACTTTCATTGCACTGAGCCAGGGACTATTAAAAAAAAATATCCATCCCTTTCTGCTGGCTCCTTCTCATATGTCTCACTCTAATGTGCTGAAGCTGCAAATGCTAATACTTTAAACTGAGGCCTGTTGACTTTGCCAATGTTTGTTTATTTGCATGTGCTTAGGGGGTTCAAGTGATCAACCATTCTCTATTGACAACAGCTAGAAGGGACCATATCTAAAGTAAATGTAACAGTCAAGAGAATGTGACAGAGAAGGAGGGGATTATAACTTTAGATCCCGCTAAATTAGTTTTCAATAAGGTCACGGAAGGACGTACAGTAAGTGAAACCATGGGACCGAAGAGGCAGAAGACAGATAGCCCCCGGATTGGATTAGAAGTAAAATGTGTCAATCGCTCACGTTCCAGCGAGCCGGGCAGGGTGACTAATACCTCAGAAGCTTAGTGGCTATGATTGATTTAACACAGTTGGGTGTCCTGAGGATACTAATAAGAATGGATTTAGCCTTTACGCTTTACAATTATGGCGGTTATTAATAGCACAGTACATGCCCATTACACAGGGTATTGGGAAAATGCATTTCCACCTCCATGCTACAAATACATATATGAGAATTTTATAGATGCATAGTTTCTACTGAGTTGCAATATCAAAGTATGGTTTTCGGAAAGGATGGTTCACTCATCCTACTTAGATATATAACCTCAATTAAGGCGTTTTAAGATAAATTGGATTTTGAATTTCCATGGCAACACAAATTGGCTTTAATTGTCACAAATCAACATAATCACACACGATGGAAGACCGAGAAAATAAGGATTCTCTGAATGGTGCCAGTCTAGGCACCGAGCCACAATTCTAATGGAAGATGGGTCATAAGGACATCTTTTCAGACATGGTTGACAATCTACCTTAAAAGTAATGGGTTCATTTGTTATACTTAAATTAACCTTTGATGACCATGGCAAAGACAAAGAGATATATCATCCAGTTCTTTAAGTGTGCAGAACTTATCAATGGAAAATTACCAAGAATTCTGAGGCTAATTCTGAGGACATTTGAAAAGTAGGTCTGGGAAATAAATATTAAAATGATCTACTGCACATGGTTCTCAAAATCTTTTAAGATGAGTTTCAAAAAAGACTCTTCTGTTTGTGGTAAGACTTTGCCAAGGCATGTCACACACAGCCTCTGTAAGGTGAACTCACTGATATGTGAATGATCACAAATATCACTTCTGGACAAAATGTGTTTCTATAGCTTTATTCTGATATGCAGAGGGGATGTAATTTTAAATCCTCTCAATCTGCCTGACCTACATGTGTGTTGGGCAGATAGCAAGTTGTTTTAAGTATATGGGCAACCAAAAGGAAGAGAAGGCAAAAATTACTAGCACACTTTGGCAAATACACGAGAAAAAAAAAATGAATATATATATATAGCCATGTTCTGAGTAATATACTTGCTGTCTGTAAGAAAAGAGTATAATATCTCTCTAATATGGCAACTGAATTTAAAGATGGCTCTGCTAGTTCAAATAAAACAGCATTTTGTGCTAAGTCCACTTTTTGGGTCTTTTTGACGCGCCTACATTTGACAACTATGGAAGCCCTTCACCCCAGCTCTGAGGTTCTGAGATACCCCAATAGCTTTTTAAAAACCTAAGATTGAATAAGACTTTATCCATTTCATTTTAAAAATATAGCCTCGCACCCATCGTATTCATACTAATAGAGATACCTTGCTCACAAAAAAACAAAACCTATACATTGTCACTAAAAACATATATAAACGAACATTGGCAAGCAAATAGGTCTACATTGGTTGCCAGTCTTTTGGATTTTGCAATGCTTGTTTGGGTTCGTCATTGCTTTTGCAAAATGGTTTTGCTGGAGGAGCTGATGGACCACTGTTAATTACAAAAAAATGCCTAAAAGCAAAAATGTTTTTGGGGTCTCACATGCATTGTGAAAATATTCTCCGGCAATGAGGGGACAGTTTTATGTGGATGTAACCCTCAAGAAATTGCAGAATGCTCTCACTCAGAGTAAAATTGAGCTGATGGCTGGCCTGGACTGACCAATTGCCCCATGCTGTATGTGGAAATGGGTGGAAGAAAATTGTTAATGACACAACAACAAGCCAATGGATGAAGAGAGCTGGCTGAAAGCCTGTATTAGTAAATAAAGGATACGTATGATTTTAGTAAAATCAAAAGATCTTGGCACTGCCTGAGCTAAAAAAGCGAAATATGGACTCCCATGTTATATTAGCTCAAGAACTGAAATTCAAGATTTAATGAGAGGGAATAGATGTGTATCACTTTTCTATGAGTACCTTATCGGCTGTGTCAACACAAGGATGCGTCCAACCAGAATTAAGTACTCTGCTGGCAAATTCAAGCCATTAACTCTTTGAAGGGTGGGAGTCACCCTGATTTCATATCTTGATTGAAGTGTTATGAACTGTCTTCATTCAGTGAACAGCATATTCTCTGTTCAGTCTGAGTCGGGTCTGAATTTGTGACACCCAATAGATGCCTCTGTCTCTTTTCAATACGTGGTGTGGTCTGTATTGTGCCATCCCATTGGCAGGCCCCTCAGATCAACAGCCAAACAGAGTGCTCGAAAGAGGAGCATAGCAAACTCTTCTCTTTTGATTGGCTAGTTTGCTGATGGCAGTGATCAGCCTTGGAGCAAATGTGAGTTTCATGGTTATACTGATTTTCAAAAGGACTAAACATGGGCAAGTTGCAGTGTGACCGTGCCACGCCACACCAACCACAGCTTTGACGACTCCTTCCCTGAAATTGCATAGCTATGTTGTTGTATATACCTTACCTCTTCTGAACTCAAGGTCTCCTTGAGTGCCCAGCTCCCACTGCCTGGATTTACCAGTCTCTGTTCACTGACTAATATCTGGCGTTTTGTTGTCACAATTCTAGCTCAATTGCACTTCCGCCAGCATAGCATATTTGCTTGCACTGTGTATTATTAGCCGACCACACTTTACACAATGATCTAGTTGTGGCACCTATGACATTATACATACACATTCCAATACCTGTGAGAACCACAGTCATCTGCAAGTTTAAATGAATTCTTTGTGGAACACCCATAACTGTTAGAAGAGTCTTGGAGTGCTCTTACAGACAAAAACCATAGACTGATACTGAACAATCATACTGTAATAATGACATATAGGTGGTATTTGCTTTATTGGCACTGCCCACCCTATCTTGAAATCGATGCAGGAGGACAAGAGCTATGAGAATATTGGACTGGTAAAAATTACAAGATGGCACTGCCATTCCCAGAACGTACTAGTGGGGATCCTGATTAAATTGTAGCTGCCCCATCATGAAAACTGGGCTCCACTTTTAGGGCCATGCAGGGTAACAGCACTGCACTGCCATTTATGGTTTCGCAATTTAGGAGCTATGGGGTGGGCATTTTGGTAAACGACTGAACAAAGGTTTTGACAAGAAAACCAAAAAATTGTCTTAGACCAAATGAGAGATTTCTTGGAGCCTCTTTTTGGTCTCAATTGTGACCCTCTAATTGCAGGAAGAGCATAGGCAAATGCTGGTAACATAGAAACATATAGCATAACATAGCATAAAACAAAGTAACATAGCGTGACACAATAAAACATACAATATATGATAATTTACCAAAAATTAAGATAACATAACATGATTCACGGCATAGCATAACATACCATTCCATAAGACAATATAACATAATTTAGGGACATTATGTCACACAATATTAATACACAAACTCTATTTCAGTGAACACCTACTTACAGGCAAGCATTGGCAAAGCCAACAGGTCAGGTCCTGGCAAGTGTACATTTTATGGAAACGTAAGCAATGTGTAAAAAAAAATACATTTGAAAACAAGCAATCACATTTCAAATGTAAAAATACAGGAGTGGCCCTGCAGCCCAGGCCCACCAGTGCAGGCACTGTAGTGCTCTCCTTTTTCTGCAGCTGTGCACGTGTGATGAGGCTGATTGCTGTCACTCCCAGGTCATGGCAGCCTTTAGATGAAATATGTTAGCCCACTTCCCCAAGATGCATGTTGTGGTGGACATAAGCAAAATGTGATTGACAGCTCAACAGACCATTGAATGAAGCTGAATGAAAATCCCATTTATTTATGTATGTACTTTTGTTATTATAAAAATGGAGGCCTGTGAGACAGTTAGCTTTGTCTCTAGGCTAGATCTAAAAAACTAAAAGAATGAAAGCTGCTTGCAAGCTCTGAACAGCAAAAACAAAAAATAAAAGCAACGTGGGTTCTCTGAACACCCTTAAGGCATTTTTTGTTGACTGATAAAAGCACTCAAATATTCAATTCACATATGAATGTAGCACAAATAATCTAATATTCATCACGTAAGTTGATATTGATTGTAACTAGAGTAGCTGGCAAGGAGTGATTTTGAAGAAATATTGCACCTATTGTAGCTTTCAGCGCTGCTGTTCCCCAGTGCCCTGAATTGACCTCGTCTGCAGATGTTCGGTCCATGCCTCTTCGATAAAGCGCTGTGTTATTCCTCCTGTTTAAACTGTGATTGTTAACTGATCCCCTCGCGCTCCTAGGCTGCCATCTGCCAGCGCTCTGCACCAGCCGCAACTACATTCGAAACAATCTTACGCATTCTGGAAAAGTCTGCCCGAGGGCTCTCGTACCCATGGGTAAACGTGTTACCATTAGTCAGACCGTATCCGGTTTCCCTCGTCTTGATTTATACCACATGGGAGCACAGCAGCCATTGGGTTCACGCCCTCATTTGAGAGAACGAAGCACACTGATTAGCCAGCTTGACAAAAATGTAAAACAAGGCCTCAACTTTGTGTCCACTGGGGTGGTCCTTTCCTCCCAGACTGATATTCTGATACAAAGTAGAAACATTTATGATACTAGGAATGGCAGGCAAACCCAAGTTGAGGCTGCTCATAGGTAGAATCTAGCGGGGTTTGACTGAGAGGGTTCTGTCTCTTGTTCTATTCAAGCGAGTCTCTCTCGAAGACATGACTCAGAGGGTGCACTGCAGATGTACTTCGCACTCGCTAAAATAAGCAGCAACATACACTGTGAGTTCTGCCAAACTCCACCTTGAGCATGCCCATCTGTATTCTTATTCCTCCCTCTCTACCCGCCTTAACCCTTTTACAGAACTGACCCCAGTGCTTAATTTGTATTAAAAAAAATGTGTCAGGGCCCTTGTCAGGAAGCCACAGCAGTTTGCAACACACATTGCCATTGTACTAACACAACTACTAACCATTACACTGCTACAAGTGTGACAATTCAATTTGTTCAAGGCCACCAAAGCTTTAAGAATGGCTTGGGTGGCAGGTACTAGTTGTTTTTAATGCGTATTGAATTAACAAACAACTGTTTTTCTGCTCATCTCTAAATTACACAAACAGCACTGCCAAGTGGCAACGTTCATTAGGGCCGGGTCAGGAAATTAAGCGCTGTTGCCGGCAACTAAGTGCTGGTGCCGAGCACCGAAAACCACTGGCTCATATTAAGCACAGGCTGACACCCCTTAATGTTTTTTTTGCTTGTCATTCTTACTGTCATGACTTCCATGCACTCCCTTTCCACTCTCCAAATCCTTCATCCCATCCCTACCCGGAACTTCCCTCCCTCGACACACCCAATTGTTCCACCTCCCACTTCGCCCATGAAAACTTCCATATCGTTCATATGCCTTCTTCCTTCCCTTTCCCGCCATTTTGTCTCCCTCCCCCTTCATGCCCTCTCAGATACTCACCCAGTCTTTACATACAGCCCCACCCACAACCAAGTTGCACTCTCGACTGTGCTCACAGACACTCCTTTAGCCCTCCGAAGGCACTGAGAGGTGTCAGGATGCTACAGTACAAAAAATAAAGCCAGCTTTGGGAAGATGTTTGGAGTGGCTCCCTTGAACTTGCTCCTATAGTCTCTCCACGCATTGCCGCGGCCAGGACACCGCCTGTTGCGGCAGCCACTGCAGACCCCTCAGGTGAAAGAGAGGGCACAGTGGCAGCAGTGACACCCTCTGGTCGTTCTGCAGCAGGAATTGGCCCGGCCTTTAAAAGGGGACATGCAATCTGCTTCTTAACCACAGGAAAGGGGGTGGTGATGAACAGAGTGTCTGAATTAAGCAGACCACTCTTACCCAGTCCAAAGATCAGGGCTTGATCCATCACCGTTTTTTAGCTCACTGCACCATCCCAGCTCAGAGAAACGGTGATGGATCAAGCCCTGATCTTTGGACTGGGTAAGAGTGGTCTGCTTAATTCAGACACTCTGTTCATCACCACCCCCTTTTCTGAATCGTTTTTGGCCACTATAGGTGTGGCAGGGTATACTCAGACATGAGTCCCTTTCTCACTGCACCATCAGGATTCAAGCAAGCCGGGCCGAAGACGGCTGAAATGCCAGAAACCGGTCCCCGGTAGCTTGTCTCCTTTCTGGTGAAGAATTGGCTTGGTAGTTTAGTCTGCCCTGTTCCCATGATGCACTGGGCCAGGGACAGACTGATTTGCATATAGCCAGGTTCTGAGCTGGGATGGTGCAGTGAGATAAATAACGGTGATGGATCAATTCCTGATCTTTGGACTGGGTAAGAGTGGTCTGCTTAATTCAGACACTCTGTTCATCACCACCCCCTTTTCTGAATCGTTTTTGGCCACTATAGGTGTGGCAGGGTATACTCAGACATGAGTCCCTTTCTCACTGCACCATCAGGATTCATGCAAGCCGGGCCGAAGACGGCTGAAATGCCAGAAACCGGTCCCCGGTAGCTTGTCTCCTTTCTGGTGAAGAATTGGATTGGTAGTTTAGTCTGCCCTGTTCCCATGATGCACTGGGCCAGGGACAGACTGATTTGCATATAGCCAGGTTCTGAGCTGGGATGGTTCAGTGAGATAAATAACGGTGATGGATCAAGCCCTGATCTTTGGACTGGGTAAGAGTGGTCTGCTTAATTCAGACACTCTGTTCATCACCACCCCCTTTTCTGAATCGTTTTTGGCCACTATAGGTGTGGCAGGGTATACTCAGACATGAGTCCCTTTCTCACTGCACCATCAGGATTCAAGCAAGCCGGGCCGAAGACGGCTGAAATGCCAGAAACCGGTCCCCGGTAGCTTGTCTCCTTTCTGGTGAAAAATTGGCTTGGTAGTTTAGTCTGCCCTGTTCCCATGATCCACTGGGCCAGGGACAGACTGATTTGCATATAGCCAGGTTCTGAGCTGGGATGGTGCAGTGAGCTAAATAACGGTGATGGATCAAGCCCTGATCTTTGGACTGGGTAAGAGTGGTCTGCATAATTCAGACACTCTGTTCATCACCACCCCCTTTTCTGAATCTTAACCACAGGGGTCACTGTGGAGTTCATTCGGAATAGTGAAAAAAAATAACCAGGAAGAAGCGCCATAACTCCCAAAAGCTTCCTGCGAACAGCACTCTTGATCGGTGCCAATAATAATAGGTAAATGAAATGTAGAATAAGGCACACCATTCCTTTCATAATGTATTTACCATCTCTTAGTGTATTAGAAGAGGTTTGGGTGATCCAATTACCTACAACATCTGGTATTATGAACTACTTGAACCTGGGGCTGCGGGCTCTGGATACTGGATACGTTTGGGTGCATATTTATGAGCCCCTTGCACAGCTGTAGCATCAATTTTTGAGACGCTCCGGCGGGGCAAACCACAAAATCATATTCATGAGGCCAGGCAAAGCCACATTGCTGGGCTTTGCATGTCCACATAGATACGGAGTAAGGCAAGGCAGCGTAAAGTGATGCACTGTTTTACTCTGCGCTAGGAAGGCGTTCCATGGGTGCTGCAGTGGGTGTTTCCATGCAACACCTATGGATTTTGACGCTTCCCAGATTTACAAGACCATGTAAACTTGGGGATGCACCAAAATCTTACGCCTCCCCATGGCAGGTGCATTGAGGAGAAATTACTTTATTTCTCCTCGTTTTTCGTCTTTGCATGTGTGCCTCATTCTGCAGCACACATAGAAAGAGTAAAAAGCCTCCCAGGATTGTTGTTTTGCAGGAAGGAGCCCTTTAACGCACAAAAACAATCCTGCCAACAGCACAGGCACCCTTTCACCATGGTGCAAGGGTGCCTTGGTTGCGCTAGGCTGCCCAAACGGCACATGCTTGGGAGGAGTGGGGGGTGGAATGTACCTTAGTAGTTGAATACAGTGCATTCCTGCCCTATCACTTGGACGTAGGGTGGCACAGCAAGGTGACTTCCTGCGCGGCTCTACTACAAATCCCCACAAATCTGACCCTCTGTTTATAGTTGCTGGAACAGGTGTAGATAGGTTCTGATGGAGGGAAGCATGCAAAGTAACTTTGCATTAATAATCAGCTCTGATGCATCATGGGTAACGTGAGTCTCTAGGGATTCACAACTGGAGCCACAGTCCAATCTAAGGCAGTTAAAGGAATGAACTGGTGCATGCGGTTCGTGGCAGGGGACATGGCCTGGATTGTGGAACACAATCATACTGTAAGTGAAGGGGTGGGGATTGGAAATGCACAGACGCCATTTCAAAGCAAGGTGAGATTATGCCTTTTACAATGCATTGTACATTAAGTGCTGGAGAGGGCGGTGCTGTTGTTTCACAGCTATTTACGCAAGCCATAGGCAAGGAACGGGGGCTCTTAGCCCAGCACGGTGGAATGTCAGCGCACAGTAAGTTCTGGGTCAGCTTAACATCGTCACAGTGTCAACAAACAATAATATTATTGACTTAATGCACGGGAATGCATATCCCCGGATCACTCTAAGTAACTTTCTCACTGCTTCTGTCTTTCAACGGGTAAGTGAGACACAGCAACCTACGGAGATCTGCCCAGAATCACACATATTGTTAAATAACTGCCGAGTTTGTACAGGTAGCCAAGATGTTATATAAGTTAGCCATCTATACAAAAACGTCCTTCACTTCATAACAGCAAACAATATATTAAGCTACATCCCTCTAATGATAAGTTGGTCTTCAAAAGTAATTTAATGTTACATTTCCTAAAAGACAAAGGAAAATATATTGAATATCGTACATATATGTCTGCCATTCTTGGACCAGAACATATACTAAGTCTTTCTCATACCAACACTAACCATTACACTAAATCAGATCAATATTAACAGCTGTATGTTTTTATACTCCCTTGACATAGACGATGCCCTTATTCTTTGATTTTATTCTTATATTTCACAAATGTATATTTGATAGACAGATAGCAACCCTCATCTTACTTGTGAAACAGTATGATATGTACCTACTAGTATGTACTAATATCTATTGATTATGCACCAACTCTTTAGAAAAATATCCAGCCTGCATATTACTTTTTATTTTACTTTCTCCCGTATCATTTAATGATATTAGTCAGTGAGCTTGTACCTACGCAATCTATAGTATTCCTTGTCACCCTTATCTTGACAGCCTTTTCTACTACGAGAGAACCCTCTCATTTTTTGACATTTGATGTTTTCTACTTTAGCTAGATTGTTAAATGGAACTAATTCTACATAATAGCCTGATCCCAGGGTATTTCAAGATTCAAACCTTTAACTGAGGTCCCCAGCACAAAAATCCAGTACACTAAGTGCTTGCTCCATGATTGGGGTTGAGCCACCCAGTGTTTATTACCACGCCGGGTACAGACCACAGACTCGATAATGAAACATATGATTAGCATGTTAGAGAGGGTCCATACGAAAGTGGCACCATTTTTGTATAAGGCTAGGAATAGGTGCTCGATAGGTTCTGTTATTGTCATACCTCTCTCTTAGTGTGAATATGTGAAGGGGAAGTTAAGGTTCTGTTAGTCCGAAAGAAGTTTCTCCATTACTCATTGATGAAAGAGATTTTTTGATGCCTACAGGATATGCTCTTTTTTCATGGAGACGTCATCAGCGCTAGGTCATACATTTTCATAAAATGTACTTCTTGATCTTGTACAATCTTTCATTCTTAGATTTCTCTCATGGGGTCTTCTTCGCTAGGTTGTGTTCTTTATCCCCACAAGATGTACCGCTTATGTTAAACTTAGCCTTCTGTCGCCATTATTGGAGGTTGCTTTGAGACCTCCGAGTTGTGACCGTTCTCCTCTGGTTATGTGCAGGTCTTTAGTAGTAGTTTATAATGTTATAGTTGTAGCAATTTTGAAAGAGTCATGCTGAGGCTGGTGTTTCCTTGTGCACATCCCTGAGAGTAAGAAAGAAGTAAGCATTTGTTTAGCATAACATTATGTTAATATTGTTATCTTGTGCTGCTTTTAGGAATCCAGTGGCTTTCCACAAGGCTACTTTAAATTGGTTTCACATATCCAATTCCCTGGTGGCTGTAGATGTGTGTGTTGAGTTTCCTGGTGGCAAGTGGTGTTCTGACCCGCAATAGTCGACTCCATTGTGCACTTGATAACTGTGTGATTGCTTCCTATTAACGCTGATTAGGTGCTTCGTGCCTTTTTTGATGATTAGAGCCATACAGTCCCAAGAGGTGGTTGTGATGGGCAGTTTCCAGAAGTTAGAAACAACTTGTGCGGGTTCACTAAACAATTGTGTCAAATGTATTAATGTGCCATAGAATCATGACCGCTCTGCAAGTTCATTCCATGTTGTTGGTGGTTCCTGAACGCTTTACCACTTCCTGATTTTGATATTTTATCCAACTATTCTCTTGCCATAAGATAATGACCTAAAAGTGAGGGCAAAGAGGTAAAAACACTGAAGAGTCACAAGAAGAATTGACCCGCTGGCCAATGAGTAGAAGATGCTTTTTTCTTAGTTTGGGTGTTTGCATAAGACCAGGTGTTGACATCCTTACATAACAGCCTCTGGCTTCCAAGAGCCCAGAGCAAGGCAGGATGCCCATGGCACCCATTCACCCATCCGCGTGCAGCAGAACATCTCATTGCATCATCAGTCTCTCGGACAGGACATAAGCTGACAATAGGCATCTATAGAACGCTCGGTGCGTGGGCCAGACAGCGGCCATTGTGCGAGGCGCGTGCGAGCAGAGCGTGCACTGCCAGCTGCTCCGCCACGCGCCTACTCGTCACAACAGTAGAGGAGCCAGGCCTTGGCGGAATGACAGCCTCGTATTATATCAGGCGCATGTTCAATGTATGGATATTCTGTTTGGAGTGGATGCTTGTTACAGAAGTCGATGAAGGGAGGGGGTGCTGGAATGGCACAGATATGCGCTGGCCAGCAGAGGAGGGGGCCTCAGGCAGTAATCAATAGACCCCTCTGTGCACAGACGGAATGCATTTTTGAGGGCCTCTAGGCATTTCTGAATTTTAGTAGCAACAATCCCGCTTTGCCCACCCCCTTCGGCCCGCACAATCCCCCTCCTCTTTTTAATTGGATGCAGGCCTTGGGAGGCGAAGCTTGGAGGGCGCGTGAGTGATGGAGAACAGGACCAGCGCTGGCTGTTTGGTGCTTGCAAATTCTCAAACAGTCCATTGAATGATGTTTTGTGGTAGGGTGTGGACACTCCTAGACCTCCAAAGTCCAGAGAATTCCTCATCTGTGCGACCCACCTGAACTTCCTGCTGTCAAAAGCAGCTTCCTGAACCCTCACTAGCCCCGTCCTTCAGAAGGGGAATGAGAAGAGAAAGGGGGGCCCCAGCTCGAGGCCAGAGAAGCTGGCGTAGGGATCCGAAATCAATACTTTGGGTGATCTAATGGGAACCGTCTGTGGGCAGCAGTCGCGTGAAGCCGGAAGTGAAGGGAGAACAGAGGGCTGCTTGTGCAGCCTGGGTCGGTCCACTCTCCCCCCTCTGAAATGTAACTCAGTGGATGAAAGTGGAACCGGATCCGCTTCAACGTGATGCAGGCGGCGGGGAATGCCGGAACCCCCCTGAGAGCTTGCGCGGGAAAGGCCTCAACTTCCGGCTCCGCCTACTGAAAATAGTGGAAACACGCCTTCTTCCCTCTCAACCACTCTCAACAGATTGTTCTGTTCACACCTGCACTCAGGCAGCGCCTCAAAAAACTCTCTTTCGTTTTAAGGGGATTCCAAAATACGACGGCTTTTTTTTATTTATTTGGACTTCAAAATTAGAGCACGTCTGCGTGATCCGTAGAGGCCCCACTACCCTCGTGCATCATGTTACGATTCCTACGTTTTGGAACATCATCCTTCCTGGAGAAGTTGTGTTCCAGTGGCGAAAGTGCTGTCTGTCAACTAGGATTAAAATCACGGCTTCCCCCCTGGACAATATTGTGTGATTCTGTGCAAATGGCTTTATCACTGTGGGCCTCTGTCGCATACCTGCCGACAATTTGAGTGGTTTGTACCGTCATAAATGCTGGAAATTTTAATTAGGCTCTGGATGACACAAAAAAACAAGCATAGCCAGTGTGTCTCAAAAAACACAAATGCAATACACTCGGGGCCTGACTCACAAGCAATTTGCAAACAAAAAGCTTGCACTTCAGTGTCCTAAAAAGTCAAGTTCTTGTGTAAGTCCCCTGATCACAAATTTCACAATCAGAATCAGTGGACATGTCCGCCCTCTGAGTTACTCCTGCAGACGTTCTGCAGATGGTGCGGATTTTACGATGGAGTATGTCTCTATGGGTGGGCACGCGGTCCTTTCAGAAGGCTGGAAGGACACCTACTAACTCGTAGGTTTATGGGTATATTCAAAGTGGGTTTCTCAACATGGAGAGTTATTCTTTCTAACTGTATATTCTGAGGTGTGGTTAAGGAAGCCAAAAGGGAAGATCTGAGACCTGTTTGAGGAAGGGCTTGGCAGGGTTTGAGGCAGGCCTCAAAGCCCGAGATGTACTTGAGGACAGTCTGGAATGTGTTTGGCTGTGGCCGGAGACCACGTCCAGGACGTTCTATGATGTGTGGGTGGAATAGCAGTGACGTGTTTAAGTGCTGCTTGGTGTGCTTTAGGAGGGTTTGAGGGACATTTTGAGGACGGGTTGAGATGTGCTAGAGGAAAGTATACAATGGTTCTGATTACAAGTGATCCATTAAAACATGATTGCTGCGCGAACACCTGTGGTGCAATGTTTATCACGGCGGGTAATTACCACGATGCGATAAAGTTCGCACATTTTGTTACTGGGACATGCAGATTGTGTGGTGGTGAGGACGAAAATGGGCATGTTAATTGCCAAAAAATGGGAACAGGCCATATTTGTCACATCCTATAAATTCTGAACTCCACAGTGCTGAATTCTCTCAGATCTGATAATTATCACATCTTACACAGCGGATAATCAGGCCCAATGCATCAGAGGAAGGTCACAGAAAGATTTCAGAGAGATAGGCAATTTGTCTAGAAAGGTTTGCAATCAGTTTGTTTGCAACCTTATCAGTCCTAAATTTGTTTTTAGTTTTTTTTCTTTCATTTAATTTCTTCCCTTTGTAGCAATGTCTCATGTGTTGTCTTACTGAAGACGGCGAGGAAGGCCTCACCACGTCTGAAGGAAGGGGAACACTGCTATGCTTTTTACTGATTTACATAGTAGATGTACATAGTAGAAGTTCGTGAGTGCAATTTATTGTAATTGTAATTGCATTTATATAGCACTTACTACCCCCTGAAGCGGCGGCAAATCGCTTTCGGTGAGTAGCACACTACTCCGGAACCCCAAAAGGATTACTGGTGAATTAGTATAGGAAGATATGAATTTAATTTGAGGGGTGGACATGTAAGTTTGTGATTTGGTTTGAAGAAGGATAGTGGGGGAATAGAAGAGGGAGGGGTTTCCATTTATATAGCGCTTGCTACCCCTGATGAGATGTCGATGCGCTTTTAGGCGGGTAGCATTCTACTTCGGAACCCAAACATCGGGACGCATTAACAAAATACACCCCAAATTACCAGCAAAAACCGAACTAGAAAGAAACACAAACACTAGCCTGCCTTTGAGAAGAGCCTGGTATACAAGGCCATCCTTGAGGTGCGCACAGCATTGTGATGTAGGGTTGAAATCCTAATAGGAGACATCCAGCGACTGACGTCACATTAGGTTTTACATTTCAAGCAGACCTTGTAAAACAAGGTAACACTCTTAGTGCTGGTGACTGTTAGCAGTGCTGAATTGGCTAAAGAGACCCAGTAATGACGTCACGATAAGTCTGAACTCCCAACTAGGTGCATTCAAATGGATGCTCCAGAATCTTAGTGCTGGCAATGGAGAATGGTTTAGCGTGACTTATGAATGCTATCACAATAAGCCTGAAATCCCAACCAGATGCCATTAAAGCTTCATTCTAGAACCTGTGCTGATGATGAAAGGCGACCTAACGACTCTTCTGGTGAACCGTGCCACAATAGGCCTCAAACACCGACCAGGTACTATCGAACAATAGGACATTGTGGAATCCATGTTGCTGGTAATGGTAGAACTAGCTTATTAGATGGTAATAAAGGATTAGAGAAACAGAACTGGATTTTTTAATATGTACTGTATGGCCTCACTGATATCTTAAAGGCCAGCAGTTGTAGGAGCTGTTGCAAAAATGGCTTTTTAACACCGCCTTGGCATTTTGTCTCACTTACATGTGCAGCCCACGCGAGTAAGAAATCCCTAAAACTATCTTCCCACCCAGAAGCACCAGCAGTTAAGGCTGTCGCATTAGAGCTTCTTCGCAGCCTTCTAACCCAGGTAAATGACCCTGGTAATTGATAATGCCACACCGCTGCCCATGCGAGATGACTGCAATTTGCTGTTTCGTACCCTTCTGGCACACTGTGATTTGTGCGCCCTCTTTCCTCGCCGCTGCCAATAACCACATTTCTGCATTCTGCCACTGCACAATTTGCTGGTTGCAAAAAATAAGCATTCTCAATTTCATAAATCCATGGAAGTGCGGAGATGGAAGGGCAGGCTGGATCATCAGGCCTGACCCCTGCCAGGCTGCAGTAATGATCTGCAGACGAATGCACTCTCTCCCCATTAAGGGGATGTCTGAAGCATTTTAGTGGGGAGCTCCCGACCGCCCCACATGCGAGGCCGTGCCAGCAGTTAACTGCACCAGGGCTTAAAAGGGTTTTATATTTGGAGACACTTAAGATTCTCTTCAAGCCACCCTCCTGCTGCTTGACAGGACACATTTGAAGATAGGAGGAATGTATCATGCGAATATCCAGTTTTTAGTGTAGTGCTAAATACCGACATTCGAAAAACAAGGCACATGGCTACTAACAGCCTTATTTTAAGTGTGCAGTCACCTGGAAATGAGGTCAAACAGCGTTTGCACCTGTTTTGATATCATGGGTTGTTTGGCTAAGCTATCCTACACCCCCACCCCCCCAATAATACCTGAAGGAATTTGTGTTGCAGAAACAGTACACAAAATTTTAAAACCACGTGGTAAAACATATTGCAGAGACCCCGAATGCAAGTTAGACCCCTATGCATTGTGAACATTTGTCTTAGAAGTTGGCACAAAAACCAACCTAATACCAGGAGCTTATGTCCCCACCCTCCCGCGCATGGGTCTGTGCCTGACATTTCCACTGCACTTAGAGTAAGGGGTGAAGTGACTTGTTGAAGTTCACACAAAATTGGTCAGGTAGAGGAACCGAGTTGAGAGGTCCTGTCATCTTGGTCCTCAGTGACAGTCCTGACCAGTACAGTGAGTGAGGCCCACCCTCTCTCTGAGAAAGGCAGGAGAGAGCCAGAAAAAAGGGCATTTTTGTGTATCTTTTTGCTTTTGACCTGTCAGTGAACCATTTTGGTCTGCCTGGGTCCCGTTGGAGCTGTGGAAGTGGGAGGAAAGAGATTTTAAGAGATGTGGTTGGTTAATTCGACTCTAAACCACTTGTTAGCAAAGCTGAGAGGGACATTTTTGTGGTCATACATATTTCCATGATTCTTTTTTTTTTTTACTGAAATGTGCTCACCAGACCCAACTCTGCAGAGATGCTTGCACCCCTCACTTTTCACAAATCATTCTGGTTTGGCAATGCTGACTGGGCTCAAGTCTGACTTTCTGCTTTTTGGATGCAAGCCAACAAACAAATATATCGTAAAACGTTTGGGCTACAGCACTGCTAGCATCTCACTGTTCAACAATGCAGCAAGTAAAGCAAATTCCATCCAAGTCTCAGAGCAGAAACGCAGTGGGTGCCTCTCACACTATTTATACAGAGAATGGCACACTACAGAGGCAGTACAAACATTCAGGACATCCCACAGCTGTGGTGGCCTCTCCTGAGGCACACTATTGCCAGTGACTGCTCGTCTCAAAGTGGATAGCTTCAGAAAACCTTAATCCATCGTCACACTTAACCTACATAGGACTCGGAGCCACAAGGATGCTTTTTGTTTTCTTATGATGTATATTTCTTTTCTCCAAAACAGTGTACAGTGATGTGAAAAAGAAAGTACACACACTTAGGATTCTATGTGTTTACATATTAAAACATGTCTGATGTTAATGTAGTCCACACTAACCATAGATTAATCTAGGTTTATGTGACAAATTGCACAAAAAGTCCACGTTTTCGCTGTTTATTAAAGGGGAACAAATCTGAAGTTTTGTTTTATAAAATGGACTCTTACTGTTTTCAGTGCTGCTAAACAAGGGCACATGTTTATCTGATCATCAGAAAGTGGTCCCACTTACACCCTTGAACCCTTCTTTCTATAGGGTCTACATCCTCAGATTGCATACTATCTCACAGAGCTTCCTTCCTCTATATTCCTAAAATCCCACATGAAAGCTGACCTTGAATTGAATCAATTGACTGCTTTCTTTCCTGCTTTCCATGGAATGGCTCTCTCCTAGCCTCCATCATCACCTTGCCTTACAGTCTCTGAGTGAAGCCTGCTATGTTCCATGCCTGTCTGTCTCACCCTCGCTACATATCTACAAATAGACTGCACCGCTCTTCATAAATCTCAAACTATCATTTTGTGTAAAACTCCTTGCAGTCTAACAGTCTCCAACCTTCTCTAGCCTACCTACTCATCCCACCTTCCAGTTACAAGAATTTACACTAATAATCACGCATAACTCTTATTAACTTAACCTCCCACAAAGAAGCTGGTGGAAATGAATGAAACTCTTTCCTGAGACCACAAACCCTAATCTCAATAAACAACAATAACTAACACACTAAATTAACCACTAACTTTGGGTCCTGGAGTAGCATGCTACCCAACATACAGCGCTTCAAAGTCTCGTCAGGGGGAGTAAGCGCTATATAAAGTCAGATATAATTAAGGACAGTTGATCACTTGGAGAACAGAATACTCAAGGGATAGACCCTATGATGATGCTATCCACCAAACCACACGAGCGGAGAACAAATATACACCGCAAACTGTGGATGTGTGGTTGCAGGTCTCCCATAGAACATTCCAGAGGCTTTGGAACATTGACACGAGTGATTCATTCCCCTTTGATTATGATACTGTTACCTCTGAAGGCCAAATAAATCAATGCTTCTATCTCCCCCGGAATCTTTTTGCATATTATGATTGCATCTGGTTGTTACCCTGGTTTTGTTATTGAACACTAATCCTGACTTTGTTACTTCGTGCCTGTTTCTTTCGTCTCCGACAGCCTTGAAAGTATTGCATGGGTGGACTGCTTGGATGGTTGCTATTACAAAACAGCAAAACATCAAATAGGACCGTTCAAAAGAGACAAACCACATGCCAAAAATATTCAAGCGGCATTCATGTTTTTTAAATGCCGAAGCCACTGAAAGCCAGGCCACACATGCCCCTGTCTGTAACCGAAGCTGCTGTCTGTGTATATCTCAGATTTGGACTTTTCTCAGAAACCACCGCCATGTTTTGTATCTTCCCTCTATCATATTGACTTTAAAATATCTAGATTGTGGGTCTTTAAAATGGAGCCTTGTTTGCCTGTCCTTTTCACTGTCTTTCGTCTAGTTGTTGGCCAGGCAGGACGTTTTCAACCTTAGTCTGACTGTATTGAGAGCCAAGACATAGAGGAGGGGACACACCGAATTTGTATAAATCAGAGTTTAAGAGAGCAACATGCGCCTGTGAGGTGGAATTCTACCAATGCAACCGGTACTGTAGCAGGTGCAGATATGTAGGCAGAGTCTCCAGAAATGTTCACTACAAATCTATTGTATGTCTCTCACAAAATGGGCAACAGTTTGCCAGTATTAGGTGGCCAAAGCCTCCAGTCAGACTAGTAGCTCCAGATAAGCTGATGCCAAGTTAGCTGGACTCCAGGACCATTGAAAAGAGTCCAAGGAGTGAAGAATGCCTCCGGTGGGTGAGTTTTGGACTCAACAACATAACTGTGTTGTTGTGAAGCCTGTGTTGACAGCCATTCAGACTCTGCATCACTTTTAAGTTATTTGCCGCCTTTTCCAGTGCCTGAATGGGGTTTTTCCGCATTAGTTGGAGGAAGAATTTATTTCTTGTATAGCGTAAAAAGGCATTTACGATGTAGCATTACAGGACTTAAACATATTCTGCGTGGCACCCTACTAACTGAAACCCTACACAGGCACTGTCCTGGGGCACCGGTAAATGGTCTGGGACCAATGACATACGTCAGTCTTTCAATGTCATATCTGTGTAACTCGGGGCCAAACTTTAATTCAACTCTAAATACTGAATATATTATCATTTATAAACGAATATGGTTAATTCATGACAACCTGCTCTCTCATAATGCAGGGTGTGATTCGATTCAGAAATGAGATTGTCAGCCATAGTATGCAGTGCAAAAAGCATCCTTATCACTAAATAGAAAATAAATTACACATTGTATTCATTTTATAGTTAGCGCACAAAGCCACTTATTTCTTAAAATGGTTAAAACAGCCATGTACTCACATATGCACCCTGAATAATACATCAAATACACAAACCATTCTTCAACTTTTCTTAAATACTCATGTGGCTTGTTGTACTTAAAAGACCTCTACAGTCAGTCAACAAACCAGCAAGAGTCCTCTGATGTTATTCCAATTATTATGCCAACCAATCAGCATTGGAAGGGAAAGCCTTACAAATGTAATTTTGGGACGCCCGGGCCTGTTGGCAACCCTCATCAGGATACAGAAAATAACAGAAATTTTCAATTTTTGGTTATAATTCCTACACGTCGATTGGTGTAATTTGAGGTTTAACAGAGACACATTCAATATTTTCAAACTGCAGACGGCCTCTAACATTATCACGAATAGATTAACAGTTCCATATGGCTTTTAGAATATGGGATTACGCTGCCATTGCAAGTAGCCATCCTATGAACTTCTTTTTACCCTTCTTAGACCCAGCATGACTGCTCTGTTCAGCAAACCAGTGCCATCTGTCATGGTCCTAAATTGAATTGCCAGAAATCCGATCTGAGCACACATGTCCACCAGAAAAACCCATCCTCGCTCATGAGCCTTCTAAACCCTCTGAACTGGGTTCTGTTTGGGCGGTGATTCTGCTGAATGTATTCTTTGTTTAAAGAGTACTCACCTTCTGAGAGCTTAATGAAACAATGTCTTTTGTAGGTGGTATTACAAAAAATGAATAGTGTTTACCTTACTGAGAGATGTGAAAACCCTTATCCAATTGGTGTGAAAACACATGCATTTCTGGAATTGTCACACTTAAAAATGTTCAAGTAACAATGTCTGTATGTTTCTCACTTACCAATAATACATTCATGGTTAAAAGAGATGGTCCCCTCGTGTTCTGTATTTTACATTTGTGGGCAGAGGTTTAAATCTGTGGATTTTGCAGGATGAAAAGAGGATTACACTCTTTTGTTTGGAACAGTACCCTGTTCGTTTGGGTCCAAAAATAACAGCCGTGTTCAGTTTTAGAATTCACCATCAGAATATTGTGAAATGTTGGAATCTGCATTTCATAAAATTGCTGAACTGTTAACTGTGTTTATTTCCAACTTTTCCAATGGTGAAGACTTCTGCAAGCACACTAATCGAAGGATCGATTTATTAACAAAAAATACGTGTGGAATTAAAAGGAAACTTTTCTTCATAAATCCCGAATGATGTTCAGAATAATTTCAAGAAAAACCTTCATGCTAATAATACTCGCCCAATACTGATTGTCATTGAATGTACTCGAAGTACAAGATTGTTAATACTTCACCAAACGGAGCAAATACTGGTGTTTGTCGATTTTTATTACGAATTGGGTATTTTGGTTGTGGAGAGGCCCACTGGACCCGGACAGGTCTTGTGATACATCAAAAAGCGCCCTGCAGAAAACGATTGAAATACATGCAGAACACCGCGAGAATGCAGCGAGCCTTGGCGTTCATTCAGAAAGCAGTGGAAGCTGTGGTCAGTTTCAAAATGCATGCAGAAGAGGAGGGAGGTGACAAGCTGCACAGAGGACACGCTTTGGGGTACAGGCTGAAGACAAGGTGCACAGAGGACACGCTTTGGGGTACATGCTAAAGACAAGGTGCACAGTGGACAGGCTTTGTGGTACCTGCTGAGGACAAGTTACAGTGTGGTAGGGCTTTGTGGTGCCTGCAGAAGACAAGGTGCACTGGACAACCTATGGGGTACATGCTGAAGACAAGGGATGCCATGGACAGGCTGTGTGGTACATCCCGAAGACAAGATGCGCCGTGGACAGGCTTTGGGGTACATGCTGAGGTCAAGGTGCACAGTGGACAGGCTTTGTGGTACCAGCTGAGGACAAGGTGCACAGTGGACAGGCTTTGTGGTACCAGCTGAGGACAAGGTGCACTGTAGTCGGGCTTTGTGGTACCCGTTGAGGACAAGTTGCAGTGTGGTCGGGCTTTGTGGTACCCGTTGAGGACAAGTTGCAGTGTGGTCGGGCTTCGTGGTACCGGCTGAGGACAAGTTGCAGTGTGGTCGGACTTTGTGGTACCTACTGAGGACAAGTTGCAGTGTAGTCGGGCTTTGTGGTACCCGCTGAGGACAAGGTGCACTGTGGACAGGCTTTGTGGTACCTGCTGAGGACAAGTTGCAGTGTAGACAGGCTTTGTGGTACCCGCTGAGGACAAGTTGCAGTGTGTACAGGCTTTGTGGTACCTGCTGAGGACAAGTTGCAGTGTGGTCAGGCTTTGTGGTACCTGCTGAGGACAAGTAACAGTGTGGTCGAGCTTTGTGGTACCCGCTGAGGACAAGGTGCACTGTGGACAGGCTTTGTGGTACCCGCTGAGGACAAGTTGCAGTGTGGACAGGCTTTGTGGTACCTGCTGAGGACAAGTTGCAGTGTGGTCAGGCTTTGTGGTACCTGCTGAGGACCAGTTGCAGTGTGGTCAGGCTTTGTGGTACCCGCTGAGGACAAAGTGCACTGTGGACAGGCTTTGTGGTACCTGCTGAGGACAAGGTGCCCTGTGGACAGGCTTTGTGGTACCTGCTGAGGACACGTTGCAGTGTGGTCAGGCTTTGTGGTACCCGCTGAGGACACGTTGCAGTGTGGACAGGCTTTGTGGTACCTGCTGAGGACAAGTTAAAGTGTGGTCAGGCTTTGTGGTACCCGCTGAGGACAAGTTGCAGTGTGGTCGGGCTTTGAGGTACCCGCTGAGGACACGTTGCAGTGTGGACAGGCTTTGTGGTACCCGCTGAGGACAAGTTGCAGTGTGGTCAGGCTTTGTGGTACCTGCTGAGGACAAGTTAAAGTGTGGTCGGGCTTTGTGGTACCCGCTGAGGACAAAGTGCACTGTGGACAGGCTTTTTGGTACCCTCCGAGGACAAGTTACAGTGTGGTCAGGCTTTGTGGTAACCGCTGAGGACAAGGTGCCTTGTGGACAGGCTTTGTGGTACCTGATGAGGACAAGTTGCAGTGTGGACAGGCTTTGTGGTACCCACTGAGGACAAGTTGCAGTGTGGACAGGCTTTGGCGTACCTGCTGAGGACAAGCAATCGGTGTGATACATTCTGAGGGCACGGGCACTGCAAGCAAGCAGTGTGATACATTCTGAGGGCAGGGGCACTGCAATCAAGCAGTGTGATACATTCTGAGAGCAGGGGCACTGCAAGCAAGCAGTGTGATACATTCTGAGAGCAGGGGCACTGCAAGCAAGCAGTGTGATACATTCTGAGGGCAGGGGCACTGCAAGCAAGCAGTGTGATACATTCTGAGGGCAGGGGCACTACAAGCAAGCAGTGTGATACATTCTGAGAGCAGGGGCACTGCAAGCAAGCAGTGTGATACATTCTGAGGGCAGGGGCACTACAAGCAAGCAGTGTGATACATTCTGAGAGCAGGGGCACTGCAAGCAAGCAGTGTGATACATTCTGAGGGCAGGGGCAATGAAAGTAAACAGCGTGATACATTATGGGGGCAGGGTGCTGCAAGCAAGCATTGTGATACATTCTGAGAGCAGGGGCACTGCAAGCAAGCAGTGTGATACATTCTGAGGGCAGGGGCAATGAAAGTAAACAGTGTGATACATTCTGGGGGCAGGGTGCTGCAAGCAAGCAGTGTGATGCACTCTGAGGGCAGGGGACTCTGAAAGTAAGCAGTGTGGTACGTTCTGAGGGCAGGGGCACGGCAAGCAAGCAGAGTGATACAATCTGAGGGCAGGGGCACGGCAAGCAAGCAGTGTGATACAATCTGAGGGCAGGGGCACGGCAAGCAAGCAGTGTGATACATTCTGAGGGGGCCGGGGCACTGCAAACAAGCAGTGTGATACATTCTGAGGGCTGGGGCACTGCAAGCAAGCAGTGTGATACATTCTGAGAGCAGGGGCACTACAAGCAAGCAGTGTGATACATTCTGTGGGCAGGGGCAATGAAAGTAAACAGTGTGATACATTCTGAGAGCAGGGGCACTGCAAGCAAGCAGTGTGATACATTCTGAGGGCAGGGGCAATGAAAGTAAACAGCGTGATATATTCTGGGGGCAGGGTGCTGCAAGCAAGCAGTGTGATACATTCTGAGAGCAGGGGCACTACAAGCAAGCAGTGTGATACAGTCTGAGAGCAGGGGCACTGCAAGCAAGCAGTGTGATACATTCTGAGGGCAGAGGCAATGAAAGTAAACAGTGTGATACATTCTGGGGGCAGGGTGCTGCAAGCAAGCAGTGTGATAAATTCTGAGAGCAGAGCACTGCAAACAAGCAGTGTGATACATTCTGAGGGCAGGGGCAATGAAAGTAAACAGCGTGATATTTTCTGGGGGCAGGGTGCTGCAAGCAAGCAGTGTGATACATTCTGAGAGCAGGGGCACTACAAGCAAGCAGTGTGATACAGTCTGAGAGCAGGGGCACTGAAAGCAAGCAGTGTGATACATTCTGAGGGCAGGGGCAATGAAAGTAAACAGTGTGATACATTCTGGGGGCAGGGTGCTGCAAGCAAGCAGTGTGATAAATTCTGAGAGCAGAGCACTGCAAACAAGCAGTGTGATACATTCTGAGGGCAGGGGCAATGAAAGTAAACAGCGTGATATATTCTGGGGGCAGGGTGCTGCAAGCAAGCAGTGTGATACATTCTGAGAGCAGGGGCCCTGCAAGCAAGCAGTGTGATACATTCTGAGGGCAGGGTCACTGCAAGCAAGCAGTGTGATACATTCTGAGGGCAGGGGCACTACAAGCAAGCAGAGTGTTATATTCTGAGGGCAGGGGCAATGAAAGTAAACAGCGTGATACATTCTGGGGGCAGGGTGTTGCAAGCAAGCAGTGTGATGCACTCTGAGGGCAGGGGGCTCTGAAAGTAAGCAGTGTGGTACGTTCTGAGGGCAGGGGCACGGCAAGCAAGCAGAGTGATACAATCTGAGGGCAGGGGCACGGCAAGCAAGCAGTGTGATACATTCTAAGGGCAAAAGCACTGCAAGCAACCGTGTGATACAATCTTAGGGTAGGGACACTGCAAGCAAACAGTGTGATACATTCTGAGGAAAGGGGCGCTGCAAGCAAGTAGTGGATGCACTCTGGGTGCAGGGGGGGTTGAAATTAAGCAGTGTGATATATTCTGAGAGCAGGGGAGCTGCAGGCACTGCTATACGTTCTGGGGGCGGGGAGCTGCAAGCAATACTATACATTGTGAGGGCTGGGACGCTGAGAGCCAGCAGTGCTATACATTCAGAGAGGCGAGCTGTGAAGTAAGGAAGGCCCGGATTAGAGGAATGACCCAGCAGATGTGACCTCTTAATGACCTGTATTTTGAGAGTAGGATTACTTACTTAGCCATTCGCCGTTCAGTCAGAGTATGTGCCCAGGGCCCGGACAAGCCTCGCCAAGCTGCCTGGTAAGACACGAGGCACAGAAGGGTCCTGTGCGCGAGAGGCGCGTCCTCCCCAAGGGACAAAGAGATGCCGGCAGCATCCGTCATAATGAGGAGTGACAGGGCCGTTATCCTCTGCATCTGGTCTGAGGGGTGAAGCCCCTACCGCGAGGGGGAGGGGATCTCAGCATGTGTCCGCAAGCGTCAAGGACCAAGGGGGTTCTTGCGCCTTCCCCCCCCCCCCCCCCCCCCCCCAACATATCTGCATTTTATGGCAGCTTCCTTTACGGCTTCGTCACCGCACCCACAATTCTTTGGATTCAGAAGTTAGGATGCGCCCCTGATGCGGCCTTTGAGATGTTCTCTTGTTCAGGATAATAACAAAGTGCCCTTGAGCAAGATTTAGGGACTCGTCTCCTCCATTATCGCCGAAGACGTGTCTGTGTTTCTTCTCTGAAAAGTCTCACTTTCCAGAGCAGTAAGTTACTGGCATGGAAACGCAACGTCTCAAAACGTGAAACTGTCTGACCAGGAAGTGTTTCGAACAGTCCAAAATGACCAGGTTATACCTTGTACACAGGGCTTTAAGTGGGATGAAAAAATTGGGGGGTCTCTCAAAGGGGCGTGGCCAATATAATTAAGAGAGTGCCTTTAAAACATGTAAGTTAAAATCTGTGCTTAGCGTAGTGTGCCCCCCGACTTGTATTTTGCTATTTCTTTCATTGCATCCAGACATATGATACAACAAATAACATCATACCTACAACAAGTCAGGACTATTGGCTTTGTCAATGGTTGTTAGTTGAAAATGCTTCCACTTAAAGACCTGGTAACACCACAACAATGTCGCTGCTCCTGAGTTTCAAAAAGAGAAGGAAAATCCAGAGAGAAAATGATTCTTGTTAAAGGATTTCCCTTCCCTCTAGTGAGAAGTGAGCAGTGTGAGCACGCGCACATCGATGTGCCTGCTGTCGCTGGAGTCCGGGAAAAAAGAGACCGCCTGTGCCAGGGCACAAAACAGAGCCCCATAGAGACCCGTTTAGAGGCCCCCTTTAAAAAAAAACTGCCAGTGTTCAGACCCGGTGAGACCCGGCCCACTTAAAGCCCTGCTTGTACACATAACTGAAAAACTTTACACACTTCAACTAAACACATGACCATACTGGAATCCGAAAACAGCCCAGGCAAAAATGTTCAAATCAGCCCTGGTCCCAATTAATTCCTCTTTCTTTACATTTATTTTCATTCTCCTACAGCTGCCCGGAAACCCCTCTGAGCTAGGGAAGTCTACTTTCAAAACCGGCCTCCATTGGCTGCAGGCTCCGGGTTCATGCCAACTGAGATAAAGGGAAAAACCTTTAACACACATAAATGCTCATGAAATGCTTTTAATATTCAGAACTGACCTAGTAAATGTATAAATATAATCCGACAAATGAGTACATTGGGCATATATAACCAGGGTTAGATTGGGCTGCAAAATAGGCGCAGGTACCTTAAAAAAAAGTGTCCCACATTTGTGGATTGCGCCTTTTCACATAAAACTGACCCACAAGGACTTTGAAGATCCCAGCCAACATTACTATCAAGGGCAGAAAGTACTGCAGACAAGTAATGACAGGGAGCTGTAGAGTACACAAGCTATACATGTTGAATGCAAAGATGGACAAAGCGATACAATTTACGTTCTCTTTCTTGTTTTTGGTTTCTTTCTTCGTTTCCGCCTTCCTTCTTTCTTTCCTCTTATTTTGAGAGCCCACCGGCGAAAGTGCATGCTGTCATCATTCAATTGTAATACCATTTTTTGAATTACTTAAACACCCAACCCGAATAAGAAAGGAAAGATATTAAAATAAGTCAGGATTCAATTGATAACATTCCAGATCTTAAAAACACCAACTATAAAATGTAATCATGCTGAATTTACCAAATCTAGAGCATTTAACATAGAAGTGCATAGAGCATTCAAGATTTTTACAGAGAATGAACCACTGACAATTATTTAAATTCTTTTTAGCCACACTGCATGGCATCCCTGCTGCTTTATAGCATGGCTACAAACCATTGCCAAACATATAGGTCTTGTAGGCAAGAGCTATTGGTTTTGCCAATGCTTATTTTTCTATTTTGTCATTCTTCATTTCTCTCCTTCTTCCATTCTGCTTTCCCCAGTTCTTCTCCTTTTCTTTCATTTTTTGTTTTTGAATATATCGTTTTTTCACTCTTTTTGCTTTTCTTTCACTCTTTTTTCATTTTTTTACTTAGCTTCTTTCTTTGCTATCTTCGATACAAATTATCCCACCAATTCTCTTTTTGCCTTCCCTCCATCCTTTTTTTAAGTATTCTTTCCATTTTATGGTCTGCTTCTCCAAATTTTCTTCATGTAGTCATGCCTTGCGGTATCCTTTTTTTATATTCTTCCATCATTCTAATGCTGCTTCGATTTCAGCTTTTTGCACTATATAAAGCTGGTCATTTCCAGGGCCCATTGTGAAATTGCATTTTCAGCTGCAACCTAATCATAGAGGAGCTATCTTCTGGGACACGTAACACTTGACCCCGTGAGGAGCTTTTTAGTTTTCTTTTGGCAAAGCAATTCTCTGGGCAGCTACTAGTAGGGAATTCTGGCATTATATCTCTTCCCATTAGGAAAGACCTCCTTGATAGGCCCTGGCGGCATTATCCAGGGATGTCTGCTCGGTGCACGTGTGTGTGCACGAGAGAGATAATCCACTCGGATACTACACACGCGCAGCCTGAAGTGCATCCGACAGATAAGGAGCAGGAAGCTCATTCTTCTGACAGATGGTGTAGGGTATTGATTATCCTCCCTCTAAAGAGGTGTCACCATGCCCGGTAGGGTTGAGAGGCCTGGCTTCTTGAGAGACAGAAGATGTTGCATACCAGTATTTGAACCTTCCGCAGGTCTCAACGGCTCGTTCATCAGTAGAGCGACAACTCTTCTTGTGGCATACAACATTCTGCTCTCACAATTCTGCTTTGGGTCAACACACATTTTTACTCTCAAATTTTGCTAGGTCTTTTGTGAGCCAGCAGGTTTTCATAAGCTGCAGCAGTAGGGTGACCATCACATTCTAGGTCATCACGGATCCGCGCACAACTCTGGATCGTTTGACCTGCAAATGGTTGATTTCAGGGGTGTTAGCTTAAATACTTCATTTGAGGCAGAAGTAGATCACCAGCACCCAGAAGAAATGAGACTATCACAAATAAACAAGTACTGGAAACAATGGACGTAATGACGTTGAGGGAGGTGGTCACATTTTGTGGGACAAAGCTATTTGTCTGTGTGCTTGTCATGGAAAGGAAGGTTCATTTGATTGCAGCAGAAGGAATGTGAGATTGGAGGTACAGGACTGATTTGAGTTTATTGTACGTTCCTAGGGGCACAGCCAGCTCAAGGACACACACAACTATGGAATAAAATTGTCAGGTTTCCAAATAATTCCCTGATACATACACGGTACCAGGGGCGGTAGAGGAAACAGCTGCCAGGGCTTCTGGTGTCTCTAAACGAATGTACTTTTTGAGGTGCTGGCCAAGATAGCTGCAGAGAAGATGGAAGGTACCATTTGACATGGGGCGGGGGTATGCATTATTGTTGAGGACAAGCATGTTTGAATCAAGTTGAAAAAACTTCCCCGGGGCATACCAACGTCAGTGGGATTCTGGGGGTGTGAGTCTGAGATTTACCAACAAGCACTGTAATGTGCACAACAACAAAAAGATGTTTGTGTATAATCATTACATCTGGATCCTCCCTTGAAAAAGCTTAGTGGAAACACCAGAGCTCAAGAAGCTGTTTCTGTATCATATATAACATAGAAACAGCACGTTCACCATGTCATCTTCAGCATTCATATGAAAAGCTGAAAACAATGTATGTTTTTGAAGCAGTGATAGGCCCCAAATAGTTATTTTTCATCATCATTTTGTCTACCTTCTCCAGTGTTCAGTTGTGTGCCTCCTTAAGTTCATCCAGTGGTGTTGATCAGGCCTTGCCAAAATTAGTGCCACTCTGGCATCATTCGTGTAATTTTGGCAATTTTACATTACTCTTGTCATATTATATTTAAGAAATTAAGCTATTACACCACAGCATATAATTCAATTTACAGTCAAATGCAATTGCATAGGAACAGTACAAATAACTCAGCACGAGCAACTATTGTTCGTTGTGCTTTTCTTTGCACTATTATGTTAGGAGAAAATGCATCCTCTCATCCAAAGTGGAAGTAACGGTGCAATTTACAGTAAAACACAGCACCAAATCCCCATTTAGCATATCATGTAAATGTGTGTACTTTTTGGAAATTGTGCCTACTAATGCACGTGCAAATTTCAAACACCCCTAGTGCTGATCAAGATGTCCACATTTTCAATGCATTTCAGGATCCACTTAGCAAAATTAACGACTTCTTTAATATTGGCAGGGTTAAAACTCCCTCTGTGAGTGTTCTGTATCCTGACACGTTTATGTTACCTGGTGCTCAGCTCCTGCCTTAGCTCCTGCAGCTTCTTGTGGTCTCTGTCGCTGAGCACAAATCATGCACCCGCTTCGCAGGTCTCTTTAGCACGTTCTTTTTAATTTCACTAACTTATGAAACCCATTTGTATGGCATAATGTTGTGTACAACGGATACTTCAGTATACCACAATGAAAGGATTCCCTTTTGAAGTGGCAAAGTGATACCTACATTGGCGGAAGCTCTCTTTATGTCTCACTTTGTTTACTAAAAGTCTTATCTTCATGCCAGCCCTGGAGGATGAATCCCTTGCTCTCCCCCTCTGGAAGATTTTAGAGGCCAGCTGCAGATCCCAGCGACCAGCTCTCTCGTTCTCTTCTAGTGTCCCAAGGAGGTTTGCTTGACATCCTGAGCAACCACCACTGATTGGACAGGTCTGAACCAATTGAAAACTAGCATTCATCCTCAGACCCGGCAGTCCATCCTACAACCCAACTTTCAGCCTTTATTAGAGGGTTAGGCCACCCCACCCCTCCCCCTATGAAGTTACGCCTCGGCTGACATTGGCTGATATGTGGACAAATTAGAGGGAAGTTAATTGGCCCCAAGGCTTAGTGACATTTTCCCGTCCCCGAATGACACTGGAGAAACCTTTGCTGCTTGGTGGTAGTCAGTCTGAGGCTTCCTTGCTGCTTTCATCCAGGTAGGCACCTAGTCTTGTTTTACAGTAAGACTAACTCGTTTTATTGGGCATTCGAATGGATTTAAAATGGCTGTCCCCAGTGCCTTGAGGCAACCTATTGCTGCACTATGTGCTATATAAACGTGCTACCAATAAAACAGACACAAAGTCTCCAAATCCAACCTTTTGGTGTCTCTAGGGCTCAGTTTCTTGCTGCTCCTTGTCCCTTTAGGTCCTTCACCCCTGACTCTCCACCTATGAGGCTGCTGGCCAGCTCTGACCTGCAATCCATTGGATGAGACCTGTATGGTCTGATGCCACGGCAGCGGTAACAGGGCTCTTTACAGAAACCAAAGACTGTGACATTTATGTCTGACATTTTTACTAATAGTTCCCAGGAGTTTTCCCGGCTTTTGCAAGTCTCTGGCCTTCTTTTTGTCCAGTTCTAAGCCGCATTGATTCGCTCATCACAAAACCCTTGAAGTCATAGAGTATTGTCTCTTGTGCACATCCATCTTTCCTCCTTCCTGTGCTCTACTCTAACCTCCTTTCCTCTTACTTCTTCCCCTGCATTTGTCAGTCTGTTTCCGTCCTTTTATTTATGTTTCTACTCCTGTCCTATTTTGTAGTCTTGTTGGTAGAGTATCTTTCATCATAAAATCTGCTGCAATGAGTTCTAGTTCTCTGCTTTCCTCATATTCCACTGCCGGAAGTTTCTCTTGCTTGATGACGTAATCACTAAAATGGATAATGAAACAATGGTCAAGGCATTTTTTTCCCATTGCTCGATCCATATAGTTCAGTTCACCTCTTGCAGATATCTATTTTTTTAACCATGGGTCATAGTTTCAGTTCCTGTCAGGGCCATCTCAGTTTTCCACCCTAGTGATGTTGACAAAAGGATTGCATAAAAGCAGACGTCAGAGGAGAACCACCCTGTCTGTGTAGCTTGTGCAATCCCAGCCAATAGCAATTATGCCGGCTCTGTAGTGTTAGTGGACTAAAGCAGCCACTGTAGGGGGCCTTTGTTTGAATTTCTGGTCACAGGTTCAAATCCCAGTGGGTCCACTCAGCATTTCATCTTTCTAAGGTAGATACAATGAGTACCATTGAGTTGGATAGCAATAACCATCTGTTATTCAGCGCCAAGATATCCTTTGCAGTGAACGTGCGCTTCACAAATGCACGTTATGTTATGCAGTGCAGCAGACTATGCCTTCCCTACCTCTGTGGTTGCTCTTGCTCTTTCATTACTCCCAGTGAGTACCACTGAGTTCAGTGACGTAACAACTGTTTGTAAAATGCTAGTGTGCCCTATTGAAGTGGGAATGCCTTACAAGAGACATATGATTAGCTGTGTTACTCTTCTGCAGTGTGACCTGTGCCTTCTTCCATAAAACTGACTCTGTATTATCTGGGCCTCAGCTCTGGAAATTGAAGGTTAGTTCTGAATGTTTGCATGCCAATATGTGTGCCTCCTGCAGACATAGAAAAAAAGACTGTTTGCTAGTACATTGGCGCTGATTACGAATCTAGGGCAACATTCCGGTTGTTGTTCATAGTCCTGTTTGCTCATGGATCAGAATTCTGAGCCCTTAGCAGTTCTTCGCATATCATTACTGAATGCAATAAACATTGTGGACCACAATTTTTCCTAGGTAATTTTTAATAGGTCAATCTTGCTGAAATGTATGTGGGAAAATTAGCAGTGCTACTGAGATATGTAGAACTTGGTGTAGTAAGAATTATGCAAGTTGGAATATGAAGTATTTATTTTAACCAATTAAATATCTCACTCTATGGTGTCAGTATTTACTGGATCCCATAAGTATTTTAGCCCTAGCCATGGTAGTATTAATCAACCCTGATATCGACAACAAGTTATTAGCCACTAGCTAGTTTTTCTTTTATTTCTATAGAACGTAGAACTGAGTTGTGTGAACTGTAACACTTCAGGGTCACAGTAAACAAGTATACATGCCCACCCCCAACCCCCTATAGTCCCAAGGGAGAACACGCACCCTCCTCCATTGACTAATAAACTTAAATAAAGTTTCTATGACCCAAACATCCACAAATATCAGATTATTCGCATGTGTTACATTTTTTTTCAGCCAGCCCTGCTCACAAGTGTTTATCTTTCTGAAAATGTACTTTGATAGTACATTTCTTTCATGTCGAGACTGACCATATGCTAGGTTCTTCAGCTTTTCTCCATTGTCCTCCATGAGGATAAGTATTTGCTTGTTTTTTTCAAAATTAGTTTTCTAGTGAATACAATGGGTAAGCCAGCTTATGAACTAACCACTTCTCCCACTTCCCCTCCCCCATATGTATATAAACAGCTCACCTCCCAAGCTCTCCTCCATTCTTTTCATAGCTTGGCCCACTTCCCTGCTCGCTAATTAAGACGAGTGCCTGCTATTTACTGATTTACCATTTAAAAGGTCATTGCTTAACGCCCTCCGATTGAAATCACTCGTAATTAATTATTAACACAGTGGGTTTAACTCGAGCCAAGCCCCCTTTTTGCCAGATCCTGTATTTAGATGTGAACGCAAATTAATTACATTTCAGCACGGCAAGGCGCGCGCATCTCAACAATGCGCAGAGCATTATCCCTCACCAGGTATCTTGTTGCGATCTTGCCTTTTACAGCGACCTTCTTAGCGTGTACTCTGTCATCGCTGAATAGCATATGCTATTTATACACCTGAATCAATCTGCCAACAGATATCCAACATGCATGAAGTCGCGGATATGCGTCTAAGCGTTCTCTGTGCAGCTGGAGGCCGCGTCGAATGGATGGATTGGTCCACCGAGACTCAGGAGGGCGTTCTACAACAAGTTCTTGCTGTCTAGAGACGTAGTGGTGGTCTTCTTTTAAAGAGTAGATTAAATTCTCAGAGCTGGGCACAGAGTGGCAGTGTGCATGAAAGGGTCTGGTGACATTACAATGTTGTGGAAGATACTAGCGGTCTTCCTCTGAAGGGTACATCAAATCTCAGCGCCAGGCACATAGTGTCAGTTGTACCTGGAAGGGTCTGGTGAGGTTTAAATCTTGTATAAGAGAGTGGCAGTCTTTCTTTGAAGGGCAAATCACATTTTCAGAGCCAGGCACAGAGTGGCAATAAGCTTAAGATGAGTTCCTGATGAAGTACATAGCGGTGTTCTTTCCTACAACGTACAATGAGTTTTTAGTATTGGGGTACACAGGTGTGGAAGCTCATTGAAGGGTACACAACCTTCTCAGAGCAGGAGCACATACAGCAGAGTTAGTTTTAAGTTCTCAAATACATAAAGGGGCATGAAATGGTCCTGTTCTACTGGTACAATTAGGATTCAAGGCTGGGTTCACAGTAGTGGAAGTTCATGAAGGGTTTATCAATTCTCACAGCTGGGGCACATGCAGCTGGTCTTTTGTAGAAGAACATGACAAGTTCTCTGTGATGAGTTGATGGAGTGGTGATCTTTTCTACAAGGTGCAATGAGTTTTTAGTGCTTGGATACACTGAAGACCTTTAAAAGTTCCTTTTCTACAGGTGCAATGTGATTTCAGTTCCGACTTCATAATAATGAAATTTCATGAAAGGTACAAACTTCTTTGACATGGGGAATATATGGCTGGTCTTTCATAGAAGGATATTATAAACTCTTGGTGATGGGGTACGTAGCGGAGTTAATTTTTTGATTTCACAAAAGTATTAATTAGTACAGCAAGTAGTAGTATAGAAGGATTATTTTTTGCACTCTTACAAGCCTTTGTGTATCTGGCCCTCAAAACACCTAACTCTCTATTTCTAAAATGTAAAGAGGGCACAGTTCTTTCTGTTTGTACTAACTGAATATCAATAGACTTTGAACATTTACATTAGATACATATCTTAGATTTTCTGTAGCTAATTCACTAAGGTTTGTAAGAGTACATACAACAGTAATACAGGAGTACTACCTTATGTATTTGAAAACATATTTGTTGCACTGTCTTAGTGGAGTAATACAAATTTTGGTAGAGAAGTAAAAGAGAACGATACGTATAGTTTAGGGAAATATAAGTCGTGTTTGAGGGAACGTATAGAATGAAGGAGAAAGCAGTAAGGCTAGTTCTAGATACACATTACACAAACAAACACCCACTACCCTATCTGATCCCCTGTGTACACTCAACTGCAGAAACATACATCCTGAAACACACTAGAAAACCAGCTACTCATATAGGGGTCATATCACATAAAGGCAGCACCGAAAGTGCTAGTTTGAGACAAGTCCTGCCATAGGTTTGGGATGACTGACTTCTGAAATAGTTGAAGAGCTGAAATAGAAGTGTTTTACCACCTTAGACAGTAGTAAATGACTGCCATTGTAACAGTAACCTTAACGGCTGCGTTGAGCTAGAACTGTAGCAGAAATGTGCCCTGCCCCAGAGTAACTATAAACAACAGAACAGCACAATATGCAACACAGAACAACATAACAACACAACTAAAACATAATATTGCACTAAAAACGTCAAAACGGAACACAAATGCAAAAATGAAGCACAAAAAACACAACAGCATAAAAAAGCACAACAAATCCCCACCACAACAAAACGCAGCACAAAAACTATGCACGCCCATTCTTATCAAACATTACCATCTTTAGAAATCAGTTTATTTGATACGGTGTTAATTGGTGTTTGCACCAAGCAAGTCATTCGTTACCTCCCTGGACTTGTAATAACGCCGGTCAAAATTGTTTTGCGATCTGACCAATACTGAGCAATGTGTACCCAAATATATACATAATCGCTTAAACATACAATGACCAACGTTCCGCTATGGAGAAAAGATAAAGAGGGCTAGATTTTATGAGACTTGTCCACACTGTATAGCAAAGAATTATCATCTAGCAAAGGTGAGCTATGTAGAGACTGAGTGAGGGAGACGGCGAGAGAGGTTGGCCACTGTTGAGAGACAGGTGAAACAAGCACTTGCAAAGTAATTAGGTCTGCCTTGGCAAGCATGCATATTTTAGTTTTTTTGTGAGCAATTACAAAATAATGTCATAGATTAAAATTAAAAACAAACTGCCATCTTGAAATGACTGATATATGCTTAAAAAAGCAAATAAAAATATGCCTATTGCAGTGTTTGAGCTGTAATCTCTGGCACAGAACCTCACTATTTTGTAGGTGGATGTGCACATATGGTCAGGTAAATGCCCTCAATTATAGTGTATTATAGCCGATGGCTCAAGTGGGCTGACCCAGTGACTCATTCTGTATGATGTCTTAGGCAGAAACACAATGTAAATGACAGTTGAATGGACCAATGAACGATGAGGGTTAGTCCAAAACCCCGGTATGTATTTTTATGCCTTTTTGTTTATTGTTTTTTTGTTACACGAGGCTGGTGATAACATTAAAGCTGTCTGTAGGCCACTGCTAGGAGCTGGCAAAATGAAAAATGTGTAAAAGTAGGTGATAGAAATATATCGGGATGGCGAAATGAGACTGAAGATGAGCAAGGCAGAGAGATGGCGCGATTAGCAGCCTTATAAGGAAATTTGGTAGGAGGAGGAAGAAAAAGGCACTGTTGAAAAGCGAAATGGAGATAAACACATGTATATGTTAGACAAACAAACAACAGCCCTGCAGACAATAGATTGAATTACAAAGTCTGGGCGATAGGAGCAGGCTTTGTAGATGGAAGTCAGACGCACGGCTAGATAGACATCAGTCGCTGTTTCACAATGTGTATTAAAGTATTAAACGCCTCTTTAAACTAAAGGATCCCCGTCGGTGTCTTGGGACCTGAATTCTGACAAAAGAAACAATATCTAAGGCACAAACAGCCCCCACCCATCAATGGGCGCCATGCACGGCTTTCTGTAAGAAATCACAGAAACTTGTGGTTCCTTTACAAAGACAAAAGACACAGTCTCTTTTCTTCCCTCAGGAGGAGGCAGGCGGCAGGATGGGGTGACTGTAATCTTTATGATAATCTATGTTGTTAAAAGAAAGGAAAAATAATGTTCCTTTCTATCTGGCATCAGTCGGTGTGTCAGCCGCAGCAGAAGCCTATGATCAAGAGACAATAAGGGTGGCACCAAGGGATGTTGGGGGCCAGTGTGGAATTATGAAGCTTTGTATACTTGGGAAGGCGATTAATGGGAGAGAAGGAGAGAATGCGGAATTGAGAAAGGCGCATTGTAGATGAGCAGTGGTGATGTTGGAGCAGGCACAGCAATGGGTGGCTGACTCACCGCCTCTGATGAAACTTACAATGACCTTGAATATTTACAGCAGTGCCGGCTGGCAGAGGTAAGCGCGGTGAGGTGGGGCAGGGAAGGGGAAGTCGACAGACGATGGAATAGGTATAATTAAATACATAAGTAATACCCATTCCATTGCCTGTCGTGTTACCCCCACCGCGTCTCGCGCCACCGCCCCACTGCGCTTACCCGTGCTGGCTGCCACTGATTTACAGATGTGTGATTCCATGTGTTAGGGCTACCTTACCCAAAGCAGTTCCCTCCTTACATTTGTGGCTTTGCACACAACTTATCTCGTCCCTCACAATTCTTAGCTTTGCACTTTGACCACTATTTTTGGGTGCCAGAATGTGGTTAAAAAACTCTCCTGTAAGTTGAGACCAATTTAACAATAATTGCATACTTGAAAATCTCATCTCCAGCTGCTGACTTTACATGACAAACTAAGCATTGGTTGTTTCTAAACCTAAAATTACTGGTGTGCATACCGGATTACGACAAAATACAGAATGCATTATACCTCTATCTAAATTATGTCTCAGGAAATTAGAGCACACAACATACAACACATTGCAACACCTGGAGGGGACTGTTTTTAAGCAACGCACAGAAAAAATAAAAATCTTTATCTTTGTTGTGCCCTGTCATTACTTAAAACTTGACTTGACACTTGATTAAGTTTCATCTGAATGAGCCATTGATTAAAACCTGACACACTGAATACTGAATAAAAAATAAACAGGTTTGTTCAGGTGTTGCAAAAGGCTATATTCAATAAAACAAACATGACATCCCGGTGGTACTCAGCCTACCACCCCCAGCACCAATCGCAGTGATGTGTTTTCACGTTTTCACCAAATTCATACGTTTGTGAAAAGTGCCTTCTTATCCCCAAATACCCCACAATAAAAGACATCCCACAATCTTTGACTACATATGGTATTGTGAGAAATGAGGTCCTGGATTTTGACCCAGATAACATCATATAAAGTAACAGCATGAAAGCAGACACAAACTTCTGCATTTAAGTGTGCAAGTCACACGCTAAGGGCCTCATTTAGAGTTTGCAAGACAGGCTACTAGGTAACAAGGTGGTTAAGGCACTTGTAATAAGGCAGACTGCATATCCGCACAACAAGCTCTTAAGGCACTTACAATAAGGCCCAGGATGACTATCATGTTGTGATGGAGTCACCGATCCTCCAAAGTGAAAATCATGGCCTAATTTTAAGTCTGGCTGCTAAAATGCACATAGACAAAGCAATTAATGGTAGCAAATGCTAAAGTAGGGGCGTCCAGCATAGGTCCAGGAGTGTAAGGTCTATGCCAGGTTTTCACCTAAAGATACGTTTGCAAAAAGGAATCTATATCAAACTCTTACAGAAACTCGGGATCTTATTGACGAGAAATGACCCATCGCTGTGGTAATGCATCGATGCGTCAAAATTAATTGCACCTGAGGCAATAATCCGCACGACGCCATGGATGCGCAGTACTTGCAATACAGGGCTTTATGATGGAAGGACCCACGGATGTGTCAGGAATACTGATGGATCTGTGGGATGGATGCCACAAGGCACCAGGTCCAAAAGGGGCGCCTTGCTGTAGTTGGATATAATACTGACGCAGCTACAGCGATGCATCAAAATAACAGAGACGATGCATCAGTATTGACTGACAAAAGTAGCCTACTGTATGCAGACCACATGAAAAGCTCACCTTGGACTCTATCCCATTGGTCCTGTATGTCTTGCATACAAGTGTGTACAGTGTACTTCTGTGTACCAATATACCTATGTATGTGTGGCATATTGTGTGAGACTACTATGTGTGTGGATACAAGTCATTAATGTTGTGTAATTTGACTTTTACTGTGTTATCTACCTTATGTGTGCACTTACCTGTTGAGGGGATGTGATTTCCTTACATATTACACTGTTGGAAGTGACTTCAGATGGTTGGATTCTTATGCCACAGCCAATACATCACTCCGACATCTGGGTTTTAGAGGCCTAGGAATTATGCCGCATTGCAAGCGCATCGGCCCGCTTCCCGACATACGTCACTTTTCCAAAAAGTCATAAACACCACTGTGTCAGTTTTATGGGGGATTTTACTTTGGAACGCCTACCTTGCATATATTAATTCTAATGTGGTGCAGTCAATTCTGGCAAAGGTCAAAACCAACGCAGGCCCATGAAAAGTGCCACATCTGCCTCGATGAGTCAGTTTGTAAATACAGAGCAAAAAAAGTGCAATTGGTGCGCCAAAAAAATGATGCAAGAGTGGTGCAAGGTCCTTGTAAATATGCCCCCAGGTATGCATCCTAAACATTTGGCAAAGATCCAACCCTCCTTGGCATACATTGGACACTTCGACACTAAAGGCACATTTACTTTTAAAATCTTGATAATCAGATTGATAAAGTTGCAGGTGTTGCAAATCAGTTCACATCCTTTACAAGGAGAAGGAAGCTTTCTTCCAGTTGCAGCAATAGGTACCCCTAAATCATGTTCCTGAACCAATGTATTTAAGTGTTATATATTGAAAGGGGCTGGGGCTTAACAGAGCATGTTGACAGGACAGTAAGGAGGGCACTCTTACTAAAATGCGTTGGCTGAGTCTCCTTCTCCAGAAGAGCATCAAATGCTGTGTTTGAATGTACAATCAGTTAAGACACCCAGGCTGCAGCAGGGTTTCTGTTCACCCCAGAGACAGAGAGAGTCTCTCATTAGGAAGACATTCCTAACACCAGAGCCTGCAGCACAGCCTCTGTACACCCCAGAGACAGCCTCTCATTCTGCCTGCACAGGGCCAGGAACAGAGCTTTCCGCATGCCCTGTGCAGAGACAGAGCGAGCTTCTCTTCCCCAGCAGGGCCTCAAGCAGTCTTCTGTATTCCCCAGCGAGGGAGAGCTTCTTCCACTCCAGCAAATCATTGTGAGCACCATAGCACATAGAAGCCTTTCCACACACCTAAGGCAGGGAACTTTTCTGCTTGCAAGACAAATTCTTTTGGAAACTTGCACCCTGCACAGAACTATAGGCCATTCCAAACGGCAGGTATGCACGTGCAAGCAATGCTGCCCGTTTCACACACTTTTATCTTGCACCGATGCAGCGACATGGTTTGCACGTTTTGTCATACACGTTTGGTAACAAAACACATCACACATGGACCACTCTGCACTCACACACTATCCATCTGTACACTGGCATCAAATGTTCAAGTGTCCTATGCCTCACTCGGTTTGCTTCAATTTCGCACACAGGTGTGCAACAAAACACGATGGGGCAGATTTACTTAGAATTCACGCAATGCAGCGCACCAAGGCAAGTTGCTGAGCTTTGTTGTGTGAAAGGGAGAGCACTGAAAGGCACCGTAATCTGCTATGATATGACGCTCATCGGCTCTCTCCTTGCACTGGCGCACATGAGGCTGCCTAGCGCCAATGCTGGCACCCTTGCGCTATGGTGCAAAGGTGTCTGCGTTACAGGCAGGCTTGTTTTGAGCAGGAAAGACAACCTTTGTGAGGAGTGTGGCTCAATGGTTAGAGCGGCAGACCCTGATGCAGAGGTCTGGCCCGGGACCAGGGTACGATTCCCGCCTCGGCGGGGTCTCGGGCTCTATTTCTTCGGACCTGTAAATTCTCACCTCGGTGCCTATTCTAATCACGGACCCCACGCTGCAACTCTGGGCAATAGCTTGCTTAGCCTCCACACCGCGGCCCCAACAGCGCTAAGGATGCCTGGCTTCACCCTGGTGGTGCCCAGGAGTGGACAGTTCACAGGGAAAGCCACGAGGGGTTCCACAGCGGTATGAGTATCAGCGCCAGGAAGCCGAATAGGCGACACCGCAAGGTGACCGTCTGGTGACAGTGCGCGCTATAAGTACCATGACATTTACATTTACATTTACACAATCTTTTGAGGCATATTCCTCTTTGATATATGTTTACTGAAGCATGCTGCACATATAGAAAGAGGTAGTAGGAAGAAAAATAAAGATATTTCTCCTTATCACGCCTGCCTATCTTTATGACACATCCCCATGTTTACTACCTGTAGTAAATATGGGAATGCACCAAAATCCAGATGGATGCTGCTCCATCCATAGAACGTCTCCTTGATGTAAAGTAACTCAATGCAGCGATGCACGCTGACTTTCTCACTTTGAACCCGATGTAGGTAATCCCAGATTACCGATTCTTAAACACCGAATCATACCGATTCGGTATTTAAGAACTGGCAATCGGGATTTAGGTAATTTTACGGATTTCCTTACCGAATCGGTATGATTCGGTAATTACCGAATCGGTATTTACCGATTCAGTAATTGCCATTCATTCCTATGGGCCTGTAGGCCCATAGGAATGAATAGCAATTACCGAATCGGTAAATACCGATTCGGTAATTGGGGGAAACATTGAAGGGTGACAGGGTGTCACTTTGACACCCTGTTGCACCCCTCAATTGTGCATGGGTGCACATGTTGCAGACATATGTCTGCAACATGGCACTGTTTAAAATTTTTAAAAAAAATGCTTTTTAAAGGGTTTTTATTATTTACCACCAACTTCTAGTTGGTGGTAAATAACGAATTCTTACACCCCTGTAGCACTGATTGCAGTGCTACCTATATGTCAAAATACGGAATCAGTAATTTTACCGATTCGGTATTTTACAGAATCGGTAAAATTACCGATTCGGTAAAATTACTGAATCTGTATTTTAACATGCCCCTACATCTCCATCTTCAAATACTGGCCGGTAACGGCTGAAATCGGCTGTTACCGACCGGTATTTGCCTTTCAACATCTGGCCCCTTGTATTTAATAAACAACACAAAGTGGCTTTGCTTGGCTTAGTAAGTGCCAAAAGGATTTAGCGATAGGGCTGCACCATAAAAGTGATGCAACCCAGATGCGAAAGCCTAGTAAATCTGCCCCGATAAGAGCACTATACTGCTGCACATGCATGACATCAATAAACTACGATATAGGCCACATGACAGATACACACATCTACTGCATTATCTTCTCATGTAGTAGTGTGCTATCTGTACACAAATATACATCAGCACCTCATAAACGCAACAAGCCCTATGGACAAACTTTGGTTACACCTGCACTACAACATGATGAGATTAATATGGCATGAATATTTATAGTGTGCCAGGAATCATTGAGACATTATGACGTTGTCTCTGAATTAATATAAGATGTTTTATGAGGTATAATTTTTTATATCGTAATCGAGGATAGCACATCTGCTCACCTCACTGATAAACCATATGTACACCAGCATCTAGAAGACTGCATGTGTATATCCCATTGTTTAGCTGCTGTACACACCAGAACCTAACATAATTGAATCTACCTACATCATTCTCAAATCATCATCCACGCTGATCACTGGACAACGAATGTACATTCGTGTTTCCCATTTGTTTACACACCAGTTGTTGTCCCTCGTTCCATACGTACCGCCAAATCCCCAATACAAGATCTACGGCAAGATGCACTATTTACACATTTGCAATTTGTGACATGTATTTTTGCTACCAGTAAATCTTTTTCCATCCTGACCTATCTAGATATGGGTCGGTTTGGAAAATTCATTTTTTTCCGAGTGGGTCACAACTCTAATTACCTAATTATTAGTTTTGAGGTAGGTCACATATTGCCACTCACTTTGATTGGAGCCCACTACTGGGATAATGGTCTGCTCGGCTCAGCAGACCACCATGTCCAGGATTTCCTTTTAATGAGGTATACATGTTTTTATTTTTTAATGCAGCCTGTTTTCTTTTAAAGGATATGGGGACCATTTTTTAAAAGTTTGTTTGAGATGTTCCAGAGTTCCTTCATACCTCTCTCTACTCCTCACCATTTTTTTTTTTACATTCGCAAAGGATCAGTGGTTTCTGCAAATTGTTTACCCACCCCCCCCCCCCATCTGGGGGTCGTTAACTTTTCAATCATTACCACTGCTATTTTGGTGCTCAACCATTGATACTTATAGATAGGAATTTGCATTTGGTAGAGACGACTACAAAATTCGCTTTCCAAATTGTGATTCCTCATCCATTTCTAAACCTATTTTGGGAGTAAAAAAAAAGGTACTCACTCTTAAAATGGATTTAGAACATTGCAAAAAGCATTTTTTCTTCCGAAACCTCAGAATCGGGCGTTTGTGAACATAAAAATGATCTGTATGTCCAACCTCCAGATGTTTCATTGGCCAATCATTCCTGCACGAGCCCGCAATGCTACATTCGCCATGCCGGTGTGTGAGATTTATGGGCAATAAAATCACTGGTCTGCCAGCCTTGCTTCCAAAAGCCTTCTGCCGAAGCAGAGTTCAGAGGATTCTCTTGGTGGAGAGAGCTGATCTGGGTTCAGTCTCAGCTCTGTCCTCGCTGCCTCCAGTCACGATGTCGACAGGGCGCTGACGGAGGTATATCAGACGATCGGCACCTGTTACGTAGGAATGAGTTCCAACCACTGGTTCCTTCCATGGGGCCCAATGATAGACCTCAGATGTTGATGCCTTCTGCTTCCTATTGATCTGGATTGCCTCCAACAAATGCAACCAGACTTTTCCTCCCCGTTGACGTGTCAGAGCAAACTCCGGATGTAGCCTCCGTCCAGGTTGGCACTACGGTTGACTCCTTCATAGCCTTTATTTTATTAAGTCCTTGTTACTCATAAAATGTAAAAAAATGTAAAATTGATACTTGTATAGAGCACTACTCACCCGCAAGGGTCTCAAGGCGCTTGTACGAATACCGCTGTGGAACCCATCCTGGCTTTCCCTGTGAGGCGTCCACTCCTGGGTACCCCCAAGGTGGAGGCCAGGCATCCTTAGCGTTGTGGGGGCTGTTGTGGAGATTAAGCAAGCTATTGCCCAAAGTTGCAGAGTGGGACTCCATGATTAGACTAGGCACCGAGGCGAGAATTATCAGGTCTGTGGAATTTTGAGCCCAAGACCCGCCGAGGCGGGGAATTGAACCCTGGTCCCGGGCCAGACCTCTGCATCAGGGTCTGCCGCTCTACCCATTGAGCCACACTGTCAAGTGGTCAATAGATATAATTATTGCATGATTAACTGAGCATTGAGTGAGTGTCACTTCATGCTGAACACTATAATGCATGATCGTAGCGCCACTTGCCCCGCTATGAGACTCTTCTCAATATCAGATGAGACAACAGTCGAGTCGAGTCTTCTTCTCAAGCCATTATACAAAAGTTCGCTAAAGCTTGTTTGCGAGCTCAAACAACCAGCATTGATTCAGGGTGAAATAAAGAAAATTAATAATAATCAATTTTACTTCATACAAGATTTCTGCTGTTTCTAAGCACTACAAATAACAAGTGTTACCATTACCCAGATTATGTTTGCTAATCTTGGAAGGAAGCATCAGTCATTACCATCTCAGCATAGAGCTTTAACTCACAGAGCCACATTTGAACACAAAGAAGACATGTTCGTTTTGCAGTTCTAGAACCCTAAAAGTTTGAGAAAATGCATATTTAGCTTCTATATCCCTCAAAAAACAATTCCCAAGTCCAAAGTTTCCAACACCTCAAATCAGGAACAAAAAATATTAGAGTATGAGCGACCTTTCTCTAAAATGATTCCTGGCTCCAGAATCTGCAAGGAAAGCTATAAACATTGGACTGGGATCCTTCCTGGCTGCCAAAAGATACCCTGCCAGCTTCAAAACTGCACACAAACTCAATATCCATTGGAAGGAGCTCAATTTGCTCCCTAATGTCACATGTCCTGCATCACTGAAATACTGGAAGCATCACTAATGAGTCTCTCCCTTCTAAAAAAGTGAATCCCGGCTCTAGAAGGTATTCTCACCAACCTCATTTAAACATCGGGAAAATCTCTATAGGCACTGGTGGAGCCCCCGCACGTACACACAACCACTGCTGACTGCCCATATCAGTATGGGAAAGTATACCGCATCGCTGCTGCGGCGATTTTTGCGCTGTGCGGCTTTTTTAAAATAACCGCGTTACATGACGAGCTCAGCTCGTCATCAGCACACGCCACCCGTGGGTGATGACGAGCTGAGCTCGTCATCAGCATCGAAAGGGTTAAGGCGATTGCACGATGCACCACGGAAGACCTCTCATAAAACAACTATTGTTCTATAGACTGATGCAGCACATCTGGGCACCAGGGACATTGCTACACTAATATTCTAGGGTTCCAAAAGTGATATCGCACATTCTATTACCCTAGGTGCATAGGGTGTGTGATATCATCACAAGGTGGATCTCTTATTCCATCATTAATCTCTAGACAACATCCTATTGGCTGCTGAGGGAATAAGTTATAGGCCGGAAGATGCAAGGCTAGTACAGCATATACTTACGGCTGCCTCTGACCCCAACAACCAGGGATAGCAAGGACAATGGCAGCCATGGGCAGTAGCTGCTACCCTTAGCTGTTCCTAATGAGATCCAAACTGCTGATCACCAAAAGAGCTTCCAGAACCCAAGAGGTCATGGTTTCAGAACCCATTGGGTGTTGGCAGCGGGTAGACAGACCATTGCATGCGGCCACCCCTTACGTGTGCTCGCACAGATTAGGAGAGTGCCGCTACTTGCCTTGCCATGCGACAGTAGGCCTAGCTGTCTCCTGTCAAAAGGATACTTAATTACAATTGTGTCTGTGTCTGTCCTGGTGATTACCATGAGTAAGAGCCTGAGACATGGCAAAAAAGCGTCTTCCCTATCCCAAGGCGAGTAACCCCCCGAGACAAGGCGAATGATCCTTCTCGGAGGATGTATTGATTTTCAATTCATTTGACTGGGACTCGCTCTCGCAAACAGGTTTTCTTTTCAGGACGTCTCCTTAAGTGGAGTCGGCACGAGTGAAAATGGCCTTATGTGCCGGGCGAAGGCTGAGGAGGGGAGGGCGGCAGGGTACAGTTAGCAGGACTGCAGGGACAGCGAGGGTTGACCTACAGCACTATCGATGCGGCTGCCATCCACTCTCTCCGGACTGAACATTAAATGGAATGTCTTATATATTCAACCCTCAGTAGAACATTAGACAATTATATGCAACTCCAATGTCATTGAGTCAGGTTTGCAGCCAGCCTTCTTCATCCATTCGTATGTTGTTGTGTCATTCACATTTGTTTCCGCCCACTGCATTATATAGAATAGGGCAATGGGTCAGCCCCCTTCTGCCATTGGCTAACTTCACTGTGAGTGATGGCACTCTACTCTTTCACAAGGAGCTAATCCACATCCAAATTAGTCCCCTTAAGTGCCAGGGACTACTATGGCTATATGTGCATTTTGAGAACATATATACATTTCCTTTTAGGCAATTTTTTGTTTAGATTTATGGGGGTGTAGCTGCTTCCTCAACAATAGAGTTTAAATAGAGTATGACACAGCAAAATAATCACTGGCAAAGCCAAAAGGATTCTCAATAATGACTAGGATTGGGACAAGGATGGGGAATATGCCTTCAATTCCTCACCAACGCACCAAGCTGCCCAGGTCCATGCACGATGTGCTGCTCCACTCCAGTTTTTTCCTTTGAAATCAAGGACGTGTAGTTCTGATTTCTAATGCAATAAAGAAGACTACATACAATCTCACTCACTGGCCTGGGAAACTTGGCAGTGCTGCCCCTAACAGGATACAGAAAGACCGCTACCTCCAAGCGGTTGTGGGGGTGGCGCATATGACCTCACTGGTTAGGTCACTTGCTTAGGTAGGTGGGCTGCTTCACTAGGGTGGCTTTAATTCATGGTCTACTTTGATGTTTACTTTTTGATTGTTTCTGCTGGGTAGACCAGGGGCAGGCACATATGCACTTTAGCATTATGCACAGCACTGTACCCATATCTGTACTGACATTCTGTGTGTCAATAGCCACATCTCATTGCACCCGCCATCTTGCTTATGCCTGTCTACATTGGTCCTGCCTTCCGTTTCCATGATCCAAATGGCTCTTTATATGCATTTATTTTATTCAGTGAATAACGCATGACTATATACAAAAAAATGCACCCCTTGTTACTGTCTTTACTGCATCGCTCCTAATAGCCAAGCACTATTACAGCTGGTAGCTTGGGACAGTCTTTTCCACCCAGGTTGAAAAACATAAGATCCTTGGTCTGAATCTCAGCTCTACTTAATCAATGAATGGAGGCTTACCAGAGGTACATACACTAGTTCCCGTGCCTTAGTGAAATTGAGATTTTTTAACTATTTTTCAGGTTTAATATAAAGCAAACTCGACCTGAAGGTATTGGAGTGCTTTACATGGGCACCAGTTACATTAATCAAGCACACGTTCATTTTTAGTAGGCACGGGGAGACAGCAATGCATCAGGCGTTAGACTAACGCATCTCAGTGTGGTGGTCAGCATCACCGCACTGAAATGCAAAGTACGTGAAATAGCGCCTCCTGAGCTATCAAGCAGGAGCGGTAGTAATCATGCCATAGCCACTGAAACTAAACTGGCAGCACGCCATGGGCGATGCTCCCGCCAGGCCTGGGGGCTGGCTCAGAGACTGCAGCTCTGCAAGCTGCTACTCTGGTACAATGTAACATTACTAGGATTCATTTGACACGGCCGGGCTGCGCTGCATATTTGGGAACATTCATGAGACTGACATGAGTAAGTGCCCAATGGCTACTACCGAGACATCAGCCTGGTTGTGGTGGAGTCAGTTGTTTTGTGACTCACACTTTAACCCCTTCCATGCGGGGCTAATTCCCCCGTGGTGCGGGGGGGCGGTCACGCGCGGCGCTGTGGTGCTAGTGACGAGCCCAGCTCGTCATGCTGCACAGTGGAGCTGTGCTCATGACGAGCTGCGCTCGTCACGACTCCGCCCACTCTAATAGAACGCCCGCACAGGCGGGGAATTAGCCGCACGTGGGCGGGCCGCAGCAGCTACGACGAACTCAGCTCATCATGAGCACAGCTCCACTGTGCCTCATGACGACCTGAGCCACGGCACCGCGGGCGGCTGCAGTTCAGTTTTGGCAGGCTGCAGTGGCAATGGCAGGGCTGCTTGCACCACTGTAAATTAAATGAGCCTGCAACCGGAGTCGATTCTTCGGTGGCTGAGTGAACCCCACCCTGCAGAGTGGTTCCTCACAGCCCAGAGAGTGCACCAGTCCACTCTATGGTGTACAGCTGCTGCTCTGAGCCTCAGAAACATCATGATGCTCAGACCACCGGCGTGTGCTGTGGGGAGTCGTTGCTGCCACAATCGGGGGCAGCCCAGAATTGCCGCTTGCCTAATTTAAGCCCAGTAAGTGAGTGCCTGGGCCGGCTGGAGTGACCTTTTAATAAAACTGTGCTTTAATAGCCATTAGTCGTGGCCAGTAGTGTCATTTAAGTAAACAGAGTCTGGTGGTGCCTATCCATTTTGGGTGCTTTGCAGCAGTTTTAAGAACTTCTTAGAGTTTCTCGTTGCTCAAATGGGTGTCATTTCTGATATTTATATGCTTCCCTAGTCTTCATTGCTTGATTGTGCTCACGGGGAAAGTATAATTCTTGAATGTCACTCATATTTGCACCGAAATTATTAAAATGTCACACATAAGCAATCAGAAACCTTGGCTGTTATAGGGAGATAAAGTGATTTGCCCAGAATCACAGGATATTGAGCCCATTCTGAGACTTGAACCCGATTCCCCAGTTCGGCAGCTCTGGTTGTTACACCACATCCTCATTTGCGGAATGCTGGCCTATCCCATCCGGACAGTGGGCCAGCAGCGATGACTCCCCATATTTTCCTGACCTGGATTCTGAGTAGTGATTGGAGGACAATGCCGGTTCAACCAGGGAGCTGGAAGAGGAGAACACGAGCTGGGACTTCCTCCGCTTCTGTGAATTTGTTTGCAGATCAGCTCCTGCAAGGTGCGTCTTGGGAAATATGCATCTCCCTCTCTTGTGCGTTCTTCCATTTCTCTGCCACCTGGGCGTAATGAGCTCCCCCGTATGTCGGAGGGACACGGAATTGTAATCAAGCCAATGAAACAAAACACTAAAAATGATACATGCGGGTTCTACACACCAGGGACTGTGATCATTGCAAATTTATCAGTCAGGGAATAGGCATGCCTATATAGAATGAACAGCCATGTCAATATGGAATGAACAGGCATGCCTATATAGAATGAACAGCCATGTCAATATGGAAGGAACAGGCATGCACATGTTGAATAAACAGGCATGCCAAGATGGAACGAACAGGCATGCCAATGTCCAAGAACAGGCATGCCAACAATAAATGAACAATGCAAAAACAACAATTGATGGACGGCATGTTGCACAATGGCAAAACATTCACCCCAGTCACAGATCTGGGTTTAATCCATTATTTTGCTCACCAAGCCACCCCAGTTCAGACATGGCCATATGCAAATCAGTCTTGACCCTGTGCCTCATGGGAACAGTCCAGCCCGAACTGCCAAGCCATGTCTTCCCTGGACCGGAATCAAGCATCCTAGGACCAGTTTCTGGCTATCAGCCTTCATCAGCCAGGATAGCTTGATTCCAGTTGCATGGAGAGCACGGGACTCACGTCAGAGCATACCCGTCCTACTCGGGGTGACAAATGCAAAAACAACAATTGATGGACGGAATGTTGCACAATGGCAAAACTTTAACCCCCAGTCACAGATCTGGGTTTAATCCATTGTTATTTTGCTCACCAAGCCACCCCAGTTCAGACATGGCCATATGCAAATCAGTCTTGACCCTGTGCCTCATAGGAACAGTGCAACCCGAACTGCCAAGCCATGGCTTCCCTGGACCGGATTCACACACCCTAGGACTGGTCCAGGGAAGACATGGCTTGGCAGTTCGGGCTGGACTGTTCCCATGAGGCACAGGGTCAAGGCTGATTTTCATATGGCCATGTTTGAACTGGGGTGGTGTGGAGTGCAAAAAAACGATGGATTTAGGCCCAGATCTCTGTACTGGGGAGAATGTATGACATTGTTCTGCATTCTATCCATCAACTGTTGTTTTTGCAACAATAAATGAACAGGCATGTCAGTGTTGAATGAACAAACTGCCAATGTAGAGTGAACAGACATGCCAATGTGGAATGAAGAGGCATACGATGTGGGATGAACATGCATGACAAGATGGAATGAACAGACATGCCAATGTTGAATAAACAGGCATGCCAAGATGGAATGAACAGGCATGCCAATTTGCAAAGAACAGGCATGACAACGATAAATGGAAAGGCATGTCAGTGTTGAATGAACAAACTGCCAATGTAGAATGAACAGGCATGTCAGTTTTGAATGAACAGGCATGCTAGTGTGGAATGAAGAGTCTGCCAGTGTTAAATGAACAGGCATGCCAATGTATAATGAACAGGCATGCCAATGTAGAATGAACAGGCATGCCAATGTGGAATGAAGAGGCATGCCAGTATTGAGAACACTGCACCCTTTGGCATGTATTCCCTTCTGTACTGTGCTAGGTTCATTGTTCATCCTCTGATCGATGCAAAGTAACACATTGAGCGGTAGCCGCCCCAGCCCCTCCGTGTATTCCCGCACAAGTAAGCGTGCGTGCCATGCTTTGGGTCACTGTTCGATGCCAATGGAAAACTGGAACAGATGCCCAGGGAACAGTTTCAATGGGACTCATGATTGTGCAGAAAAGTGAATAAACATATTAGAAAGAGAGTGGGACGAGAAGAGTAAATACTGACAGAGGATCAGCGGTGGCTGCAGAAAGGATTACAGGATGAAGTGAATGAGGGAAAATAAACACAGGCGGTAATGCATCGAGTGTGGAGAGAGCTACGGTGCAGGGCATAGGGTGGCACCTACCGCCCCTCAGTCTGTCAGTGTCGTTAACCCCTTCTCTACGGAACGTTTTTTCCTGCTGTGCGGGGGGAGGGGTGCACCGCACGGCGCCGCCGTGCTCATGACGAGCTCAGCTCGTCATGAGGCGCAGTGGAGCTACACTCATGACGAGCTGAGCTCGTCACGGCCACACCCGTTTTGGAACGTTCAGCATAGCGGGGAAATTATCCCCGCGTGCGAACGTTCCAACGGCCATGACGAGCTCAGCTCGTCATGAGTGCAGCTCAACCGTGCCTCATGATGAGCTGAGCACGTCATTAGCACGCAACGGGTTAAAACCTGTCCTTCCCGCCAATGAGCATTACATGGATTCAGTGTGGCGAGAATGCATAATGAACATTACTTAGCACAGCAGCGTCAAATTATGCGGCAGGGTTTGCTGAACTGCGCTGCACGCAAACGACTGGTTATGCGACCTAACTTGTCCCAAGGGCGATATTTGTTCCATAGGAATCTAACAATGGTTTCCTTCTGGAACCACCTTAGCAACAACAATGTTTTACGTAATTCTTTTGAAGCACTATACACATTCAACAAACGTCATGCATGTGAACGCGTGCAGATTTCGTCTAATTAAAGATGCACATCTTATATTCTGCGCATGCGCGAGATGAAGCAAATACTTTCTCCAGGAAGGTCAGTTTGAGATGTATTTTGTGTTCTCTCGCTATGGCTGGAGGGCGTTTCTAATGAGAAGAAGCTGCAAAGGACTCTGGGTCTGGTGTATCAAAGAGATGTACCCGTTATGTGTCTTTGGGAAAATGAGTCAACAAATGTTAAATTGTACAGATGTTAAATAGTTTATGCAAGTGTCTAACAAAGAGACTCTTTAACACTGGAACATTTTTGGCCAAATATACCGGTTTTGCAGACTTAAACCTAGTTTTAATACTGTCTTAAAGCATCTTATAGGGCCTGGTTTATGAAGGGTTTTTTATGGCTTAAATAGTTTTAAGACTTTCAGCCACCTACCTGGCTTAAGAATTTCATATAACTTTCTGCAAATGTTTGTAGTAAATTGAACCCAAATATATCAAAACCTATATAACATTGGTGCCCTCTTTGACAATTTCAGTGTCTCATTGAGAACACTGCATTATCAACATAAATTGGTAGCAATAATAAGGGGCGACTAAAAAGGTGTATGAAACCGGTATTTAATCAAATCATGGCTCTGGATTGAGTAACATAGTTTGAGTATTTACCTAAGCAAGGAAGATTTTATACATCGATAATGTGTTTTTTTAATTCTGTTACTTTTTTTTTAACCCCTCCCCTGCTGGTGAAGGAACCACTCCGTCATCAGCCGCGGTCGCGCTGTGCTGATGACGGAGCGGTTCTGTCACGGCCCGCTCGGCACGCCTGAGCGGCGCGGATTCCGCGCCTGCGCTGACCGTTCCATTGAGCAGGCGGTGCCATGACGGAACCGCTCCGTCATGAGCACAGCGCGACCGCGGCTGGTGACGGAGCGGTTCCGTCACCAGCATGGACGCGCCGCGCGCCCCCCGCCCCCTCAGCACTGCGGCGGAATAGCCGCCGCAGCGAAGGGGTTAAATCTCAAGATGGAAACCCTTCGAAAACGTTGGATCACATAATTTTTTCCTAAAAAGGAATTCGCTCCGCCTTCCTTTCTCCATCTGGTCCTTTGGTACCAATGAAACCGCCATTCGTACACCTGGTGAAAGTAGCGGCATAAACAGAAAGTAAACAGATCTGGAAGATGCCTGTAGGATGCCCTCTTTGGCTCAGATTCTGAAAGGTGCCAAATAACACAGCTCAGCCCCTAAAGAGGCTGTGTTGCGTTGCGTGACAGGGAGAAAGCAGGAGAGCGCCATATTTACAGAAATATAGCTCTCTCCACCCCTCTGCCTAGCGCCAGTGCTTATTTCAGCTGCCGTGTGCCTGGCATACACCTTAGCGCCTTAGCACTAAGGTGCGTGCCTGACTCTACCATAGGTTTTGTACAGGAAGGGCAGCCTAGACAAGTTTAAAACCTTTTCCTACATTGTGTGTGTGGTACAGAGTGCAGCACACATGGAAAGTAGGAAAAGAAAGGAGAAATAACAGCATTTCTCCTTTTAACGCTTGCTTTCCAGCGGCCTCAGTTTTTGCACAAAACCCTGTTTACTAATGATAGCAGATAAGTTTTGCTGTCAAAAAGTGTGGGTGGTTGCATGAGAACGCCCATGTACCACCCATGTAAGGCCCCCACAATGCAAAGTAATGCAAAGCAGTGTTTGGCTCTGCTTTAAGTGACTTTTTCATAAAAACCAACGCTAATACCAATTAACGTTGGTTTGTTAATCCCCACATAGGTTTAGCGCGGGGTTAGCATTACCAAAGTAACGCTAACCCGACGCTAAACCTTTGTGAATCTGGACCTTTGTCTTTCTCTTTCCCCATTACAGGAAATTGGAGGCTGCACGGGATCTACAGGGGAACAAGGGGTCACCCATGTACTACCACTGGAGGTCAGTGGTCCTTGATGTCACTTTCACTACACCAGGTTTTTTTGTTGCATCAAACTTTGTGGTATAGTAGTATTTAAATATGCAGTGTTTTGTGCACCGCACCTGTAGCACAAGAGAAGATAGATTGGATGTTAGCAGCATCTATGGGCAGATTCATACTCTTCAGAGTAAGTATCCACTAACCAATGGGTGAAAAGTGGTAAAGGTAATCCTACACACTGTCAGGAGATGCACAGTACTCGCAGTTTAACACAATTTGTAATATTTCATCCATTTGAACCAGAAAGGAAGTGTCTTTGCTAAGTCAGCATAATATAATGAAACTGGCTTAGAACCATAATTATACATATTTTAACCCGTTCCGTGCTACCTACCTGGTGCTACGAACGACCGTTGGCCGTCACCACCCATTTCTTCGAACGTTCCGCACTGGCGCGGAACGTTCGAAGCAATTAACGTGTTAAAGCAGCCACTGAATTGTGCAAATGTACTATATGTGTGTTACTCTACGAGAGCAGCTGTAGGTAATACCCTGATAGGTTTCTCCTGATAAAGTAGAGGTTTTCGTGTATTCAATTTTATTTTCTGAATATTTACAAATCTAGAAGGACCCTTTGATCTTAAAACCACACACAGTTTCCCCACGTCCCGGAGAGGTTACCTACCAGAGGTGTGTGCTGGCTGACGTACTGACAACCTTCTCTTCTCCCCAGTAGCTTTTTGAAAGTCCTCAATGTGTTCACAAGACTTATAAATGATCTTTTTCATTGACGGGACAGAGTTGGTTAAAGTTCAGCTACTTTACAAGCAGCTCTCACCTACTTGTGTTGGGAATGAAGTTACACAGTTGTGCAGTATGCACAGGAATCTGCCCTCATAGTAACTAATACTGCCCATTCAAGGGATGCAGCACTCTGCCCTCTCTCATTTAAGCCTTGCTTACACATAGTCGGCCAAGTCATGACTTAAGCCGCGCTCGCACCATACCCTCGATTGCCCAGTTGAAGGCGTAAGCCGAAACGTATCGGTGTCCTGTTTTGTGCTGTGCCACAATAAAGAAGATTGATGTATCCGCCTGTGCATTTTGTTGGATATACTGTCGCGTTAATGCGACTGGCTCAGTGACCGAGAAAAGCTGTGGAGTGGAGCTACCCTCAAACAAGCAACATATATGCGCACACGAGTTGAGGTCCGTTCACACTGGTACAGGCAGACATTTCCTGCACATTTTCCCAATACTGGGATTATAGTGGATTATAGTAGAAGTGCTGGAGTATGTTCCGGTCACTCTTTTCCATTGTAGCAATTAAGCATTACCATCACCAGGATAGCGGATCATTTCTTAGAGTGCACAAGACTCTTCCTATTGGTCCTGTGCTCATCACTAGTGGAAGTCATATATTAATAATGATCACACGCTAAACCATCCTTTAGGGAAGACCACAGGTTGGGTCTAGACTTTGAGCGAAGCAGCAAAAAGGCACTGATTGCACATTCATAGATAGTCAGTGGAAGGCGATTGGCTACTGAACAGAAGGCACTCCCGGCGTTAGACATAATTGCCACAAGGGTCAGGCTGGCGATTGGTAGAAAAATTAGTCAATGCCTCTTTGCTAAATGGTATTTTGAAATTGAGTTTCTTTAGGGAGCTCATAAGGACATGGGTTATGGTGGAGATCTGAAGCTGGTTTAAGGGGTATGTAACTGTTACCACGCAACTTTTAGCACGAAATACTTTTACCACAAAACTATTACCACGCAGGACCCTTTACCACGAATACCTTTACAACGCATTTCACTACAACGCAGATACTATTACAACGCATACCGTTACAACGTAAGTATAGGTAAGTTTATCTTTTTTTTAAAACATTTATTAGGGGTATTGGGTTTGGGTTTTGGGGTACAGGGATATTTTTAGGTTTCAGGGTTGGGTTTGGGTTTTGGGGTACAGGGGTATTTTTAGGTTTCAGGGTTGAGTTTGGGTTTTGCCGTACAGGGGTATTTTTAGGTTTCAGGGTTGGGTTTGGGTTTTGGGGTACAGGGGTATTTTTAGGTTTCAGGGTTGGGTTTGGGTTTTGGGTTACAGGGGTATTTTTTAGGTTTCAGGGCTGGGTTTGGGTTTTGGGGTACAGGGGTATTTTTAGGTTTCAGGGCTGGGTTTGGGTTTTGGGGTACAGGGGTATTTTAGGTTTCAGGGTTGGGTTTGGGTTTTGGGGTACAGAGGTATTTTTAGGTTTCAGGGTTGGGTTTGGGTTTTGGGGTACAGGGGTATTTTTAACATATATATTTACAAATTAATAAATAAAAATTAATATAATTAATTAAAAGATTTAATAATAACATAATTATTAATTAATTAAAAAATTAAAATTATTATTAATTACATTATTTTAAAATATTATATACTTACCTATACTTACGTTGTAATGGTATGCGTTGTAATAGTACCTGCGTTGTCGTGTATTGCGTTGTAAAGGTATTCGTTGTAAAAGGTCCTGCGTTGTAAAAAATGCGTGGTAATGGTATGCGTGCTAAAAGTATGCGTGGTATCAACATATATCCGTTTCAGGGCTTAGACCTTAGGCATCAGGTTATGGTGGAGATCTGAAGCTGGTTTCAGGGTTTAGACCCTAGGCATCAGGTTATGGTGGACATCTGAAGCTGGTTTCAGGGTTTAGACCCTAGGCATTAGGTTATGGTGGACATCTGAAGCTGGTTTCTGAGTTTTGACCCTAGGCATTAAAGCACTTGCTTCCACCAAACACACATCATGATAATAGTAGAAAATCAATGATTTAAACCATTGACTATTTGTGTTCATGTTTTCCCATCATGTAACATAATGTTCAAGGCGGTAGAATATTGACATATAAAGGCATTGTCTCCACCAGCTCCGACACCATGTCCATCAAGAGTATGTGTCGACCGTGCTAAAATGAAGGCAGGCTTGTAGCCGGATTTAGTGTGACCAGCAAGCCATATGGGGCGGTGTTATTTCAGCTACAGATATTTTCTCCCATATGTAGCATCTTATCAGGGTGACGGAAGACGTCTCAGAGGAAAAGCACGTCTGCCACGGCAGCCATCTTAAAATAGCCTAGATCTTCCTACAGACGCTTGGAGGAGTGTTACGTTCACCACAGTGGAAGCTGGAGCATCAAAGGAAATGTACTTAAATGGAGTGTGGTCGTCTTGTGCCATGAGCACTTGTCGCATGCAAACCCACGCGCCTTCACCTGCTCGCTCTCTGACCCACCCTGCCAGCTCATGTCCTGTGCCAAGAACGTAAGGATGCTCGCATCTTCTGTCGCATGATGGACCAAGGAGGTGTAATACTGTGACTCCCTGTCTGTATCACCTACCACTAACTTTTACGCCTTCCTGACATTGGTGAGTGGGGAGAGCGATAGAGAAAGTAAGAACGAACTAGAGAAAGAGAGAGAGGGAGTTGTCTCTGTCTATCTCAGGAAGGTTTGTGCTGCTGGAGCCCCTTATGAAACCTGTTTCCAGTGTCTTACTTAAGACTCTAAAATTATCCATTATACAAAAACCAAAACAATATATTTGCCCGTGCTGGTTTTAAATGGAGGTTAAGGTGCAGGAACCACGTAGATGGCTGAATAAACAGTAAAGATGAGAGGCCCTCCTTGGGCTTGCACTTAAGCCCCTACATTCCGAAAAGTGTCTGTGTGACTTGTTCAACGAGGGACGCTCACGTCTGGTTTCCGCCTGAATCTTTCTATATTTGTATCAAAGGTGGAGGTGATGTTTGCCCATCTCTGAGCCATCTGCTCACTGAACACATCAGATCCACCTTCGGTCGAGAGCATCCTTTACTGCAGCAAGATGAACCTGAACGGTAAACATCCTTTACGACGCGGTCAAAACATCGCAGTACCATTACAACGCAGCTTTTAAAACGCAAGTCGTTACCACGACTTGCACTGGAGGGCGCTCTAGACTAAGGAATAGTAGATTTACTATTCTAACACCTTCCCTACTGTACGTAGGCTGGAGTTGGAATAGTAAATTATACTATTCCGAAGTCCAGCACCCTACAGCGCAAGTCGTGGTAACTACTTGCGTTGTAAAAACTGCGTTGTGATGTACCGCAATCATTTTGATCGCGTGGTGACATCATACATCCAAGATGAACAGAGATTCCCTGTCTCGCCATTGAGTAACCTAATGTGTGCAGCCTACAGCTATCATGCAGAGCAAGAGCCATGCACAACCCCTTACCAGGCGTGATGCAAGAGTTTGCAGCATGTAGGGCAACATTGCATTTTACCTCTCGAAGGGCCACCTTCTGGTCTTTAGTGATAATTTGGCACCGCCTTTAGGTGGCGTCCTAACACTGCTGCCTTGCTTCACGTTATGGAAGTCTCAGCCCTACTAGTTGAGCCCAATAAGAAGTGTCATGCCCTCTAAAGCTTCCCCCTCGAACACCCGTCCTCTAGCCTTTGAGCTGTCCGCTGCCAGCTTCATTAAAAGGCGCCGCCAGCTTTGACAAGTTCCTAAAATGACACCACCTTGGTGGACCTGTCACCGCCTCCCAGCATCCGTCAGCTCTGGCCTGAATGTTCCCGACACCGGCAAATCCCACACTGCGAGCTTTCTGGGGGGGATCAGTCCGCACAGATCCCTTCTCTCCTCATTTACAGCGCGTGGGCTGACAGATCGGAGCCCAGACCTTTCAATTACAGCGCGCGTGACAAGGGAGGAGAGCTGCTCCCAGAGACAGAGGAAAAATGGATTTGGAGGGGAGATAATGGAGCTTGTGTGCAACACGAACAAGAGCTATGTGTGTGTGAGAAGGGAGATGGATGGATGCGCCCTGAGCTGCTCCAAGGATGTTTGACTCTGCGAAAAATGGCGCCCTGCTCTTATCTGACCTCGTGCGCTGCGCAGCTCTGTATGCGCTAAAGAAATGGTAAGATGGAGGCTTGAATGTTGTTGCCTGCTTGGGGCAAGCTGGTGCCCCACGACTCGCTGGTGACTGCCTAGTGTTGCCCAGGGCTCGAGTCGGGGTACCACGCTGGTGGATGGCGTCCCCTCACTTATTTTACCAGGGGGACGCCGTTGCCCCTGCCAAACAGCTGGACTTCACTCTTTGGCCTCTCTGGGACGAGGTGCTCGGCACCTTTCGTGACGTCACTTCTTGTTGTGACGTCACTTCCGGTGACAGCGTCCCCCACTTCTTTTTTTACGACTTGTGCCCTGGTGTTGCCCAAGGATGTCACTTATAGGCGGCAGGGGGTAGCAGCTGGCACCGCTGGCTGCCCCTGCAGCATTCTTGGCACTGCCATCACTCTCACAGTTCCCAGAAGGGATGAAGGTGTCAAGAGGAGCAGAACGCCAACAGAGCCCTAAAAGCAATGCTTACCTTCTTCACTGCTGACTGCTCCTCAGCAGCAAAGAGGAGCGTAAGGATGCTACAAGAGGTCAATTTTGTAACGTCATCAGCAGTCAGAGGGTCTTTGGGCTCACTTCTACTAACCTGGGCGTTTTGATGAATGGACCAGATTGTGTTGAGTTAGTCTAGAACCAGTCTTTTGTGCTTAAACTGTGTCATGTTGGAATTCACCATGTGCCGGCGTGGACCCAGTTCCAAAAGGGACACATACTTTCATCTCATGTTTGCTGCAACCCCAAAGGCTTGCTAACAAGTTTGCACATCAGCGCAGAGGCTCTCGGGCTGTGTGAAGGGATCTGTAACTGGTTTTCCAAGGCTCCTCATTATGAGTGAATCTGTCTCCTCTCTAGTCATTCTGGTAGTGGGCTTGCATTCAGATGTGGGTGTTCCCACCGGGTATTTTTTCCTTCTTTACCTCCCTGCCTCCCTCTATCCCTATTAGGGCAACGCTGCCTCTGGCTAGTTTTGCACTATAGAAATACCATATGCATACATAAATATGGAGAACAGCCTTTACAAGGAGGTTTTTACCACACTGTGCCTTTACCATGCATGTTTTTACCACGTGTATGCCTTTAAAAAGCATACCTTTACCATGCATTTAAGGTAAGTTGGGGGAGTGGGGGGTCTTCCCATATATATATGATCAAGGGCATTTTGTTGTGTCCGAAACATGTGAGCAGTAGAAACAATAAAAATTTGCACTTTAACGTCTGGATTCCGTGTCTGCTTCTTTTGAAGTTTTGCATTTGGGATTGCTTATATATTACATGGTAAGGGCATGCGTTGTAAAAGCACAGCCAATCTGAAAACATGTGTTGCAAGGGCATGCAAAGATGCAAAGTATTTCCCTGTGTTGTTTCATCATACAACCATACATACTTGGCCAGGGGTTTGAAAAAAGTCAATGCGAGAATTCTCTTGCCCCGGCACCTTTGTATTATGAATCATGCTACTGATTGCCTACTCCATGGAAGGAAGCCTAGAGAGACCTCAAGGGTTCTTTGTGGAGGCCACCACGGGAGCACGGGTTGTGATGATTGTCTGTACCCCTTCATCTGAGGGTCTATGCCCTCTTCGAAAGAAAAGCCTGTGGAAGATATAGACAGGCCCTGTGCATGAAGCAGGACTGCACTCACTGATTGTGCATATGCACACCCTGCTCCTCGATAATTGAAGCCATGTAATACAGTCTACTCTCTATTTCCATTATACACATTTTTTATATATATATATATATATATATATATATATATATATATATATATATATATATATATATATATATATATATATATATATATATATATAATTGATATATCTATATATATATATCTAGTTCATCCCATTCATTTCCAGTTGTTTATAGAGCGCGTTCACCAAAGTATTTCACAATCCTACCAGAAACAGTATAAGAGTTTGCCAACCTACTTGGAAGTTGAGTTGTAGATGGTTAATTCACTGTGATGGGATGTATGTTGTTACAACGCATACTTTTACAACGCATATCTTTACAACGCATTTTTTACACCGCAACATCCATTACAGCGCATTCCATTACAACGCATGCCATTACAACGAATTCTTTGAAAATACCTTTACAAAACATTCCACTACAACGCATACTACATTTACAACACATACCATTACACTGCATACCATTACATTGCATGTATGATAAGTATTGGATCGTGTAGGGGTAAAAATTACTATTCTAACTCCAGGGGGGTGCAACAGTAGGGTAAGTGTTGGATAGGGTAGGGGTAAAAATTACTATTCTAACTCCAGGGGGTGCAACAGTAGGGTAAGTGTTGGATAGTGTAGGTATGCGTTGTAATGGCATGCGTTGTAAGGACTGCATTGTAATGGCATGCGTTGTCGTGGTATGCGTTGTAGTGACATGCGTTGTAATGGTTGTGTTGTAATGGCATGCGTTGTAATGGATGTTGCGTTGTAAAAGTTTTGTTGTAAAGGTAGTGTGTTGTAAAAGTTGCGTTGTAAGTGTTGTTTCCTACTGTGATGTAGTTTTCTTTAAACAGGTGTTTCTTCAAGTCTTTCCTAAATGGGAACAGCGTTGGGCTGGTATGGATGGATAAGGGGAAGTTCTTCCATGTCCTATGCGCATAAATCAAAAAGGCCTGATGTCTTGGTTTTTTCTGTCTTTTTTACAGCAATTACATTTCCATTAAAGGCAGAAGGCTCAGGGAGCTAGTGTGGGGAAGATTATGATCTTGGAAAGAGAGAGATAGAATAATGGCTTTTAGGCAGACCTGAAGGGTGGAAGGAATGAGATGTAAAGGCATGAACCAATCAGGGAAGAGAATCTTAACTTTCATGAGCATTATTTGGAAAGTGAACAGGCACAGGGGATGAGAGCAGACATTGAAGGAGTGGAGACTAAATCGAATTTTGAGGATGCATGCACAGTAATTCCACAGGAAAGATAGAGGGACAAAAAAAGAACACAGAGCAAGATAATGCAGAAAAATGGAAACGCTAATATTGGGAGAAACAGGTAAAGAAATTGTTGGCTTCTCTTTGTTTCAGTCCTGTCTTTTGTAATTCAAGTAAAAGTGCTAGTACATCCTCCCAGGCGCGATGTGCTCTTTACAAGTGCGCTTAATATAGCATGACAATGCATCATGGAGACGCCCTTGCATCATATTTGGTCATTCAGGATGTTTCTTCCCTCCTGCCTCTGCCTCAAAGGATTGCAGTCATCCTATTGATACTCAACTACTACAATGCAATCTATGCCGATATGTCAACAAACTACAGCCAGTACAAAACCACGCTGTTTCCTCCTCTTTCGACCTAAATCTTCTCAGCTTGGAGGATTTTTTGCTGGCTCTCAATGGTGATCATCAAATCAAATTCAGAATACTTTACCTGATTCACAAAGTATGTAATGTAATGTATGTGGTCTTGTATAGCGCACTGCTGCCCTGAGGCGTCGTGGTGCTGTAGACCGCTGGGGAACCCGTCCTGGATATCCCTGTGAGATGGTCCCTACTGGGTATCTCCAAGAGGAAACCAGGCATCCCCGGCGTATGTGGGGGGCCGTTGTGGAGATGAGGCAAGCTAATGCCCAGAGTTGCCGAGTGTGATCCCTGGTTAGAGTAGGCACCGAGGCGAGAATTATCGAGTCCACTGACCCTGGTCCACGACCATGCCGCGTCAGGAATTGAACCCTGGTCCCGGGCCGTTCTCTGCTTCCGGGTCTGCCGCCTCTAACCAGTGAGCCACACCACTCCACTGAAAGTGATCTAAGGATCCATACTTAGATACATCACTAGTACTTTCCACATCTACCAGTCGCTGATCATCTGCCTTTCAGAAGGCAAATTATTTTGTGGTTAGGTCCCTCTACAACATAGGCTAGAAATAGTAAGACGGAAGTTTACAAGAGCTCTAAAGATGCTACATTCGAATGCGCATAAGAACCTGAAGCACAGGAAACCCCTCGATGGCTTTACAATCTATGGGGCATATTAACAACGTGCTGAGCGATAGTTTTATTAGCGGCGTCCATCTCAGGTATTTATCGCCCTGGTAGCACGTAATTAACAACGTGTTACTCCAGGGCGATAAAAATTCCAGATATAGGGAGGTCATCGCCCTGTTGCAGGGAACTTCGCTGGTTTTTCACCAATGTTCTTTGCAAATGGGCGATAACCTTGCAGATCCAAAGGGTCGTATCAGCATAATCCACCCCCTATGTTAGGGATGGCTAAGTCAGGATTTTAGCAGACGTTAGGGTTTGACGAAAACAGCAGTTTTTACCAAAATCTAATGTGTGCTAAAATCATGTGGGCTGCCTTGTAAATATTGCGATGTAAACAACAGCGATATTTACAAGGTACGCCCACTAACGCCCACTTTGCATCTCATTGGAGATGCAAAGGGAGGTGTTGGGGAAAGGGTGCTAACATGCGATTATGCATGTTAGCACCCTCTTGTAAATAGGGCGCTGGTTTTATCTCCGCTTTTTTGGCTTTGTAAGCCAAAAAAGCGGAGATAAAGCCCTTGTAAATATGCCCCTGTGTTCTTTCTCCCTCACCCCTCAGTGCTCTGAAACATCATTGTTCGACATCACCCTTTAGCATTCTTGGAGAAAGAGACTCCAAAGAACCCTAAAAATGGGCTACAGAGGGTCAAGATCAGGGTTCTCCATAGTCAGTCCAGGAGGGTTGGAGCCATGCCAGATTTTTAAGACAACTACATTTATCTAAATGGGTATACGCATAAAAATCTGCATGGACAACTCCCTCCCACCACGGCCCACCGCTCTCACCTGCATGGGCCACTCCTTATTGCACTCCTTAACCAATGGGGCAAAACTTCCCAGGTTCAACGCTAGCCATGTTTTCAGTAGTCCTTTTTAGGTCGAGCGACCTATCTCAATGTGCATGCGCATTGAGCGGGAGCTCGATATATAGCGGCTTGAACAGAGCTTACCGAGATCAGGCGATTCCCAGGCGATTTCTTGCAGTGCATGTGAAAGCGCGTGCACAATGCCACCAGTCGCTTGCCTGCATTACCACATCAAAGGCGGCCGCGTCTCAGGCCCCTGCTGCTTCACACCCTCATGCCGCTCTCCCCGCTCCGCCCCCTCCCCTGCCCGCCGTGTCGCATTTCTCCTCCCCCCTCCCCACAGCAATGCCCTCCGTCTTGTTTCCCTTTGCTGTTTTATCTAGCATAAACTCGATACAGAGGTGGGCGCTTTACATAGGCATCAGTTACATTACAGGAAGGCACATTCAGCCACATACAAGCTTGGCATGCATTCCTTACATTCTACAGAGGTAGAGTTTGGAAGTGAGTGTAGGTATGTTATGCAAGTATGTCTCATGTAGTTGCATGGTCCATACATTACAACGGGAGCATGAACTTGTGGTCAGGTATAAATTGCATGCATAGTCTTGTATTTTTTTTGTTTATTTACATAGACATTATTAGTCTGTTCAGATCCCTGCAATCTGCAGGGCTTGCTTTGCAACCACGCCGCCACCGAGGAATGCTGGTTTCTTCTACTAGTTTGTTTGACTCGAATGTTTCTTAAAACCGGGCACGATGTAGCGCCATCTGGTGGTCAAGTTGATGCTCCGTGTTTTACTCGTACATGTTTTCTACAAGATTTTTGCTCGTCATGAAATCCGATTAGCTTTTTCTACAATCAAATTCACCCGATTACTTTGGCAGCGTGTAGTTTAATAACGTATGCGCCCATTGCCATATTAGAAATAATTGCACTGGTGCAAAATATAGAGTAACACCATTATTTTTGTCTTTGTAATATGATAGAAAACTGCATATACTCAAGACCATAGTACAATAATATATTTTGTACCAGGTCAAAGGGAAGGCTATTGACAGAGTAGGTAGCCACCACATCCACCACCAACAAGTCCACGACAACCACCACCGTGTCCACCACCACCACATCCACCACCACTACGTCCACCACCACTACGTCCACCACATCCACCGCATCCACCACCACCACCACATCCACCATCACCTCCACATCCACCACCACATCCACCATTACATCCACCATCACATCCACCGCCACATCCACCGCCACATCCACCGCCACATCCACCGCCACATCCACCACACCCACCACCACCACATCCACCACACCCACCACCACTACATCCACCACCCCATCCACCACCACCACCCCATCCACCACCGCATCCACCACCACCACCGCATCCACCATCACCACATCCACCGCATCCACCACCACCGCATCCACCACCACTACGTCCACTACCACTACGTCCACCACATCCACCGCATCCACCACCACCACCACATCCACCATCACCTCCACATCCACCACCACATCCACCACCACATCCACCATTACATCCACCATCACATCCACCGCCACATCCACCGCCACATCCACCACACCCACCACCACCACATCCACCACACCCACCACCACTACATCCACCACCCCATCCACCACCACCACCCCATTCACCACCGCATCCACCACCACCACCGCATCCACCATCACCACATCCACCGCATCCACCTCCACCACATCCACCACCACATCCACCACCACATTCACCATCACCTCCACATCCACCGTGACATCCACCGCCACATCCACCACCACATCCACCACATCCACCTCCACCACATCCACCACATGCACCACCACCGCATCCACCACCACATCCACCACACCCACCACCACCACATCCACCACATCCACCACCACATCCACCACCACCACATCCACCACCACCACACCCACCGCATCCACCACCACATCCACCACCACATCCATCACCTCCACATCCACCATGACATCCACATCCACCATGACATCCACCGCCACATCCACCACCACATCCACCACCACCACATCCACCACATGCACCACCACCGCATCCACTACCGCATCCACCACCACATCCACCACACCCACCACCACTGCATCCACCACCACCACATCCACCGCATCCACCACCACCACATCCACCACATCCACCACCACAACCACCACCACATCCAACACATCCACCACCACTTCCACCACCACCGCATGCACCACCACCACCGCATCCACCACCACCACATCCACCACCACCACCGCATCCACCACCACCACATCCACCACCACCCCCACATCCACCACCTCATCCACCACCGCATCCACCACCACATCCACCACACCCACCATCACTTCCACCACCACATCCACCACCACATCCACCACATCCACCACATCCACCACCACTTTCACCCCATCCACCCCCACCACATCCACCACCACCACATCCACCACCTCCACCACATCCACCACCACCTCCACCACCACCACATCCACCACCACCACCACATCCACCACCACATCCACCCCCACATCCACCACCATCACCACCACATCCACCATCACCACCACCACCACATCCACCACCACATCATCCCCCAGATCCACCACCACCACATCTATATGTGTGTGTGTGTGTGTGTGTGTGTGTGTGTGTGTGTGTGTGTGTGTCTCTGTGTGTGTGTAGGTGCAAATGCAATGTTCTTGAATTTTCGTCACAATAAAATACACTGAACATAATCTTCACAAAAGTTATTTACAAACGTTTAAGCTATTGCCATTATAAATTACAATACATTTTATTTAAGTATTAATTATTTACAAAATTAAAAGCCATTGTTACTTGTAATATCAGTACATCTAAGTCACGTAAATACAACACACATTGCATTACAAATGCTATAGGTGTCACATTTGCGAAAGTTAAAACTATTGACATTGTAACTGACAAAGCTATTAATTTTGCTATTTTCAAAACCAACACATAAATAAAAAAAGTGTCATTTACAATACCAATCGCTCAAACTTTCCTAATGCGAGACCTATTGCATTTTTTACCTTACTGCAAACAGGCCCAGAATGCCATGTGTCAGAGCACTTTCCAGATGTTTAATCTCTTCGGCCACACTAACTAAGGCTCTGAGGTTTTGGGTGTGTAAGGGGTAAACTGTGGTAATCACTAGTGTCCTCCCATATCTAACACTAAAAACCAGTTGTAGAAGGCTCTGTCCCCACAACAAACTAATAGACAGAAGTCTAGAAGGACAAAAGCATGGCCCTTCAGCAAACTAGAGAGATGAGATACTCAGGAATTGCCTGGGCATCCTGTCTGCTCCCTTTTGAAATATGCGAGCATGTTACATGTGGCACAAACAGAATGCCAGACAGGATTCGGCATTGTGATGCCTTCAGAATGGCAGAATAAGCTATCTGGGCCCATCCAGGTGGCTGTGTCAATCACAATGACCAATTGTGTACCTCCTGAGAGGAATTACACACCTCATTCACACCTTTTTCAGGCTAAGAACAGGCTGGGAGAAACTGGAGAGTTTATGCAAATTAGCCTCCAGAATCTTCAGGTGGGTGGAGACAAGCTGCTGCTGCTCACAGTTAATGACAGCCATCAGCTCCAGCAGGTAAACTGCCCCAGCTTGGAGAACGAATGCCCACGAATTTGGTGTGTGCCTAGAACTAAGTCTGGGTGGTAAGGTCTGCTTCGTTCGCAGAGTTGCTGAATGTTTCGTGCTCCACAAAGCTCGTGGAGTTCTGAGAAACTCAGCTCACACTTGCTAGTGGTAAGTTGGTGAGCATGAGCGAGCAAAATCCAACGCTAGACAACTTCCCAGCGAGATTTCTCAAAGCAGGCGGTTGCGGGTGGTCGCTACTGCTCGTTTCGAGAAACCTTCTGTTCACGTTGAGGAAGATGCTGCTTGAGTAGAACTTCTGCTCCAGTGGCAGAAAGAAAACAGCACCCTCTTGCACTTGTGAGATGTCATTTGTGCTGTTTTACAGCGCAGGACAAACACCCGGCACTAAAAATCAATGCTAACGGCGCAAGGTGACCCACTCTGCCGCTCACGGAACTCTGCATAGCTTGGCAGAGGTTTTTTGTCACTTTGCGGAGTTCCGCAAAGTGGAAGAACGCAAACTCTGCCCAGGCTTACCTAGAAACACACAACACTCAGTACCTTACAAATGCATGCCCGGAGCTTCCTTTGAGGGACTTCAGGCTGCAGGAGATCGCTACCTGCAGCGAGCTGGGCATGCGAAAGTTAGTCTCGATAAAGTTGGGCAGACTTGCCCACCTTGTGAAGGCTGACGTTTCCCAACTTCACAGGTGAAGTGTAAAGCTCTGTCACCCTGGGAGATAGCACAGCCTCTTCTATGGTCGACAGGGAGCGCAACTTACAGGAGGGCGAATATGGAGAAAAGATGAAAGAGCGACCGTGAGAGGGTTTCGAATGCATGTGCAAGAGGGAGGTGGTGATATGATGGAGTGACTGAAGTCAAGTGTGTGTGGATCTGAGGAGAGCGGAGTTCATTAACCTCCTAGGGTACTTCACGCTTGGATGTACCTTGCCTCTTGCTGGAGAGCATCAGTCAGGACTGCAGAGCCTCTTCTTTCAGGAAACAAACCAAGCCAGGGCTGCATCCTCTGTACTGTATATCAATAGGGTACATACATAGAATGTGCATATTGTGCCAGTGTGTACTGCGTCCACAAGTCAGTAATGTGTGCTCTGTGTATTGGATTTATGAAGGCATCAATCTCTGAGTACGCCCATGTGTGCTATAGACCTACACGTCACTGCATAATATATCTATGTATATCTATCTTCATCTCTTGACTGCATGACTTAGGAGTGAACATGTACCCACATGTGTTTTATTAATGTTTACTATAAATCTCTGTGTTGTATGTATTCATCTGCATGGCTGTGCAGTGTGATTTCTGCATGCGTGTTGTGCGCCCCTTCTCACTGTATGTTTAATGGAGTATGCAGACTTTGATTTCTAATGTATAATTTTGTATTTATCTATTTCACGAAAACACACACATAAAGAGAGAAAGAGAGAATCTCCTTAGAGTTGCCCCTAACGGTGTAAAACGACTTCTGAAAGTGAACCCTGGTTACAGAAGGGATGTCCTATGATCTCTGTCCACGTGAATCCCCAGGGTTTTCAATATTTCAAGAGAAGATGTATTATGTTTTCCCATGACGTCCACGCAACAACCTGGTATGGCTAAAATGTATCAAGGCAATCTCTAAACTTGTAAAAGACTAATCCTTTATATTCATTGTCCCTTTCACCTTGGCATTTGAAAGGAGGTGACTCTTTTTTTAATAAATGTGAACCCTTTGCAGGTTTTCTGCTTTTCTCTTAATACACTCAGCTCAGTAGATGATTTTTGAGCACATGTGCTAGAACATGCTGATTTTTTAATAGATCGAAGCAATTTGAAAACTTATTCTACTAGCAAAGGACACTAATCAGTGATTTCTGAGCTTAAGCCAGTGCTTGTTAACTTCAGGATTTTTTTTAGGGACTATTCCATTCCATTGTTTTTCTCATCTATATAATCATACAAGGGATCAACTCGTATGCAAATCAAACTTGACTCTACCAGCCAGTCATGACTCCTCATCAAAGGAGCCGTGCAGCACAAATTGCTGGACCACATTCCTTCCTCTAGGGGAACGCAAGGACTCCTGGAAGCATTTAACTATATTGAGCCTCATCCGTGAGGTGTGCCTTGAGTTTTCATAGCAGTGTGAGATAGTACCCTATGTCTGGATATATATTCAAAATGTAGGGATATCCAGTGAGACAAATAGCAATCCTTTAGACAATGACTCAAATTTACAAAGCTTCATGCAGGTGCTCACTTGATGCACCCACAATTTCTGCCACACCATGGGCCTTTACAAAGTATAGTAGATGGCCACGCTTGTTTGCCCCAATGGGTGTCACACTAACACCCATGCAAAACCAAAATACATTTAGACCAAAGTTTCTTATTTACATAGAATTCCTAGGTGTGCAACTCAATTCCATTGTTTTAACTACTTTATTTGCTCATAGAAGGGACCAGAGATATGCAAATCAACCTCTACCCTACCCAAAAGAAGGGCTTCCATAAAATCCATCTTACAACTCACCCACTGATGGTCCTTGACTACAGACCGTATCATCCTCGTGAGAGTTATGTCACAGGATATCCTCCTCCACAGAGTTTACTATCTGTAAAAGCTCCTTTCACATTCTACCTGCCACTGCTATTAGATATCCGGCTTACTACAATTAAATAGAACCTGACGTTTGATCTACTGCTGCTCCAGGACTACAGATCTTCATATATACTGGAACATCTCGCCCACCATTGCTAAAAGTATATAGACCCTTCTGTCTACAGAGACCCCCTAAACAGCTACCTATAGAAACACATCTTCTATAGGTAAACACAGCCACTGCTGCTCCAACACTCCAAATCTGACTGTCCAAAGAAAACCATCAGACAATTCACCCACCTCTGCTCCAAAACTGAAGATCTTACTACTTGCAAAGACCCATCTGGAAGCATAACCACCACTGCCCCAGAGCTACAAAGCTCCCTGTCCATAGAAACTACTCTAATTGCATTGTTCTTTCTTCCTTGGCCCAAGCGAATGTCTATTGCCTCAAGAGGTTCTCCTGTATAGCTAATGTTGGGACAATCTAAATAAAGGTTTCTCTTTTCTCTTTGTCAGGACATGGTTCCATTAAACATCTGGGATTTCTGAACTCTGCCCTGCACCTACACCAGCCCTTCCCTAATGATTCCCAGGACATTCCTGCAACCCAATATCATGGTGAAAAATGACTAAATCCTCTGCGCATGTGGCATCATGCCTGATTGCTGTGCAGCTTCAGAATCATAACATAAAGGCTAAAAGATCTCTTAGTGATTTGTTTTTCAAATAGCGCTTCATGACCTCACAAGTTTGTCATCTCTTAGCACTGTAAATCACTGAAGTTACTCAGAAGATAAAAGGATGAGGCAGCTTTCCCGGATTTTAGCCTTGACCCTGAAGGAGCAGTAGGCAGAATATTCAATAGAAATGTGCAAAATGCATAATCAGTCTTAGAAGATATTCCCCACGCAGAACAAATGTGTCTCTTTCTCGTGGTTTTAATTCCAATGGGCAGATTTAATCAACTTTCACAAATGTTGCTTTTTTCTTGGAATTTGAGGATCCTTCCACCCTCCACACCTCACACAAATCACCACAAAACACCAGAAACCACAAAACAGCTTAATTTTGGCAGATGTGGAAAAAACTATTTGTTCAATTTTTACCCCTTACCTATTTTGTTGGGAAACAAATGATCTTGTCGCAGCCTCAGGTTTGCAGCATAAGTCAGTCGAGAGTGCCTAATTCACGGAGACAACTTCCTGTTAAAAAACCAAAATAGCTAACTCTAAAATGTATAAAGAGAATCTTAGAACCACTAGAGCGCCACTTCTCAACTCTTCTTCAGGCAATTATGTCAGACCAACTTGTACCGTGTGAATGGCATGATGGTACTCACTACTTTCAGTGGCGGAACAAAACTTGAGGGGGACCCTCCACAAAGCACATGGAGCCCCCCAAAAGTTCATAGGCCCCCCTAACCCCCGGACCCAGTCAGGAGCTCTCAGGCCAGGGGACTGCCACCCGTGCAAAGGGCCGGACCGTGATCCGAATCCGGCTCTGGCAAACTGGAGGAGGGGGGTGCGGCTGAGCTGTTTGCTATTGCCAGTTTTGGCCGATTTTGTTACGGGGGACGATATTGCCAGCCCCGGTAACAAAAAAGGCCCCACATGGCCTAAAACTGGCCCCCACCCTGGCGGGCCACCGGGGAAACGCACGGTGCCCGCTACGGCCAGTCCGGACCCGCCTGTGCACAGTGCACCATTGGGGCTATGGGGCCAATGTAATGCCACTGACTACTTTGAAGTCCACCAGTCTGTCCTCCATTTAATACTAGTATCTCTAGGGCATTATATGGCCTCTGCTTTGCACTGTGTTGATCATCTTCCAACGACACTATACAGTGCGGTCCCCGCAGTAAGCTAATATTGTACACATTGAAAACAAAACTTTATATGTCTGCCATTATCAATGGAGATTAAAAAAACCTTCTTAAGTACGTATTGAAGAAAGGTAAACATACCCATTAAGGGAGGGAGGGAGGGGGAAGAGGAGGGTGGAGGGGGCGAGAGGGGTAGGGGGGGGAGAGGGGAGGGGAGAGTGAAAGAGAGAGAGAGAGAGAGAGAGAGTGTTTTTTGGGGAGAAGTTGGTGGCAAGAGGCCACCTCCCTGATTGAAGATGGCAAGCACTTGCAGGCTTTTCATAGATGGTGCCCTAGCCGAGCCATATTTGCGCAGTGTTTCACCCCCAGCTCCTGGGCACTTTACCACCCCCTGGAGGCATGAAAGACTGAACAATGGTGGCATCTTTCCATGGGCAGCACAGCTGTGCCCGCCTGGCCCTTTTCCAAGAGCTCCAGAGGTTGCCAGTGCCTTGCAGTTGGATTTGTGAGGCTGTCAAAGAGCCCTCTGAGACGAGGCTTTCGCTGCCTGGTGCGCAGCCTGCATGAATGAAATGTTTCAATAATTATCTGGAAAAATGGAGAAACATGCACCTCGAGCCCATAAGTGCTTATTATGTTTTCTGGCTTTTTGGAAGAGGAGGTTAGCATGACTTAGAAAATTCTGAAAGCAACAACTTCTCTTCGTTTTCTCTTGGCAATCAGAATGTGGCATGGCCTGGCTGTCGGCCCACCATTGCAGGCATGCTGTGGAAACAGACTTTACAACAAGGTTTTTACCATGTTTTTTTTTACCATGCATGGTTTTAGGATGCATATGCTTTTACAACGTATGCCTTTTACCATACATTTAAGGTAAGTTCGGAGGTGGGGGGTGTCACCCTACAAATACAATGTTTATATATAAATATATATATAAACAATGCGTAGTAAAGGCATTTGTTGTAAAAGCATATGCGTTCTAAAAAAATGCAGGGTGAAAAATGCGTGGTAAAGGCATGCCGAGTATTTCCCTGCGTTGTTCCGTCATACAACCGCATGCTACATCTCCACATTGCAGGCAATGCCAAGGCAATGTGAATCACTTTCAAACCTCCCTGGCCGGTATGTATGCAAGATGTAGTTGCGTCATCTGAACCTAGCTGCGACGCAGCGGAGTGGTGTACAGGTGCAAAGAAGCAGCCATTCTGTGACTGGAGCTGTCCTGAGAGTGGAAGTGGGCTGTTTCTGACTTCTATTGCAGTGTTCTTTAACAAGATGTGTCTTCAACTCATTCCTAAATTGGAGCAGGTTTGGAGTGGTCATGAAGGATATTTCAATGTCATTCCAAGTAAGCACTAGAGATGCCTTTGTCCCACCGCCTTTTGGCTTTGTCAGTGCTTGTTTTACCTTGTAATGTTTTTGCAGAATGTATTCTTGGCGCAGCTGCTGGGACCCATCAAACTAGAAAAAAAATATTAGCTAAAACTGAACATATTTTTGGGTGTCAAAAAAACACATATTGCCATAGTATTCCTTGGCACTTAAGGGAACTAGTTCTTGTGTGTGTTCCATGTGCAAGGGTTGAATACCCTGACTCATACTGAAACTAGCCAATGGCTGAAGTGGGCTGCCCCACTGCTCCATGCTGTATGTTGTTGTGGGTGGAAGTAAAATATAAGCAACATAATAACAGACCAATGGATGAAAAGGCCTGGCTGAAAGCTTCTGTAAGTATATTTTTTGTATATTTTAGGTAAAATCAAAAGGTCTTGGGTAAGACAGACTTTAAGGAAGCAGATTTGGTTTAATACTTGCTTTAGTATAAAGGCCAGGTTGATTAAACCAAGTGGTCCATATAAAGTGACTCTGTTATTAGTATGAGCCATTTGGATTAGTAAAATATTAAATGATGGAATGATGCCACCCTCTGGATGGTTGTGTCCATCTGTACTCTCGGACATAATGTACTTATTTAGGGAGAGTGTGTTTGTTTGCTTGCCAGCTTTTGTGCATTCGTGTTTAGTGATGCTTGCAGAAGGTTCTATATAGGGAGCGCTCCCAAAGGTTGCAGCCATTCCTTCTAGTTGACCAGATGATTGACTCAGTTGACCTGCTCATTTCATTCCTGGCCTCTCTATTGATATTGTATTCAGCTGCTGTGTTGTTCAAGATGAATTCTGTGCGCTAAGTCTACACCATCTGATTTGGATTAGACTGCGTCTAACGATTCGTTTCACATTCCACCTCTGTTTCACTGTCCCAAGACTTGTGTACAAATTCCTCTTTGAGCAGTCACTACTGTTGAGTTCTCTTTCTGATTGTACTCTCCACTTCCAATGGTCTCAGTCTCCATGTCTTGTCTGGTAGGCAGTGCTTAATTTGAGCCAGTGGTTTCCGGTCCTCGGCACTGCCTTGTCAACACTGGGGCTTTTACCAGTCAGACACATGGTGGCACTTTAAAAATTAGTATTGGCTGCCGCCCAAGCCATTCTTATAGTACGGGGCCTGGAATAGGTTGAATTGCCACACTTGAAAGAGTGTGATGATTAGAAATTGTGTTGCTACTGCCATTAACAGCACTGGCAGGAGCAATGTGTGGTGCAAGCTGCAGTGGCCTTGGCACTTATCTTTTTACAAATTAAGCACTGCTGGTAGGCTGTGCCTTGTCTTCATGCCGAGCCATGCTTATCACCTGACGTGACTCCTCTCCCAGTGGCTCTTATGGCCTTGGCGGGGCAGGACTGCAACGCCCCAGTAATGTGTCTGGCTTTGTCAAGGCCAGGCTGTCTGGGACACCTCAAAAGAGGAAAACACAAGCTGACGACATCCCTTGGAGATGGGTCTGCAGGATTAGGACCAAGTAGTCAACCGCCTAATGCAATAAGAGGATTTTGTCTTGTGCTTTATCTCAAACATACAAATGTGATTAAAAGTACTTCCTGGCAGACGTGCCTCGTGTTCGAGTGCGCACGACTGTGAGCGTATTCATGTGCACACATATGGATGCAGGGCCGGCTTTAGGGCGGTGCGACCCGTGCAGCCATACCCTGCACTGATCTCCGGTGCGCCTGTTTAGAAATAGCACAAGTTGAAAGGGCACCTGCTGCAGTGTTCTGGTGTGTGCAGCAGTTTTCAAGTAACAATAAAAATGTCAAGATTATTCTGGTGAGAAAGGGATCTTTTGTCTAGTGGCAGTGTAGGCAGAGAAGGAATATGCTTGCTGCAAAGAACCTGTAACATGCAGATCACAGACCTGTATTTTATGTGGATAGCTCAGTGGGTTACTACTTTTGTCCCAGAGATCCTTTTGTTACTTGCAGTTCATAAATTATAACCTTAATATAGTACAGTGAGCTATGAACTATCATCAAAGAGCTGCATGCAAACTGCATGGTATGCATCAGAATGTGATGATTTCCCACAGTCTTTCATTATCCTAATATGGCTAAAAAGGGTTAATTTAGGTAGAAATCCATTCTTATTAGTAAAGCCAGCCATTGTGTGACATTTTAAATCCTGCGATTGTGCTACTTCAGACCAATCACTCTTGGAATATACTGCCTACTAGTATGGGTGACATGTGATTCCTACAAAAAGAACAATTAATGGACAGAATATTAAACAATGTCGAACATTCACCCCAGTGCAGAGATCTGGGCCTATATCCATCATTGTTTTGTCCTCCATGCCCTTCTAGTTTAAACCCAGCCATATGCAAATAGTCTTGACCCTGCTCCCTATGGGAATGGTCCAGCCTGACCTACCTGGCCCGGTCCTCCCTGGACTGGCTTAACTCCAGTGGCATGGAGAGCGCGGGGCCAATGTCTTGGCATACCTGTTCCAATCGGGAATGTGGTTCCTACAACTTGTAATGCTCATTAGAACATTGGAATGTTGAGAGCTCCATTGAAGACAACATGGTTAAAATGGCTCGTATAAACCTTTTGCGATGTTTGCCTTTTACGTTTCTCCCTTTTTAATATAGTACATTCTACTCTCAGCAGGTGAAATGTTCTAAGACTCGTATAGCCCTTCTGCCTCTGGCTATAATGGTTGTTAAATGCCCTCTACCTCTTTATAGGCCCTCACCTGAGGCTGGGCCTATAACTCCGGTTCAGGGCCTTTACCAGTCAGTATAGCCCTCTGCAGCGGGCTATTAGGCTATATTGTCATTTGTAACATGTTCCAATGAGTGATTTCACCAAGTTGTCTTTCCCTACCCCTCCTGGTTGAGGGAGGGGGCTTAACGTAATGTTTTTAAGCTAACTGATTTAGAGCACTGAAATGTCACTGTGCATCTATAAATCTGATTCCTGACAAACTCGAAACGAAGTGAGAGGAGGTAAAGGACTCCCAAAATAAACCCAGTCACACACAAAATTAAACCATGCTAACATAGGCATGCTTGCTTTGCTTTATAAAAACAAACTATCCCCCTAGTGTGTCGTGTTTCATCACAGGGTTCCTACGTATAGCACTGGGAAAGATGTAAGGGAACTAATGTACACTTATTGTCCAGTCTTCTAGTCGTTGGCTCCCTCGTTGGGAGAGGTTACATGATATTTGTACACATGTCAGTTCTGACTTTTTCTTACTATATTCTCTTGACTAAAAATGTGCGTGGCCTAGAAATAATTTTTGCTTATGCCTTCCAGTATCAATGATAAAAACAGGAGGGTTGTGCAAAGGCAATGAATGTATATTTTGTCAACATGTTTCGGTGCTCTTATCAAGCCTATGTGCGGTTATGGGCTTCTTCAGGAGGACAAATCAAGTCTTGTGAAAAACTCCTTTATTCCTCGGTATATTCTAAACAAATATAAAGAAAATACAGAATGCTGCACCATCTAATCTGTGACTGGAATATGTGCCACCTCAGCTACACTGTGGAGTAAAATCTTCACTCCTTTGCTCATAAGAACCCAGGAGGCACCACTGCAAATAAGAGAAAACACTTAGCCATAAGTTGTTCGGTTCACTCATCAGAGCTCTGTTTGAGCTGAACGGCACCAGATCCTTGATTAGCCAGTCTTGCGAAACAGTCAGCAAGTGAGCAAATTTGCTTCAATTATGATCATGTTTTATTAACAAAATAAATGGAAGCAATGCCCTAGCAACGGAAAGGCTAGAAAGGCAGCTAAGAGAGTGTGTGCACCTGCAGTGGCACTACTTACCAGAACCCTCAATTACTGTTAATAGGGCAGAACGGCTCATTTACAGCAGAATGCGCATAGTTTTAAGGCAATAGTAGCAGCGTCTATTAGAAATCCTGAAAGGCATGCAAAAAAATGCATTAGGAAAATGTGGAAGAGGCCTTTGTTGAACAAGGTCCTGAATTTGTCTTAAGGCGGGGCCATTCAAGTGTAGGTGTACATTGTGTTCAATTGGGAATGGCCTCTCAAGCCAGGAAGTGAGTTCATGTAGATGTGTAATGAACCGAGGGTCGCCAATGGTCATTGGATAAATTATCCAATTTCAAAAGATAGGTACCTTGTGGTAAAATAATAAAGTCAATGAAAATGTCTTTTGATGAAATAGGATTGGTTTATTGTTAGGGAGTAATTTATTTCCCTTGCAGGTAAGGTATATTTATTTGTTTAAATTTCTTTGGTTTATATTGTTGCTATTGCATCATCAATGAATTTTGTCAAAGCTTTCTACAGCCTCTATAGAGCGTTCTCCCACATCACAGTCTGTTTATTACTTTTGGAGGAAATTAAATACCCTGTAAAAGTCATCTTTATGACATAAAAATACATTGAAATTATTTGTGCTGTCAAAAAACCAGTCTCTTAAATTTAGATATGACCGCCAATGAAGATTGGAATAACACTAACCCTTCTCAGTGGGATTTCTGTACCTTCAGTGGGAATTATGTCTTCAGTCGTAACTGCTATTCCTTTTCAGCTGGACGGTTAGTCTTTCATTAAAAAGTAGCATTTTCACATAACTACTATGTTTTAGGGGGAAATTACAGCACTGGTCTACTATAGTATTTGGGACAGAATCTGTAATAAGGACAGTACCAACCACTTCTAGAAGGACCTCTTAACTTTATATGGGGCAGTGGCAGCATTTGTCCACGTTGCTGTTGTAGCCATATGTAGACCAGCGTGTAATTTTTCTTTCACAAGTGCAGTGCTTAATTTGTAAAAGAAAGCGTGCCGGTGCCCAAAGCTCTGCTGAAAAGCCCGTAGTCAGCTCTGTTAAATGTCGGCACACCAAATATCAAGGCTGCAGAGTCTTCAATCCACCTCAGACCTCTTTAAACCACTACCAGACACTGCCTGCACCTTTATCTCACTCTTGCAGGTTCCTGCTTTCTCTCTACGTGACTTTTTTTTCTCAGTTTTTCTCTTTCTCCATCTTTCTGCTTTGTGTGTTTTTTCTTTTTTTGCTCTTGGTAAATCGCTGATAAAGAAAGCTAAGTACCAGTGACACCACCGGCGACCACCGGCTCAAATTATTAAGCAGTGCACACGCGTATTCTTGTACAGATCCTGATTACCGGGCTCCTGTTTTCCTTCTCCTTATTTGTTGCTCCTGATTTCCTTCTCCCTAATTGTTGCTCCTGTTTTCATTCTCCCTAATTGTTGCTCCTGTTTACCTTCTCCCTAATTCTTGGTCCTGTTTTCCTTCTTCTTAATGGTTGCTGCTGTTTTACTTCTCCCTAATTCTTGCTCCTGTTTTCCTTCTCTTTAATCGTTGCTCCTGTTTTCCTTCTCCTTAATTGTTGCTCCTGTTTTACTTCTCCCTAATTCTTGCTCCTGTTTTCCTTCTCCCTAATTCTTGCTCCTGTTTTCCTTCTCCTTAGTTGTTTGTCCTGTTTTCCTTCTCCCTAATTCTTGCTCCTGTTTTCCTTCTCCCTAATTGTTGCTCCTGTTTTCATTCTCCCTATTTTTTGCTCCTGTTTTCCTGCTCCCTAATTCTTGGTCCTGTTTTCCTCCTCCCTAAGTCTTGCTTGCTGTACATTTGGCTTGAGCAGAAATATCTTGCGGGAAAGGGAGAGTTCCATGGGAAAGACAGGCAAAACCATGGAGTTAGGTGGGGAAACTGAATGTTGAGGTAGAACGCTTTGCAGAAGTCTTTATTTTTACATGTTGTCCCTCGCATAGCATGCATAGAATGCATACAAGTAATAGTTCTAACGAGGATTAAGTGTGCATGAGACGTGGGCATTGAGTGAGCTCCAGAGGTACCTACCCTAATAAAAAAAGCTCAGTGGGTCAAGTGCCACAGAGATCTCTGGTCACCATTAGGTCGAAGGTGTGATTCCGTTCCTTGGACGGCTCAGCCTTTTATCCTTTTCTCATCTATGAAAAAGAACCCTTAAAGCTGATAACAACAGCTATTATTCAGTTGCCAAGAGACATTTCCGTTAGTCATGTACGGTCCGTCCATGGTCAATGGGACTCACACAGGTGCAGACAGCTTTTCTTCCGATGCGTCGTGACGCGGCCTTGAAGCGGAACACGACGCTGCCTTGCAGACGCAGAATAGCCTGGCAGGAGGGCACCGGTCCCAGCGCACCCCCACACACTCTGCTTCTTAAAGGTTTGCTTATCGACCAGCTTTACCCTGCGGCACATTCTTCATACAATGTGTCCTTCCGCAGATAAAATAGCGCAACCAATTAAAATGTCCGAGCCAGGTAACAGCTGTGCGTAGCGCATACCGCGGACTCAGGCGGCGCTACAAAGTGACGCATGGCGGATAAATCGATACTGAAATATATTGCTGTTAATACAGATGAGCAAACAACCTGACGGCGTGAGCCTCCCGGACCATTTAAAAAAGATGGTCACGTGGGAGAGGGAGGGCGGGAAAAACGATACCCGCGTGCAGGGTTGGAGACGCTTGGGTCAACATAGCACCCTTCAATGATGTCAAAAGTGATCATAACAATTATAAGACGTCTCGAAAATGGTTGTATGATGTTACAACGCATACTTTTACTACGCATGCCTTTACAACGCATTTTTTACAACGCAACATCCATTACAAAGCATTCCATTACAACGCATTCCATTACAACAAATTTCCTTAAACTACCAATACAACGCATTCCATTACAATGCATACTACCTTTACAACGCATACCATTACAACGGATACCATTACAACGCATATTTGGTAAGTATTGGATAGTATAGGGGTAAAAATTACTATTCTAACTGCAGGGTGTGCTACAGTAGGGTAAGTGTTGGATAGTGTAGGGTTAAAATTACTATTCTAACTCCAGGGGGTGCAACAGTAGGGTAAGTGTCGGATAGTGTAGGGGTAAAAATTACTATTCTAACTCCAGGGGGTGCAACAGTAGGGTAAGTGTTGGATAGTGTAAGGGTACTATGCGTTGTAATGGTATGCGTTGTAATGGTATCCGGTGTAATGGTATGCGTTGTAATGGTATGCGGTGTAATGGTATGCATTGTAATGGTATGCGCTGTAATGGTATGCGTTGTCGTGTCATGCGTTGTAATGGTTGCGTTGTAACGACATGCGTTGTAATGGATGTTGCATTGTAAAAGTTTCGTTGTAATGTAAGTGCGTTGTAAAAGTTGCGTTGTAAACGTTGTTCCCCCTCGAAAATAATGTGCCATGGTGCTAGGAGCGAATTTTGATATATTTGTGGTGAAGCAATACCATATAAAATGAATATAATTCCATTTAGAAAGTAAGAGCAAGCACGACAAAGTGGGCAATTTGGGGGCCAACGTAAAACTCAATCCCCCAGAACAGCTCACAGCCAGCAGCAGCTGTGCCCCAGACCGACATGTTGTCGTATTCGTAGGACGAGGTACCCTACATCCGGTGGCATTGAAGTGCTGCCAAGGGCCCTATTGCAAACAAGTAAAATGGACCCTCCTTGCCCTCGTTGGTTATTAAAAGACAGACATAACTGGGGCATAGGTGCCCTTGGTGCCCCTAGGCCTCGGTGCCAGGGCACCTGATGGATGAACGATAGCTTTGGCACTGAATCCCTCTCTATTTGTTAGCCTTCCTTACCTTGTATCCACTCCCAACAGCAAATCTACATCCTTTTATGGTTTCACTAATTTCTTTGTGAAGTCTGGGACTCCGCCCTGACTTCCAACAAGGACATCAACTCTTGCTTCATTTATTGTGGAACCTTGATGCCATGCGAGGGCAGAGTGGGAGGAGAAAGAACCCCAAAACAGGCGGTGGACCTGCGTAAGCATGGTATATTTGCAATGGTAGGCTAGATACTCCATGATGTTTACATACCACAGACCGCCCACAGAGCACTCACTTGTAAGAGGGCGCCGGCTGGTTGCACTAGCAGACCTGTGCCTCTGGTCACTGCTCACATACATAATCTGATTATGTCATGCAATCTCAGGCCTTCTGCTGCAGAAGGAGCAATCTGAGGAGTGGGGGATGGTGCTTAACCTTGTAGAGGTCATCGCAAACATCAATCATCAGAAGGTAGCATCTGCAGCAGCACCCAGGGTAGTGCCACCCGACACCCCGTATCCTGTTACCAGCACCAGAGGTGGATTTGTGAGACCGCGCGGCATGCATGATGGCATCATCTTATTCACGGTGGACCACAGTGTCTTGTTTTATGTTTTGTGTATTTGGATGTGCGTTTTGAGGTTCAAATTCGTTGGTTGTTTTGCAGGGCTTAGTTCAGGGGAATCCAAAGTTGATGCAACTCATCCGGATCCATGGCAGGTTTTTGGGATAACCACTGAAAATATGAATGAATCTCCTAGACTCATCAAATGTAAATGTATCACATATGGAAATCTTGAAAATCTGGCATTGGCACAACCCTCATGGACCTACGTTAGGCACAGACCCCGGCTTCAATATTGTTTTAGCTTCTAAATATTGTAATCTGCCAAGGAGAGTGGATCGGATGACTTCATTTTTAGGTCTCAACTAAGACAGCATGCATGCGCAGTCACTTGCAAGAGATATTGTTTTCTACAAGGGTCTTGGAGCCCGCCCTTGCCGTCTCCTAATTGGAAAGTGGGTGCCAGTTTCACTTCCTCTTCTTTCATGTGGAGCATGGACTAACTACTGATTGCTTCATTTTGATTAGTGTCCTTCCGCTGCTCGCACCGTGTTTGAGAAACTGTTTTTTATTCCTTCTTCATTCTCTGTGTTTCTTCTTCTGTGTGGCTTCTTTCCTCCAACCATTCCTTGTCTGCGTTGCATCTTGCCTCCCACCCACGTTGTCCATGTTGCATTTTTCTTCCCACCATCCATTGTTCATGTTGTTTCTTTCCCCCCCTCCGTGTTGCTGCTTCCATCCCATCTCCCACCCCTGTTGTCTGTGTTGCTTCTTCACTCCTACTTCCACCCTCCAGTTGTCTGGTTGCACCCCACCGCCATTCAAAAGACAAGCTCTATGACGTGGCCAGCACTGACCATGTCATAGCGCTTTTTTTTCCTGTTCTGTTGTCTGTTTTGCTTGTTTCCTTCCTCGTGTTGCCCACCTACCTTAGGAAACAAAAGTGCTATGACGCTGCCAGAGCTAGCCGCAGGGTTTGTTTTTCTAACTTTAAGACGCACTGCTCTACAACATGGCTAAAAGACAATGGCAAAGCCATTAGATCTCACTCAGGCGAGACCTTTTGGCTTTATCAATGCTTGTTACCTCAGGTATGGACTGTGAGGTGTTCTTTCTTCTGACTGCCCAGATCATTCCTCTGACTACTGTTCTTCTCCACAGAAACCCTTACCTTTTGTCAGAATCCCTAGAAGCTCGCGGCTGCACCGGCTTGCCCCCAAAATTGGTGCTTAAAGGAATTGCGCCGCTCTCGCTTAATTTTTAGATACAGAGATCATTTAATTTTATTTGGGTGGGCTTGTATTTATTATAAATACTTTAGGCATGAAAATCTTTTTTAAAGAATTGTAATGTTTTGAGTTTTACTTTTTCAATAATGTCTCTACTCGTGTGTTGCATTAAATGATACCAATAACTATGACGGCGGGTGGTGCGTGGCTCTTCGCTCGTGCTGGTGAGCAAACCTCACCGTGGCCACGCCCCTGAGTTTCCTACTATTGCCCCATCAGCCCAGTGTGTGAAGGCAGAATCCAGGACTGGAACCCAATGTTTCAGGAGGATCACCTTTTACATAGACCAGTCCTAGTGTGAGAAGAATGCTCAGGAGGCAGAGCCCTCAGGAGTAAACCCCCAAAATATAGGCTCAAGTGGATCAGAACCAGTGCCACAGCTGGTGAGTCCTTCACTGCAATGTCCCTAAAGAGCGACTAGGGGGAAATACAATCGTTCCAGCTCTACAAGTAGTATGAGTAATTAGACTGATGGTCTTGGGGAACACTATTTGTGTAGAGCTGCGCACACCTATTAACTAATCTGAATCAATGATTGTCTAATTTACTGCCAGGAGGAGGTAGCCTACCTCCACTATGACAAGAACATAAAGACAAGTGAACACTAGCCACGTCAGCCTATGGCGCCCAACTGTGACTCATCCATAGGAGCCATTGGTTCATCTCTGAGGGTATTCGTACTTGGGTGATGGAGAACCACTCATTGATGAACGCTAGACACGCCCAACCGTTACGCCCAATCCTGGCTCATCTTTGAGGTTTATTGGTGTGTGTGTCGAGGATTATTGGTGAACACTAGAAAAGTCGGTCAAAGACACACAATCCTGGCTTATCTCTGAGAGTCACTGGTGAAAACTAACTCCGTCAGTCGATGACACACAACCCCGGCTCATCTCTGAGGGTAATTGGGGAAAACTAGCCACGTGCGTCGATGACACACAACCCCAGCTCATCTCTGAGAGTCAATGGTGAACACTACCCACGTGCATCCATGACACACATCCCCGGCTCATCTCTGAGGGTCAATGGTGAACACTAGCCACGTGCATCCATGCAACACAACCCCGGCTCATCTCTGAGGGTCAATGGTGAACACTAGCCACGTGCATCCATGACACACAACCCCGGCTCATCTCTGAGGGTAATTGGTGAGCAGTAGCCACGTGCATCCATGACACACAACCCCGGCTCATCTCTGAGGGTCAATGGTGAACACTTGTGCATCAGTCTATGACACACCACCGCAGCTCATCTCTGAGAGCCGCTGGTGAACACCCGCCACGTCCGTCGACGGTGTCCACCTTTCCTGTCAACCCAGGCTCATCTCTGAGGGTTATTGGGGAACACTAGTCGAGTGCATCGATGAAACACAACCCGGCTCATCTCTGAGGGTCAATGGTGAACACTAGTCGCGTGCATCCATGACACACAACCCCATCTCATCTCTGAGGGTCATTGGTGAGCACTAGCCACGTGCATCCATGACACACAACCCTGGCTTATCTCTGGGGTTCAATGGTGAACACTTGCCACGTGCATCCATGACACACAACCCCATCTCATCTCTGAGGGTCATTGGTGAACACTAGCCACGTGCATCCATGACACACAACCCTGGCTTATCTCTGAGGGCCGCTGGTGAACACTAGCTGCGTGCATCCTTGACGCACAACCCCGGCTCATCTCTGAGGGTCAATGGTGAACACTAGCCACGTGCATCCATGACACACAACCCCGGGTCATCTCTGAGGGTCAATGGTGAACACTAGCCACGTGCATCCATGACACACAACCCCGGCTCATCTCTGAGGGTCATTGGTAAACACTAGCCATGTGCATCCATGACACGCAACCCTGGCTCATCTCTGAGGGTCATTGGTGAGTACTAGCCGCGTGCATCCATGACACACAACCCCGGCTCATCTCTGAGGGTCATTGGTGAGCACTAGCCACGTGCATCCATGACATACAAACCCCGCCTCATCTCTGAGGGTCATTGGTGAGCACTAGCCACGTGCATCCATGACACACAACCCCGGCTCATCTCTGAGGGTCATTGGTGAGCACTAGCCACGTGCATCCTTGACGCAGAACCCCGGCTCATCTCTGAGGGTCATTGGTGAGCACTAGCCACGTGCATCCATGACACACAACCCCGGCTCATCTCTGAGGATCATTGGTGAGCACTACCCGCGTGCATCCATGACACACAACCCGGGCTCATCTCTGAGGGTCAATGGTGAACACTTGTGCGTCAGTCTATGACACACAACCTCGGCTCATCTCTGAGGGTCAATGGTGAGCACTAGCCGCGTGCATCCATGACACACAACCCCGGCTCATCTCTGAGGGTCAATGGTGAGCACTAGCCGCGTGCATCCATGACACACAACCCCGGCTCATCGCTGAGGGTCAATGGTGAACACTTGTGCGTCAGTCTATGACGCACCACCGCAGCTCTTCTCTGAGGGCCGCTGGTGAACACGCGCCACGTCCGTCGACGGTGTCCACCTTCCCTGACAGCTCAGGCTCGTCTCCGATCAGGGGCCGTGAGCTGACGGGTCGCTGAGAGAGCGCGAGCCGCCACAGGCCCATTAGATGCCGATACGGTAACGAGCCGGTCCTGGCATGTAATCAATGCGTGAGGAATGGGTAATTCTCGCTAATGCCCCGCTAATGTTCTCATAATGATCTGTCAGAGAACTACAGCTAATTATCGTCAGGGCAATTTGGCAGGGGTTCGGGTTGGGTGTTACCGCACTTTGTAACAGGAACACACATTCCTACAAATCTCTTAAATAACAATAAAACACAAGCGCTCACGCCTTGCCTCTGTCTCATTACGTGTCTTTATCATGAGAGCTCTATGTCTTTCTTCATCCTAAAGGCTGGGGAAAGGATGTTTGGACCCCAGCTCAAAAAGGCACACTTTGGCAATTGGGCCTTATTTGATTGTTTTAGGGGTACTGTGGTGCTTCCTCTCGACACCCCAGGCTCTTGCAAGATTTTGATTATCACCAGTCACCGTCCTCCTCCCAACCTGCACACTGCAGTCACTTCCCCAGCTGTTTCCACATCTGCTTTCTGTCCTCACATTGAAAAGTGCAATCACTCCCAGCATGCAACACGCTTTCTCTCCCCAGCTACGCTTACAGAATGGCCTAGGTTAGCGTAAGGACAAGGCCTCAACAGGCATGCTAGACTAAGGCCAGTGAAGGCATCTACCGGTAATCTAAGGTGCCACAACAAATGTCTATTGGAGGTCACCATTTTGCAACAATAAAGAAAACTCTTGCTGCCAAGCCATAGGGAGCACATCAACAGAAAAATGTAATTTTACTGAGGGTTGTAAAAGTCCTTGCACCAAAGTTTGGCTCACTGCTCAGTTGTTATATCTTTGAAACATATTATCTTTCGCTAATTTATTTCTTTGTTCGTGTGTAATCAAAAATGTTGAACACCACCTCAGAAAGTGCTTTACAACGCACATCTGTAGGTGATGACACTGTATAGGCTCACTGGCGTCCTCCTATTATTGGCTGCTTAGCAGGGAGAGTGTTTCCTCCTTCCACAAAAACACCAAATTCAATGCGCGATTGCGTGAGGTGTAGGACGTGTAACATACCCCACTGCTTTAACCAGGGTTACTATATGTACAATAAAGTGTTCGATAAAGGGAATCAGTCCCAAGAAAACCTACGGGTATCTAGTCCATGTAAAAACAAAAAAAAGAATATATTTTATTAGTGGACATCTGACCACGCGAACATGGAGAGAACAATAGAGTGCCTTTTTTTTACCTGAGGAGTAGGGCGAGGAAGAGGTTTGCAGGTCACTTAGTATACCAGTATAGGGCCATTCTTATTGTCTTAGGGGTCTGATTAACGACACGTTCAGGGGCATTTAAAGAGAGTATTGGTCCCGTCTTGCAGCAGTTGTAAATTAAGCACAATTATTTTTGCTTGTTTGGATTTTAATAGCTCGTGTAGTAGAAGAGTTTCGGTCGCTAGCCTGATTTTAATGCTCTGACTCTGGTGGAGTAAGAGACAGACACAGAGCAAGGTTCAGATTACGAGTTGTCAGACTTCAGCTTTCAACTAATATCTTTAGGAAAAGTTCCCAACTAGTTCCTTTATGTGGGAAGAAATGTTAAAGACAATTTTACTCTAAAGGATGAGGCAAGGCAAGTTAGATGGATGCTCAGGTAGACACGTGGCTAACATCACCAGATACCTCTTTGTCACCAAGGCCTCAGATCTCCACTGCTTAATTTAATAACCTAATGCATTCTGGGAGATGTAGTTCTGGTCCAATGTAGTTGAACCAATTGAACTAATACACCTGACAACAAGACACGAAGGTCTTTAGCACCACTTCATTCCTGTCTCAACGAAGACACTGCTCTGCTGGCCAGCATCCCGAGGCTTACCTAACCTATCAATTGATAGTTGCACAATATAATCAGAAGTGTTCATCAGAATGCATTAATCTTCCTTAATATAAAGGCTGGCACATATTCACCTGCTGTCCTACCCAGAATGCTGCTGATATTGCGCCAGAAGTAGCGTAAGAGTTCTAGACTCTAGACCTAAACAACATTCATGAAAAAGCAAAAAGCCACAAAATACGGACAGTGGACCAAAAGCAAACAAGTTAGGCACCAATCACATAGAATCACCAACCAAAGTCAGGCAAACCAAAGATATCCTGAGTGCTAGTCTCTAAAGGTGCCCCCTGTCCAAGGGCACTTCCCTAACACTAGGGGCAACCATATAGAAAAGCTAAATCAGAGCTGCACCACTTTCGAGATCACCAGTCCATGTAAGTAGTTATAATTCGATGAGGTAGTGATTGAGATTTACATTTTTTCTTCTTTATTGGGTCATTCTTTTAAGAAAAACAGCCAATGCATTTCGTCCTAAGGCACAAGACTTCTTCAGGGCTGCAAATTTAAGGCCTTATGTATGAACACATTTTCCCATAGACATAGAATGGGTAAAACCCTTTGATACATCTGGCCCATAAACACTTAAAAGAGCTACATTTACAATACATACCAGGTCCCATCATGTAAAAAATAATTTTTTTGACAAGATGATGTCAATCATTTCCATCAGCATCTTATTGTGTTCAGCATGGGCTGCTGTGCAAGTTCTCAAAAAGGAATGTACCGCCATTATACCAAAATCTTTTTGTATACATGTACACAACCCTGTCACATCCGTCGAATAATAACTACTTACATAGACTCGATTATCTTGAAAGTGGTGCAGCTCTGATTTAGCTTTTCTATTCATGAAAAAGCAATCAATGTATTAAGGTTTCAATAAAGGGTGTAAAATGTGTGAATTTGGCTCTGTAGATGTTACAGCGTTAATTATTTTTATTTTTATTTTTTTTGAATGGCATACATTTCAAAAAATTTGTGAATTTGAAAATAAATTGTGGGTTGACATCAGCAAATATATATATATATATATATATATATATATATATATATAATAGGATTTATATATATATAAATGTATATATATATATATATATATATATATATATATATATATATATATATATATATATATATATATATCTGCAAAAGGGTTTATGAATAATTTCTTTTAATGGAAAATGTTATAAGCAGGTAAAGATTTGAGAAAGCGATAGATTTCCCACTACGTTGAAGTTGAGAACTTTATCACCTTTGCAAAAGACAGACGTCAAAATGATATGATTACACACTCCCGAATATGAAGATAATTGCCAACTAATGGTAGAAATCATACACATAAAAAACTGTTATCACAATGTGTAATGACCAAAGAGTGAGGATGTAAAGGTTTTCACACATGGGTAATATTTTAAATAACACTTTATAATTTCCAATCATGAATGGGGAAAAGTCCATTGAAATTTACACCTCCTGTTGCTAACTTCCAAGGTGTGATTCACACTGCATAGGTCACATCACAGGAGCCTGCTTCCATCATTCTCAAGTCTGAATCCACACCTTCCTGCTACCTTTCTTATTTTAGTTTTTTTTATGTGTATGGTAGCTACACCATTCATGGCAAATATATTGTCCTCAATATCTAAAGGGCTTTGGGTCCGCCTCCGTCGGCTATTGGTTTTTTTTTCTCCAGAATCTTCAGCCAACGCTTGAGACACAGGCATTCACAACTTGTATCATCTCACATCAGTATTATTGTCTCTACATGTTTCTTTTACCCACCTGGATGTGTCCTTCCACCTCCATTTTAATGCATAAGAGATGCTGCATTGTAATGCATGAGGGACTATTTACAGTCCTTCATGTAGTACACGCGTGTAGGTCCTTAGAAATGGGAAACAGACGCAGACTAAAGCAACTGAAAGATGAATACTACAGAAAACAAAGCAGCCCTATTTTCTGTAGCATCCATTTTTCGGCTGCTTTTGTCTGCGTTCCCTCCTCAGTAGACAATCAGCCATTGGCAAAGTCAAAAGTCCACAGTACAAACATCAAACCTATTGTATTTCCTGTGACTGTCTATATACGTCTCATTGTTCACTTTTTTGATGCCACTTAATATTATACTCCAATTTCATCAATTGTGTGGAAGTATTTTATATTAGACATGGGCTCAGGAGGGAGATTCACTCAAGACATGTCTCAGAGGGATAAAGTGATGTCAGTCAACACCTGGGTGGAACAAGAGCCAGAATGACATCACGCCAGGAGCATCTTGCAGAACAGCCATCAGGCTCTCCTTAATATCCTTTGGGGGTTGGTCTATCACAAACTCTGTAGTCTACAGCATTTATATAAAAAAACCTCCAAAAAAAAAAAATAGAAACAAATTCTGATCCTATCAGCAGCCTCACTTTTGACTTGTAAATATGGAAAACCGCTAGAGTAAAAGGCAATGAATGAATGAACGAATGAACATATGAATGAAAAAGATTTATAGAGTGCGTAGCTACGCGGAGACTAGCCGTTCAATGGTTAACATGAGCTTGTGGTACCTAAAGGTAGACGCCTGTGTCCAATTTTTCATAGGAAATTCTCCAGTTTGTCATTCAATATTCTGAGTTTTTTTTTAAATATTACTGTTATTTATGATAGATTTTCTCTTCCACGTACAACCAGACGTCCTCCCCTGGCCTGCAGCTCGTTTTTCAGCCCGATTGGGGACACGCTTTGTTTGCGACTCTTCGTGGAACCCCCACCGGCTCTCCATTTCTGTCCCTTTTCTTTTTTTTCCCTTTTTTCTCTCCCATCCTCTGGCAGCAGCTGCCGCGCTGCATGCAAGTCTGGCCCCATTCATCATAAGTAAGGCTCTTTGGGGTCTGAGAAGACCAGTAGGCGGGACTTCGGAGGAGAATGAGTGCCTTAGCCACCAATGGGCATCATGGCTGCTGGAGTGCCCCCAGAACATTAATTTGTACAGATTGGGTGTGAGGGCATTTGTGGCAGAATCCCCCTCCCACACGCCTCCCCTTCCATGCAGAATAAATGGACAGAAGCGGCGTGAGTTGAGTGGAAAGAAAAATCAGCTGACGCAAGCATAATTGTGCCACTCAATTACTTTTCGGCCTTGCTTTGTAAATAAGACGCACCCTACCATGCAACACAATACCCTGCTGTTCCCCGGAGCATTATTCATCTGCGGCTTTTCTTGCTGATTTTGGTGTTGTCGCTGTGGCGTAAACACAGCGATGGAGACTGAAAGGGCGCTAACTTGATCTGGGTGGAAGCAGAAGATTGTACGTAGTCTGCTGCAAGCTTGCATCATTCTAGCCCCGCCCTCCGCAGCCAAAGCGTGGATGAGGGACCAAACTGCATGAAAGGGGCTAGAAAGAGAGGTTTGGGGGCTTATGCCTGAATTGTTGGTACGGTTGGAAATCTTCCACATCGATAGCAAGTGCCACAATTATGTGACACGCTACCCCTGCCCTTAAAATTTTTTTTCCAATAGGGCCCTGAGGATGAAGCCCTGTTCACATGCACAGGGCCACCATTTTGGCACTCGATACCTCTGACAAAAAAGACGAAAGCAGACCACAAGATCCTCAAGGGGAAAGCCATCTAATCTCACAGAGACATACATGTGTGGCTCACTAATGCTCACCCTAAGATTGGGAGCTCTGGATAGAGCCTTCATTCAAACAGACATTCTCACTCTAAGATTCTGCATTGTGGAACTATATGACACTCTCTGTTCAATGAAGAACCAATCATATGCCTTCAGGAACTAGGGAATTTATTGTAACTCCCTCCTCCCCTCAGGATTCGCGATTCTACACCACACGAAGGGGACCTGAACTTAGACCACTCGCTGACAGCTAAAGAACCTAGGGGCATATTTCCAACAACTAGCAATATTTATCGCTAAATGGGCTTAGCGAGTTTTTTTTATCGCCAAGCATCACCGGATATTATCGCAGAGATAACGTGCTATTAGTAACGTTTATCTCTAAAGCGATAAAATATCCGGCGATAGCGGCGAAATGCGTGAATATCGCTGAGAATACAGCGATATTCACGCATTAACGCCAATAGGGTCTTAGCCATAATATCCACCTCCCATTGGATATAATGGCTAAGAACTGGCCTGAGCAGGCGTTAGCTTATGGAGATATTCGCCCTTAGCGCGAATATTTCCATCGCTACGCCTGCGTTGATTATAGGTGATAGCGATGTTAGCGACTGTTTTTAGTCGCTAACAGGGTGGGTACGCCCACTTTGCATGTCATTAGTGATAAATATCGCTGACATGCAAAGCGGGGCCCAAACCGCTCGCTATCACCGACAAGCTGTCGCTAACTGCTGTTAGCGACAGCTTGCTAATAGGGCAATAGAATTATCGCCGCTTAGTGGCCGAAAATGGCCGAAAACTGCAGCTAAAGCGGCGATAATCTCTTATCGCCCTCATTGATAATATGCCCCCTAGTTTTGTAGTTTCAGCAGGGCCGGACTGGCCATAATAAGCATTCAGCAGTTTCCCGGTGGGCCGGACGGGTGGGAGCCGAGGGGGACAGTTTTGTAACAGTGCAGCAATATCAGCCCCCTGTAACAAAAGCGGGAACAATGCTTCCCACTAGCACCCCCACTACCAGTTGAGAAGATTGCCAGGGCTGGTTGCTGTTCCCAGTCCGGCCGTCAGGTTCAGACACCTAGCTCAAATAGTCCCTATGTGTAGTGGCCGCTGCGGCTACCACAATACACATGGCGGCACCCACATTCTATTAGGGCCTTCCAAGCTCAGACTCTACTTGCCCTGTACTTTACTCTGAAACACATATATATCGTGCTCAGTATCGCCACAAACTCATTTCAACTCTTACCAAGAGCATGCAAGCCTTCTGGAACCTCAGAGAGTCTTCCTTACAGGTTATCTTCTCTAACAATACCCATATCTCCATGAATAATACATACACTTCTCAAAAGTGTCGGAAACTATCCTCACAGTCTCTGAGGTAGATCACGTAGAAGGCCGAAACAGGCATTCACCAGCGAGTAAATTATTCAACAAGCATTCACTACCAGTCTCCTTGAAACCAATTTTCCAGTCTTGAACATTCTAATTACTCAGCATCCTGCGGGGTTCTAGATCTTTCGGCACTCACGAAAAGTTTCGCTGTGACAGACAGCTCTCGTCTCCACCTCTTGTCTGTCTAGTGGTCTCTGAAGACATTTCTTCTTCCAGTCGCTTGCATGTGTTGGTTGATTGCATTCGAGATGTGGGATCCCTGGCTCATGTTATGAATGGTGCATGTGGTCAGGTGCGAGTCTTATGCCTTGTCGGCGTGGATCAATATTCGTGCGACAAATTGAGGTCATGCTTCTCTCGGAAACAGTCGCACAGTTTCACCCACACTTTATGCTGTCAGGAAGTCCTCAGAATGAAAATTATTCAAGGGAGAGGAATTAGGTTATACCTGCTGCAAACTCATGCTAGAATTTTCCCATCCCCAATCCAATGACAATTTGCCATTTTGTCCCTCCCTCAATAGTACAGCTATTTTTACCGCAGCAGGTACCGGGGGCCTTATTTATGAAGGCCTTGCGCCGCCGGTGCGTCACTTTTAACATGGGAAAAAGTGACGCACCGGTGGCGCAAGGCCTTCATAAATAAGGCCTCGGGTATATAAGGGGTCTGTGTTCCTCAGTGGCACAGGGCCCATAGCTCCCATGATGCACCACTGGATGTCCCTCTTCCTCAACAATACCCTTTGAGGACATTTTTAGCAGCCTGGCACCCTCTTGTGGCCCCTTGTGGTAGTGCCATAAGGCATCTGCCTATTTTGACCTCCATATGTCACGCCTCTGGCTATTGCTTAGCATTGCCGGGATTGCCAACAGAAAGAGGCTTCATGGTAGTATCATCTACAGTGTTATAATTGATTACATACATCAACAAAAGCACCAGACCCGTGTTTAATGACACAACCGCTCGGGCAGACATGTTTTTGACTAAAGACCCTTGATATTGCTGCAGAACATAGGCGTCCATAGCATTAATTTCGGGGGAAGGGGGGCAAAATTTTAACGTCAATGGCGGCCATGACATTGCTGTACGTGGTGATTTCATCCCAATACCGGGAGCGCAATGAGGATTTTTTTTAAAGGCAAGTGAAAAATACAGGGGGTGTGGCAAGCACCTTTCCTTGCCCCCCCCTCTGGGGACTCCCATGCTGCAGTTTTCCCACCACATTTGCCGCCCATGTTGGGTGGAGTGAGAGCTGAGAGCGGGTGGTAGGAATGGGGAAGGAGTGAGAGTCTGAGGTATGGCGCCGAGGAGGCGGGGCTCAGGGGAGGCAGGGCCAACGTAGGGGTTTTTTATGGGTATTTCAGTAAACTAGAGGGCACTGGACTGATACATATTGGGAAGAGGATGTAGTCTATGTATGGGGAAGAGAATGTAGCCTTACGGCTAGAGCAGTAGACCTCGAAGCTGGGGAACCGGGTTCGAGTCTCGGCACGGACGCTCAACATTCTGTGATTCTGGGCAAACCATTTAATCTCCCCGTGCCTTCTTAAAATTAATGTTTCCATCTGTAACGAAACCGGTGCTCATGTAAAGAGCTCTGATACCTGATATATTCGGGTCTAGTTTAAGCTATATAAAATTCTAGAAAAAAAATACCATGCAGGTGAGAGGTTCCAGCATAAATAGATGGTTGTGGTTATTGAAAGCAGTTAGCAGAACATTTCCTACTAACCAGAGTGAGTGGGAAAGAAAAAGTGCCCTGGTTAGAGACAGCTGGACCGCGACAGCAGAACCCAAAATGCACACTTGTAATTTTATGGCGAATAAATATGTTATACTTTGTGGCATCTCTGATTCTCTTTCCACGGTGCAAAAATCTAACACCGCAGCAGCAGCGCAGAGAGGTAGGATGTGTGGTGAGAGCAAGAGTGCGTGAGTGACAGGGCGATGGGGACATTTTGAAGGCAGATAGAAAATATATGCGGCATTGCTCAAACTGTGCAATGTGTACACTGAAATGAATGTGAGCCATATTTAATGTGGGATGCATATATTTATATCTCTCTGCTCCTCCATTCGCGAGGAGCGAGTGAGATGTGTCAGTTGTGGAGGCCCCCAGGGGTTTCTCCTCCACACAGCGGGTGCGATGAAGACTCCTCCGCTCTGCTGAAGGAGGCGGAGGCATCACTCATACCTCGCCTTATTTCAGATGCTTTTTCTTCACAACAGCAACATTTAGAGAGAAATTATTTTTTAGTTCTGGCACTAGCCAAGATATTGATTTTAGTAAAGTGATATATATATATATATATATATATATATATATATATATATATATATATATACACACACACACATATATATACACATGTATATTTATATAAATATATATATATATATATATTTATATATACATATTTATATATATATGTGTATATATATATATATATATATATATATATATATATGTGTGTATACTTTTTGGGGTTTTTCGCCAGGCCTCTTTTCCCTTTGGTCTATTGTGTCATTCACATTTTTTCAAACCCCGCCCCTACAGCGAACAACATGGGACAGTGGATGAGGCCACTTCAATTGTTGACTAATTTTAATACAGGTGACAGCATTTTTCTCTATCACAAGGAGCACATGAGCACACAAAGTAGTTCCCGTTAGTGTGAGGCGCTGCTCTAGCAACGTTTTTTCTTTTTTTAAGCCAAATAAATATATTTGCTTTTAACACGTTTTACTATTCTTTTAGTTTGAAAAAAAATATTGTTGTGTGCCTGATGACTCCCCCAACAATAAGCTTTCAAGAAACATGAAAAACAACCATGACACACCAAAAAGGGTGGCAGCCAACATTAAACATGTAGGCTGGGTGTAATAATCAGCTTTAATGCAAGAACCTCATACTGACCCTTCGAGAGGTGTCAGTAGTAGGCCACAAATATCAGACTAGGCTGAACCAATCAGAGGTCCTAAATCAGGAGAGATGAAGCCCACTTCTTCCTGAAGAGGAGAATGAAGAGGGGGGGAAAAAACAACATGGCTAAGATACCAGATGTGTACATTCGCATCCGCCCCCATCCATAACTGATGCTTCTCTCATGTGTGTACATGATGAAGATGTCAGATGCATAAATTGCATCCCTCACCATCCTTAAGTGACACCTCTCTCATGCGCATACATGACTAAGATGCAAGATATATGGAATAGCATTCCTCCCCATCCATAAATGATAACTCTCTCATGCGCATACTGGACTTTTGCACTGTACCGTTACCAGCCACAAATAAACTAATCCCATGGATGGGAGGGTGCCTCACACTAGCTACTTAGAGCTAGTACCTCTTTTTGACAAGAGCCAAAACTTTTGAGACAAGAGAAAATACTATTTCAAAAAAGTGGCAGGGCCACTCATTATATATGACAGTGGAGGACCAAATGGTGTGTCAAGAAAAGTCAAATTGATTGCTTAGAAAGTCTACACTTCTTCCAAGCCAGTGACTGCACTCCCCTCTTTAGAACTTTATCTTGGTCATCAAAGACTACCCACAGGGATATCTTCCGATTAGTGAGTCGGAAGGCCTTCCTTTTGAGATGGTAGTGTCTGATCAATTTATGTACTTATTTGAGAGTTTTATATAGCGCTAGCGAGACCTGAAGGTATCAGAGCGCTTTACAACAGTAAAAATAGATAACAAGTATAGTAGACATTTATTATAGCGCTCTCTCTCTCTCTCTCTATATATATATATATATATATATGTATATATGTATATATGTATATATATATATATATATATTCCTCCAACGTAGGCTCCTTCCGGAACCCTGGGACCCTCGAGAGGTGGCACACTCGTCGGCAGAGCGTACCGGCATACAACACAACCCCAAAGTCAAAATCTATGTACGCTCTCAGGAAAATCAATGTCCACGACCAGAAATCTTGGCATGAGCGTTTATTTACACAACGCGTTTCGACTGCAGCCGCAGTCTTGGTCACGTGTCCAAAACCGCTTTAACAAGAAAGAGCTTTCCAACTGGTAAAATTGGTTTCGTACATTTCAAAACATAATTCGTGATTTTGAGAACTGCAGAGGATGCATCTGCAACATTGTAAACTGGGCTCCTAGCAGTGTGTGTCAAGAGATATATTTCAACTAAGTAGTTGGTCGATAGTTGCATCACCTTTGAAGACCAGAGACAGGGATTGGGATTCCATATGCTAATCTGCACCTCTTGATTGGACGGTCTATTCCACCCAGCCATCGGTATCTGAGTATGTTTCCTATAGTCCTTGATCCTACAATACATAACATCAACAAAATCACACAGTGCAAGAAAGAAGTATTTCACTTTTAGTGTACTTGCAGTTCAATTAAATCTGCTTAAATTAAACAAAGGATTGCTGAGGTAGAACACATGCTCCTCAGGGAGAATACATCAGTTGGTTAATGCTCCTGCTGCAGAGATCTGCATGTAACATGCAGTTCCCAACTGTGAGTCCTGGTGGGAGAGGCCCAGGCTTTCCAATTGGACGAAAGGAGTACCATTCAGGTTGAGCTAAAGTAGTCCTGCTCCAAACTGTGCAAGGTGCCTGGGTGCCCCAGATGGTGTATGGAATGCTAGAGCACTAGCCAGGCTCTTTCATATGATCACGTAATCAGACACAGGGGTATTGGTGTGGATGTTTTTAATAAAGGCAAAGGCAGGCCTGAGGATAAAATGAAGATTCCTTCTCTTTCATTAAAGGCAAATGCAACGTTTTAGCAGCTGTGCCTGGCTCAATTGGCATTGATCATGAGTAATGGGTCTGTAGGCAGGGGGAGCTCTGCAATAAAAGCACTGAGGGTGATAAAAGAGGAGGCCAAAGGCTCGGGCTTCACCGCAGCAATCTCCTTATTACTGTTTAATGCATTAGTCTGAAGTTTAGGAGACCCTGGAGAAGCAAGAGATCTCGAAACTAATACTGGGGGTCACAAATCAGAGCCCTCCAACATCATGGAAACTTGACACTGTGGGCAACAAATCTACCACCGCCAATCCCAAATCCCACCTCCAAGTCCCAAATGGACCTTTAACACAAGCAAGCTTTGACACCAGAGCGCTTCGACACTCAAATTTATAGGCCTTCGAAATCACATAACCTCAACGCAGCTTAGTTTTGACAACGCCAAGCATCAACACAGCAACGTTTCGACCCCACAATGAGACAACACCAAAGGCCTTCAGTGTCACAAAACCTGAATGCTTTAAGAGCACAAAGCGTCAACACTGCAAAGATTCAATACCAAGGATCTTGTTTGTCGCAAAACCTCAATGTTAAGGACCTTAGACAACACCAATATTCAATACTGCGTTGTTTTAACACTACCAAAATTTACAACTGCAGAAATTTAACAGAGAAAAGAAATAACTCTGCGAAGCTTCATAACAAAAGACCTTCAAAGTTACAGAACCACAAAGTAACTGAGATGTTACTGTTGAAGTCTTGACCACTGCAAAGACTCAACACCACAGAGCTTTAACACCATAAAGGTTTAACACCGACAGCTTCCACTGTCACAAAACCTCAACTTTACGGGGCTTCAACAGCACAAAACTACAACATTTCAAAGCTTCATCGCTGCAGATCTTCAACACCAAAATGGTTCAATACCTTGAAAATGAGACAAAGCCTCAGTGCAACAGACCTTTGACAACACAAAGGTTCAACACGGTTAACATTCAACAACACACAACTTCAGCACCACAAAGATTTAACACCAAAGGCCTTGATTGTCACAAAACTGCAAAGCTAAGGAGCTGTGACATCTTTAAGTTTCAACATTGCAAAGATTCAACATCGACGCTCTTAACATCACAAAGATTTGACACAAATGACCTTCAATGACACAAAATATGGAGCTTTAGCAGGGCAAATACAAAAAACTACAGAGCCTAAACCCAATACAAATGTTATACTGCAAAGCTTTTAAACCAAAAGCATTCAAAGTCACACAACCTCAGTGCAAGTGTGCTTTCAACAGAAAAAACAGTCAGGACTTCTCATCTACAACAATACAAAAATTCAAAACCACAGGATTCAGCATTGCAATCACACAACTCTGCAAAGATTCAGGACCAAAAAGCTGAATCACTGCAAACAATCAACACAAGGATTTAACCAATCAAAGATTCAACAACACCACGAAGTTTCCACTACACAAAGGCTCAACACCGCAACGATTCAACACTATATAGGCTAAAGCCACAATGTTTTAACACCGCAAAGAGGCAATAACACAACGACTCAAAACTACAAAAATTCAAAACCACAAGAATTAACACTGAAGATTTAAAAGTCAAAATCTTCAAAGCGAGTGATCTTTGACAGCGCAAATATTCAACATCGCACAAGTACAACAACCTGTAGATTATACACCACAAGATTAAACAGCACAAAGATTCAACACCAGAATTATTCAACACTACAAACATTCAAAACATCAAAGATTTAAAATCCCAGATTTTCAAACCTCAACACTACAGAGTTTTGAAAAGTCAGAGCTTCAACACCACAAAAATTCAATACCACACAACTTACCATAAGGTATGTTAACAACGCATCCTTTATCGCACAGCACCTTTACCATGGAGGGTTTACTATGAACATAAGTAACACACAGGGTATATTTTGGGTACCTTTACAACACAGTACTCTAGTACGCAGGTAAATTATTATTTTTTCCACACCGTATACCAAAGGTGGGTGGGCGTGGCTAATGGGTAATAAAGGGTTTTTAGGAATCAGGGATGGATTTGTGTGTGTGTGTGTGTGTGTGTGTGTGTGTGTGTGTGTGTGTGTATATATATATATATATATATATATATATATATATATATATATATATATATATATTTGAGCAAGCAGATAGTCCTGCACTTCCAGTACTCCGTCTGGCGAACAAAGACCAGTCGAATCCCAAAGTGAGGCAATGGATGTTTATTTAGACCAGGTCAAACAGCGTATATATATACAACAGGTTCCTGACCGCCAGATACGTGACGGGCAAAAAGCAGGTGCAGACCTCTGTGGAACTCCTTAGAATCACGGACAACCACACAAGATCAATGTATATATTATGGCTTTGGAAATGGCAAAATACAAGGTTGTAAAACAATGCACAGAGAAGGTACAACCTTTTGTACTGTATGCATTGTAGCATGGTAGGTATGTGTGGTAATATCTGGTATTCCACCAAGGGCTTTGATGCCGTTCATCTTTGACACCAGGGTCAGGGGTACTAGTGTTCTAGTTGCAAAAAGAGGTTGCACTTTGCAACCAATCCTTCGGCAACCAGAAACCACAATTCCAGAGATGGTGTCCTGCAAGGGCCAGTAAACCCAACCCTGTGATTGCATTTAAAAAATGAAAACGTATATTTTTTAAAGCAGTCCAATTTCCTTAAAGTTATCTAAGCTATTTTTTTTAAAGAAAAATAAATCATTCTACAAATGTTTTAGTGAGAGATATCAGTGGTCCCATGGACCAGTCTCTAATCACACCTCAAAAGTGTCCATCAATTTAAAATGGCACAGGGCCCAATTATTTGAATAAGTCATTGTCCCAAATTGGGAGCCTGCAAGCTTTCAAAGGTTTCGGATCGGATAACTGGTCACAAATCAGTAAGACATTTGGTACCAAATCATAATTTAGAAGGGACGACCCTTAAAAACTGCTATTTGAAATCCATCCACAAACCTATTTTAGGAGTAATTAAAACTTTACTGACTTCTAAGTTGGGTTTGGTACAAGGGCAAAAACATTTTTACAGTCCTAGCCTCTGAAAGGAGCATTTAGGACCTCAAGAAGGTTTCATACTTCTGGCCCCCAGATTCTTTTAATATCACAGAATTTCAGAACCACGTGGTTTTCATGCTACAAACATTCAATATAACAAGTTTCAACAAATCAACATCACGGTGAATAAAAAGCCAGAACCCTTTGATAAAACAGAGCGTCAACACTATAAAGGTTTGACATCCTTGGGTTTAAAACCCACCTCAGCCCCCTTTAGTGGCCTGACAAGTTGCACTACAGATCTTTGACACCAAGAAGCAGATAGGGAGCTGGAGTTCAAGCGAGACCAAGTCCTTAGCATATACAATAATTGAACTGGGAAGGTCTCAGATCTGAGTCTGGAAGCATACACTACATTTTGTGGAGTGAAGTTGGGCCTCTAGTCCTGCATTTTTAAGGATAGAGAACAGTAGTGTACTGGTACTGCCAGGTAGTTCAGCTTGAAAGAGCCAAAGTGTTGACTGTTTTGTTTTTGATCGCATGGGCGATACAGCCCAGACACTGACCCTTTCAAGCTCGCCAATCTGATAGGGCCGGATTACCCAAAAGGCCAGTCCAACACTGACAGAGAAATGTCTCAAACAAACCTGATGGGTTTCCCTCATGATATATAAGATTCTGAACCTTGCACATACAACTTGATTGCATGCAACCTGGTCTCTCCTCCCCGGCCATCAGATTGGGGTGTTCTGGTGGCCATTGCCCTCATCCAGATAAAGGAGCAGTCAACAGATCTGTGATGCCCAAAATGCCTGAGGTAGCTGCTCACCCTCAGGTGGCGACAGATGGCATTGCACCTCACATAGGAGGATTTGCCATCTTGTTCGACACAAAGCCGCCTAATATGTTCTACTGATATACCACAGAGATGGGCCTCAAAACCATTTAGCGCGAGGTCCATCTGGCTTCAGTGAGGGCTTTGCATAAGCTGAGAGACAATAGACTGATTCCTGGAAGCCGGCCTGCATACACCACATATTAATGTAAGTTGTTTCTATCTGTATGTAATACAAGGGATTATGTAACCCCTGTATTAATGGCAGTCACTAATTTCTTTATAATCAGTGACTTGCGATGCGCCAAGTCGCCAATTACAAAGAAAAGATGTCAGAACTCGACTATTATAAGTTATTTCAGTTGAAACGTCACAATGCCTGCTGCCAGAGCCAGCAGCTACAGTGACAGGCAGGTCAGGTCTTGGAGCATAATTTAATGGTCTATTCTAAGCTATTTTAATAGCTTAAACAGAGACAATATGTTTATTTTTTGCATTCTTTAGATAGAGAAAAGCTAGAGCCTTTTTGCATGTTTCTACATGTTACAAGCGAATGCAGCTTTTTTTTGTTTTAACTGCCTTGTATTGAACTATTTCTAATATCTATTTGAAACAAATATCTAGCAAGTTTTTGATGTATTTAATTGTGCACAAAGGTTTAATTTGTATTATTTGTGTTTGTAAACATGCTTGTTCTTTCATATGAAAGAGCTACGCACAACGATGTTAAGTAGTTTGCGGGAAAGCTGATGGTGTGACCATGTATTATATAGGATAAAGTGCCCCAGGCAATCATGATAAGGATATTGCAAGCCACTTTGAGTTCTATAACGTTATCAAGGAACATTTCCTTTTGCCTCGTTCCTCTATATGGTTATGGAAGTCCTCTGTGACTCGCAATATCTTCATAATGTACAGCAGGTGTACGTTATCCTTAATATATTGAGAGCAAACTGGACTACCATAACTTGCTGCATGTATGCTTAATACAGAAGTGGGTAGCTTAACGCAGGATCCATAAAACTGTAACTAGAATCATCACCAGGAAAGTCCACAACATCTCCGTCATTGCCTGACTTCTGCCCACACAAATCCACCCACGGACGCCAAAAAATATATCAAGGTCCAAATGTGTGACCACAGTCCAAAATCAACCTACCCTCCACCAATTAAATTCTCCTCCAGTGTCTTACTTTTTTAGCATATTCACAGAGCAATGACCTTTCTATCATCCAGCCCAGCCACTGGTTTCAGACACACACACACACAGCTTGGCAAGCAATACAGCCAACTGGGAGGTAGAAAACAAAAGAAGGCTCCCCTGTTTCTCCAAACACCATCATTTGTACAGGGTCATTAATCCCCAACTACAAAGTATTTGATTGCCCTGGTAGAGTTTGTTCTATACAAATACAATGATTGTGATACGTAAAGAACATGTTCATGGCAATCGGCGCTGTCTGCATCAATGCACTCTGTGCACAAAACACACCTCTCCTTACAGGGGAATCTGTACACATTAGAGAAGAGACAAGGAAAGCCATGACACTCTTGCATTTTTAAGCAAACACATGCAAAAAATGTTTTAAGTAATAATAACTAAAAATGCCACCTCATATACGATGACATCCAGTCCACAAAACTAAAAGTAGAATATTATCCAAAGCAAAACAAATACAAAATAAATAAATAACATGAAATGAAAACAGAGATTGGCCGACCTGCACTACCAATGAAGTGCACTGCTTTTAAGGGGCATGTGCACATAGGTACGTGCAAAATACCAATACTCATACTGAAGAGAACAGCTGAAGTGAGCGCCCACCTCTCCATGCTGTATGTTGTAGCATTAGAAACAATATCTGACTGACAACTGAATAGACCAATGAGTGAGTGTTAAGGGCTGACCGAAAGCCACTGTATGCATGAATATATGTATGTATTTCTATTCGGATTTGTTTGGAAAACATGAGACTGTTTTAGGCCGACCTCACAAAAGACAATTACGTTTTTGAAAAATAGGTACATTCAAAAGAGAGCCAGGTGGGAGGAGGAACCCTCTTAAACACAGATCTTAGACTGAATGGGGTTTCCAATTTCTATCCAGTGGTATTTACTTGTTTAGTGGGAGACCTTCTCACAGACATTCTCTGCCTGGGTTGCCTCCATGGTACCTAGTGTACTCTGTAGCATGAGTCCAATAATCTCAGGGTCTAGACGCGCAACGGTGAGAGAAATAAGACAGAACAGTTGTTAAGTTGTAACTCATGTTCCAGAGATTTTTGTGGGAGAATTAGAGTTTGATTCCTCTAATCATGGCGGTGGTAGTTGTGGGATCTTTCTGGTTTCTGGAGATAGTTTTTAAGGTTTCTTTTGAATGGTGAGTATGTGTGCTGGTTTTTAATTCGAGGAGTAGAAATTTTCTGTGAGGAGATGCAAGGAGTATAAAGTGTCAAAACTGTGACTAGGTGCCTGTGTGCAAAAAAGGGCCGAAAACGGAGGAGCATGTGGAAGTGAAGTGTGCAGCAATGAGAGTAAGACAGAGAGATGGTTTGAGCAAGATTTGGGCGAGGCAAGTCATAGATTGATTTGGAAAGGATTCTAATGTGAGAGAACTACCCCCACCCAGGAAAGGACAAACACGGATCTCTGCAGTGTAGTGATTACTGGGTTAAGTACATAATAGGCCCCAAATATTCCACTGTACTAGATTATTTTGGGGATCAGAGGAATTGGAGAGGGCAAAGCAAATTCCGTCATCGTCATCCATTGGTCAGTTACTGTGCCACTCACATTTTTATTCCAATCACTACTTCATTCAACATGGGGCAACTGGGCCGCCTACTCTAGCCATTGGCTAACTCTACTGTGAGTGACACTATTCTGCCCTTTTGAAAGAACAACATGAACACACAAAGCTGTTTGCTTAAGTTCTAGGGACTACTGTAGAAGTGTGCTTTTTTGAGACCAAAATAATTTTTGCTTTTAGCAATGTTTTTTTTAATTGATGAACAATAAAGTTTTACAAATATAATGTCAAGATAAAGTAAGCATTGACAAAGGAAAAGGCTGGTGGCTAGTGCCAGACCTGCTGGCTTTACCAATGTTTGTTTAAAGTTTGTGGTTTTGTACTATCCAGGAAAAATGTGAATTTGGTCTCTCAGAACAAGAGTCTCTTGTGTACATTAAGCACAGGAAGGCAAACATAACCACTCACGAGAGAAATATGGATTTTGTTTTTTGAGGGGAGGAAATATCAATAAAAATAATTATGGTAATCAGAATATGCCCCATCGCAGTACTTTATATTATTGCCCGGCCAGCATAATCACTCAGTGGCTGACCTTTCTAAGTGACCGCGATGGAGGCTCCGCACGCAGGCCACGCCTTCAGTGATGGTGTGTTGAATGCTTGAAGAGGGTGAACGAATCAATGAAACACCAGATATCTGTTGATTGAATTAATTACTGAATGAACAAACAAATGCCCCTGCTATAGCACAGGTCTGCCAAAGTGGCCAGTGCATACCGAAATATCTGCGCGCATGGTGTAGTATAATTGTTCAGAATAATATTGGCGTGTGGTGCAGTGTTTCATGCTGGTCAAGTTTCAAAATTTACCAGATGTAAAATGTGATCTTATGTAGAGAGGTCTCGTCCTTCGACTACTATAATTTCCCAGTGGTGGTTCCTCCGCTATGGTGGATGAGCGTTGCCCACCCCCTCCCGACAGCCTCAAAACTTGAAAAATAAAACAATAACAAAACAGGTGTATTATCGTTTTACCTTTTAACCCCTTGGCCGCGGCTGAAATTCCGCCACGGCGCTGGGTGGGAGGGGGGGGCCGTGCAGCGCTGAATGCTCGTGATGGAACTACTCCGTCACGAGCCACGGGCGTGCTTGTGACGGAGTGATTCCGTCACGGCCCCGCCCGCTCAATAGAACGCTCAGCGCAGGCGCGGAATTGACGCCACGCAGGTGCGGCGGCCGGGCCATGACGGAACCACTCCATCATTAGCACAGCGCGTCCGTGGCTGATGACGGAGTGGTTCCGTCACCAGCGCTCAAGGGGTTAAGTTCTAAGGGCCAAGCTTTGAGGGTGAGGCCATCGCAGGTAAAGTCACAAAGGGATTGGTGGTCACTGCTGACTGTGCCCATGTGGGTTTGGCCGGCCGTTTTAGGATGGCCAAACTGACATGTGCACTGAGCTGTCTCCTACACAAGCTGCGTTGCAGGGTTAAAGACAGCAAGCACAGGCTCCCAGTCTCTCTTGTACCGCACATTCAGGGCACTCAGGGCAGATTGGACGCTGCTATCAAGCTGGCATCAGCAGCATGAGAGCAGTGTCCGGATTGGCCACAGGGGAGTCTGGGAGCCTGTGCTTCAGTTAGGACCCGTAGCAGAAGAGCGGAAGTAAGTTCAGTTTCCCCCTTTTTTTGTCCTCCATCGCCCCCAGGCCCTCTCGCCCCCTCCCCACCTCCACCCCCGCCACTCTGCCCTTACACCAGATGCTTCTGGTTGCCTTTCCTGGCCCTTACTACTGAAAGCTCCACTCTCTGCTGTTCTGGCCATAAACATGTGGCTCTCTGTTCACTCCAGTTTAATGGATCACTCAGGGTAATTGACCTTTGTGGATGTGAGGTACTTTGACCCACACTGGTTACTGAATGAATGCGAGAGGCCACAAAGAGAGAACACAGCGGCATCTTTGGCTTTGGAAGCGATAACTGCTGTAGCCCACCTTTGTTGGAAGATGGCGTCCTTTGCGGCGAGTCGCGGTGCATTGAGAGATGGTTGATACGAGGAGTCGTTGACATCATGTGGAGGTAGTCAGGGGTCGCAGCTATGACCTCTAACTTGCTCCCTGCTACTGTTGGCACTTCCTTTGCGACCGCTGGCCTCATAGGTGGCAACATTTTGCCTCCTCTGAAGCCAGGAGCTGCAAAGGAAGTAACAGGAGCAGCAGGGAGCAAGCTAGAGGTCGCAGCTGCGACCCTTGCCTACTTCCAAATGACGTCCATGCGAGGAGTAGCACTAAATTCCTCCGCTGGGATACACAACATATTCCACCTGTCAATGCCCAATCGAATTATATCTAGCAGCGGGCTAAGGTTATTGCGTTTATCCCTGAATATTTATGAATTTGACCATACAGTGAGCAAGTCTAATGGCCTCCTAGGAATGGAACCCTGTCGGGAACCCTAAGATCTAAGGAGTTTGAAGGCAGTATTCGGTGAGCCTTGCATCGGGTTTTTGTTCCTGTCTTTGGTGTGACATCCACAGCTCGAAAGTAACCTTTATGTTCTGTGTCCTTGTTCCTAGGTGGATCAGGTGATGCTGCTCGTAGTTTAAATCGATGCGGGCTCAGCAGGCGGCTGCTGAGGCCTTACTCTCCTGAATATACATGGATGGGACTGCAGCCTGGTGCTCAGATCTTAGCTACATGTAAAAACATCTTAAGCCTCATGTTCTCCCAAAAAATAATAATAAAAAAACACGCGTGTCCAAGCAAGGGGATACAGTTAGCCCTGGCCTTTCATTGGTCAAGTGTCAGATTTTGCTTCGGGCCACCACAGGTGACAGCATGGAGCGATGGGTCAGCCCACTTCAGCCATTGGCTCTTAGCAATGTGAGTGACAGTATTTTGCTTGTGTGCATCTGCCTAAAAGCAGTATACTTCAAAGCCAGTGCCTGTGGCCAACTCAGCGTTATCTCATTTAAATGTCCTTAGCTTCTAATTAAGTCCTCTGATGCCTTGCTGGTGACACCAGATGCCTTTAGAGATACTCGCCTATAATGTTTGTCTGCGCCTACACTTGACGCCTTCTGATGAATCCTCTACCCCAGATTTCAACTGCTGCCAGGTGAAGGAAGCAATCTGTTCTTCCAGGTATGTGCAAAATGGACCCAAAAGCACTTTTGCATGATACCTACATGTTGATACAAACAATGATGCACTACAAACAGCAACAGTAAATAAGCACTGGCAGCGTCAGTAGGTCTGACCTTGACAAGTGTTGTTTCTTTCTTTCTTTTTTTTGTGATGGGTATTTTTTGTATTCATATATATATATATATATATATATATTGCAAACATAGCCTTGCCACCTTAAGAAGGCAACATGTTTACTTTGTTTTACCTCCAAACTAATAGCGTCTGTTGCAAAAGGGCCCACCAGGAACTAAACGATGGCTGCGCCAGTTCCGGTTTTTGAACATCTGGCTGTGTTGCAATCATCTAGAACCAAAGTTTGAGTGTCCCCAACAAAAGCAGAAGTTCACGGAGAAGGACGTGCGGCATGGGTCTCAAAGCCAGGGAACTCCTTCCGCAACCATGGACTTCACGCAGAGAGGCTCTCTGAATACCGAAGTCCATGTTCACGAGGGGAGCAGTGTAATACTGTCATCTGATGCTTGCTAGGAGCAAAATATGACATTCATGGCTCTGAGGTCTCAGACAGCCATCAGGGTCAAAACTCGTCTAATGCCCAGTCCTCTACAGAGGCCGACATAGTGGTACAGTCCGAGAGCTATAGCAATGGTGGATAGGCCAGCCCCTTGGTGATCTGTGCACCAGTCAGCACCAAATAGCTGTTTATAATGGGGTTTTGCTCCAGAGTACCATGCTACACGCCAAAAAGCTTTTCAGCGCCTCGTCAGGGGTCTTACTTATATGATCTCCAAAATAACACCTTCTAGACTCTTCCCTCTTCTGTCCCTTCTTTATCCTATTCAATCCAACTAACAGACTCACATGTCCACCACTCAAATTAACTCACATTTCCCTATAGTAATCCACCACCAATCTTTTTGGGTTCCGAGGTAGCGAGCTACTCGCCCGAAAGTGCTTCGATGCCTCATCAGGGGTAGCAAGCGATAGAAATACAATTTGAAAAACAGTGTATCGATGGGGATGTCAGTCCTCAGCAACAACCATATTTTGGTTGATGAGGGCCCGGCAGCTTTCACAACAACATTTTACAAAAACATGACAAAACAAAACAAACATTGACAAAGCCAAACAACTATCAGGGCCCCTCCACCCTTCGGGCAGATGGGAGGCATTCAGCACAAAGCCAAAGCAGATCTGTGGGCAGGGGACCAAATCCGGCCCGGCAAAGAGCTCGGGGGCACCCCCCCTCCCCCCAAGCTCTTTGCCAGGGCCGGTTTTCGGCTGATTTTGTTGCGGGCCGATTTTGCAGCTATGCTGCAAAAACGGCCCTCTAACAAAAGCGGCCCCCACGGGCCCAAAACCAGCCCCCACCCGTGCGGCGCACCGGGGGATTGCCCGGTGCCCTCTATGGCCAGTCCGGCCCTGTCTGTGGGATACGAGATACTTGGGGACCCCTCTTAACATTCTGCAGGTGGGCCCATCATTTTGCGTAACGCCACTGCAATAAATGATGGATAAAGTGTGTTTTTCTTTTTAGTGTGGAGGGTTCATCATTGCGGCTTTCCTTCTCCTTTACCTGTGTCGTGACAGGGTGGGTGGGGGTGGGATAGGGGGCTTGGGGTGGCGCTGTGAAGAAGCATGTTTAAGAGTGTCTGATTGTGGAGTGGGAGCGCTTTTTTAGAACCAGTCGGAGGCTTCTGAAACTCCCGCCTCCTGGATATCCCCCTTTCATGAACCTTTAAAGGGAGGATGTAGGATTAGGGAACTTTGTTGAAAGGAGACCTTTGCACTGCCGCTCAATCGCTGATGCTTGACGTCAAGACAAAAGTTAAAATGCCCATTTGAACCCACTTCGGATTCCCTGGGGTTTGATACTCAGCGCGGTGTGCAATTCTGTGTTTCAAGAGCAATAACAATGAGAACTTTTTATATAGTGCTTCATAATACACTTTTCAGTTTCCAATTGCTTTATACAACAGATGTCGCTGTTATCTAGTTTGATGGTAATCAGTTTACCCACATCAGAAGAATGAAAGGCTGAGTCGGCCTTGCCAGATTATAAACTTGTGACCTGCCTTCATTGCGTGTTTTAGTGGTGAGAATGTGCACCGTTTGTCCTGGCTATAACAAAGCTAACTCCCTTCTAAATGTCAGAATCTGTGCAATTCCTAGCGGTGTTTTTAAAAAAGAAAAGAACAAATAACACGAGGCCCGACTATCCAAATAAGGTATAAATAGCCCTCAGATAGCCCCAGAGGTGTCTTTGCACAGCGCCAAGTATACAATTAGCAATGTACCAGCGTCTGAAAGTAATATAACGGCGGAAGCACCGAACCCGCATCCCTTCGGTGGCCTATAAGAGGTTTCTTAATGCCCTATGCAATGCGATCATAATATATGATTTAATTATGTGAAATTAATCGCTGCCACCAGAAGAGCTATAAGGCGCCGATATCATTTCCGTTGTACTGCGCAGCTGCCGCCGCCCACTGTATTCCGCAGCGCCTCCCTGCTAATTAGCAGCCGTAAACACAAACACAGAAGCAGCGTGCTCTCCGTAAGCCACCCCTTTCGCCGTCACAACACAAACACAGCTGTGTGCGACGCGCAGACCCCAGGCCCGCCTGAGCGACAACTTCCCGCCAAGTGCGCGAGGCAGCGAGGCAAAATACTTCAATCTCCCCTCAGGGAAGGGAAAAGTAGAGGTGGGCGTGTCACCGAAGGCTCGAGCTTCCACTCAGTGGGCGTGCCACCGAAGGCTCGAACTTCCACTCAGTGGGCGTGTCACCGAAGGCTCGAGCCTCCACTCAGTGGGCGTGTCACCGAAGGCTCGAACTTCCACTCAGTGGGCGTGCCACCGAAGGCTCGATCCTCCCCACAGTGGGCGTGTCACCGAAGGCTCGAGCCTCCACTCAGTACGTCTGCCACCGAAGGCTCGAGCCTCCACTCGGTGGGCGTGACACCGAAGGCTGGAGCCTCCACTCAGTGGGCGTGCCACTGAAGGCTCGTGCCTCCAATAAGTGGGTGTGTCACCGAAAGCTCGAGCCTCCACTCAGTGGGCGTGCCACTGAAGGTCCAAGCCTCCACTCAGTGGGCATACCACCGCAAGCTCGAGCCTCAACTCAGTGGGCGTGTCACCGAAGGCTCGAGCTTCCACTCAGTGGGCGTGCCACCGAAGGCTCCAGCCTCCACTCAGTGGCCATTCCACCGAAGGCTCGAGCCTCCCCTCAGTGGGCGTGTCACAGAAGGCTCGAGCCTCCACTCAGTACGCGTGCCACCGAAGGCTCGAGCCTCCACTCGGTGGGCGTGACACCGAAGGCTGGAGCCTCCACTCAGTGGGCGTGCCACCGAAAGCTCGAGCCTCCACTCAGTGGGCGTGCCACTGAAGGTCCGAGCCTCCACTCAGTGGGCATGCCCCCGAAAGCCCGAGCCTCAACTCATTGGGCGTGTCACCGAAGGCTCGAGCTTCCACTCAGTGGGCGTGCCACCGAAGGCCCGAGCCTCCACTCAAGTAGACATGTCACCGAAGGCTCGAGCCTCCACTCAGTGGGCGTGTCACTGAAGGCTTGAGCATCCTCTCAGTGGGCGTGCCACCAAAGGTCTGAGCCTCCACTCGGTGGGCGTATAACCGAAGGCTCGAGCCTCCACTCAGTGGGCGTGTCACCGAAGGCTCGAGCCTCCTCTCACTGGGCGTGCCACCAAAGGCTCGAGCCTCCATTCAGTAGGCGAGCCACTGAAGGCTTGAGCCTCCACTCAGTGGGCGTGTAACCGAAGGCTCGAGCCTCCACTCAGTGAGTGTGCCACTGAAGGCTCGAGCCTCCTCTCAGTCGGCGTGTCACCGAAGGCTCGAGCTTCCACTCAGTGGGCGTGCCACCGAAGGCTCGAGCCTCCACTCAGTGGGCGTGCCACCGAAGGCTCGAGCCTCCACTCAGTGGGCGTGCTACCGAAGGCTCGAGCCTCCACTCGGCGTGCCACCGAAGGCTGGAGCCTCCACTCAGTGGGCGTGCCACCGAAGACTGGAGCCTCCACTCAGTGGGCATGCCACCGAAGGCTCGAGCCTCCACTCGGTGGACGTGTCACTGAAGGCTGGAGCCTCCACTCAGTGGGCGTGCCACCGAAGGCTCGCGCCTCCACTAAGTGGGCGTGCCACCGAAGGCTCCAGCCTCCACTCAGTGGCCATTCCACCGAAGACTCCAGCCTCCACTCGGTAGGCGTGCCACCGAAGGCTCGAGCCTCCACTCAGTGGGCGTGTCACCGAAGGCTCGAGCGTGAAAGGAGAGGGCAGAACAGAGCTATGTCTGCGAAGCTGTGCGCTGCTCTGCTCTCGCCCTGCACTGGCGCACTTTGGGTGCCATGTACCAATGCGGACACCCAGGCAGCATAGTGCAAGTGTGTCTGCCTTGAAGGAAGCAGAGAAGTTGGAAAGGGTCCGTCTCTTACCAGAACAAAAACTATGATTTAAGGCGTGTCCTATTGTATGTGTGCTGTAAAATACAGCGCACATGCAAAGTGAGTTAAACAAGGACAAATCAAAACAAGTCTCCTTGTTAAGCATGCCTGGAGGAGGTGCACAATTTTAGCACAAATACCTTTCTACAATTCCTTGTAGATTGAGATTTCAGTAAAAACCCATGGACAGCTGCGTGGGAATAACCATGTACGACCCATGGAACACGCTCTTGACGCAAAGTAATGCAAGGCAGTGCAATGTTCAGCTTTAATTGTACATCCCACAACACTTTGCATCAAGTATACGTTAAAAAAGCAACTCAAACCCCACCCAAAGTGTTTGTAAATCTAGGCCCACTTGACCAAATCATGAGATCCTATACAAATATTTTATTTCACTGTTCCTTTTTTTTCTTCATGATCACATAAGAGAAAGCCTCAATTTGCGTGCGCTCAGGGCGCTTGTTTAATTTACAAGACTATAATGTTGCACGTATAGTAAGAATCTAGGCTATATATACGGTGCACATGGCAACTGACTTAGGTTGGTTTCCTAATTGCATTAATGTCTTGACAGAAATGTGTTTCATTTATTAGACTATAAAGTTTCTCCATCTATAATGAGACTCTATGCCACATATATGCGCTATATAAATGCATACCCTTCCCTCTTCTTTCACTCCACTATGCGTTTTCAATCCAAATAACAAACTAACATGTCCACAGCTCGTATTAATTTCATATTTCCCTACACTAATTCACCACTAATCCCTTGCTTCTTTTTTTAATTATTTCATCTATTTTTGTTGACATGCCCCAGTTTTGTAGTCACTAGGTTTGTTTGTTTGTTCCTGCTTTATAAGGAATCCTTTAATTTTGTAACCTTTTCCTTCTTGACTTTTAATTTTGACTCGGGTCTCAGCACCCAGTCACCATGGGGACAGGATCCCCTAGGGGACCACAGAGCGGAGAGGCAGCAGGGTGACCTCTGAGAGTCCTCTGCCAGACAGTAGCTAGGAGAAAGGCATGTTCACAGAGGTGGCAAAAAAGTTAATAAGAAAACTGCTCTGTAAATATTTAATCAGCATGTAGGATCCACTGTGTTCCCGCCACAGCGACTGCACAATACTTTGCGCGGTCAAGAGTTGTGCGTTTGCCATGCCCTACTTTTTAGAAAGTCTCTTACAAGCACCAGCGGCTTCAGATGAGGGATGGCTCTGATGTCTGGCCTGAAATATTGGTTGCCCCAGATATTGGTGCCGCCATCTTCTCCTTCCTTTGGTCTCCGCGAGTGCCGGCTACGCGTTGCAGTTTTGAAGGGATGGGGAGGGTGGGCCCGCGAGACACTTGTTACATTATTTCTCCCTAGCCTCACTGGCGTCCTCAGGGCCTCCACGCGTGAACTGGAACAGGGTGGAGCCTGGCTGCTAATTTGATCTTTGTGTCCCTGTTTTTTGTCCTGCTTTCTATGCCTACAAATTGAGTACAAGGAAGCAGACGGAATCAGGAAAGGACCTATCATTGAGGAAGAAGCTCCATTGATGTTGCACAAAGGTTGCATTTAGTGGCAGAGGCCTTCATGTTTTCCATGTTTCTTCACAATTCAGTGTTATTTTACAATCTTTGCCTTTAAAACTCACCAATTTACTTCTCCAATGCCAATAAAAATAGTTGTGGAAGGAGGGTGGGCCTACATGATGCTAACTAAAATGTCCATAAATAACATTTCATAGGCTTATTGGGGGTGTAGCTCATTCCTACAGTAGGGTCATAGTAGGATTGTCAGCCACAATACTGGGTAGCATATTTCTGTATCACAACTATCCACTAACTTAACCCCTTCCACGCTCATGACGAGCTGGGCTCGTCATGGTGTAGCCTCCTCGTACACTGATGACGAGCCCAGCTCGTCATAAGACAAGTAAAATAGCAATTCCCAGCACAGGAGGGAAATTGCCTTAGCAGCCATGGAGTTAAAGAGAAGATTTTATTACAGGTAAGTCACTTGTCTCCCAGGCCATTAGACCTCCGCTCTACCTCTTCTCGGGGACAGCTTGGTCAGCCAGTCGAATGGCTCAGTTATTTGCAGACATCACTGATATTTGCGGTGGTCCCCAAGTCAAGAGTTTGAATTCTGTCAAGGCCAACTAAGCCTTACAAATTAAGCACCATTACATTTCGAAATAGGGAAGCTTGTTTATAGTGCTTAAAATCTGAAGGCGTAAGGTATGAGGCACTACATAAAAATAACTTATTATCGTATATTGAAGCCTCTTCATTGGACCCAAATATGTCTCTAATGTTCTTTTCACAGTCCGTTCGTGGCATCACTACTTAACCGAAATTAAGAAATGGCATTGCTAATCTACTGTAATAATTTATTTCATTTGAGTAGTGATGTCAAAGAGAAGTGGAGGCTCAATGATTAGAACGGCAGACCCTGATGCAGAGGTCTGGCCCGGGACCAGCGTTAAATTCCCCGCCTCGGCGGGTCTTGGGCTCAAAATTCCACGGACCTGATAATTCTCGCCTCGGTGCCTATTCCAATCATGGAGTCCCACTCTGCAACTCTGGGCAATAGCTTGCGTAATCTCCACAACGGCCCCCACAACGCTAAGGATGCCTGGCCTCCACCTTGGGGGTGCCCAGGAGTGGACGCCTCACAGGGAAAGCCAGGATGGGTTCCACAGCGGTATTCGTACAAGCGCCTTGAGACCCTTGCTGGTGAGTAGTGCGCTATACAAGTATCAATTTACATTTTTTTTTATTTTTACAAACGGCCTACTAACAGCTTGAAAGACAATTGACTGAAGCGCATTAAAACACTGTGTTAAACAATAAAAACATACAAGTCACAACTAGATTTTCATCTCTGTTTTTCTAAGAAAATTCAAAATAATTAGCTAACATGGAGACATTTAAGTCAGTATGTTTATTTATTGATCTGCTGGCACTAAGTACAAGAACGGAAGAATAAACCTACTTGTTACACACAGACTGATTTACCCCTGCTTTAGAAAACTCTTTAAACTCTTTCAAATATATTGCAACTAAAAACAAGTTCATCTTCAAGGGGATTCGTTTTCCGAGGACAGATTTGACACTGAGTCTACATATCTGCAGCATAATAACTCTTCTGTAAGAAGGAGTTAGGTCAGAGAGCCCCATTCACAGAATTAACTTAAGACTCAATCTTAAACTTACTACTATTTTGGTATTCACAGAATGTACTTACTACTTATGGTATTCACAGAAGTTAGGATTTTGTCTTAAGTTTGTCTTAAATCTGTCTTAAGTTTGTCTTAAGACAAATTTAAGACAAAATCCTAACTTCTGTGAATACCAAAAGTAGTAAGTTCATTCTGTGAATGCCAAAAGTAGTAAGTTCATTCTGTGAATGCTAAAAGTAGTAAGTGCATTCTGTGAATACCAAAATAGTAGTAAGTTTAGGATTGAGTCTTAAGTTCCTTCTGTGAATCGGGCCCTAAAGGATTTAGAAGAGGCTTGTAGCAATGGTGACCGTACAGCCATGAATGATCAAACCTATGGCTACTGGAATTACACAATCCTGCTACACTGAGAGCATAATTATGGTTTTATTTTTACTTACCATGCATCATGCCATCTGCTGTATAAAATACATATTTCAACACATAAATTCCTAGCTCGAACAGAGCACTGTTACTGAAATATCCATGGTGAAATGCAGTGACAGACAATTTGCAAAAGTTAACTGGTCATCCTTCACTTGTTGGGTAACATATTCAAGAATTAAACAGATAGTAATGAGAAGAAACTCTTGCTCTAGAAATAACTCTGTCCATAATTGATGCACAGGGCAATACGTTTGTCAACAGCATCCTTACATATTTTAATGGAATTCAAACATGGTGGAAATAGTTGTAGCATCATTGTGATTATAAATATGTATTGGTTCATTATTAGTGAAAATTCGTCTTACAACATAGACACTATTCAAAAAGAAGCACTTATACCCGTGGGTCACTCAGAGTGCAGAAGATACACTATGATTTCAATTCACCAAAACTGAATACTAGTTCTAAAAGAAGACTGGGATAGGGAGAACAGGAGGCATGCCTTATATTACAAGAAACCATACATAGATAAGGCCTTCTTTTACGTGAACATAAAGGATCCTGAGGACAACGGCATTTTTACAAACGCTCACATGCCTTTGTGAACTGGCCCGAAAACATCTAAAAAGGGAAAAACGTGAGACTATTAAGGGAAGCTTCATATACATTTAATATGGATGGAATTCACCTCTTTGAACTTATACTGATAGGAAATTGCGCATTTCTAGGCTGATTTACGAAGGATTAGGGTATAAGAGTACCTAAGAGTACTGCTACAGTAATACCCCCCCATATTCCTAAATGTTTTTGCGTATCATTCCCTGTATGTTTTGCACAAACTATTTTCCTCTGGGAATTATAAGGGACAATGTTAATAAACTAATATTTCAATGATTACATGAAAGGTAAAATCATTGTTTGCTTTTGAATAAAATGTTTAATAGGATTTGGTGAATGTGTACACTTTTATTTCTTAATAAATATTTGAGTTTTATATAATTGGAACCCCGATTGAATGGTGCATTAAATTGATAACATTGCAGCCTTCTAGCCACCCTTGACAAATACCTCAGAGAGTTCCTCAGAGAGGTAGTATTTAAATTCAGCTACTTCAAGCTGGTGCACAGGTGGCACTGGACGCTTCTAGGCCTCTGCAGTTCCTCCGTGCTCCGGGCCGCAACCTGCTGGTGATTTGGATCCATAGAAGAAGACACCATCCACCATCCCCTTTAGGGATGCCCCTGCCTGATGGCCAACTGGTCCTCTATCACAAACAGAATCTGACAGACGGTTGCCTCTCAGGGCGGCTTGAACGTGCAAATAGCCCTCGTCCCTGTTTTTAATCAAAGCCCGACCATCACTAACCAAAAGTCCATACGGCTAGTCAAGGCACTGGCAACAGCCAAGACCTGCATCCTGAGACTTTGGCTATCTCCACATTCCAACCTCTGACACATGATGTCAGGAAATGTACAAACTAGCTGCTCACGAATGGATCATAGCCAGACTGTGTGGTCAATTTGCTGAATTCCTGGATACTTGGAGAGACTTTCTCCAGGACACTTTCTCCATACTCTACTCTTTGTCCGGTCCCCCAAACCTCTATCCATAGATCAAGGCCACCTGTTGGAAGGCCTGCTGGCCTGAGCCCGACACACAATACGATGCCTATCCACATTGCTTGTCTACCGTTAAGTCCTTGACGCGATATGGATGCAACCTTATCCGTGACCGAGGCTGCCCATCCCTAGATGCATCACCTGCAGACTCCCCCAGATTACCACCTGACAGCCAGGTGGACAGCATCTTCAAGAGGCTGATGAAGCACCCCTCAAGAGGAACCCAGCCACCCACCCCCAGTGCTCATAATCCCTCCTTCCTGGCCCTGCCTCCGGGCGCAATGGCGCCCCCCTATCGTGGGGATCAACCTGCAGGTTAGGACTGCTAGAGACCCTTTATGGAACTCAAACAGGCCTCACCACAACCTCATAGACCCCCCGGACGTATAACTGCATGTGTGACACACATTTACCTGATTAAACAAATGTGAAAAACAAAGAAAGTGATAACATGACAAAATTCACTACACTCGCTATTTGTAATAAACATGCTCCGATGCAAGGCGCTCTGATACCCTAGGGTCTTGCCATCGCTATATAAAACTCCTCAAATAAATAAATATAATAATACCACAGTTTGCCATCCCATTCTCCATAACTAACCCACAATAATTAGTGATAACCGAGTCATCCAATGCTGCATAGTTCGAATGGCCCTGATTATACAGAATAAAATAACTTCCAACATACCTTGAAGTGATATTACAAGTCTTTCTATAGTTCAGAGCCTTTATAAATGTACTTCATCAGTGGCCATGCTTCTCCATGTAGAACAAAACCCATCTGGGATCTGCAATATTTCTAATAAATGGTGCTCTCTCCGCAGATAAAACAGGAAGAGTTCAGGGTGCACTCACTCTGCAATATATAAAAACATAGGGGTTGCAGCAAATTAAAGAAGAAAAAAAACCACTGCAAGCAAAAGAAGTAATGGAAAAAAATGGTATGGAAACATAAAAGTGGAAAAAGGAGGTACATAGGAAATAACTACAAAATGGCCACTGTGTGACAGAACAGTAGGGGGTGCTTTGCCAACATTACTCCCAACAGGCTGCAGAAGAGGTGGCAAGGGCCAAAAAAGATGAAAAGACATCGGGATTTTTTAAAAAGGTTTTTGTATTTGCTGTTGGAAATACAGCAATCTCCACGTCTTTGCCGCTACTTTTTTTGATTAAAAATATTTGCACTCTTGATTATGCGCAACATGACACTACCAGATGGTCAGAATCATCACAGATTAGGAGAAAGCCCTCAGACCTGACCTGAGCAGAGACGTGATAGAGGCTAACGCATCCTCTTCGAAAAATCTGTAGGACCAACTTATTTTACAACACAAAACACCTAAAATAAAAATAAAAGCTGTGTCTCTAAAACAGGCACCCCGGGTGCGAAGTTGACTCAGAGGTAACTTCACACCATTCGTCTCCCAGGGCTGTAGGAAATCACATGCAGGAAACAAAGGTCGATGTTTGCTTGATCGACTGAGTGCGCACGCGCATCCCACAGGGTTTGTGGAGCAGGAGTCCTAGTTAAAGAGTCCCTCTAAGAGTGTAGGACATGGGTGCTGTGCTCCAAGGCTTATCATTGTCAAAGCATTAAAGACAGAACAGGATTTCACAAAGTGATCTCAATTCCTTCTGCAGGAGACTGCCACTAGCCCCTCACTAAACTGACATTTGGACTCTGAGGTGGGAAGGGCAGAAACCAGGTGAGGCCTTACCCTAGCAAGAACTTGTCTGCAATTGATTACACTCACTTGCGATGATGGCATCAGGTGAGCCTAACGTTCACACTGTTTTTTCCATCTACTTTCTCTGGAACCCTAAAAGGACTCCCCACTCCCCTAGTGTGGCCTGCTGAACACTTTCTTTCCATTTCTAGTTGTTTTCCCTGAACTCCTTCATCATTGTTAATCCTATGACCAACCAGGAGGTATGTTTCTGAAGTAACATGTTACTGACCCTTCGTATTTCCTCTACTCGGCCTGTTCTTAGTGGGCCATCTAAGGCTAATGGCCAATGAAGACAAGGGCAATACTTGTTTGATTTGGCTACATCATTTAAGGGCTGAAGACTAGAAATCCTTCCACTTGCACCTTTGCTACAACCTGCATTGTTCCACTCACTCATTAATCAATCGTTCACTCACTCACTCACTCAATGAGTCAATCACTCACTCACTCATTCTATCATTCAATCAATCATTCAAGGACTCACTCAATAAATCACTGACCCACTCAATCATTCAAACACTCAGTCAATCACTCACTCACTCAATCACTCCTTATCTGTATCAGGCTCCAGCTACTGCTCAGCATCCCTCGACCACCCCAAGCATCTTACTCCCTGTAAAGTGCACTACTAAATGTAAATGTGTTTGTATTTATATAGCGCCTTCTACCCAGAGGTCTCGTAGCGCTGTATTCATACCACTGTGGAACCCTTCCTGGCTTTCCTGTGAGATGTTCACTCCTGGGCACCCCAAGGTGAAGCCAGGCATCCCCGTGTTGTAGGGGCAGTTGTGGAGATTAAGCAAGCTATTGCCCAGAGTCACAGAGTGGGACCCATGATTAGACTAGGCACTGAGGCGAGAATTACCAGGTCTGGGGAAATTGAGTCCAAGAGCCGCCGAGGTGGGAATTGAACCCTGGTCCCGGGCCGGACCTCTGCATCAGGGTCTGCCTCTCTAACCATTGAGCCACGCTTCTAAATGCCGTGACCATGGACACACGTCTATAGGAAAGATGATAATTATTGATAACTCATAGCAAAGGCCACTCTAGGGACCAACTCCACCCTCTTAACGATACTCACTGCCTGTGAATTCCCACCGTTGCAGCCCAGGCACCTACCTTCTGTTTGATCTGCTGCCCTACTGGAACTTGGAACAGAAAAAGACTTGTTAGAATAAACGACAGGCCTTCATGAAGAAAACCCTCACCCACCGCTCCAAGGTCTTTCTAGGACACTTCAATCAGCCTAGAAAGAAATTCAAAAACACAAAAAATGATCTACTTGTTTAACACTCTGGAAATCACATAACTTGTTACACAAACCAAATACATCAATAAGGCTGCACTCATAACTGGATACTGACTTGTATGCACCCTTCATATGTACTTTTTCTTTTCCAGTTGAATGGTCAGATCATCTTGCCATTCCCCAGGCTGAGGTCTCCATCAACCAAAAAACACCCTTAAACTTCATGCAACATTTCTGTTCCTCTAAAGTCATGCTGGGATCATTCTACTGCAAACGTATTTTAGTGTTGATATCTTCTCCAAGTGAAGTTCTCTGTAGCTGGCAAACTTATCAAACTTTGTAAACTGTCTGAAGAACAATTTTTTCCAAGTTTTTCCGAGTTTCTGGCAGAACATGAAATATAGCATAATCCTGATAAACCGGAATATCAATATGTACTTAGGAAGGTACATATTGATAAATTGAAAGGATATCCTTCTTTGAATCTCGGCTGCTTCTACGGGTAGGCAAATGGGCAGACTTGGTGGTCCTTAACTTATATAACGTCCTATGTAGGCCCATCTACTAAAAAGAAATTCAACCCGGTTAACTTTTCACGTTCCTGCATCATCACCAACCCCATTGTATATGGATTCCACAGTGTCCTTGTATTTGATGTTGTCTGTTTGAGTCTGCAGACCTATTGTAATATCAATAGTAGATGACTACAGGCATGTACCAGGCAGATACGTGACTAAATTGAAGTGTGCGTTAGAGCAATATAACAAGGTAGGACATATCCTAGAGTATCCTACAGTAGGCTACTAGCTAACAAATGCTAGGAATGCTTTGGAAGGGTACTTTGCTTTGGGTTGATGGGACAAATCGAGGTTGGGAAAACATAGAGTCAGTATGACTTGCTTCCCCTGCCCAGTCCTTTCACTTGTCAGGCCAAATAATGCCCCTTCCTAAAAAGAATCTGGGGGCATATTTCCAAGGGCCTTATCGCCGCTTTAGCAGGAATTTTTCTCGCTAAAGTGGCGATAATTTTATCGCCCTATTACCTAGCTGTCGCTAACACCAGTTAGCGACAGCGTTAAGGAGATAGCGATCATATTGGGGCCCACTTTGCATGTCAGCGATAATTATCGCTAATGACATGCAAAGTGGGCGTGCCAAGATGTTAGCGACTGGAAACAGTCGCTAACATTGGTGTCTCCTATTATCTACTTTTGGAAATATTCGCGCAAAGCGTGAATATCTCCAAAAGCTAACGCCTGCCAAAAGCAGTTCTAAGCCATGTTATCCAATGGAAGGTGGATAACATGGCTAAGAGCATTGTCACGATAATGCATGAATATCGCTGATTTTTCAGCGATATTCATGCATTTCGCAGGATTTTTACCGCTTTTGAGATAAACCTTGATAATTTCAAGGCATCTCATCGGTAAAAATCCTCGGTGCTCGGCGATATAATTTTACCCGCTAACCATGCATAGCGATAATTATCGCTTATGCTTGGTAATATGCCCCCTGGTCATCAGAGATAAAAGCATGTTTTATCTGAACAATTTGTAAAAGCCAACATTTCCCCGTGTGTCATCACAAGGCTGTAAGATGCTTGACTTACTGTAGAATGTTGGGATAAAATGTCATCTTTACAGATTCTCCCAAAGACTAAGTCTTTTATTTCTTCCATGAAAGCCAAGGTACCTGACATGAGGGAGGTAGAATTATTAGGGTTCTGGTAGAAAGAGGGGATCCCCGCTGATAGCAATTCATTACATGAACGGTTTCTTGTATTTGAAAGACTTTGTAAATGGAGGGATATTGGTTGGTGTTGCCCAGGAACAAGGCTGGCCAGCCAAGCTCAGAGGAAACATTTCATGCCTTAGCTTTGTTTAATGAGGGCTCTGTTTAACTATGCCGTGGAGCCAAACAGTGTTCATATTTTTGATCCCCTCGGGATCACATCTTTCTAAATATATAATGATTGCATGGAATAGAACATTTGCAATGATAAATAGATGATGTGCCCTAGATAAATAATGGACTATGCTACTGTTTGTACATATACTATCAGACTTAAAAAGCCTTTATTTAACTTTTTGTCTGCACCGAATTTATTGATTGCATAATATTTGTATAGACAAATTGATTTCTGCATTGTGATAACTTACATTTCCTAACACAATTCTTGTTTTAAATGCAGAAATTATGAAATGCAATTTTTTGACCTAGAAGACTTTCTTATGAAACACCTAGTCTCTAAACCTCTGCAGTTTCTATAGCCATTGTGCTCCTAGTGCATCAATAACTATGTATCTAAAATCTCAAAACAGTTAATAATGTCGAAGAACGTGCTGCACAATTAACCTGTATTCACTGTGTGAGGCACTTCATTTGCTTTACTTTGCCACATATTATAGTCACGCGTGCCACATAATGTGTTCATTCATTGACGCATGATGCCACAAGCCTTAGTTATAATACAACTGATGAATAGTGATAGTATAACCTGAGCTTTATATAGTGCCCCCTAACAACATTACTGAGGAGCTTTTCCACCATATAGAAGAAGGAGACAGGAGGCAACATCCTTTATGTGACAGTACTATTGGGGGACTTGCAATATGCTTTTGCATATGGAAGAGGGTATTCTATTCCTTATAGTGCATGGTCACACCAACAACCTAAACCCCAAGAGCTTAAATCTTGTATCCCTTTCGATTACAAATATAATCAACAGCTAGGCTTGCAAAACCATATAACGAATGGGGGAAGGGAAGACCTGTAGTTAGAAAAATACCCATATGTAGTTTGTAATGATGTGCAAAAGCATACTATATGTATGACGAATGTAAGTCTCTTTCAACAACAGCCGAAGACATGTAGAGAGAATCCTGTTTTCATTTAATGAACTATTGTGGTTCCAAAAAAAAAATATACCACAATGCATTTCTTCTTTGTATGAATGGCTGCTCATTTCAAGGAAACAGATTAGATGCGCAGAATACAAAGTGTTTGACCAGAAGATATTCCTAAGAAACTTCTATACCGTGAACAACTATTTGTCTATGATCTCAGGATCCCTTGTGTTTGAATAACTTTGTGTTAAAATAGCAAAAATGGTAGAAAATAAAGCCACCGAACGTGCTGCGCTATCAATTTGCCTTAAATCAGGAAATATGGCAGCATATTTCCCCCACATTTTGGTCAAGCTTCCCACATCACCTGTTCCTCCGTTGTAGAATCATACTAGTGACCCTGGTAATAATACGAGTAGTGACAAGTGGCAACACAATCAGAGCACTATGAAGAGATTAACCCCAAGATGGTATCTGCAGGTTAAAGTATTATCTGTCATACCAAATAATCCTTTTGCAAGTCACAGAGGAATTATGTGACCTTATGGAGCAATGAGGCCGAAGGTTGAGTTTCATTATTAGGTCATAGAACTCTGAGGTGACTTGCAATATACTTTTAAAGTACACCAGGGGGTACTTTATTCCTTATAATATACAGTCACACCATAACCCATTTGCCAGAGAGCTTAAAGCAATGATCTCTTGCTCTTTCACATGAAAGACATCATATGTGTGCAGATTTGTTCAAAAATTGTAGACTTTGTAGTGCAAAATTAAACAAACCAATATGCAGCTGGTATTTTTGTATCAAAAGCATTCCAAATGCAGTTTAATGTAACTCACTTTCAGAAACTGCTGGTAATAGACATACATATTTTTGCTTTCACACAATGAAAAATAGCCCTGAGAAACATTAAACTGAGCGTCATAAATGTCGCCTGTCTGCTAATGACTGCTCATTTCATGGAAAGGAGCAGAGGGGCTATATCTCACTTTTTATTGTTTAAACAGCAGTTGTAATTCTTCTGTCTACCCTGCTTTACACACTGCCCACTGACTCTGGCAGCAGGAATTGTGATGTTACAACTCAAATGTAATAACTTATTACAGGAGAGTAGTTATGTCATTTTCTTATAGCAGGTGAGTTGTGATGTCACAACAACTAAATAGAAAATTAAGGACACATACATTGCAGCTCTGTGGGTTATAACAATATTATCTTTGGATTAATTCTGTGGCAAGTACTATATAAAGTGTCAACCAACGAAGTGGAACAGTTTGTCCTTAAAATAAATTATCAAGAATCCGTGAATCTTCCGCTGTTCTTGTTTTTCCCCAAGATATCAGAAATTCCTCATTTAAGACTGCGAACGGTTGACAGCTGCCGAAGTAGTGAAGTCTCCTGTTCACCTAAGCTACCACAGCTCCCAGCAAAATGTTCACTTTTGTTTTTTATTAAAAACTTAGACGCCAGCTGAACGGCACCGCCAGGCGCGCTCAATTTTTAATAAGACGCTAAGGCGCATGCCTCTGAAGAATTCACCGCCGCAATGGGAGTTGCAGAGACAACCCTTCCCCCACCCCTCACTCTTCCTCCATTGACAATCGTCGAGACAGGAGAGGAGAAGGAATCACTTTCGAAAAACATGTTCAATTTGCTTTCAGAATTATCAAGTGGAAGAAATCGATGGCAAATCCGCTAGCGTACACGATTGAGGGCCGTGTGCAGTGGATACAGCCGTTGTACCAACGTCTCTGGAACCAGTTGGACATGTTTTCGCAGTATATAAATGAGGCCAACAATTGGATAAAAACTCTGAGCTGGGCCTTGAATGGCCACTGTATAATCGCCAAAGTACTCTTTTGATCGCGTGCCGGGTTGCTATAGTAACCTGACGCTTGCATTGTGCTTCCTAGCAAGCGGTGTACAGGTTGTCCCAGTGTCGTGACTGGTTGCAATGTGTGGTGATGGTGTAGAGGTACTGTTAACACTTCGGTGGGGCTGTAATCTTTTGTGTGTGAACAATGTCTGTAATTCAAGAGTAAGCCAGGAGTACTACAAGAGTAAATCACAGCAAAATCTTTGTGGATCAGAGTCTCCCTTGCCTAACATCCACAGTTCGGTCCATAATTCAGGTTATTTATCCTACACATTCTGTGTCTGGGTGAACCTGAGTTATTTTAAGACCATCTCATCTTTTTATCCTTCAGAGGCTGATGCAATCAGTATAATTGAGGTGCATTGGCAGTAGAAATAAAGGTACCCAAATGAAGTAAAGGAAGGAGTTTTAATCAATATATCAAGGGTTAAACGTGAGTTAGGTTGTATAGTTTATTTTAAGACGAACAACCAAAATCTATATAGATAATTCAAATGGTAAAGAGAGAGGGGAGCATTAGCGGTGTCGGATATAACACACCTCATACTTCAATGTCCATATAGAGGTCTTAGAACATGTGAATCTGTGCACAGCAATTTCCTCCATGTTTCCTCTATGTTTTTTGCAAGATACTACTTGATAGTTGCAAGATGCTGTGCATACTTATATAACATAATGTGTATTTGTAAAGCACAAGGTTGCCCTTTGGAGACCTTGGCACGGAAGAATAGATGTAACCCAAATCAATTATGCTCATTTTATGGACTTAGGAAGGATGAAAGGCTGAGTGGACTGGCCAGGATTTGAACCTCAGTGAACATGATGTCAAACAGAAATTCCTGGACTGATCCCAGGAGCCACCAGACCCATCTTACTCCAGTCCAGGTGTCCGAGGGGTCTGATTGTTCTCATGGTATTTATTCGGCACCCATTCAATAGCGTGACACACGTGCCAGATTTTTAGAATAAACACTGGATATGCAAAGGGTTTCCTTTTAAATTAATAGTATGCATCATAAAAATGTTTAATGGAGGCAGCCTTCCTGTACCAGTTTTTAACAGCCTTTAGAACAGGACCTGAGAGCACTGAACCACAAAGCACATGCTGTTTGAGTTGCAGGTGCACTGCCGGGTCAGGTCAACATCGGCTGCCATGATGGAAACTGCAAGTTTCCGTTTCTGAAACTGTGCAACGATGAAGAAACCTGGGTCCTTACAACAGGAGCACAGAAGCCCAGAAATTGGAAGGCCTGCTTTACATATGTTAGGTTAACACTTCTTCCATTTGCATCCCACAAAGTGAAACTTGAGCCTCCTTTTCTGGTGTTTGCAAGGCAAGGGCAATTTCTAAGGGTTGTGTATAAGGGTTTCACGTTCTTATTTTGCAGGTAAAATCTTGCATAGATCCAAATTAGTAATTTGCAGAGTTATGTACTTTTAGTGCATGTATACGCCCTGACTTACCGTTTGCTTGCCCCATAGGAACTAGGTTTACATTATTTTCCTCCACACTTTGATATAAGATGAATGGTGATAATGTGTTTTTCTTCAAAAAGCTTACATGAGGGCATAAAAGTCATAATTTTAATTTGAAAATTCACATGCAAAAATCAGAAGCTACTGGTAGTACTTTTGGTATTCACAAGAATAACAGAAAGATTGCGAGAGGAAAACTATGGGGCATATTTACAGCGAAGTGAAGGAGTGCAGGGTTAGCCTTTCTGGCTCAACGCCATGCTCTGCCACTTCAGAAACTCAGGGCTGCACCATATTTACAACAATATGGTGCAGCCTTTCGTTTCCACCTGTGCTGGCACTAAACTCAGCAGCCTCGCACCAAAGCAGGCACCCTTGCATCATAGTGCACGGGTATGTGCGTTGAAGAGAAGAATGTTTATGTGCAGGAAGGCCCCCCTTCCTACACATAAACAATCTTTAAATTATATTTTGTAATTTTGTAAAATGAAGTTTTGCAACTCCTATGTGTGCTGCATTAAGCAGCACACATAGGAGTTGCAAAACTTCATTTTTTGTGATTGTTTATGTGCAGGAAAGGTCACCTTCCTGCACATAAACAATCAATGGCAATGTGCTGTTTCTATGTGTGCTGCACAACGAAGCACACCTGGAAATAGCAACCACAAGGAGAAATAAAACATTTTCCCTTCTTTCGCGTGTTTAAGACCAGGTTATCCCTGGTCTTAATTTTGGCACTGCCTCCTATTTACCGCACCCTTGTAAATAGGGTGCAGCATTAAAATCAATGGGTGTTGCTGTGGAACGCCCTCCGCCACAGCCATTGCCCTCCTGTTTCACGCTCAGTACAGTGTGAAAGGCTGCCTTATTTAGAAGGCGGCATTAAGCCACGTAAATTGGCTTAACGCTGCCTTGTAAATAAAGCGAAGCACATATCGCCACACGAACGTCACTATAAGTGACCTTCCTGTGATTCTAGGGGCTTGTAAATATGCCCCTTTGTGTCTTTGCACACTCCTGATGGTTCTACGCTACAATGCGGTCACCCCTTTTACTTCTAAACATAGAAAATCATTGGGATGGAAAAAAAACACTTGCCAACATTACACCTCCCTGACTGAGCGGTACAGGCTATGTGATGTGAGGAGGTAATGGAAGGGGTGCTAATATCATTCACTCGCAGACCCCAGCTGCTCTATAGCAGCTTCTTAGCAGGTCAATCTCTAATAGATGTGTGTGAAAATGCAGGTCTTTGCTTCTGCAGAACAACACAAGCTATTTCATGAAAAATTTAATTTGGATTTGGATAATTCTCAAAAATAGGTTTAGTGAAAAGAAACAACCACGATTATTTTTTAGATACCGTAAAATAAAATATTTTACTCTTACATGGCTAGAAAAAAAATCTGTGAATTAACCTTTTTCTGTGCGAATGTTCTTGCAGTTTTTTTAGGTGGATTTTACCAGAATGATATATGCCTCCCCCGTCCCCCACAAACAAAATAAATAAATATATATATATATATATGAAATGAATGTTATAAGTGCAAACTTGTGAACTTGGTACCAGATCATTTGGCAGAATGAAAATGCTATAGATGATTAAGTTGTAATGATTCCTGTTGTCAATAGATTCCTTCGGCCATATCATTCATGTCTGTCTAAACCCCATTAGATTGGCGTTGTGTGCTTCGCAGGAATCCCACACTTCTCTCAGAGTAAATCTGCAGGGTCCTTTTATCCACGTGATATCAGAGCACCCACCCTTCCTACCCACTGCACTGAGCTAGTGACCTCTGCTCAGCAGTGGTGTGAGACAAAAAAGCAACACAGCCCCTGAGATGTGCATGCTGGGGTATTGCTTCAGAAAATCCTAAAGAAAGGCACACACATAGGGATGATCCTATGAAAGAGATGGCATGTGCCCAACGTAGTGTAAAGTAGTCAGGGTCGGACTGGGAACCAAAACCGGCCCTGTCAAAGTGCTTGGCCGCCCCCAATCGGGGGGGGGGGGGGGGGGGGGGGGTGGAGGTGCCGCCGAGCGCTTTGCTAGGGCCGGTTATCGGCCGATTTTGTTGCAGGGCCGATTATGCAGCTATGCTGCAAAAACGTCCCTGTAACAAAATCGGCCCCCAGGGGCTCAAAACCGGGCCCCACCCTTGCGGCGCACCGGGGGATTGCCCGGTGCCCCCGATGGCCAGTTCGGGCCTGAAAGTAGGTGCCAGATGAATTAGGTGGCGCATCAGCCAGGGTGCCTGACTCCGGCAATGGGGTCATGGTTCGATCCCCGTAGCCGGCGAAGGGTTAGCCCAGCACCACGTGCCTCTGGGCAATAGCTCGCTTAATCTTCCCGACGGCCCCAGCCCTGGGACACAGGTAGCTGTGCGCTTTACAAATACTTGTGTTTCATTTCTCATTTTTCACTGGAAAAAGGCTTTTTTTGCTGTGCAATAGGCAATAAGAGAATAGAAGTAATAAACAGCAAAAACACCACCGTCAAAAGGTGGTGTGCATAGGATTAAAACAGGGGCGTAACACAGGCCCCCGCAGCCCCTGCAGTGCGGGGGGGCCTCCCAGCTCCAAGGGCCCCCTCACTCAGTTTCAGTGGATCCTCAAGTCTGTGTGCGCAGGCGCACCATTTTATTCATGATTGAAGTTCAATCATGAATTAAATGGTGCGCACGGAGGCGGCCTCCCCATTATTTAAATGGAGCGGTGCAGTTTTGCTACAGAGGCCTCTAATTGTTTGGTAATGGTGGTGCGCATGCGCACGCCCGGGCCCCCGAGGGGTGGGTCCACAAGGAACTTTCACCTCTTGGCGCGCGCGGGATGGTGAATTCAACTGTGGAAGAAGAGTCAGACTAAAAATGAAAGGAAGCAACAGCGGACCTGGGGGGGCCCTGGCCTGGAATTGCAGCTGCCGATTCACAGGTAAGACAGATAGAAGAAAACTTAGTAGAGGATTGCCAACGCCTGTTCCTTCACAAAAATGACAAACTCTTGTTATGAGAACCGCTTTAACTTATTCCAAGAGCGAGTGGGCGGGTCTGATTGTCTGCTGCCTAACTCATATATATCTCAGAGTGATTTGCGTGTGACTTTCCTACTTTGCCTCTGATGTCCGCTGCCTGATGATGCTCCAGCTGCCAAGTGTTATTGTCTGTCTCTCTACCCCCTCCCCCCCCCCCCCTTTTACTCTCCGAGTCTTGCTTCTGGCTCAGCCTCTGAAGCAGCAGCAGGAGGAGGGAGGGGCGGCAGAGAGACATTCGGAGAACCGAGAAGGCAGCTGAGAGGCCACCCGATGAGGGAGGGGCAGGAAAGAGGCCAACATCGGAGGAGAGGCCATCTGATGAGAGAGGTAAGGCATCAGAGAGTCCAGTTGAGGAGGGGAGGGCCTCCAGCCAGGGTCAGGTGAAAGTAAGAGCAGCAGAGAGGCCATTGGAGGGCCGATAGGTCAGCTGAGAGAGAGAGAGGCCATTTGACAAGGTACAGGGAGCAGGTCAGTAATGAGAGGCCAGCTAATAGGAAGAAGCAACAGCGAAGCAAATGGGAACCAAGAGGCCAGCCATAGTTGCCAAGGTTTCAGATTGCTTTATGTGACATTTTCATAATTCCAATGCAATTATGAGTGACATTTTCAACGACTATGAGTGACACTTTATTGTAATCAAAATTAAGCAATTTAGACAACGGAAACATAAATATCACAAATGATACCCACTGGAGCAGCGAGAAACTCCAAGAAGATTTTAAAACTTAAAACTTCAGCAAAGCATCAGGAATGGAAGAGCACTTAGATGAGAATGTGCAAGGCACTCTGCTTCTAAGGACGTCATGACACTGACTGACCCCTGCCATCTCCAGCCCTCCCTGAGTTCTGAGGCGCTCCCTAAGTGGAGAGAGAGAGCGGAGAGAGAGTAGAGAGAGAGTAGAGAGATTGGAGAGAGTAGAGCGAGAGAAGGGAGAGTAGAGAGAGAGAGTGGGGAGAGAGTGGAAAGAGTAGAGAGAGTGAGAGGCAGTGGAGAGAGAGACAGTGGAGAGAGAGGCAGTGGAGAGAGAGGCAGTGGAGAGAGAGACAGTAGAGAGAGACTGGAGAGAGTGAGACAGTGGAGGGAGAGACAGTGGAGGGAGAGACTGTGGAGGGAGAGACTGTGGAGGGAGAGATGTGGAGGGAGAGACTGTGGAGATAGAGTGGACAGAGTTGAGAGAGAGAATGGAGAGAGAGAGATAGAGTAGAGACTGACTGACTCAGAGTCTGAATACTGACTGATGGAGAGACTGACAGGCTGAGAAACTGACAGAGAGAGATAGAGACTGACTGACTGAGAGAGACTGACTGACTGACAAAGAGAGAGATAGAGAGACTGACAGAGAGAGAGAGACTGACGGACTGAGAGAGACTGACTCACTGAGAGAGAGAGAGAGAGAGAGAGTTTGTGATGGGATTGGGGTCAAAGTGTGTATGAAACTATGCAATGCCTCTTAAGATTGCTATTGTCTACTAATAAAAATGTATTATCAAAATTTGCTCTTTGTAGTTACATCTACTTTTGAAATACTGCATTGTCGTACTGTCTAATGTTTTAACCCCTTCGCTGCGGCGGCTAAGGGGGAGGCGAGGCCGCGCGGCGGTCCCGTGCTCCTGACGGAACCGCTCCGTAACGGCCCTAAGGTGAGCAGTGCTTGTGACGGAACGGTTCCGTCACAGACCCCCCCGCCCATTAGAACGTCAGCGCAGGCGCGGAATTCACGCCGCGCAGGCGCGGCAAGCGGGCCGTGACGGGCCGAGCCGTCACCAGCACAGCCCACCCGAGGCTCGTGAGGGAATGGTTCCGTCATGAGCATGGGAGGGTTTAAAACAGAAACGAGAAGGAGCAGTGGATGCACTTTTGTCAAAACTGAATGATGAGTGGGCCCGATGTATATCATGACAGGAGTCTGCATCAGGAAACCCACCTAAAATTGGGCAAACTTCCCCGGCCTACTAATGGCAGGGACCCTGTAATGAATGGACCACCACCTATGATATCCTGCTGGCAGACTAAGCCCAACCTTTAACTCCACCGCCCAGTGTTAATTATAACTGCTGTAAAGGTGATAGTAGTGTAACAATCGCCCCGCATCCCCTGCAGTATGGCGGGTCGCTGTCCTGGAAGCTCTAGAGTGGCACGGAGGATGGGAGGGGGGGCCCCCTCCATGTAGTTTGCAGGGGGGCCCCCTCAAGTTTCGTTACGCCACTGGATTAAAAGTAAAAATACATGAAAAAGTAGTCATCACAAAAATAAAATTTATGGAATAAAAACAGAAGAAAGCAGTGATTGGTCTACCAGCCTTGATACCGAAGGGGGGGCGGGGGGTGACATGTGCTCAAAGAAAATACTGTCACTTGCAACGAAGAAAGGCAATGGCTGAAAAGGGCTGACCCACTTCCCTCTGCTGTGATGGGTCAAAGCAAAATATGAATGACACTTGAACAGGAAAATAAGTGAAGAAGACTGACTGAAAGTCTCTTTATGCATGTACGTATGTGCTTGTAATACGATTTGTTTGCAAAATATGAAACTGATGTACTGGAAACTAGTGAAACTGCTTTCAGGCCAGACCTAAATGCTGGATGCCAAGTCAGGGTTTTTTGATCTTCAATGCTTATATGTACAGGGGGCCTCATTTATGAAAAGTGGCGCATCGTTGCTTGAAAACAGCGATGCGTCACTTTTCGTTACGCCCTCATTGGGACATCCTGGATGCGTCATATTTACAGTATGACGCATCTTGTCACAAGGAGTTACAGATACGTCAGATTTCTGACGTATCAATCGGTGCAAAAATTACACATTCCTGGAGTGTCACGACAGTGACACAACTCAATCAATGGGTCATTTCACATGGGCAAGTCCCATTTCATGCTGTGAGGCAGGCGTAAGATAATGACGAATTTGCATCCAGAAGTGACGCAGTAAAATCTCATCCATTTCACTGCGTCACTTCTACGAGGCTTACTTGTGTCAAAACGTCAACCCTGCATACATTACCTGGCACAGGTATAATGTGGCGCAGGGGTTTACAAAGTGATGCATCTACCTAGATGCGTCACTTTGTAAATATGTCACAAAAAGGGACGCACCAGCGGCGCAAAACTGACGCAAGGGCTAATAAATACACCCCAGGGTGCTCCGCCTCTAGAACAACTGCAGCATGAGTGTCTGCGAGCAATGAAGACTCGAACACACTTTTGGCCTCGTTCCAAGTGACACTAAGTTTTAAATCGAGCACATACATTTTTACGCCCAATTTTAAACCACACTGTTGGGACTCACTAATTATTTATGAGCCCAGTTTCCTCCCAGTATTACCCAGAGGGAACTGAGGAGAATGTGTTTGGATTTTTCAGACTATGGCAATGGTCTATAGGGAGCCACAAAGAAAAATACTTGCAGCACAATTCCATTTTGCTCTATTCCTTTGGGTCATCAGCAGTCCTGTCAGTCTGGTTCAAAACGTAGAGTTTTCAGGAAGCCGGGAGGTCCGTCTCACAGAGCTGCCACTGTGGAAATAGCTTCTCCTCTCACCGTGGTTCAGACCATAGAGACTTGAGGATGCAGGATGCTCCTTCTCATACAGCAGCCACTGTGGAACTAGCCTTTCCTCTCACTGTGCCTCAGACCATAGAGTCTTCAGGATGCAGGATGTTCTTTCTCACACAGCGGCTGCTATGGAACTAGCCTTTCCTCTCACTGGGCCTCAGACCATAGAGTCTTCAGGATGCAGGATGTTCTTTCTCACAGAGCGACCGCTATGGAACTAGCCTTTCCTCTCACTGGGCCTCAGACCATAGAGTCTTCAGGATGCAGGATGTTCTTTCTCACAGAGCGGCCACTTTGGAACTAGCCTTTCCTCTCACTGTGGCTCAGACCATAGAGTCTTCAGGAAGCTGCTTGTTCTTCTCACAGAGCGGCTGCTATGGAACTAGCCTTTTCTCTCACTGTGCCTCAGACCATAGAGTCTTCAGGATGCAGGATGTTCTTTCTCACAGAGCGACCGCTATGGAACTAGCCTTTCCTCTCACTGTGCCTCAGACCATAGAGTCTTCAGGATGGAGGATGTTCTTTCTCACAGAGCGGCCGCTATGGAACTAGCCTTTCTTCTCACTGTGGCTCAGACCATAGAGCCTTCAGGAACCTGCTTGTTCTTTCTCACAGAGCGGCCGCTATGGAACTAGCCTTTCCTCTCACTGTGGTTTAACCATAGAGTCTTCAGGAAGCTGCTTGTTCTTTAGCACAGAGCGGCCACTGTGGAACTCGCCTTTTCTCCCACTGTGCCTCAGACCATAGAGTTTTCAGGATGCAGGATGTTCTTTCTCACTTAGCGGCCGCTATGGAACTAGCCTTTCCTCTCACTGTGCCTCAGACCATAGAGTCTTCAGGATGCAGGATGTTCTTTCTCACAGAGCGGCTGCTATGGAACTAGCCTTTCCTCTCACTGTGCCTCAGACCATAGAGTATTCAGGATGCAGGATGTTCTTTCTCACAGAGCGGCCACTTTGGAACTAGCCTTTCCTCTCACTGTGGCTCAGACCATAGAGTCTTCAGGAAGCTGCTTGTTCTTCTCACAGAGCGGCTGCTATGGAACTAGCCTTTCCTCTCACTGTGCCTCAGACCATAGAGTCTTCAGGATGCAGGATGTTCTTTCTCACAGAGCGACCGCTATGGAACTAGCCTTTCCTCTCACTGTGCCTCAGACCATAGAGTCTTAAGGATGGAGGATGTTCTTTCTCACAGAGCAGCCGCTATGGAACTAGCCTTTCTTCTCACTGTGGCTCAGACCATAGAGCCTTCAGGAACCTGCTTGTTCTTTCTCACAGAGCGGCCACTGTGGAACTCGCCTTTCCTCTCACTGTGGTTCAACCATAGAGTCTTCAGGAAGCTGCTTGTTCTTTAGCACAGAACGGCCACTGTGGAACTCGCCTTTCCTCCCACTGTGCCTCAGACCATAGAGTTTTCAGGATGCAGGATGTTCTTTCTCACTTAGCGGCCGCTATGGAACTAGCCTTTCCACTCACTGTGCCTCAGACCATAGAGTCTTCAGGATGCAGGATGTTCTTTCTCACAGAGCGGCTGCTATGGAACTAGCCTTTCCTCTCACTGTGCCTCAGACCATAGAGTATTCAGGATGCAGGATGTTCTTTCTCACAGAGCGGCCACTTTGGAACTAGCCTTTCCTCTCACTGTGGCTCAGACCATAGAGTCTTCAGGAAGCTGCTTGTTCTTCTCACAGAGCGGCTGCTATGGAACTAGCCTTTCCTCTCACTGTGCCTCAGACCATAGAGTCTTCAGGATGCAGGATGTTCTTTCTCACAGAGCGACCGCTATGGAACTAGCCTTTCCTCTCACTGTGCCTCAGACCATAGAGTCTTAAGGATGGAGGATGTTCTTTCTCACAGAGCGGCCGCTATGGAACTAGCCTTTCTTCTCACTGTGGCTCAGACCATAGAGCCTTCAGGAACCTGCTTGTTCTTTCTCACAGAGCGGCCACTGTGGAACTCGCCTTTCCTCTCACTGTGGTTCAACCATAGAGTCTTCAGGAAGCTGCTTGTTCTTTCTGACAGAGCGGCCACTGTGGAACTCGCTTTTACTCTCACTGTGCCTCAGACCATAGAGACTTGAGGATGCAGGATGCTCAAACATACAGAGACGCCACCGCTGAACCAGCTTCTCCTCTCATTATGGTTCAAACCATAGAGACTTCAGGATTTAGGGCCGGACTCCTAACTTGAGGTTCACAGAAACAGCACACAGCCTCTGAGACTGGCTACTACCTTAAACTCTTTATACGGGTCTTCATAGTCTAGCGCAACCCTGGTTATCTTTCTCAAAAGTCCTAGGCGGGGCCAAAAAGTGTTTTCTTGATGCTACCTTTAACATTGTCCTTCTTCTGAGCATGGCTTCGCTGGTCCAGCCCATGCTCCATTGAGGCAAGCACGGCTGGAGACTCCATAAGTGGAGGTAAAGCAGCAGCCTCATGGCGCTACCTGTAGGTGGTGCCAAATTACAACAGAAGGCAATAAGATGGCATGTTTATTCACATATGAGACATGCCCAATGGTGCCCGGGGTGCAGAAATTGGCGCACCATTTGTTTCTAACACCAAGGCATGAAAGAAATGACAAATGGCCCTTTCTGCTAAAAGCTCAACTTCTACTAGGCATAGGGTGACCAGACATCCAGGATTTCCCTGGAGAGTCCCAGATTGAGAAGACTGTCTCAGCGCTTTTTTTAATTGTCAAGAAATGTCTCGGTTTTTAGGAATAAGATAAATTTATCCTGCAAGCAGAAATGAAACGTTTACTCCTCCTAAAGTGATTTAATGTATTATCTACCTCTTTCGGGCAACACAGGAGGAGGTAGGATGCCCACCTCGCAGCAGAGGAGAGACAGTGTAGAGAGCGGGGCCCTGTCACAGCTTTTATATAATGTAGCCTTGTAAATGCATGTTATATATATATATATATATATATATATATATATATATATATATATATTCTCATGCATTTACAAGGCTACACACACATATATATATGAAATTTATATATATATATATATATTTGCACATACATGCACACACACACACACACAACCGGGATAGGCTCGACATAAAAGACTTTAGTCCTACTTTTATTTGTAACCTGATGCAGTTTTTGCTTCTCAATATCTGGTCACCCTAACTAGGTACCTGTGTGAGGTTATGAATGCATATTTATAGTGCATGCCTAGTCTCCGTTTCTACAAAAGCACCTTTTAATCTGAGCAGCCCTCCAACCCCCACTACATGGGAGCCTCCGATAGCCACAATAGGTGTATGCCTAGGCCCTGCTTTTCTCTGGTCACCGTCACCTTCGCATGAGAGTTTTCTTATCTAGAAATGATGTATGTTAACCGTCCTCATCCCCCACAGCCTATCTTCACCTACACCCCTTGGGGCATGGAGGGTGCCCGCACCCCAATGCGATGCATGAGGACAGTACCCTTGGCGGGCAGTTACACCCCCTCCTCCACAAAAGATGCATGCATGGAAAAGTGGCGTGTGCCCTTTGGCACCACGCCCCAGAATTTGACTTCACCAGTGAACTCCATAAAGTGTACTACTAAAATATTGAGGGGCAGATTTACAATCCCCTTGCGCCCCTTTTACGCTGCTGTTGCATCACTTTTGTGACGCTGCGGTGGCACAAAAGAAGCGCCATGGTGCGGCGTACTTACAACGTGACACATCTGGGAGATGCGTCACGTTGTAAAGCCCTGCGCCAGAAGGAGGCGTTCCTGCACAGGGGGATGGGGGGGGGCTTCCAGCGCAGGATCGCCTCCTAAAAGTGGCTGAGTGAAATCTACAAAATTTCACTCAGTCACTTTGGGCCCCATGCTGCGTCAAAACCCTGCGCCTGCTTGAAGCAGGCCTAAGGATTGACGCAACATTAACAAAATAGGGCCCCCCCAGAGCCGTTCTGGAGCTGCGTTGCACTTGCGACGCAACTCCAGCAATGCGCCGCTTTTACGGCACAGATGCGTCACGCATCAGTGCCGTTTTTGCCCATTGGTGCGCCGCATTGTAAATGCGGCGCATCAATGGTGGCGGAGGCATGGTGCACAATAAGTGGCGCATCCCTGCTGATATGCAGGGATGCACCACTTATTGTAAATCTACCCCTGAGTATTTAATATTGACCCGCATTTATATCAAGTCTACAAAACCTGCTACCATCATACCATGAAGGTAAATAGATATGTTAAGAAAATAAATTCTATACATCCCTATAGATGCTCACCTTGATGACTTGATGCAGTTGATATATAGGGCTTTGCTGACCTAGATATTTTCACTTATGACCAGGTGTCCCGGATTTGCCGGGACAGTTCCGGGTTTTCGCCAGCTGTCCGGCAGATTACGGCAATTTTGGCTCATGACTTGTTTTTTTAGAGGGGGTCAACTGAAACCAGGGAGAGGCACTTTTTGGGTGTTCTAAAGCAGTGCTATTAAACAGCTATTATAAGTAAGCAATTTAATTAACAGGTAAAATACTGGTTTTAGATTTTTTTTGTGCCTGTTCTGTGTTTCTATGTTGATGAGAACTGCCATTCTGCGCCGCTCGGTTGATGTAAATTGTAGTCTTTCTTCTATTTTTGCAAAATGTCCGGTATTTGGTTCTCAAGATCTCGTCACCCTACTTATAAAGGGTCCTGTAACCAATACTGACATTTGCTATTTGATGCCTCTGTATTTTTTAAGTTCTGTTTATTAATAATGGTGCCTCATAAGGCCTGAATCTGAAAACGCCCCTGTCCATATGCCTCATGCAGAGGGTAAGTGCATATTGCATACATGACAACATTTTAGAGCAAGCAAGTAGGAGATTGTGAAGAAAAAAAATAATAATCGGGGAGTGTATTTTCTCCACTGACTTCTTTCGAGGCTGAGGCATAGTTGAAGTAAAGCAATTTTGGGCTTCAAGAATCGGGAGTCTCGCCATTCATGGGGCCTCGCCCTATCTACAGCTGATGCTTTTCGATTGGCCAGGTGGACAGAGCGGTAAAGAAATTAAAAAAAAAAAGCCACCTGCCAGGAGCGGGCCATAAAAAGTTTCCATCATTCATAGCCCTCTGAGTTCAGCCGCGATCTCTTGCCAAGCCTCAGCAATTCTGTATAATAAAAGCCTCTTGACTGTCCTTGACCGGGAGCGTCTTGTAAAATGCCAGCGTGCTCCCAGACGTCACCGGGACAGTCCTGTCCCATTATGGAGACAGATTGCGGTGAATCGTCCATGCTGTACATTATTTTTTGGCTTGGTCAGCCTCCGTTTGGCCCCTCCCCCTCCAGGCCCCACTGGACACGCACACGCGCTGTCTTGCTTTATTTTACTCCTGTGTCCAGATGGCAGATACTGGTGCAATCGCTGGTCCTCTCCAGACTAGACTACTGCAATTCTCTTCTTACTGGGCTCCCCAAATCTCACCTGTCCCCACTTAAGTCTGTCTTCCATTCAGCAGTTCGTTTCATCTATGGGGCCAAAAGAAGCGATCACATCACACCGTTGTTATCCACCCTCCGCTGGCTTCCCTTTGAGGCTAGAGCTATCTACAAGACCGCTTGTATCACCCACAAAGCCCTGCACTCCTCCTCTCCCCGCTACCTGGTGAATAAACTGAAACTCTCTGGAGGCTCTAGACCTTCACGCAATGCCGAGAATCTACTGCTTGAACCTCCCACTTTCAAGAAGGAAAGAACAATGGCCCAATCCTTTTCAGGCAACGCAGTGAGAATCTGGAACTCGTTTCCGCCTGAGCTCCGGACCACCGCCTCCTCCCAGGCCTTCAAAAGGGACCTCAAAGTTCTCCTCCTCCAGAGACACCTCCAAAAGTAATTCACGTCCTCTTGCTATTCGGAGGAAGACTTCCCACTACTGATATTTTCTACTTTCCATGACCATGGGAGTGCCTTCCCAGTGTTTTCCTGTGGTGGGAGTGTCTGCCTTTTTGCAGTATTCTCCATGTACTTGTGTTCGGTGCCCTTTTGTAACGTGCACACAACACTTTGCCCTTATAACACACGGCTGCTACCTCTCACATGTTTTTACCTTTGATACTTGCACAAGTGCCACCTTGCCTACGTAACGCCTGTTCTTGTGCCTAGCACTTATTGCAGTATTATACCTCAAATTATACTCTGTTTTCTCTTTTAACTGCACACTTGTCACTTTTCCTCTTGTGCACTTTTGACTACCTCATGTATTTTTTTGTTGTTCACAATTTTTACTACCTCAAGTATTTTGTTTGCTCACAATTGTCACTATTACCTTTACTACCTCATGTATTTTTGGTTGCTCACAATTTTTACTACCTCATGTTTTTGTTTGCTCACAATTGTCACTATTACCTTATGTAACGTAACGTATGCTTTTGTAATCTGCTCTTTTGTAATGTTTCTCATTATGTTTCATTTCTGTTCCTAATGTGAAGCGCTCTGACGCCCTCGGGTAAAGTCCGCGCTATATAAAAATGCATAAATAAAATAAAAATAAAATAAGTAATAGCCTCTCCAGCGCGCGCGACCCCTAGAGGTGTTGTGGGGTAGTGTCGGCCGGGCAGCGCGCGCGCCCCCTAGAGGTGTTGTGGGGTAGTGTCGGGCGGGCATTCGGCTGGGATCCCCATCCACTCCCATGATAACTAATGTCACTGCACCCCCACCAGAAGTGATTGGCTGCTGCGTTGGCTAAGACTTTGGTAATATTTACTGAGCCAGACGGCTTCATCTCCCTCGCCAGAGCCTTCGGGATCAATCGCTTGCTGCAGCGCGAAGGGGGGAGCCAGAAGGGGGTGAGCGATGGCCGACTCTGGCCCGGGTGACGCGGGAAACAGATTGCCTTATTAAAGGCGCTTTCCCGGGGCCTGCGTGGCACCTTTTGTTTGAGTCTGCAAGAAGTGGGTCATTTAACTGGGCTGTCAGGGGCTGGCTGCTACATACGGGGCCTCTGCGGCGGCAGGTCGCGAGGATTCGCCGCCAGTGCATTGGCAGTTCTAGCAGGGGAGGGGCAAAGACCTCACCCTCTCATACTGTGGAAACCTTGACATTCAGGCAACCTGAGACGTCCTAGCTCCGTGGCACCACAGTAGTAAGTGGGTGAGCCACACGCTAATGAAGTTGTAGGAGCACTTGAAAGAAATTAAAAATCTTAACCTACATCAAAAAATACCATATACTCAATGCATATTATATGTGAAGCCAGATAGGTGTCCGGACACAACTTCCAGAAGTTCAGTGAGCTCACAAGAAGAACTTAATTATCAAATTTATTGTCAGGAAATGCGAAAGCCTTGAGAAAATGTCTAGTTCTTAAACTCTGTGACTAGGGCCCAATCCATAAGTCTTGTGACTCAATTTCCAAAGCAGGCTCACTCTCTTATGAGAAATGCCGTTTATGTATGGATATTGGGATGATTTCTTTGGGTGATGACATGTTGACGGGTGTGTGCGTGTGTGGGCATACATTTATATGGAATACGCCATTTTGAAAAAAGTGTCAGCCATTTTGTCTGTCTGCAATTCCAGGTAGCCATGTTCTATTAATCCTGAATGGAGGATCAGAAGTATGGGTGAGACGGAGGGGGAAGGCTTGCAAAGGTGAAGCCAGCATGACTGCGCAAGGCAGACCAACACTGGCTGACCCTGATAGTGCATAATAAAGGCTGGTTATCCCATAATCTTTCAACAAGACATATTCAGAATATGTCTCATTACACCGTGAAGCATTACAGCGCATGCTTTTACAACGCGGTCGTTATAAAAACAGCGTTGTCAGTATGCAATGCATTTACATCGCAAGTCATTACAACGACTTACACTAGGGGGTGTGCTGGATTTAGGAATAGTATTAATTACTAATCCAGTAATTAATACTATTCCTAAATCCAGCACGCCCCCTAGTGCAAGTCGTTGTAATGACTTGCAATGAAATGCATCGCGTACTAACAACGCGGAAATTGTAACAATTGCGTTGTAATAGTAGCGCAATGTAATGACAGGGTTGTAAATGCTGTTTACCCATGTACAATCTAACTTTATCTACAATTTATAGTGCACCCCACAAACTAAACTGTCTCAGTGACAAAAGTGTGAGTGTTAAAATTACCCAATCAAATGGTACACATTTCATCTTCTCCAGTGGTCGAGAGGCCGAGTTGCATCCCTGTCAGGCATTCAAGCTTGTCATCTGTAAATTACACACAGATTCCTGCAGCAGGGTTCAGCTCACTGAGCTGTCTTGGAAACAAAGTAGGTTGATTATTGTATGTGTCACTTTAGCATTTGATGCAACACGGATCGTTCAGAAAACCTTTCCTTTCACCCTAAAATTATGCAAGTTTATCTGGATAAAATTAGGGGTGGATATATTCCAGGTACAACTCTGCTGGGAAATCAGATTTAGTCGTAATGTAATTTATAAACGGGATTATTATTCTTTCTGGCATATCCTTACAGACCAAAGAAAACCCAGGCGCAGACCCATGTTTTAGGAATATGCAATAAAAGATGTTAGCAAGGCTTTCTTTGTTCCTGCTACACGCACAGAATAATGGATCTCACTTTGATATGATTTAATGAACCTTGGCTGCTTTAAAATGAGCAAAATTCCATCCTTGGATTAGGGGTGAGAATGATGCAATTAATTTTCAAAGCCTATTGATCTTGCCGGATTTTCATCAGATGCTATTTAAAATTAGTCCAACATTGATAAAATATTTTAATTTTCGTAAATGCTGCTACTGAGCAATAAATCACACAGTGAAAAGTGTAGCTTCTGCAGAGATGGGAATTGCGTGGCACTGGCACAGTCTGACTTTCATCCTTCTGAGGTCATTAAATAAGCATCCGGTGTGTGTATCATCTCTATGACACTGCCTTTCAACCTCACAGAGACCAAGGCCCAGAATTACTAAGATTTTGCTTCTGGCTTGGATTACTTTTGTGGCACAGCTCAGGACGCAAAATCCTTTTTTGGCATTTACAAAGCCACACAAAGTCACTTTGCATGGTTTTGCGTTGTTTAGTAAATACAAAGTAAGATAACAGTTGTGCATAGCGCTGCTTTGCATTACTTTGCATCGGGTAGGCATTACAAGGGTGGTGCATGGGAATTTCCTTGCATCCACCCATGTATTCTGATGCAAATCCACATTTACATTGATTTGTAAACCTGGGTGTACTCTGCCTACCTGTCAGATGCATAACAAGGAGAACAATCTTTTCTCCTTATTACTTCCTCTATCATTGTGTCATGCATTCTATAGAAAAAAGGAATATCCCACTAAAGATTGTTTTTGTGCATGAGGGAATACATTTGTGCACAAATACAATCCTGCCTGTAATCTAGGCACACTTGCAACAGGGCACAAGGGTGCTTGCCTTAGTGCTATGCAGCCACAAACATGCCTGTGCATAGAGGGAGATGAACATGGCCATTTCTTGGTAAATATGGTTCTATTCAGTTCTCTTCTATTAGCGTATCATAGCGCAGTACATTTCTTTACTGCGTTGCACTGTGTTGCGTGAACTGATAGTAAATATGCCCCCTAGTGTTCGTAGGCTGACCAGTTAAGACTGGTGTGCTGTGAAGTGGAGTGGAGTGGCGTTTCGGTGTGTTTGGTGTGTGGCAATGTACTATGGTTTGAAGGTGTGCTTGGGTGTTGTGTCCCATGCTGCAGTGTGATGTGGTATTTTGTGATGGGTGAAATGTGGTAATGTTGTGTCTGTTATATGCTCTGTGTGCTGGGTTGCCACACTGTAGTTTACTTGGAGATATTAGTGACTGAGGAGGGTTAACACTAGTGTGATGTCTGGTGAGGTGTTTAGGTGTCATCGTGGGGAAGGTTTTTCTCTTGGGGTTCAAAAAGACAGGTAATATGGGTGGTAATGAAAGCTCTTATGTTGAGGGGGTAACAGTAGCTGCTTGTCACCAGGAATCCCTCAGTGGCTTAATTAGCTCCATTTGAAGAATAGACGTGAGGCACTATGCGTGGTAACACAGGTTTGTTCTCTCCTTAGGTCGATAATTGTCACCAGTGTCATAAAGAAGACAGGGGGCCAGATTCACAAAAGTAATCTGAGACAAAATCCTAACTTTACGACTTTCGGTATTCACAGAAGGCATTTAGGAGCACTAAAGTTAGGATTTTGTCTCAGTTAAACCTAAGTTTTGGTCTTAAGTTAAACTTAAGACAAACTTAAGTTTAACTGAGACAAACTCCTAGTCATAAAGTTATGATTTTGTCTCAGTTAAACTTAAGTTTGTCTTAAGTTAAACTTAAGATCAAAACTTAAGAATGCGAATTTCGGCGTTTGCTAACCCATTTGAGCTTCATACATCTGGCCCTATGACTCCAACCCAAGCTTATGACTATGTAGGTAATCATATTAATTCCATATCATTAGCCTGCCCACTCCTCTAACCCTGTACTAGGAACGCCCATAGCAACACATCTTGGTGACATGACTGGTTGTGCAATCACAAGTCTCCATTAGAGGACTTTATTGTGAATCGCCATTAAGTCGTGCATGCCAAGCTTACGTGGAAAATGTGAATCATAAACAACAACCAACTGAGCCATATTGTATATTATTTTTAGGTATTGGTGCCCCACTATGAATGCAGAATAATAAGATGTGGGATAAATTAACAACAAGTCTATCCAAAAGTGAGCAGCATCGGTGTGAGTTCATTGAGGCACGGGTGTGCATTGGGAGCAGCACACTATATTTGTCGTCATAGAAGGGGCGGTGAGGACCCCTCCAAGGTGGAATATTCCATAATGAAGTTAAAGTCTTACATTGGCTTAGACGGAAGAAGCTTTAAAGTCCTGAAAATAGCAATGCTATTTACCTAATGTGTTTGTGCTGTAGCATCTCAGAGGCTGTGAGCACGCATGTGCAAACCTGGGCTGGTGACCTAGAATAGCCGAGGAACTGACCGGAAAAATGATAAAGCGCCATAGATTAGCAGGGGTTTTCTGGTAAAGTCATGCCGGGGCAGCGCATGCGTTGCGCTGCGAGGCATGCTGTATTCAGTTTGAGACTTGAAGCTCCACCAACTTTCCACCCATATTTTTCATTGGCTTGTATCATTGTCTGCTGTACACTGTGGCTGTTCATTGGTCAATAGGCTTAGTAGGAACTCCCTCGTACCAACATGTCTCATTTTGTAACCTCCCATGGCGACACCTCTGGTAGGAGTGTTGTTACGCTGTAGACTTTAATTACAGCCTCCTAGCACTTTTTTTTTCAAATAGCAATAGGTCTCGCATTTGTGAGAGTTTAAGCTATTGGCACTGTAAATGACAATGCCTTTTATTTATCTGTTTTAAGAACAACACATAAATAAAAGGTATTGCCATTTACAATGCCAATAGCTCAAACTCTTGTAAATGCGAGACCTATTGCATTGCAAAAGCTTGTTTTACTTAAGTAGGCACTTCAGCTGAGGATCAGAAGCACAGTCACCTTAGGAGATATGCCTTTCACTATGAGGAGTCACATGCATTTATGTCCTTGGGAGGAGTTGAGAAATTCCTGAAACAACACAGGATTTCGAATATCCAAAGAGTTACCCCAGCTCAAATGTGATACATTAAATTGAACACCCTCTCTTTGCAGATTTACTTGCATCTTTAGCTTCTTCTCCGTTAGTGGGTGATAGTAAGGGGACCAGAAGCAAATATTACATTTGCATCCGTGGTGGGCATTCCAGTTAACCAGTTACAAATACCTTCTGTTAGAACTCAAGTGGACTATGGAGTCTGGAACATTTGAATGCACGTGCACAGCTGAAAAGGAAAGGATGGCATGTTCTTCTGAGTAAACAAAAATACAAACTAAACACCGACTGCCAATTCCAAGATGCAAAGTGGACAATAGAGTCTTGTACAAAAGAATTAAAGTACGTATGAGAAAATAAAAATACCAACTAAAAATAACATATTCAGTTAAATACCAACAACCAATTCCAAGATGCAACTCAAATCAACTTCAAATGTCTCCAAAGACAGTGCCTGAGCTCGAACCCCATCTGGTGCAACTGAATCCCACACAAAAGTTTTTATTGGTCAACTGAAAGTTCAACCAAGGACTGAATTCCAGGCCCCTCCTGTGACATCACTCAGACTTGCATTGATCTTACTTCTTTTGTCATCAGACCGAGAGTGTCAGAATGTTTCATCCCCAGGGGACAGGCCTTGCCTGTTGCAAAGGCGTCAGCATCGACAGTACAACAATTCTTTATAATCTGTGAAAAGGTAGCCTGTCACAAAAATGCCAAAATAAAAATGCAATTGCTCATTCTAATGCTCAGTCATAAAATCATTTTTTTGCCAGCATCAGTGTTCGTAAGATGGCTGCCTCGCCGCGGTTCCCAAGGGGCAGGCGCTGTTGGCGTGGCACCAGAAACATATTGCGCCTTAATTGGCAGCCTGAAGATGAATTGCAGGACCTCTGGATGAGTCGTGGTTTGACTTCATATTGCAGCATCAGTACCAGGTGTAACACTGCCACCCTGCCTTAATCTGAGAACATTCGTGCGCTGCACATACAGTGTGCAATTGTGCCTTCTACTGAAGAAAGTCCGCCTTTGAGGCATGTATGCTTGCGGGCATGGTCTAGCCATGCACCTACTGCCTGTGGCATGCACGTAGTGAATTACTAAAGCTCGCGAAAGGGTAAGGACAATCCTAGACTTCACCCACCATCACTGTGGCCATGAGCATAGGGGCACAGGTTGGGCTTGCTCAAATATATGGGTTCCATCTCCTGCTGAACTTTCACTTTCTGTTCAGGGTCTTTCTGGCCGACATTTGGAATAGAGCAGGAATGCCCCCGCTAGGGTGCAATCTCTGACTGGACCCCTGTGTGGTGGTCTGTGTAAGGTTCCCTAGATCCTCTACTCCCAGTGGAGTCCTGGGGTGGCATGCCAAATGTGCAGTACATCCTAGGTGGTCCCATTTAGTAGATCCCAAGAGCCTGTTTTTGCCCATGGCTCTGGTGGATAGTATGGATCTTGCGTTTGTTTAGGGGAGTCCGTCATTTGCATGGGATCAGGCCTCCAACCAGATGAGGGAACAGCTACATTCGAATGGCTGCCACATGCAAGAGCGTGTGCGGGAGGTCCTTACACAGGTGCGCATCGCTGAGGTCATTCTTCAGGAGTGCGTCTCCAAAGATCTCATTCAAGCGCGCATCTCAAAGGTGCATCATCAGGTATCAATCCCTGAGGTCATTCTTCAGCTGTGCCTCCCCAAAGCCATTGCTCAAGCACGCATCTTAGAGGTCTTAACACAGGTGTGCATCGCTGAGGAGTGCCTCTCCAAAGGCATTATTCAAGGCTGCCTCCCGGAAGTCCTTCCTCAGAGGAGCATCGCTGAGGTAATTTTTCAGGAGTGCATCTCCAGAGGCATTATTCAAGCACGCATCTTCGAGGTCATTGTTCAGGAGTGCATCTCCAAAGATCTTATTCAAGCGCGCCTCTCAAAGGTACATAATCAGGTATCAATCTCTGAGGTCATTCTTCAGGATTGCCTCTCCAAAGACATTATTCAAGGCTGCCTCCAAGAAGTCCTTCCTCAGAGGAGCATCGCTGAGGTCATTTTTCAGGAGTGCATCTCCAGTGGCATTATTCAAGCATGCATCTTAGAGGTCATTGTTCAGGAGTGCATCTCCAAAGATCTTATTCAAGCGCGCCTCTCAAAGGTACATAATCAGGTATCAATCCCTGAGGTCATTCTTCTGGAGTGCCTCTCCAAAAGCATTATTCAAGGCGGCCTCCCAGAAGTCCTTCCTCAGGGGAGCATCTCCGAGGCCCTTCTTCAGGTGTGCCCGTTTGAGAGCATTATTCAAGCACGCATCCCAGAGGTCATTAGGCAGGCGAGTATTTCTGAGGTCTTTCTTCAGATGTACCTCTCCAAAGAAGTTATTCAATTGCACATCTCAAAGGTCCTTCCTCAGAAGTTCATCTTCGAGGTCAATCTTCAGGAGTGCATCTCCAAAGCCATTATCCCAGACATTCTTACACAGGTATCAATATCTGAGGTCATTCTTCAGGTGTACATCTCCAAAGGCATTATTTAAGCATGCATCTCAAAAGTCCTTACTCATGTGTGCCCCCTGAGGTCATTCTCAGGAGTTCATCTACAAAGACATTATTCAAGCGTACATCCCAGATGTCTTTCCTCAGGAGTGCATTTCTGAGCTCCTTCTTCATGGGGGCCTCTCGAAAGGCAATATTCAAGCGCACTTCCCAGAGGTCCTTACTAAGGTGTCCTACTCTGAGGTCATTCTTCAGGTTTCATCTCCAAGGGCACTATTCAAGCGTGCATCTCAAAGGTCCTTATTAAGGTGTGCTCTATGGTCATTCTCTGGGAGTTCCTCTCGAGAGACATTATTCAAGCGAGCGTCTCAAAAGTCCTTAATCAAATGTGCCCCCTGAGGTCATTCTTCAGGAGTTCATCTCCAAAGACGTTTTGCAAGCGTACATCCCAGCTGTCATCACACAGGAGTGCATCTCTGAGGACATTCTACAGATGTGCATCTACAAAGGCGTTATTCAATAGCGCAACTCAAAGATCCCTACTCCAGAGCGCATCTCCAGTGTCAATCTTCAGGAGGGCATCTTCAAAGGCAGTATTCAAGCGTGCATCTCAAGGGTCTTATTAAGGTGTGCATCTCTGAGGTCATTCTTCAAGAGTGTATACCTAAAAATATTGTTCAAACGTACATCCAGAGGTCATCACCCAGGTCAGCATCTCTGAGGTCATTCTTCAGGCATGCATCTCAAAGGTCTTTATTAAGGTGTGCATCTCTGAAGTCATTCTTCCGGAGTACATATCAAAAGACATTGTTCAAACGTACATCCAGAGGTCATTGCTCAGGTGTGTATCTCTGAGACCAATCTTCAGGTGTGTGTTTAAAGGCCCTCACTCAGGTGTGCATCTCTGAGGTCCTTCGTCAGGAGTACCTCTCTAAAGGCATTATTCGAACATGAATCCCGGATTCCTTACTCAGGTGTGCATCTCTGAGGTCCTTCGTCAGGAGTGCCTCTCTAAAGGCATTATTCGAACATGAATGCCGGAGTCCTTACTCAGGTGTCTATCTCTGAGGTCATTCTTCAGGAGTGCCTCTCTAAAGGCATAATTCGAGCAGGTATCCTGGAGTCCTTACTCAGGTGTGCATCTCTGTGGTCATTCTTCAGGACTACCTCTCTAAATGCATTATTCGAGCACCCATCCCGGCGTCCTTACTCAGGTGTCTATCTCTGAGGTCATTCTTCAGGAGTGCCTCTCTAAAGGCATAATTCGAGCAGGTATCCCGGAGTCCTTACTCAGGTGTGCATCTCTGAGGTCATTCTTCAGGACTGCCTCTCTAAATGCATTATTCGAGCACCCATCCCGGCGTCCTTACTCAGGTGTGTATCTATGAGGCCATTCTTCAGGTGTGTCTCTTTGAAGGCATTGTTCAAGGGTGCTATTTTGCTATTTTTCAGGTGTGCATCTTTGATTCCGTAATTATGGTGCACTTGGTGTGGACACTTCCCCTGTTCCTGTTGGTGTGGGTTTTTCACCAGGAGTTCATCACCTAGATCTGTCCTTGGCTGATTCACAAGCTGTTCCCAAGGAGATCTCTTGTTAGGTGTGTTTGTTTAAAGTAATTCTCCAGTTGTATACATTTAAGGCCGTTCTTCAGGTGTAAATCTCTGCGGTCAATCTTTATGTGTGTATGGCTGATGTATGTACCTAGGATGTTATTTCAGGTTCCCTTTTCTAGGGTCAGTCTTTAAGTGTCTAATCCCTGACGTCAATATTCTAGCCTACTGGGTCATTCTCCATTGGGAATGGTTTACCAGATGGTTGTGTGTTTGATTTCCCATCAGAACTAATCTATGGCATCCCACAGTGGACATCGGGTATAAAAATATTTTGTGATTTCATCTGCAGAAGGCTTGGTAAATGATTGTATAAAACAAACACTTGAAAAAACGGCAGACAAAAGAGACGGCACCTCAATCAGAGTACAAAAAGAATATGTAGTCCCGCGCACTACTTGGCCGTACCTACCGTTGTTGGGTACACCGTACAGAAGATTTAGAAATGATAGCAAATGGAAAGGTGCACAGCAAGAGATTTATAGTCCAGAAAATATTCAATGTATATATTCCAAAATATGATGTTTATTCTTTTTCTCCCTATAGCCAATTTCATAAACATCCAGACAATACTTTTCGTTCCAATTACGTCTAGAATTTCATCAGTGCTTAATAAAGCAGGGCGTTTGTGCATCTGATCCATTCTCCCGTAACATATTCCAAGAAACTGCTGGAATATGTTATGGGAGAATGCATACCTATTAAGGTATCTACCAGAATATTATACATTTTGATCCTTGTATTACTAGTCACGATGATAAAATTCACACAAAACCAGTATATATTATGATTTGGATGAATCTATATTGATCCAATGCATATAAACGTTCTACTGTATTAAGCCCTGACGAAGGGCTAAATATAATTGGAATTAAATGCGTTGGCTGGATGTTGTTGAAATTGGAATTAAGGAGAAAAAGAATAAACATCATATGTTGGAATATACCCATTGAATGTTTTTTGGACTATAAATGTCTTGCTGTGCGCCTTTCCATTTGCTATCATTGGTAAATGATTGTGCATACCACATTTTTACATGATTTCTACAACGAACATTAAAATAATGTTTTTCTGTGTCAATCATTTTAAGTTACAAATGAAATAAAGCTATACATATTTCCTAAAAAGACATCTATGGTAAGTCACAAAGTTTATCATTCAGTGCACTAACTGCTAATGCCTTCTGCAAATATGTCTATCCAGCTGCTTTGCTTCAATAAATAATTTGCTGCAAATCTTCATGTTACATAAAGAAGCAGAAGAAAACATTTGGGACTCCTGCCTTCTCTAGCTAGGCAGCCAGACACGGCAGATATGTGGGAAGAGGCAAGTAAACAGTAATACCACGGCGGCTCTTTTAGGCGCAGTCTTGTAATTTCCTTACAGTGCAATAACATTTGTTGACACATTTTCTTTGCACCACAAATTAGAGGTGGCCAGCTCTAAACCAACCAGAACTTCGTCGACGCACCTGAACATCCCGCGAAATAACCACATCTCCCAACACCCCAATAATATATATTGGCTTCCAGTCCAGGGAAAATGTAAGTTCAAGATACTCACCCATGCCTACAAATCTCTCCACAACACCGGTCCAGCTGATCTCAACCATCGCCTTACTTCTAACAACTCACCAGTGGGATTTCCTAATTGTTCACCAACTGAAAAAGAGAGTAGAGGACCTGTGAACAGGTTTGAGGTTGACACGCTTCGAAGCTTATGCTTGACCATGCATGCAAGGTATCCTGGAGACCCCTAAAATGCAATGACTTACAAACTCTGATGTTTAGCCCTATATGAGGTCTCTTGAGGCAAAATTATACTCCCCCCAAAAATGTTGATCTTCCACCTCCCTCTGACATAGGGAGAGCAGGTCAGGTGCAGGCATCTGCCGCCAGAGGCTTTAGAACACTGAAGCAATATGGATGCCTTCTACCGATCGACAACTTGACGCGCATGGACACAACTTTTGGGGAGATCCTACTGCTTGGCGGCATGAAATGCACATTCTAGACATGAAACGTGTGTCATACCTGAGTGTGGTGGATGCATTGAGCCCCCACAGCTCTATTGACAAGCATCTCATTCATCACTGAGAGAAGCGGAAGCTTATTGATGAAAAGAGTGCTCACGCCTGCAGCAATCCAATGCGACATTTTGCAATATTAATTGTCTGCTCGATGACTTGATGTAGCTTCCTCTCCGAAACAATTGTCATTTCAAACCAATTGCAAATGACGTATGGTCTTGTGCTGCAGGGAAGGACAGGAATTGGATTTATGTGGCCTCTTAGATTAGGAGCCACTCATTCATGCCTTAAATCTATTTAAATGTAAGGAGATAGCTGAAAAATTGAAGTATGAGGCATCTGTTGCGTGCAACTGAGATTGTCCTTGCGGTGAAACTCACAAGTGTAGTGACTTCAAAGCAACACTGTCATTAATGTGGAATTGAAGGTGGTGAGGTTGTAGGGAGGAGAGTGTGTCCAGTAGCACAATCCTTGGGAGACAACAGGAATAAATGAAAAACACATGCACAAACCAGAAATCCAAGCACAAAAGGTCAGAGACAATGGGCAGTTACACTCGAGGGTGCTCGTGCTACCTACCTGCCCTCGAGAGAGTTCCTGCTGTGAAGTAGGGTCAGTATCCACTGCCACCAAAGACCACAGCTGGATCCTTCGAGATCCAACAAGGATCCAAGTATTGTGTGAATCCAGTAGTAGAAGGCATGTACCGAGGGGGCAGGCGGAGGAGGAGGGCACAACAACAAAAATAAATATTTAAAATAAACTTACCATCCTTTCTTCACAGTGCAACGTCCTCCCCCTTCAGGGGAAGCTCCCGATGCAGGAAACTGCACGACCCAATCCTGGCGCTGCTTTCACAGCATGAAAGCAGCACCAGGATTGGATAGAGCAGGCTAAGAGCACTTCAGGCCTGCATTTTCTCTAACCTAGGTGTCTTGGACAGCTAGGTTAGAGAAAATGCGGGCCTCCAGTCGAAAACAGCTAGGTTAGAGAACTTAAAATGCGCATGTCTGTCTGGCAGTTCCAAGACGCCTGGCCAAAGGGACATGTGCATTTTAAAGTGCATGGCTCTCTGCTGCTGCCACTCAGCAGCGCTGGCTCCGTCCCGTCCTGACACTTAGTTCAGGAAGGGTTGCTGAAAAAAACCCAGTAATAAATAAACTTTATTACCGTTTTATTTTTTTGCTCTGGGGCTTGAGGGGCGACGTTCCTCCGCTCAAATGGAGGAGCCAGCCCTGTATGCATGTATATATGTGCGTACTTTCAGAGGAGCTCTGTTGTGCAAACTTGTGACGAAGCAGCGGAATGCTGTATCTAGAGGGGTGAGACAGGCTGGGGTGGGGAGTGAATTTAGGAGCATTGTAGGAAAGGGTAGGGCATATGTACAGCACAAGCCATACTCCACATTCTAGACTATTCTACCAAGGGCTCTGAGACCGAACGGTGATTCATGCTCTATATAAAAATAAATGCATAAACATAAACATAAACATACCTCTCCCAGAATAACTGCACATTACAGGAGCATTGCTAGGCTAGTACACACTTTCATGAAGAAGGGATTTATTATCCGTGGTGTTGAGAGGTAACCAGACAATACTGAGGAGCCGACAGCACAGATGGGTGTGTGCCGCTGTATAACAATTCCATGGTAAGCTGCCACAAATAGGTCCCAATGTCTGAAAATACCTGCAGGAGATGAGCACCAGCAAACACCAGCACAAAATAAGGACTGCTGCCCAAATGCACTACTTTTCTAGAACCCAGTTAATCTCATCCTTGTTCAGCAGGATTTTCACGAATGAGCACCCAATCTGTGGTTACAGGATTGACTCAGCTGAGAGAAAACGGAATACATATATTTATATACTGCACAGGCATATACATTGGGTTGTGTTCTGGAAGTGAAGTGATTGACTTTGGTGCAGAAGGCAATTGCAAGGAAGTTCTACAACCTTGGTCCTTGGTTAGCAAAACTCTACCTCTTTCATGTTGCAGAATGTGTGGGAGGTGCAGTGGTGTAGCAAGGTTGTGTTTTGTTAATTAGATATTTTAGTGGTGCCAACTGCATGCATTTTGTGGATAAAGAAGACGATTTGAAGGTGTATCTCGCATTTACGGGTGCAGAAAAGTGGTTGTAGAGTCAGAGTAGAGATTGAATTTGAGGGCTTAGCACAAACTGCTGTGACCTTGTGTATTATGCGGCAAGGTTGGAGATGTGGGGCCCGATTCACAGAACTAACTTAAGACAAAATCCTAAACTTACTACTTTTGGTATTCACAGAAGTTAGGATTTTGCCTTAAGTTTGTCTTAAAACAGACTTAAGACAGACTTAAGACAAAATCCTAACTTAAGTCTGGCTTAAATCTGTCTTAAGACAAACTTAAGACAAAATCCTAACTTCTGTGAATACCAAAAGTAGTAAGTTTAGGATTTTGTCTTAAGTTAGTTCTGTGAATCGGGCCCGTAGTGTTTTGGCAGCCCAGGAAGATGTTTGTTTGGACAGAAGCTCATGGTGGTTCACACTAATAACTCAGCATCCTTGAGGGCATAGTGGTGGCCGGAAGGATGCTCTTGAGTTGGTACAGGTGTTAGTAACCAGGCCTGTGACAGGCAGACTCTAGGAGGCTCCTAGGCTGTTCATGAACTGTACCTGTTTGGCCCAGTACAGGTGGCAGAGGTAGATGGGTAGGAGGGAGGAGGCGATGCACTGGGAACAGCGAGCCTTGGTCTCAGGAAGGGAATCCCAGAAGCTCCCTTCCATCTATGGTACAGAGACACAGGGAGGTTTCCAGAGGATGGCATTGGTTGCACTTGTTGCTGATGCATAGGTAGAGTTGATGCATCACCAGAGTCATGGCAGAGTGCTGAATACTCTTTAGAGAACAATGGATGAATATGTTGGAGTGGAAATACACAAGACTGGGTAAATGGAAAGAATCAGGCCCAGTTTAAGTCCCTGAGAAAAACTTGGGAAGGAAGAATTGAACCTGCATGAATCTGTTTATGGAGGAGCTTAAGGGTCTGGTGACCACTAAGAGTAAATGGCACTGGATATAGTAGTCTGTAGTCCAAAGCAGGCTCACACATATGTGCATACACACACACACACAAACATGTGCGTGTGCACACACACAACTACGAGCACACACACACACATCCGCACACACACAAGTGTGCGCACACACACATTCACCATCTCACATTTCGCTGAGGACCACAAACATTTTCAAGACACAGGATTCTGGGTCTCCTAAAACCTATATATTTGTTTGTAAAATGATATATATGTATGCGACCTCTGGTCAAGATGACTCACTCACCCTGATCCATTAAAAGAGGGGTGACAAAAAGAGAAAGCAGGGGCCTCAGAATTAAGAGAAATGACAACTGTGCAAAGGAATCTAAACGGGTCTTTAATTAGAGGAAGAGAGGCCTTTAAATAAAGTATATTGAAAATGTCTCTATAGATTTTTTTTTTTTATCAAGGTCAGTTTTCAAGTTTATTTCAATCACCACAAATCTTACACTGTTCTTGCTGAACTGATATTGACTCTGCTTCATGAGTCTATTGGGAAATTTTCATTCACAGCCCCTCTGCAAAGTAGTGATGGAGAAGTGTGGATATACAGAGATGCACCCACAGGAGAGATCTGCAAAGTGATATATTCAGAAGGACAATTAGGAACAGAAAGGAAGAGACAGATTTGTAGAGGGGTGTGAATGCAAATGCTGAGGGCCACACAAATAGATGTATTTAAAGAAGCATGTGGCAATAATTAAAAATCAGCAAAGAGATAAGATATTGAAACTGCGAATTGCAGGTCATCATACATAGGAAAGAGACTAAAACTAAGTGGCATAAAGGAAGGGAAAAGGGATAGAATAGTTACAATATAGATGGTGAAGGAGCTGATAGAAATAGAAGAAAATAATGACATTTAGGCCCTGATTATGATGGCGGTCGGACGCACCAACTTCATTGACTAGTTGGCGGCGGTTCCATCCGACAAGCTATGATGCGATGGCCATTGAAGGGGTCGGAAACATCAATTTTTCCCCTGCGGCTTGTGTTGCGGCGAGAAAAGACCCGCAGCACAAGCTGCAGAGGAAAAATGGATGTTTGGAAACATCCATTCCCCGTGTGCCAGGCACTATGTAGAGCCTGGCACAAAGGGTATGGATGTTTGGGGGCACCACAGGTGCCCCTCAGGCCTCACAGCAGAGGGCATGGGCAGACGGGGGCCCTGCTTGTGGCCCCCAAAGTCCATTTCCGACAGCCCATCAATGGCGGTCGGACTGCCATTGAAAGGATGCAGAAAAGGGACATCGTAATCCCAATGGTGGTGCATGAGCAGGCACCGCCCTATTGTAGGGTATTACATTCCGACCAACGGTCAGACGGGCTCCTTGAGCCTATCGGAATGTTTGGTCGACCCCTCCGCCAGCTGCCTCCAATTGCCGTGCATCATAATGCAGTGGTCGGACTGTACCACCAGATGTCGGTTGGACCACAACCGACGGCCTGTCTGTTGCAATCCGACCGATATCCTAATGCGGCCCTTAAAGTAAGAGGTGGACGCGTAGAGGTAGTGAACATATAGAGAGGTCATATGGAATGGCAGCCAGACGCCGGACCGATGGATGGATAGTCATGTATGCCAGATAGACACGATGGACAGATGATGGGTGAACATATACAAGCAGAGAGTCAGGCAGGAAGGCAGACAGGCAGGGTAGCCATGCACTGAGAAGGTCAATAGTGCAAGCGATGATGAAGAACCTCAGACGGATGGCGCCAGCCGGAGCCCAGAATGTTCTCTGGAACAGGCTCCCCTTCTGTGCCATGTAATGAAATGATGTCAAGGGTAGCACCGCGAGATGTGAGCCCTCCTGTGCCTTAATGTTATTTCAATCTGCCGCGGCAACTGAGTAAACCCGCAGAAAATGTATTCTGCAGACTTCATTTGCTGCAAGGTTGTCCTTGGAAATTGCATTATGAGACGAATGCTGTTAAATATTTGCACACATTTGCGAGGTAAAAAGCACCTCAAGGTCTCGACTCAGACAGAGTTTCAAAAGGAGGCTGGGGTGAGACAGAGAACCAGGAAGAAGAAACAGGGAGAGAGAGAGAGAGAGACCAAAGAGTGAGTGGAGCCAGCGAATGGACAGAGAAGTGCAATATTAAATGTATTAACCAGAGAGGTGAGAGAGAGAGAGAGAGAACCATGAAGGAGAGAGGAAGAGAGACCAGGTGGGAAGTGCAACTAGAGAACAGACAGAGAGACGAGTGCAATATTTAATTTATTAACCTGTGAGATGACAGAGAGAGAACAATGAAGAAGAAAGGAAGAGGGGAACAGGGAAGTGGAACTAGAGAACAGGCAGAGATGGTGTAATATTTCATAGACGTGCTCCAGGCTATCTTCAAGACAGCTTGGGGAGCACAGTGTAAATAGAAAACAGGTAAGCAGGGGTGCAATATTTAGTTTAATAACCTGTGGGTAGGGGCAGAAACAGAGTACACGGGAGAAGAGAGGGAGAGGGTAGAAGTGGAGTGGCACTAGAATACAGCCTGGGGAGCAGGGAAGAGCGAGGAGAGCAAGAGAAGGACAAAGAGAGAACGCAGAGAGAGCATAAATAGAGAACAGGTAAAGAGGGGTGCAATGTTTAATTTAAGGGCCCCTGATTATATCCAAACAGACCAGGGAGCAGGAAAGGGAGACGAAGAAAGAAAGAGATGGACTGGAAGGTGGGCGAACAAGAGAACACGCAGAGAAGTGTGCAGTAGTAAAAATATAAGACATTTGATGGAGCAGGAAAGAGAGAGGAAGGAAGAAGAGAAAAAGAGAGAGAGAATGCAAGGAGAGTGGAACTAGAGAACAGGTCAAGAGGGATGCAATATGAAAATGAAAGACATTCTACAGAGCGGGAAGAGAGACGAAGGAAGAAGAGAAAGAGAGAGAGAATGCTAGGAGAGTAGAACAAGAGAACAGGCCAAGAGTGAGGCAGTGTTTAGTATGTGCCGCAAGGCGCCTCACAGTCAGGGTAGAGCGCAGGCTGTATTTGCTGGGCAGTGTAGGCCGGTCCTGCTCCAACATCTTTTGGCTGTGGTTTCTACCTGGCACCACACCCCATGCTCCCTCCCCTTGGTATCCCCAAGAACCTAGTGCAACAGGGCTAGGGGTCCCCAGTGCTGGGGTCATTTTATACAGGGCACATCAAACCCTGCAATGCATTCCCGCTCAATGCTGCCATGAATCAGGAACTCACAGCAACAGAGAAGGGGCAGCAGGCACAGGGCCTCAACACTTCCAAGACCATAAGGTAGGCAAATCCTTTTTGGTGTCACTGGGGCGCACTGACCCCGGGGGCGTGTGGGTAAAACCCCAGGTAACCTTCATGCCACTGACCTTGACTCATCTCTGTCTCCTGGTTTCATTGGCTCCTCAATCTCTGCCTCCCATTCCTTCACCTCCATCCCCAAGTATGGTTCTTACCCCCGTCTCCAGGAAGTGATCCCCACCTCCATCACTACCTCTAATTCGCTCAGCTCAATTGCTCTGGGTCCCTCTCTTACCTCTATCTTTGTTCTTGAACTCTTCCATATAGCCACACTTCTCTCTCTTTCTCTCACTTCTTCATCGTAGAGTTTCTTCTTTACCTCGGCCTTTATGTGGATAGATTTCTTCTCAATGTTTTGCAGTCCCCCCGTATCTTTTTTAAATCTGTCATCTCTTCCGGTTTCTCTCTTGCCTTCTCTCCTCTTCTAATTTCCCTCTTACCGCTACCTCTGCTAGTTCCACGTTTATCAAGTTCATGTTCCTACTCCTATATTTGTTGTTTATCTTCTTTTTCAGTATGTTGCTCGACTTTCCTATTTTGGAATTTCTATGTTACTTTTTTAGGTCGAGCCTGGGCAGAGCATGTGCTGCTCTGCAAAGCATGCTGTATTCGAGTATGGACTTGAAGCTCCGCCCACTCTCTGCCCATATTTTTCATTGGCTTGTGTCATTGTCCTTTGTAAATGCAGGCTTCTGATTCTTTAATAGGCTTGTTAGTCACTCCCTAGTACCGCCTTGTCTTCATTTGTAACCTCCAATGAGGACTGGCCCTTTTAATTCTGTTGTTACAAGGTATGTCTTATTTAGCCCGTAAGCACTATTTTCTTTAATGAGTTTCTCCTACTGCAGGCAGGACTTTCTTGCAACATGAAGCGCCCCATGCACACTTTCACTTTCCAAGCAGCCACGATGATGGCCACTTCTTTGAAGTGAAGTAGATCTATCATTTACAATAGTTTGAGCTATTGGCATTGTAAATGACAATGCCTTTTATTTATGTGTTAATTATCAAAGCAGATAAATAAAAGGCATTGTCATTTACAATGCCAATAGTTAAACTCTCGCAAATGCAAGACCTACTGCATTGCAAATACTTGTCTCTTTCCTTTTGTTTTTTTGTCTGCTTTCTCTCACCACTTGTCCTCGTTCCTTCTACTCCGTCTCAATCAACCCTCTTTTCCCTTACTGCCTTAATTTATCCGATTCTGTCCTACCCCACATTCTTTTCTATTTTCATCTTCTTTATTTCTTTTTTATTGTTTCCTGTCTTTTGTGCTTTTGTTTTCCTCTGTGCAAATTGTTTTCTTTCATTATTTCACAGGAAGACGCACAGCCTCAGAGTACCACACAATACCCCCGCAGTATCACTGCTGGACAATCAGTGCACGCTCTGTCACTGGGCTCTTCGCTATCTCACACTAACACTGCTGAACTCACTGCAACACTCTGTCACTGGGCCCTTCACTGTCCCACACTAACACTGCTGGACTATCAGTGACGCTCTGTCACCGGGCTCTTCACTGTCTCACACTAACACTGCTGCGCTTTTTGGCATCCTAGACCACTAGGCCCCAAGCTGTCCCACGTGGTCACTTTAAATTCCAATCCACGCTGAAGCCTGGGCCCTCGCTGTTTCACAAGAACACTGCTGGAATCTCACTACATGCTCTGTCACTAGCTCCTTCACTGTTCTGCACACTGTTACTGCTGGAGCTTGATTGCACGCTTTATCGCTGTATCCTAGGGTGTACTATTACATCTGGCCCACTCACTGCACACTCTGGGGCCGATTCACAGAACTAATCTGAGACAAAATCCTAAACGTACTACTGTTGGTATTCACAGAAGGCATTTAATAGTAGTAAAGTTAGGATTTTGTCTTAAATTAGGATGTTGTCTTAAATTAGGATTTTCTCGGACTGCTCGGTTTATCACTGTGCCCCAGGCTGTGTTGCACACTACCACGGCTGGACCCTCACTGCACGCTCTGTCACTAGCTCCTTCACACTTCCACGCTGTTGCTGCTGGACTCTCACTGCACACTTTATCACTCGGCCCCAGGATGTGTTACACACTACAACTGCTTGACTCTCACTGCACACGTTATCACTGGGCCCCAGGCCGGACCCTCACTGCACGCCCTGTCACTCACTCCTTCACGCTTCCACACTGTTACTGCTGGACTCTCACTGCACTTTTTATCACTGGGTCTTCACTGCACGCCCTGTCACTACCTCCTTAACACATCCACACTGTTACTGCGGGACTCTAACTGCACACTTTAACCCCTCCCCTGCTGGTGACGGAATCACTCCGTCATCAGCCACGGTCGCGCTGTGCTGATGACGGAGCGGTTCTGTCACGGCCCGCTCGGAACGCCTGCGCGGCGCGGATTCCGCGCCTGCGCTGAGCGTTCCATTGAGCGGGCGGGGCCGTGACAGAACAACTCCGTCATGAGCACAGCGCAACCGCGGCTGGTGACGGAGCGGTTCCGTCACCAGCATGCGCCCGCCGCGCGGCCGCCCCGCCCCCTTAGCACTGCGGCGGAATAGCCGCCGCAGTGAAGGGGTTAATACTGGGCCCCTGGTTTGACCCTTGTTGCACCTGGGCCCCAAACACACCCTTGGAAACCAATACCATTGCTTCATTCTGCCTCTGGTGGCTCAGAAGGACTATAAGCTGTTTGAGGACGGCAGCAATAGAGCTGTGAAAACAATCTGCAACATAACAACACCTCGGAAAAAGCTGTTCGCGACGCCTAAGGGTGCTTCTTATCTATAATCGAATGGGCATCCAGTCAATGACAAAAATGATCGACTCCACAATTTCTTTCACCATTTTGTACAGCCACGCTACCTTAAAATCCAAACAAAACAGTCCATCTGTACCGGAAGAGACAGAATCAAGAAATGCTCTTAATATACCATCTAGGGCTGTCATAATATAAATATGTATTACAGATTTATATTACACTCTCTTGAACAAGAATATCCGTATTTGGTTGGCCTTAAGTTGTGAAATTCTGCACAGAGCCGTAATTCCTGTGTCTGGTGCAATTTATATAAAATCGTAGTTGCTAGCTAGTTTAATCACGCAGATTCCTCGTCTAGCAGATGCTTTCACAAGTTTGCACCATTGCTGGTGTCCCCAGAGGATTCCGCTGGAGCGCAATATTCCCCAATGTAAAATGGCCGCCCTGTTGCAGTTCGACCCCTAGTGGAATGGTATGCCCTGTGCCGCTAACAGGAAGGCTCCAGGGACGAAGGGATCTTCTACCATGTGTAGCAGGCGCATGCACCTGGGTAATTGGATCCCGCTTCTTCATAAATATGGGGCTGGATGTCACAAGTCCTGGGGTTTCTGGTAATCAAGTCTTCACTCTGCTAATTTATCTAGGCCTCGAGGTATTTGTTATCTAAAGAGCTGTCCTGATGCAATGCGCACCCTTGCTGGATTCCTCTGTGGCACCGAGCCTCCGCCTTGCGCATAAGGCGCGCCGGCGACTAATTACAAGATTCATTCCTACGCCTGCGTCTTCAAACACATAGAAGCGTCCCCATAATTTTCGCATAAAGACACAGTCACGCCTCGTCCTCGCAAGAGCCCGGCTTGATATTTCTGAGCCTCCCGGGTTAACACAGTTAATTACATCCAGCAAATTGCTAAAACCAATATTCAGGCACAAGGAGAAAAAAAAGCAGAAGAAACGAATCTGGGACTCGGTCCCTTGGTGCGTGGCATCAAGGGAGGACCCCGCTGCGCGCTTCAAAAAGAGCTGCCTGATTATTCGCTTTTGTGCTCATCCCTCACCATGCAGGAATGTACCACCATCTTCAGGAGTGGGTGGAAGCCACATAGGTGTGGAGAAACCTGGAGACTGATGGCCAACATGGAAGGCCAACCCCATTTTCTCCATCATTACCTACTTCCTCTAAAGTTCCAGGCGAAACGAATGTAGGCACAGGACGGATGTATATATTCCAGAGTTTTAGGAGAGCCACATATGTCCCTGTACATTTGCTCTAAACATCTAAATTGGACTCCTATGCCAACACCATAGCTCTTATTCAGGCTCAATGCCTTTACCCTACAATTACTCCTCAGTGTCCGTTGTAGGATTTTCTGACTCCGTTCACTGAGTTTAGCGGCTTCCCAGACATGCAGGGCAAAAGTTCAAATGTGAGGAGAACCAACCTTATACAATATTACTACTAATAACAATACCAACAACAAAAAATAACAACAACAAAAACATGATTATTATTACTGTTAATGATAATATGAATAATAATAATGCAATTAAAATATTATTACTATGAATATTAATCTTAATAACAATACTAACAAAGAACAACAACAAAAATTATTATTATTATAATAATACAATCAATTATGTTTTTCTTGTTCTTTATTTTTAGTAATGTTATTAATATTATATTTTTAGTAGTAATATTAGTAATATATTTTTTTAAATACTACACCTTATTATTATTATTTTTTTTAACAAACCACTCTATGTAAGTATTTTCTTGAAACATTATGTATTTCAAATTCCTAATTCCATTCAGCCAGGCTTCATTCTGAGCTGCTCATGCTGTCAAACAGCAAATATGTGATTCAGTCAAAATCTGAATTTATATTTCTGAATGTGATAACATGAGTATCACTGAGTATCACTGAGTTTGCCAATAATATATATGATGAAGGCTAGTTAACCCCTTGGCCGCTGCAGTAATTCCGCTGCATTGACCATCAGGCCTCTGGTGAGGGATTTGGCAAAGTGAATCATTAATGCATTGCAGACTTTTAGAGTCATATAGTTTAAAGTAATGTATTCAAAATATGGATTATTATTAGTGTCTTTAAAGCACTGCACAGACTGGCATTAGATGTAAAGTTCCAGTTCAAAGTCCTCTGCAGCGACCGTCCAGCCTGCTAGAGGAAGGGCGTGTGGTATGTGAGATCCCAACACCCCTTCACGTATCCACCAGAATTCTTAGGTCACTCATCTCCATGAGATCAGCTGATGAATATTCGCTCATCAAAAACATGGAAGGAGGGGAGCTGGAGTACAAACTACAGATCGTGGAACGAGTAGATGTCAAAACTCATGAGGGAAGCCAATCATCTGCGCTTCAAGAAACTCTTAACAAATGCACTAACTCACACTGTTTATCATTGGGTCTCTCCCAAGGCCAAGGTGAGACCTGAGTACTTCCAAAATGAGGCCGCGCCTACCTTCAGGGTTGAATTCTTACACTCCCAAGACCTCTTTGCCCCCAGTTTCTACTTAAATACCTAGCCTTTAGAGGTGCCTGGTCAGTATTTTACATAAGGTATTTTAATCAATCAATCAAAGGCATTTATAGAGCGCACTACTTACCCGTAGGGTCTCAAGGCGCTGGGGGGAGGGGTGTGCCGCTACTGCTCGAACAGCCAGGTCTTCAGCTTCTTCCTGAAGGAGAGGTGGTCTTGGGTCAGGCGTAGGTCGGTAGGGAGGGCGTTCCAGGTCTTGGCGGCCAGGTAGGAGAAGGATCTTCCTCCTGAAGTCGCTCTTCGGATGCGGGGGACGGTGGCGAGGGCGTGGTTGGCCGATCGGAGGTGGCGTTTGGGAGCGTAGAAGTTGATTCGGTTGTTGAGGTAGCTCGGGCCTTGGTCGTGTAGGGCTTTGTGTGCGTGGGTGAGGAGGCGGAAGGTGATTCTTTTGTTGACGGAGAGCCAGTGCAGGTCTCTCAGATGTCCGGAGATGTGGCTGGTTCGTGGGATGTCGAGGATGAGTCTGGCTGAGGCATTCTGGATTCGCTGGAGTCTCTTCTGAAGCTTGGCGGTGGTGCCGGCGTAGAGGGCGTTGCCGTAGTCCAGTCGACTAGTGACGAGGGCCTGGGTGACGGTCTTCCTGGTCTCGGTGGGGATCCACCCGAAGATCTTCCGTAGCATGCGTAGGATGTTGAAGCACGCCGAGGAGACGTTGTTGACTTGCCTGGTCATGGAGAGGGCCGAGTCCAGGATGAAGCCCAGGTTTCGTGCGTGGTCTGTCGGTTTGGGTGCGGTGCCCAGGGCGGGAGGCCACCAGGAGTCGTTAATTACCTTAATGAGAATTCTGCTGAACTTGAAACTCGGCAATGCTGATTTGGGTCTCACTTTACCAGGCGTATATAATCAGTGCAGATATCTGCCAGACGACCTTCTGGCAATTTTGTTTCCTCTATTTATTTTTCTCCATCGGAAAAACTCAACATCATAGATCACATTATCTTACTTGAACCCTGCGGGCTAGTTTGGGATCCCAGCAAGAGCAGTGACCTTGCTCTGGTAGTTTTTGTCTGAGGGCTACCAGTCTATTGCCTTGTCTACCTTTTACATTTACCTTAACACAACACATATACTATCTAGTTCTGAGATATATTGTTAGTGTGTAGTGGGACCAGAGCCTACTCACTGCTTACCATTGTTTGGCTACATTCATTGTCCCTTTAATTTACTTGCTTCTCATTCGCTTGCTTTCAAAGGCTTTTCTTCCTCTTATTGAGTAATTGAGTGTGTTTCTCCCCTTGAGCATGGCCACATTACCTGTGTCATTCCACTACTAATTTTTCCGGTGCTACTTTAAAAAAATTTTTTATTAAGCACTCTTCGAGATTGGATGTGTTTTCCAGCTGTGTCGCTTGTGTACTTCTTCCCCCTTTCCGTTCCTCTTTCGCACCCTGCCTCAGTTACCATTCTTGGTTCCGTCGCCTAACTTCCCTTGCCATTCTTGCTTCCCCATCACCACTTGTCTGTTTTCACTACCCCTCCCACTCTTCATTGTTCATTTGTTTTGACATACCCGCCTGCCCGCCATCCATTGCTGTGTGCTTCCTCGTCCCGTCCCACCCTGCCCTTTGTTGTCCGTGTGCTGCCCACCCCCACCAGCCTCCTATTGTCCCCAATCCCCTCCCACCCACCTTAAATTGTCAGATTGCTTCCCCACCACTCCTGTCTGCTCTCCATTGTCACTTTGCTTTCCTAGTCTATCATACCTGACCTCTGCATCACCTTGCATTACTAGCCCCACCTGTATGCACCACTGCTCTTCCATCCACTCCCGCCCACCCTTCGTTTTTGGATTGCTACCCAGTCCCTCCCACCTTTGTTGTCAGCTTGCCTCCACAGTCCCTCCCTCCATTGTCAGCTTGCTTCCTCAACCCCACTCACCCACCCTCCTTTGTCAGTTTGCTCCCTTAGCCCTCCCACTCACTCTCCCTTGTCTGTTTGCCTCCCCAGCGCTTCCCACTCACACTCTGGTGTCTGTCTGCTACCCCATTGCCTGCTGTGTGTCCTCTCCCACACCCACATCCCTTTACCTGCCCTCACTCCTTGTTGCCTCATCTCCCAACACACTATTCCATATTTTTTATAAAAATATTTACAATAGTGCTGGCTCTCAAAGCACTTTTAAAAAATATAATTTTTTTACCACATTGCACGGCAGTCACACTGCAGTACAAAAAACCTGCCGCAGCCCATACAGGTAGGAGTGGTGGGGCGGTGGGGCCAGGTGTGTGTGTGTGTGGGTGGGGGGATTTTGACAGAGGACGATGAGGGGAAATTCATTATTTATTTAATTTTCCCTCGTGGTCGTTTGTCGAATCCCCCCACTTTCCATGTGTGCTGCAGAATGCAGCACGCATGGAAAGAGGAAAAAGTGAGGAGAACTAAAGTTATGTCTCCTCGGTGCACCTCTCCATGCGTGCTGCAGAATGCAGCACGCATGGAAAGAGGAAAAAGTGAGGAGAACTAAAGTTATTTCTCCTCGTTACACCTCCCCTGCAGAGGCGTAAGCTTTTGGTGCATTTCCAGGTTTACCTGTTTTTGTAAATCTGGGGAAGTTTCAAAATCCATGGGTGTTGCGTGGAAACACCCACTGCGACGCCCATGGAACGCCTCCCTTATGCATAGTAAGGCAAAGCAGCGATTTGCCCTGCCTTGCCTCACTCCATATCTGTGAGACCATTCAAAGTCATGCATTGTGGCTTTCCATGACCTCAAAAATATGATTGTGGGATTTGCGCCACCAAAGCGTCACAGAAAGTGATGCTACGACGCCGCAAGGGGGCTCATAAATATGCCCCATTGTGCTTACATTTGATTTGCACTCATCACTAAGGCACTACGTGAAATCAGTGGCAGACCTTTTTCTAGTTAATGATGTAGGGGAGGGTCAGCACATCATGTTCAAAATATGGACCTACAGTTATATAACATTCACAGTACTGCCTATAAATATTTTGTCAATGTAAATAGATGCTGAGTTAAAAATACTAATTCTACATAAATTGACATTGTGGTGACAGTCAGCATTGTGTATGCCGTATTATTTTACTTACATCAGTTCACTACTTGCTTCTCTTACACTAAGGACAGGTAATGCGCAGCATCCCTTCCCGTGCGGTAAGGTCAAATTACACATATATTTCCTTCTTAGTTTAGGTGAAAAACAACATTCCTTCCCATTTGCTAAGATGCAATAGTGTATTGGTATTCACTCTTGTCTCCTAAGGTACCATCTGACTAGAGCACTTCATCACTTCCAATTTCCTAATATCCGATCATTTTTTTGCATTTCCTCTAGTCCTCCTTGGTCAGGTATCATATTATTTCCTCCCCATCTGCCAAGTCCAGTAAATAAGAACTTGCTTGAAGTGATTTCCTTAGGACTGAAAAGAACCATGGCAGGGTCTTCTCCTTGCTCGCCATCCTTACTCTCTGCAGAACCCTTACTTACATTTAAAATTCTTGAAGAATTAGCTACAACCTAAGTAACTTATGCAGAGAATAAGATGGCTCTTAAGCAGTGCCACTACAATTATGCAACAGGAAAACCCCCAATTATGAAGCAGAGTAGACTAAAAGGATGTGGAAAGAAAAAGTGCATTATGTGGTGTAATGCAGAACATTTAGTGTCACTATTATTTCCCTATTGTGTCACTCTTATGTGTGTAAGCACTGGGCAAAAAGTTTCACGTCATTAGCATCAGTTTAACACCTGCATATTCCCATCCACAACCTATGGGCGACCAGTTACCCTTTACAAAGAGCCAGCCACTGTGTGGCAACATTTGTGGAATTGTTTTAGTAACTCTTGATCCAGCTGAGTCGCAAGCAGTTTTTTTCTCTTAAAATCTACTTATTATACTGTAGATGGTTTTGTATCAAGTGCAGCAGAACAATAATAATGGGGCAAACTCAAGGCCGCAGAAACGCATAATTTAGCAATCCTGATCTCGACTTCTGTGCCAAGAGACCTTCAGTATTAGCAATTGTAATTTAAAAAATTAAAAATCGTTCTTACTTCTTGCTTCAACTAAACGGTGTTGGACTGGGCTGTCGGCCACGCTGGCATTTCCAGATTGGGCAGTTTGAAGGGGCCAGTGTATGTGCCGTTTCTTTTTGTCCCACGACCCACTGGCCCAGAAATAAGAGCCCATATACTGGGCCTTTCAAGCAGGCCCATCGGGCTGTGCCAGAGTGCCCGAAAGGCCAGTCCATCCATAGGTCGAAGTGTGCGGGATCGGAGGGATATAACATGCCCATATTTTTTTGATATACGAGAAACAGTTTTCCTACTTTTTTATAAAATGCAACCACCCTGAGACGTGAATTCAAATAGTTTTAAATGCTTCAGCTAAAGTGCAATTCAGTGAGCATCCTGCGCCGTGAAACTGAAGCGCACAGACAGCTAAACAGACCTTCTCACCAGGGAACCTGCTTGACTAAGAGAAATGTAAATGTGCCCAACGAGTTTGTCTGCAAATGCAAAAGTAATCTGCAAATGTAAAGGATGCTTGAGAGCCTGCTCTGGCTTCAATTGATCAAATCAAGGTATTTGTTCTTTTGAGTGTTAGTACAAAGATTTAACAACTGAGCTGTGAAGTGCATGCTTTTAAATGTAATTGCATTTAAATAGCGCTTACTACCCCTGACGAGGTGTTGAAGGGACAGTTATGTAAAACAATAGCATTACATACAGTCTGGGTACTACTTGAATCTATTCTTTGGAAGCACCATTTTGTCTAAATCCTTTTTGCGCATTTTGTAGCAGTCTTTCTTATACTTTGCGTACAGCAAGTTTAAAATAACCACTTGCATGTCCACAGTGCATTCAGTCACAAGCTGTGACTTTGTAGCACTAAAATACATGTTGTAATCTGCTTAACTAAAATGTATATTCATAGTGGTACGTTGGGAGATGTGTTGTGATCTACCTACACCTTAAAGTATAATTACAGTGGTACATTCTTGCCCCCTGTCTGATGGTATGTTCCACTGGAGTCTGCTTTGGAATGTTGACAGCCACCAGGCAGTCTTGGAGAGTGGGTGACAGAATAAAGTCAAGTTCTTACCTTCTACTGCATCAAGAGTCTTCTTTACAACAATACACAAGTCACTATTCTCCACTGCACCCACCAAGATGTAATTATGTGGCTCTCTGGTTAAACACAGACCTCTTCTGTGCAGTAACTAATAGAGGTTATGTAATGTACTATAGTGCATTTCCCACTGAGTAACAACGTTCGGAATGTAATTTTTTAAGCTGTGCATTATTTAAATGTAGCTACCTGACTTTGAAAGACCAAAAACACTTATAGAATATTTTGTTTTTTTAGCCACATCTTTGACCCCCCCCCCCCCCCCCCCCACCACCACAACGGACTCTACCCCTCTTTTAATTCACTACGAACGCCGAGTCCAACACTGCGCCTAAACCTAAATTATTGGCTTTCAAAGGTTTAAAAATCGCAGTTCATAATTTAAATACACAATCTTTCTTTTTATGTGAACAGTTCTCGGGTCTCTAGGGTGTGTTAGTTGGCATTTAGAAGGACATATGGGAGCCGACCTCGCCCTCTCTCTCTCCATCGCCTGATCTTAGCCTCACCTTGGAGTCATCCGCCTCCTCAGAAGCTTTTAAAAAAAAACACCGCAATTAAAAGCAGCAACGGGCTGCAAAACCATCAGCGTCCGCGGCCTTGCAGCGACTGACAGGGACTAATTAGGAAATGAAATATTAGTTAAGTCGCTCTCAATTAGGGCGCGGATAACGTTTTCCTGGCAGCGCTGGGGTGCTTTAACTGCCGCTCCCAGGGTGATGCTAGTGCGTCAGGTTGTTGAAGGAGCTTTAATGTTTAACATATGTCGGCGGATTACTGCAGGCCCTCGGCTGTGACGTGGCCGCGCGCTTCCCCGTACCTTCTTTTGTCCCCCGCCGCCATCTGTACAGGCATGGAGGGGCGCGCGGCGCGCTGCCATTGGTCAGATGATTCATGCTGTCCCATCAGCCATCTGGTCATTGGGGGTGACTTCCGGCTAGGCCTGGTAAAACAGGCTCAAGCCTAAAATGGGAAAATACGGGTCTCTGCGTGGAGCTGTTGACTGAAACCTTGGTTTGGAGAAAAATCGCCTTCGCGGCATGGGGCCAGTTGACATACAATCAGTGTTTTAGGATGGCAGGTTTTATAGGTACTGAGTACCGGCACTTTTTTTTAGTTTAAAAGGGAGTGCTCTCTCGGGAATAGGAGGCACTTGCTCTTCTATAATTACATATCTTGCACTGGCTAGAATCTCTCCTCCCCTCAGCAAGGAAAATAAGCCCATATCAATGGGAGGCCATGTTTTCTGTGCTGGCTCTTTCATTGTACAAAATAGTACACTAGGGATCAGCAGTCTTGATTCCATTCAATTGCACAAAACCATGGTTTATAAAAGCGCCGCACAGGAGTGGTTCATTCTGGGTCTGCAGTACTCAAGAGGCGTCTTGCTGATGGCAAGTAGGCCAAGACTGTCCGAACATGTCTCTGTGACTTGAGGCCATTTGGCAGCCATGTCTACATATGAGGCCTAACCCAGAAAACGTTTCCCATTCGCTAATGGTTTCTGACAGGAGGCGGGCAATTTCTTTAATGGGGACTTCCGGTACAGTAGGCAGGCCGCGAGACCAAGGACGCCGGAAAGTGGCCCGATGCTGCCTTAAGTTTACAGCAAACATCTGCCTTACACAGCCACTAGAAATAGACACACGAGGGAATCATATTGCATCAAATGCACGTTTAAAAAAAAGGCATTGTTGCTAGTGGTAAGGAGGCTACTGCAGGGCAAATTATTACTTTATCTGTAGCTTAGAACATCCTTGCACACCAGCTAGTGACTTTTGGATTAGGAGGTGACAGACGACAAGAGAGAGCGGCGGACTGCTGGAGGTTACAGCCACTGATGTGACACCAAACCAATGGTGGGAAGAATGCCCCATCATGGGATTAATTTTGGTGGCCAGAAACTTTAGGCCCTCTCCCCATAAAAAAAAATTGAGGATAATCTTTGATACCAAGCTGTCTTATAATGCACAAATAAATACATTTAGCTCTTCATGTTTCTTCCTATTACGAAAGATTAGGAATATCTTCCGGTATATATCTTTTGAGCTAAAAAAAGAAGTAGTAACAGCTCTTGTGTTATCTAGACTTGAATATTGCAAAGCAGTATACGTTGCTATTCATCTGCGGTTCCTGTAAAAACTGCATTGCCTCCAGAACACTGCAGCACGACTGCTGAAGAAAATTCCCAAGCTCCAGTCAGTGTCCGGAACGCTACGAGAACTTTACTGGTTACCGGTGAAGAAGAGGGTTAGATTTAAGGCTTTTTGTCTCACCTACAAGGCCCTTTATGGAGTTGCCACTGCTTATCGAAGGGGAAAATCTTACCTGATATAAACCCAGTAGATCATTAAGAACCGCCAACTCCAGAACAAACAGTATCCAGAGAATCAGGAGATCTAATTGGAGGGTAGTGGATTGAAGCTTCATTCACACCACTGTCCATCTCTGGAACAGCCTACCAGAACATCTGAGGAGTCTATCTAATTTTCTAACCTTCAGAAAATGTCTTAAAACCTGTCTGTTCCCCGATTCTTAAATCGAGATGCAATGCTTGTTAGTAAAGACTACATTAGTCAGTAGGTCACATCCGTGCCAAGACGCCATTGGCATTCACGCGTTTTTATAAAACATATCAATATTAATAGTGATACCGCACCACTCCACGATGGTTGTGTAATTGCACATCAGTTATGATAGTAAACACCAAAGGATTGTATCAGAAAAGAGTAATATCATCAGAAAAGTGTGGTGTTATGTGAAAGGTGGGTAGCCAGCACATTACCTGTGGGCTGTGATTTTTAGTAGCGATGACACATCCTGTATTCTGCCGGATTGCTTCTGCCCTCTGTGAAGGGGTGGGCTGAGGCAATTCTTGTGGAAATGTTGGCAGCTTCAGAATCTCCAAGTAACTTGGTGATTGCCTGATTCTTTCCAAATTCTTTTCAGGAGATTGCACATCTGTTGGCTTGTCTCTGGCCTTTTCTACAGGGCTTCAAGAAAACAGCATTCCCGCCAAGCATAGGGTGCTGGGCCTGTTTTCGACCAGTTCATAATATCTGAGATGACCGCATGCTGATAGTAAGCTTGCAGAAGCAAGCAGGGTCAGACTTAGACAGAAAAGAGGCACAGGCATCAAAATAAAAATCGACCCCATTAGCAAATCCCCATTACCAACGAAAAGTGGCCCCCATTTGAAAATAATAGGTATGGGAGGCTGTGCACATGTGTTTGCTACAGGCAATGCTTGTTGTGACCCAGTCAACCCAAAACACCATTAACCAGGCTGACAAAACCTAAAACAAGCCGACACACTGACCTGTCAGACCAGCCCTTCAAGCACTGCCAGATTACCGCATAGGTTAGTCCAACTCAAGAAACGAGAGGCTTCGACAGAGCAAATGATCAATTGCTGTTGCACCATGGAATATTCCTCCAATGAGAGCAGAGATGGGCAAATCCCCAAATTAGCACAGAGGGCTGAGCTAAAGCTGAGTCATGGGTCTCGCTTGGCCTTACGAGCTGAGCTTTTCGCGAGATCCATTCCACCTGCTAGACCTATTTGCACTTTCTTGCTCTGCATTAATTATAACGGTAAGCCATGCGTAAGAAAACAAAATACATATTTTGGGTTTGATTTGTGTTTTATTCATGCTCAGAGCAGCTCTCTTTCATTATGTAAAACTCTGCTTCTTTTCTTCATTCACCAAGCTGCATAATTGATGAAAAGAGGGGGCCTGGTTCTGGCTAACTTCTGGCTCCTCCTCCAGTTAGGCCCCAGACCGAATGCAGATCTGCATATCTAGCTCGAGAGAGGGTGACTATCTCACTCCAGGTCATAAACCGGGTTTGATGGCTTAGTGGACTTATGCGCCTACTGTAGGGGGCCTGTGTTTGATCTCATGGTCACAAGTTCAAATCCCACTGGGTCCACTCAGCCTTTCATCCATCTGAGGTAGATAAAATGAGTACCGTTAGGTAAAAATAAACATGTTATTCAGCACCAAATGCCATTGGGTGAACATTTGCTTTACAAATACACATGCTAGGTTATAATAAACACTGTATTCAGTCACTTACTACTTACCTCACCCAAGTCAATGGTTTCAGGTGTGGTAGGCTAATTACTCAACTGACACGAAACCAAAACTACAAATCCCACAATGCGCCAAGCAATCACATAAAGGCCTAAAGCTGGAGACAGTGTCGCTATAATGACCCGGAGGGAGGTAGTCACCCTAGCTCTAGCCATTTTAGGCCCACCCATTTATAGTTGAGCTCAGCGGAAGCCTTTGATCTTGTAACACACGGTTGCTACCTCTCACATGTTTTTACCTTTGATACTTGCACGAGTGCCACCTTGCCTACGTAACGCCTGTTCTTGTGCCTAGCACTTATTGCAGTGGCATACCTCAAATTATACTCTGTTTTCTCTTATAACTGCACACTTGTCACTTTTCCTCTTGTGCACTTTTGACTACCTCATGTATTTTTGGTTGTTCACAATTTTTACTACCTCAAGTATTTTGTTTGCTCACAATTGTCACTATTACCTTTACTACCTCATGTATTTTTGGTTGCTCACAATTTTTACTACCTCTAGTATTTTGGTTGCTCACAATTGTCACTATTACCTTTACTACCTCATGTATTTTTGGTTGCTCACAATTTTTACTACCTCATGTTTTTGTTTGCTCACAATTGTCACTATTACCTTAAGTAAGTAACGTATGTTTTTGTAATCTGCTCTTTTGTAATGTTTCTCATTATGTTTCATTTCGGTTCCTAATGTGATGCGCTCTGACGCCTTCGGGTAAAGTCCGCGCTATATAAAAATGCATAAATAAATAAATAAATAAATAATACAATTCAGCCCCTTTTCCAGCAGAGGGGCATCTTGGTCGCACCCCTCCTTCACAGGAAGTAAAACCGTGTGACCTGAGAGCAACCTTGGCCCCTCCTTCCCTCCGGCGAGCAGGGCCGCATTGTTCCCGCTTCTGCCACGGCGGCCTTGAACGTTTACAAGGCATAAAGAGCGGGGGCATGACGAACATTCACGCCTGGAGGGGTCGCACATAAATCTGCTCGTAACCGAAGAGAGATATCGCGCACAAACCTCAGTGCGTGGAAACGAAACGCATTCACCTCTTATTTGGAATCTGCCATCTGACTGAAATATGGCTGTTTCTGGTCATAAAACGATATAGGCCAACCTCGCGTCTCCTGACACAATCAAACCAATTTACGGAGCACACATTTCTGAAGTAGGCCTTACGAGAATTATTAGTGCCCTTTTTATAATGCCCCTTTTATTGACCTCAGAATAATGAAAGGCTGAAGCAGTACTGAGACAACGTTTGGAGTGTCAGATTCATAAAATGGCCAGGTTAATTTACTTTTACCAAGTGCCACGTACCCCTATCTAAGGATGACCCTCATAACAAGCATTGGCAAAGCCAATCTGTCTATGCAAGCGCTATTGGCTTTGCCAATGCGTTTTAGCCATGTTTTACGCCAGTATGGCTGCTGTTCGACATGGCTAAAAGTTAGTGGCATACAGGAAAGTTGTGTGGATTGTTGTAGACTGGAATGGCGAAGAGTGGAGAACAGTGTTGTGGAGTGGCAGAGAGCGTCATGTATTGGAGTGGCATAGTGTGGTGTCACCTAGAGTGGCATACACTGAAGTGGTATAGAATAGAGTGGGCCAGTGTAGAGTGCTTTGGAGTGTTGCAAAGTACAGTGGCACTGAGTGCAAGGGCACTGAATTCAGTGGCACTGCCGTAGAGTGCAGTGGCGTAGATTAGAGTTGTGCATAGTAGAGTGCAAGGGTGCAGATTAGAGTGACGCAGTGTAGAATGGCATAGAGTGCAGTGACGTAGAGTGGTGCTGGGTGGAGTGGCATAGAGTTGAGTGATTCAGACGGGCAGTGCCACAGAGTTGATCCGAGTGGCATAGAGTGCAAAATAGTTATGCAGTGAGGTACAGTGTTGCAGAGTAGAGTAGCACAGAGTGGTACAGAGTAGAGTGTAGTGCCATAGAGTGCAGTGACACTGAGGGCAGTGGCATAGAGTGGAGTAGTGTAGAGTAGAGTGGCGTGTAGTTCAGTGGGGAAGGGTGCAGTGTTGCAGAGTAGAGTGTCAGAGTGCAGTGGAGTAGAGTGGCATACAGAGCAGTGGTGTAGAGTACAGTGATGCTGAGGAGAGTGCAGTGGCATAGAGTGCAGATATATAAAGTGGCGTATAGAGTGCAGTGGTTAAGAGGAGAGTGACAGTGGAGTGACACAGAGTGTATTGGAGTGGTGTAGAGTGCAGTGTCATAGAGTAGATTGTAGTGGCATAGAGTGAAGTGGTGCAGGGTAGAGTGCAGTTGCGCAGTGTAGCATAGAGTGTAGTGGCGTACAGTGGTGTAGAGTCCAGTGGTGAAGAGTAGATTAAAGTGGCATACAGTGGATTGACCTGGAGTTGAGTGTTACAGAGTAAAGTGCATTGACGTAGAGTGTATTGGCATAGAGTGCAGTATAGTAGACTACAGTGGCATAGAGTGGAGTTGTGCAGATTAGATTGGTGTGTCTTAGACTGGAGTGGTGTAGTGTGCAGTGGCATAGAGTAGAGTGCTGAAGAGTGCATTTGCATAGAGAAGAGTGGCAGAGGGTAGAGTAGAGAGGCATAATGTGAAGTGGCATAGAAGGCCGTGGCAGAGTAGAGATGAGTGGCATATACCGATGTATGCATGTTATGGTAGCTCACTGCCATTGCAGACAACACATTTTCAATTGAAATGACCATTACATTTGCACAGACATACAGTTTTACTGATGAAAGTATACACTGCACGAACGAAAATGTGTAGAAATTGCATCACCTATTATAATAATTTGTTTTGATTATATTAAAGTATTTGTTTCCAATACACTTCAGAAATAGTAGAAAATGTGCTTTATTTGTGTACCTTATTCTGATATATTCTGAAATACTTACACAGTCCATTTAAATGTTGTAGTGTGCTAGAAAACAACTATTTTCTACCCCAAAGTATCCAGAAAGTTTGGCACATAAATACTCTCACTTTGAAGTCAGAGAAAAAAAATCAACAAGTATCCTCAGAAGCCAGTGCCTGACATGTGACCTCAGTCTTTGAATGCACAGCAAATGTGACAAGATAAGAACACGATTTAAAGGCCTGTTTCCAGAAAGGGAGTTCCTAGAAGAATACAGTAAACATGGTTTAGGCAATGGGAGAAACAAACTGAACCTGAAGAGAGTAAAGCAAATAGAGCCAGCAAATAGAAAGCTAGAAAATGTGAGTTACAAAGCCAATGGTAATTAAGGGCTGAATGCATTCCCAGTTCAACTTTCTGAAAATCCCCAAGATGTCTTCAGCAAACGAGACTAGGGCTGCGACCTAACAAGGGAATGGAGCATATTGTCACATCAAATGCCCTCTGCCGCTCTCCAGATAACATTACAGAAGTGTCATCACATGTACTTGGCTATACAATGGGCCATTTTAAGTTTGTAAATCATTTGTATTCACTATTCAAGGAAGTAACATATTATTAAAGAGTGGCTGATGACTGACAAAAACATATCCACCTCATATATCCAAGAAAGAGTTACTTCTAAGGCAGGGATTTTGGGCACCCCAGTTATGCAGTTCTCAATACAGATTAGATTTTTATTAGTACAGTAGCTCTAGATAACGTTTTATTTGGCCACACTTATTTTCACTGCCACAGCATTAATATCTATAAAATAACAATAGGGAAGCAATAGAATTAGTGATACAAATCCATAGATAAGTCTGAATAATGCTATATTTAATTTATATTAAATACTGTAGCATTCTAAAACGCTATATTTTTAGTTTAAATCTTTATATCATTAAACAATCTACTTTTCATTTAATTTCTCAAGAGCATCTACATTCTCCTACCTTTCACAGTCGGTCACCCATACTGCACAGTGAAGAATTGACAGTGCATCAGACGACCTTGCCTTCCATCGCTAGGCTGAGTCACAAATCCATTTGTGCTTGTAACATATTCTTAAGGGCTGATATGACCGTATTTATTATTCCTCAGCAATCAAAAAAGTGATCTATTTACTCATGTGCGATATTACCCCACTGTAGTGTAATATTACACAAGGAGAACATCTCCACACAAGTGGTGGGGGGTGGTCAGTTCAAGATGTAATGTGCCTTGTAGCTGTGTGCGAAAGGAGACAAACAGGTCAGCTTGTTGTCAATCACACAACAACCTCTGTCCCTTTACCACCCTGCAAATATATGGAGATGTGTTTCTGTGTAAGGCTCAAGAAAATGTTTCTCTATGGTGGGGGATGTGGCACAGCAGTCAGAGATGCTGACTCAGGAGCTGGAGATCCGGGTTTGAGCCTCTGCGTCAGCGCAACATCCTGTGATTCGGGGCAAATCACGTAATCTCATCGAGCCCATGGGCAGCGCCTGGGTATCCTCATGGGTGATAAACTGCGCTATAAAAATCGACAAACTTTAAAGGGTAGAACACCTCAACAAGGGGAGGAGATGCAGCTCAACAGCCAGAGCTACCAACCTTGGAACTGGGAGCCTGGTTTGAGTTTCAGCGTTACCTCAACATCCTGTGATTCTAGGCAATCACTTAATCTACCAGTGTCTTAAAGAAAACAAATCTGACCTTGTGTAATGTAATCTGGTGCCCATCTTAAATGCTCCAATGCCCCTAGGACAAGTTTGCACTATGCAAAGCTGCAAAGAAACATTCATGAGAGTGTAAGGGAAGCACTTTCTACCTACGAAAAAAATGATTACCTGTGGATAAGAAAAATCTTCATTACAGAGGCACAGACTTCCGACAATGTAAAATTGTCAGTCTGCACAATTCTGCTTTGGGGATATATCTATCAGAATAAAGGCCATGTGCAGATGTATTACTTTTTTGTAAATTGGGCTCACATGCTACTGTCTAAACAAGAGAGGTCAAACATCTGTAGTGCTACTGGGCTGGGAAAAGCTTCAACACGCTCAGGCACTGTTTAGAGTGAAGACTGTCAGCAGCCTCCTCTAAAAGTCGAGGGCACTAGAAGAGGGAGCAACAACAGATTCACAAACTATCCAAACTAATCAGAGGAGTGTTACTGTGTCTACCAGAGACTATCAGACAGGCACTGGGAGCCTATCACCCTTCTTGTCAAGGCTGAATACAACGGTGTAGCAGATAAGCTGTAACTGTGCACCATAGAATGCATTCAGCAACCAAAATGTGCTCTAAAAACATCGCTTATTTCAGAAATAAACATAGCTTTCAGGACTAAAAGGCATAGAGATAAACGACAAATCAGGACACCACCACCCCTCACATCACAAATAGCAAGGTTCTCGTTAGCATAACAAAGGGCGTCCAAGTAACCGGAAAGGGAGGTAGAATTGGAATTGCCACTGGAGAAAGAATGGAGCAAAATTCACAGATTACCATATAAGGATACACGAGTTAAACACTAGAGTTTGGAGTTCATGAGTCTATCGGCTCTGGGTTGGGACTGTGGTTGACCAAGGAGCCAGTACACCCCAGTGCCCGAGTGTGTGCAGCCACAGCAAAGTCCACTGGTCACTCAGAGTGTGCTTGCTCATTCATAAAGTCACCGTCTACTGATGAGCCATGAGCCACAAACACCAAATCCTCAGTTGGTTTGAAATGGGAAAGGGACATAGGTAGCTTTAGGAGTCAGCATCATAGAGAAAACAAGGCAAGTCAAGAGGTAGGGCTGGAGAAAAGCCAATGGCATCACCAAGGTCGCTGGAGGTAACTGGTTCTGAGCACTGTACCACCACTCAGTAAAAATCTGGTGAGGGCAATCTCGATCTTTACCACGGTGACCGTAGTGTGGGCTCACAGATGTATTGATGTCTCATCAGTGGTGCACTTAGCACAGCTCCACTGGTAGCATTCGATCTTTGATTGGTGAAGACTGCCAATAGTGCGACTATGATAACAACAATTGGTACATTCTATTTACTACGATACGAACAATTGGTGCATTCTATGTACTACAATACCAACAATTGGTGCATTCCATGTACTACGATATCAACAATTGGTGCATTATATTTACTATGATATCATCAATTGGTGCATTCTATGCACTAAGACCAACAATTGGTGCATTCTCTGTACTTCGATACCAACAATTGGTGAATTCTATGTACTACGATACCAACAATATCTGCCTTCTATGTACTACGATACCATCAATTGGTGCATTCTATGTACTGCGATACCAACAATTGATGCATTCTATGTACTACAATACCAATAATTGGTGCATTCTATGTACTGAGATATCAACAATTGATGCATTCTATGTACTACAATACCATTCTATGTACTACAATACCAACAATTGATGCATTCTATGTACTACAATACCAACAATTGGTGCATTCTATGCACTACAATACCAACAATTGCTGCATTCTATGTACTACGATACCAAAAATTGCTGCATTTTATGTACTACGATATCAACAATTGGTGCATTCTATACACTACAATACCAACAATTGGTGCATTCTATGTACTGCGATACCAACAATTGATGCATTCTATGTACTACAATACCAACAATTGGTGCATTCTATGTACTGCGATACCAACAATTGATGCATTCTATGTACTACAATACCAACAATTGGTGCATTCTGTGTACTACGATACCAACAATTGATGCATTCTATGTACTACAATACTAAAAATTGCTGCATTCTATGTACTACAACACCAACAATTGGTGCATTCTATGTACTACAATACCATCAATTGCTGCATTCTATGTACTACAATACCAAAAATTGTTGCATTCTATGTACTACAATACCAACAATTGCTGCATTCTATGTACTACAATACCAACAATTGATGCATTCTATGTACTACAATACCAACAATCAGTGCATTCTATGTACTGCGATACCAACAATTGGTGCATTCTATGTACTACAATACCATCAATTGCTGCATTCTATGTACTACAATACCAGAAATTGCTGCATTCTATGTACTACAATACCAAAAATTGTTGCATTCTATGTACTACAATACCAACAATTGCTGCATTCTATGTACTACAATACCAGAAATGGTTGCATTCTATGTACTACAATACCAACAATTGGTGCATTCTATGTACTGCAATACCAACAATTGATGCATTCTATGTACTACAATACCAACAATTGGTGCATTCTGTGTACTACGATACCAACAATTGATGCATTCTATGTACTACAATACTAAAAATTGCTGCATTCTATGTACTACAATACCAACAATTGGTGCATTCTATGTACTACAATACCATCAATTGCTGCATTCTATGTACTACAATACCAAAAATTGTTGCATTCTATGTACTACAATACCAACATTTGCTGCATTCTATGTACTACAATACCAACAATTGGTGCATTCTATGTACTACGATATCAACAATTGGTGCATTCTATGTACTACGATATCAACAATTGTACAGTATCAACAATGGGTACCAGATATGCAGTACAATATGAAGAACGGGTTCCAGGTGTATACTATAATATAAAGAACTGGTTCCAGGTATATACTTCGATATAAAGAACAGTTTCCAGGTGTATACTACGATATGGAGAACGAGTTCCAGGTGTATGCTACGATATGAAAAACTGCTTCCAGGTGTATACTTTGATATGAAGAACAGTTTCCAGATGTATACTACGATATGAAGAACAGGTTCCATGTGTATACTATGATCTGAAGAGCTGGTTCCAGGTGTATACTGCAACACAGAGAACTGGTTCCAGGTGTATACTACGATATGAAGAACAGGTTCCAGGAGTCTACTACGATATAAAGAATTGGTTCTTGGTGTATACTACGATATAAAGAATGAGTTCCAGGTGTATACTCCGATATGAAGAGCTGGTTGCAGGTGTATAATACGATATAAAGAATGGGTTCCAGGTGTATACTCCGATATGAAGAGCTGGTTGCAGGTGTATAATACGATATAAAGAATGGGTTCCAGGTGTATACTCCGATATGAAGAACAGGTTCCAGGTGTATACTCCGATATGAAGAACTGGTTTCAGGTGTATACTATGATATAAAGAACGTGCTCCAGGTGTATACTGTGATATAAAGAATGGGTTCCAGGTGTATACTGTGATATAAAGAACAGGTTGCAAGCAGTGCTTAATTTGTAAAAAATATAAGTGCCAGGGCCCTCATCAGGAGGCCACTGCAAGTTGCACAACCTATTGTCCTTGCCAGTGTTGCCAATGACAGCACCAACGCAAGTACTAACCTTCACACTCCTAGAAGTGTGACAATTCAGACTATTCCAGACTCCCAATGTTAGAAGAGTGATTGGGCGATAAGTATTAGTCATGTTTTATGTATATCGAATTCATGAACTACTATTGTTGTGCACATCTTTCAATTAGACAAACATCACCATCATTTAGCAGACTGTCATAAATGCCGCACAATTAAGTGCCAGTGCCGAGCACTGGGAACCACTGGCTCAAATTAAGCACTGGTTCCAAGTGTATACTGCAATATAATGAAACAGTTCCGGGTGTATATTCTGATATGAAGAACCGGTTCCAGGTGTATACTGCAATATAATTAACCGGTTCCAGGTGTATATTGCTATATGAATAACGGGTTCCAGGTGTAAACTCCGATATTAAGAACGGGTTCCAAGTGTAAACTCCGATATAAAGAACGGGTTCCAAGTGTAAACTACGATATGAAGAACGGGTTCCAGGTGTAAACTCCGATATAATGAATGGGTTCCAAGCGTAAACTCCGATATGAAGAACGGGTTCCAAGTGTAAACTCCAATATGAAGAACGGGTTCCAAGTGTAAACTCCGATATGAAGAACGGGTTCCAGGTGTAAACTCCGATATAAAGAATGGGTTCCAAATGTAAACTCCGATATGAAGAACGGGTTCCAGGTGTAAACTAAGATATAAAGAATGGGTTCCAAGTGTAAACTCCGATATGAAGAATGGGTTCCAAGTGTAAACTCCGATATGAAGAACGCGTTCCAAGTGTAAACTCCGATATGAAGAACGGGTTCCAGGTGTAAACTCCGATATAAAGAATGGGTTCCAAGTTTAAACTCCGATATGAAGAATAGGTTCCAAGTGTAAACTCCGATATGAAGAACGCGTTCCAAGTGTAAACTCCAATATGAAGAACGGGTTGCAGGTGTAAACTCCGATATGAAGAACGGGTTCCAAGTGTAAACTCCGATATGAAGAACGGGTTCTAGGTGTAAACTCCGATATGAAGAACGTGTTCCAAGTGTAAACTCCGATATGAAGAACGGGGTCCAAGTGTAAACTCCGATATGAAGAACGAGTTCCAGGTGTAAACTCCGATATAAAGAACGGGTTCCAAGTGTAAACTCCGATATAAAGAACGGGGTCCAGGTGTAAACTCCGATATGAAGAACGGGTTCCAGGTAAGGTGACCAACCGTCCGTAAATTTCACGGACAGTCCGTAATTTTGGCTGTCTGTCCGTTGTCCGTGAAGGATTCTTTAACGGACGCCATTTGTCCGTAATTTTAACCGGGCACAGCTTGCCCCCACCTCCCTTCTTGACTCCGATGCTGTACGAAAGCTCAGACCTCCAGCAGCACTGTAGAGGCACAGCGGGGTGGCAACCCTCACACCTCCAGCCCTTGATGACCTGTTAAGAGGTGCTTCGAAGGTGACTGAGAGGGAGGGGCTGCAGCTTCAGGAGCAGCGACATCTATTCATATGCAAACAGCCCTGAATGTGTCTTGTCTCTGCTATTTAGAGGGGGGTTCACAGTTCCATTTCTACCCAGGGCCCCAAACATCCGAGACTCGGCCAGATTACACCCCTGATTACACCGAGGCAGCACGTGGTTCTCTTCACAGAGTGTAATTACTGTCACTAGATTGTAAGCAAACCTCGGTTCTTCAAACATGCAGTCTATAATGTAAGAAAATAAAGAAATGGCACAATCGCACCCACACTGATTAACAAAGTATGGAGGACAATCAGTTCAATCAGTTCTCAGAGCATCTCCTGTAAGTACTTTACATCACAGTGGGGGATGGCATTTTGGACAGAGAGCCTGTCTTCTCGTTGTCTTGTGCAGGAGGGGGCGAGGAGCCCAAGATGATACTAGAATACTGCATGCCCACCCCTGTGTTCCCTCTCCTGTGATGGCTCCTGCCCTCCCCTCAGTGATGGCACCTGTCCCCCCATGTGGTGGCTCCAGTCCACCCCCGCCTGTGATGGCTCCTGTCCCCCCATGTTGTGGCTCCAGTCCACCCCCACCTGTGATGGCTCCTGTCCCCCCCTGTGGTGGATCCTGTCTCCGCCCTGGGTGGCTTCTCTCCCAGTCCTGGAACGGCCCCTGCAGCGAGGGTGAAGTTCTTGATGGGCCTCTTCTCAAAAGGGCTCAGCTCAAAATTAATATGGAAAGGTGGGCGAGTAAGTAAGTGAAGGGATGGGTGAATGGCTGGATGAATTAGTGAAAGGGTGAATGGATGAATGAAAGATTGAATAAATGGATAATGAGAGAGGATGGATGGATTGATGAGTGAGGGGAAGGATGGAGAGAAAATGTAAATAGCGTGATGTATGGGTGGAAGGGTAGCTGGATGATGGATGAGGGGAAAGATGGATGAGGGGAAGGTTGATGGATGAGGAGAAGGATGGATGGATGGATGGAGGGGAAGGATGGATGGATGAGGAGAAGGATGGATGGATGGAGGGGAAGGATGGATGGATGAGGGGAAGGATGGATGGATGGATGGAGGGGAAGGATGGATGGATGGATGGAGGGGAAGGATGGGTGGATGGATGGATGGATGGATGGATGGAGGGGAAGGATGGATGGAGGGGAAGGATGGATGGAGGGGAAGGATGGATGGATGGATGGATGTATGGAGGGGAAGGATGGATGGATGAGGAGATGGATGGATGGTTGGATGGATGATGGGTGGGTGAATGGATGGATGGAGAGTCGGTGGGTGAAAGGATGGATGGATGATGAGTGGGTGGGTGAAAGGATGGATGGATGGATGAGTGGGTGGGTGGATAGTGGGCGGGTGAAAAGATGGATCAGTGGATTGGATGGTGGGTGGGTGAAAGGATGAATGAGTGGGTGGGTGGATGGTGGGTGGGTGGATGGTTGGGCGGATGATGGGTGGGTAGGTGGATGAGTGAAATGATGGATGGATTGATGGATTGATAAGTGCAAGGGTGAATGAATGGACGTATGAGTGAAAGGGTGGATGTAAGGATGGATGAGTGAGTGAAAGGGAGGGTAGATGGACAAAAGGATGAATAGATGTTTGAAGGAGTGAAATGATAGATGGATGAGTGATAGGGTCAATGGATGGATTCATAAGTGGATGAGTAGATGGATGGATGGGTGGGTGGATGGATGGAAGGAAGGCTAAGTGAAAGGGTCGATGGAGAGAGAAAGGGAGGATGGATGGATGACTAAAATAGTGGATGGGTGGAAGGATTAGTAAGTGAAAGGATGGCTGGATTGGTGAAAGGGTAAATGGCTGAATGGATGAGTGAATGGATGGATGGGATGAAGAGTGGATGGATAAGTGTACAGATGGATAGGGTGAAAGGATGGATGGATGGATGGATGGATGGATAATGGAGGATGAGTGAAAGGATGGATTAAGGGATGGATGAGTGAAATGATAGATGGAAGGATACATGATGGATAGGTTTGCAAATGGTTGAATATGTTTGGAAATGGCTGAGCTTACTTATATACTATTGCGCGACCTCTGATGTGTCTGTAAAACGTACCTATTGTCCTGAAGTTTTGTCCTGAATTTTGACCTCCTGTCCTGAATTTGTGTCCTGAATTTTGACCCTTTGTCCTGAATTTTTACACTCACCGTCCTGAATTTGCACCAATGCCAGTTGGTCACCCTAGTTCCAAGTGTAAACTCCGATATAAAGAACGGGTTCCAAGTGTAAACTCCGATATGAAGAACGGGTTCCAAGTGTAAACTCCGATATAAAGAATGGGTTCTAAGTGTATACTCCGATATAAAGAACAGGTTCTAAGTGTATACTGTGATACAGAGAACTGGCCTCATGCCAACTTCCCAGTAAATGTTCCACCGGCGGCGCAGTCTCTTCAGCTGCTATCTGCACTCTTTTGATTAATTCCTTATTTTTCCTAAGTAAGCTGGTGTAGGCGTTCTTTTTCTTAATGTTTATCCAAAGCACACCTGCTTAATAACAGCACGCTGTTCTGAAGCAGACACAGGCGACCACTTACCAGGCAGTGACACAAAGGTCGGGAAAATCTGCAGCTGTAAATCAGCTGGCATCGCATAATCTCAAGGTGCATTTCCGAAATGTTCGTCCAGAGAGCGCTGAAGCTAGCTTCCCTGGACCTAAACACACACTGTTCGGACCTTCCTATAAAGAAGCATATTTAAAAACAAGGGGGCATATTACCAAGCAATAGCGATAATTATCGCTATTGCTTGGCTAGAGACAAAAATGTATCGCCGACCTGAGGCGATTTTTATCGCAGATACACCTTGGTATTACCAAGGTTTATTGCAAATGCGATAAAAATCGGCCGCAATGCATGAATATCGCTGAAAAGTACGCGATATTCATGCATTACCGAGCTAATGCTCTTAGCCATGTTATCCACCTCCCATTGGATAACATGGCTAAGAACTGCTCAGGGCAGGTGTTAGCTTTTGGAGTTATTTGCGCTTAGCGCGAATATCTCCAAAAGTTGGTAATAGGAGATAGCGATGTTAGCGACTGTTTCCAGTCGCTAACATCTTGGCACGCCCACTTTGCATGTCATTAGTGATAAATATCACTGACATGCAAAGCGGGGCCCAAGATGATCGCTATCTCCTACTAGCTGTCGCTAACTGGTGTTAGCGACAGCTAGGTAATAGGGAGATAATTTTATCTCCGCTTTCTTGGCTTTTAAAGCCAAAAAAGCGGAGATAAACCCCCTCGATAATATGCCCCAATGTAACTTCCAGCTTTGCTTTCACTTTACGTTGGTAGAATGTGTCTTTGGGAGAATGTGTGCTTCAAGCTGTTGAAGGTAGATATTTTTTGTTGCAGACCTTCAGCGCCAAGAAACCGTCTCAATGACAGTCTTTGTGCTTTATGAACGTCTCCGCGTGACATATGAAGTAGGACCTAGTTGACATTTCCAGCCCCTTCCATGTCCCAGAAGGCGCTTGACTCACTAGGCACATTCTAGGCCTCCCTCCCTGCAGTGGTTACATTTATTGGGCTGGACTAAAATGAAAAATATAATTAGCAACATGTGTTCTCAATGAATATATATTTGATATGCTTGTGATTCATTTGCAAGTTCGCCAATAAGAGTCGCCCCCTGCTCCCCATGGAGTGCCTTTTATACCAAAGATTTCCTTATTTATTTTTTACAGCGCCAAGAAACCTGTTGGTGAACGAGCTCTACAAGTTCTGATTAACATAACATAACATTTTTATTGGTGTGGCAGTGTGTCCTTTGCCGACTTTTAAGGCACTTTAAGCAGCGGTAATTAGGTGGCCATGGCTGCGAGTGCCTCTTTGGGGGAGGGGCTTTAATTATCATTTTAAATGAGCTGTGAGAATAAGGTACCCGACTATAATGGAACGGAGAGGCCTCCCATTACTCACAGGTTTGCAGTGGGGAAATAATTGCTTTCATTACAGCCTTTATTGTACATTTATTTCTAAAAGATATTATTATTAATAATATTAAAGCCTGGTGTCAGGTGAGGATAGGGATATTTATGACGGCAATTAGACAACATTCGTTTATTGCACATTAGCGGCGCCTTTCTACTGGTGTCAGGTTGACTAATCAACATGTTGAGTTGATTTTGTTTTTCTGTAACATAAGTTAAAGTCTTAAAGGAGAAGAACAACCTAGTATAATGTTGTCTTCCATATTGAGGTACCTCATGCGATGCGATATCCCGGGGATCTTCATCGAATGTAGAGCTCCGCCAAGGGGTCTATCTTGGCTAGAACCAAGGGGTCTACCCTGGCTAGAACCAAGGGGTCTACCCTGGCTAGTACTCATGGGGTCTATCGTGGTTAGAACCAAGGGGTCTATCTTGGCTAGTACACATGGGGCCTATCATGGCTAGAACAAGGGGTCTACCCTGGCTAGTACTCATGGGGTCTATCGTGGTTAGACCCAAGGGGGTCTATCTTGGCTAGTACTCATGGGGCCTATCATGGTTAGTACTCATGGGGCCTATCGTGGTTAGACCCAAGGGGGTCTATCTTGGCTAGTACCAAGGGGTCTATATTGCCTAGTGCTTATGGGGTCTATCTTGGCCAGAGCCAAGTGGTCTATCTTGGCTAGAACCAAGGAGTCTATCTTGGCTAGAACGGGGTCTATATTGCCTAGTGCTTATGGGGTCTATCTTGACTAGAACCAAGTGGTCGGTCTTGGCTAGAACTAAGGGGCCTATATTGCTGGTACTCATGAGGCCTATCTTGACAAGAGCCAAGGGGTCTATCTTGGTTATTACTCATGAGTTAACAAAGGTAGAAAATGAATACAGACAATTCCATATAACGTTCTATTTAAGTATATTGTACGGGACTCAGTAGAATCGTAAAACCTACACAAGTGGGCGGTATTCTTCTCTGGGAACCTACTAACCCTAACTCAGAGCTCACTCCCCCGAGTGCTGAAAAAGAAAGGGAGTGATCAGGTGCATCACAAAATAGGCCCAGTGTGCGCCACGCACGCGCACCAGGCGCGGCGGCATCCAGCCACGCATGAGCTCTGTGCTATTTGCATACTATTAGAGCTATAATAATGGAAGCAATTTCGGTATCGTGTTTTAATTCCAGAACCTGGAACAACTCTTGTGATTACATTTTAATCTTGAAATATGCATGTGTTTATGCGCTATATTTGCCAAGGCAAAAGCTACAATTAAAAAATAATTTACCCTTAATGAATGCTTGTTGAGGCTAATGTATTCATTTATTTTCAAATTACACGTACATTAAAAAATGTTTGTCTTTTTTAACTCTCTTATTAGAATATTAGGTTTGAAGAGTTTAAAGTGACAGCACCAAAAAAAATAAAAAAATGTTCTCACGCTAATAGACAGTTAACTTCTTCCAAAGCTGGGCTTTGCATTTTGCAGATTTTATTCTTTCTAATCACCGATTAGAAGTTAGTACTTGAGTTCTCGAGATGCACCATTTTAAATTGACACGAGGATTGGATCCCCATGTCAATTTTAAATATGTTTTGAACGCTCGGTGCTGAAAAATGTGGTGATCTGATAGTCAAGAGTTATGAATATGACAAAACAGACTCCCATCCTTTCGGGGTCGGGATATAGGGTGCTTGTGACATATGTAAGTTTTGCAGCAATTAGAAAAACGCAGTGCCTTATGAGACTGTAAATAAATAAAAAACAGTGCACTTTGTTTTTATGTATGTATTATTTCTGAAATATTTTATTGTAAAAGTTTGCAGATGCATAAAAATGCAGGCGTGACAGTCACTCAACATACGTGTTTCCCTATTATGTAATCAAACCTTACATACAGGAAAACAAGGTAAATGTCAGAACCACACAGAAAAAAGGCACACGTCATGAAAGCGCTACAGTTCCATACTAATGTTAAAAGGCGCTATGCACATGACATTTAATTCCGGTTGAAAAAGGAGCATCCCTAGGTAATTCCACTGTCTTCAGTCTTCTTAAATGACTTCCAAATGGGCCTGGCATAAATTGTGCTGATTTTCACCAAGTTGTGATAACTTTTATTGGACAAATTGCAGAGTTAATGTAGATTTACCACATTACAGCATTGTGTTTTGTCTTTTTCGAGTAGAGTAACAAAGCAATGTAAGGGAATACGCAAACAGGTGTAAACTGCACACATTCATAACTTTACCTTGTGCAATGTGGGCATTACACGGTTAAATCTAAACATTTGTGTAACTTCCCCAGTTTGGGGGTTATCTGTCAGAATATCCATTACAAAAGTACCATCTGACATTAATAATATGGCATAAATATCGTTTTAAAAACTATTGCTCCATTGGGTGTAGATTTCTTACTTCAATGAGGCAATATTTTTTTGAAACAACATTTAAGACACAACGTTGTGCAAGAGGATATTTAGCCCACTGTATTGCGGTACAATACCGTGTGTGCACTAGCAGTAGTTTGCCTTAGATTGAGGTGAACAACTTAGGTCCAGGCAGGCCTAGTCAATGCCACTTTTAAAGGCACACACATAAAAGAAATATCGCTACAAATAATGTGGATGGAACCATTATTTACACAACTCTGGGTTGCCTGGAGATATGACATGGATCTGGCCCTCTTGGGCCTATGTTGGACATCCTTCATCTTGGTTTTAAAAAATGTGGAATGTTTTCCTGCTTTAAGAGACCACAAAAAAACAGCTTCTCTTGTACAATAGTACATACGTTTTAAGTACTGCTGTTGAAACTACCCTCAAAATTGTAAACGTAGGACAGTAAAGCTGAATAATCATTAAATAGGTGTTTAACAAATTGTCCATGCTTCAGAGAGGTGTACATCTTCTTTTATTCTTAGAGATGCCACAATAAATCCCTCCAATATAAAAAGTTGAAAAAGCCCCACTGTAACATCATGTAAGGTTTTTAAGGTTCACAAACAGCCAACATATACTGTTGAGGCCCATCTGAGGCTTCCTTCGGTAAGCATTGAGACATCATGAGCAATTTAAAAATAATTAATCTGAGTTGTTCAATCCAATGAGTCTCTTGAAGATTATTCAAATATTTCTAAACAATCCGGTGAGGTATGTGAAAAGAACATAGACATCAAGGAATCAGGCTACATAAACAGATCTCTCAACATCACTCTCATACCACATTCTTCACCATCATTTAAGGTGATGGTCAGCCTAGAATGCCTTAGAAAGGGATCTCTCTGAGGCAAAGAGATATAAAAACCCTTATAAAACTTTTCTTGCATGTAAATGTAGGGAGATAGTAATTCTAGTTCCTTTATCCTACTGCAATCAGGAGAGCCCGGAGTAAAAGCCTAAATCCCTCACCACATAGTGCTCTCTGTATAATCCACTTATGAGTGGATATTCGCGCCACATTGCCTGACCAAGGATAACCAGTGGAACAACTTCACCCAACAAAGCTTTTGAAAGTGGAGCAAAGGGAAAACGCGAAATGCAAAATCAAGCTTTAATTGAGGCTAAACCTGCTTAGTCAAAGGCCAGCCCCTGTAATATCAGACTTTATCAAAACATAGAGGTTTCTGACAACAGAGGTTATGGCTAGGACATCCCCCAGACTGGTAAACCAAAAGTAAAGTAGCACAACCAGTGGCTGGAGGTTCCATACCTGAGAAACGCCAAGGTAGAGGTATTGAATTTGTTTGTGAACTATAAAAAGTTCTGGATATGTAAGCACCAAAAAAGACTAATTTTCCATTGTTGAGTAAGATCCGTCCTTTCACCATTTACCACCAGTCCGTCACTCAAGCGACTCTGCACCTCATTGCACCTTTAGGGAACTATGATAAGCTCGAAGGAGGAATGACGCCTTCCTTGGAAGGCTCTGGGACCTCAGAGGCCTCATTAGCATGCGGCACACAGTCACCGGTAATCAATGAGGTAGGTGTTGTGATAACGAAGGGATATTTTTAACTCATTTTCATCACACTTGCTGGGGGCCGGGAGAGGTGTGCATATTGTTTCGAAGATACAAAAGTCTCTGTGGAAATCAACACATAGTGACTCAACAGCGGGTGTTGGAGAGTTTGGACCTCGGGGGGCTAGACATACCTGAGGTTGAGGACCCCTCTCCTCCATGTATCTCGCGAGAGGCTAAGAAATTGACCCTAGGGATCAAGGGCTGATGATGGTCTTTGTAGAAGCAATACATGTACCTCAACATTTCTGAGGGAGGGGTTTGAGATATATGGCTGTTGTGATTGAAGGCTAACACTTCTATACGCATAGAAAAGCTGTACCTTGTGAATGGGAGCAGTGCGCCCCTTACCCGGTGGAAGTAATATCTCCGACAGAGGAAACATAGAGAGACAAAGCAAAGATCTCTTGAACAAGACACGACGTGGACCTCCTAGAGGGGACAAGGTCTGGAGGGCACATAGAAGACCAAAACAAAGACGACATGATAAACATGGTGTAAATATTTCGAATAGCGGAAAATTAATGGGCTAATGACCATTACTCAGAAAAAGACCTCTGACGAAGGGGAAAAGAAAAGGGACACACTGTGGAAGATAATAAAAAAATCTCTTGAAGGGGCCCAAGAGTGTGCATCGGTCTTGTTAATGCTAGTGGTACCTGCTAGTTAGAACTCACTATCCTGGCACCTCCCTAGTAGTTTTGTACCGCTTTTGGCCGCCATAAGTGTGGCAGGGTATGCTCAGACGTGAATCTCTTGCTCACTTTGCCACTGGATTCAAGCAAGCCGGGCTGAAGATGGCTGGAATGCCAGAAACCGGTCCTTGGAAGCTTGTTTCCGGTCCAGGGAAGTGTCTGAACTGGGGTGGCAGAGTGGGCTAAAGAACGGTGAAGGATTAAACCCAAATCTTTTGACTGGGTGTGAGTGTTTGATTGATTCAGATGCTCCGTCCATCACCACCCCCTTTTGTACCTCCCTAGTTGCAAACAAACTAGAGCACATGCAACATTCATGCCGGGAGGGTCTCGGTGGGTAGAAGACAGGGCAGACCAGGAGTATTACATCCTCCTGCATCCCAGAAAAGTTTCTGGACCATTAACATGGTAGCAGGCCGCGGGCATAAGTGATGGTTAGTGTTGGCCAAAGGTGGCATCTCCTAACTTGGACAATTTATAAGAGTCCATCATACTGCCACCATACCTGGCTTATGTATGCTGATTCCAAGGTGGCACGCACGTGTGAGCTTCTTCATCTAACAGATGGCTCAGCTCCAGTATTCAGTGATTCCCAGGTGGTGCCCACATGAGCAGAGAGGCAAGGGGCTCAAGGCAAGGCTCAGACTCAGGTTGTTATACCACCTTGTCTCGTGACCTCCAGTGACCTTCAAACAGTGAACCTCATGGGTGGGCAAGTAGAATCCGCCATCTCTCGTCTCTTGAACGCTCGTCCCACACTCAATGCTATGGCAGAACATTTTTCATGAACCGTACGAATGCATTAAAATGGGATGCGTCGATGTTTTTGCGACATTTCAGTGCTGATGGTCGTGCGCTATGTTTTACTTGTGACTTTGGAACTGGAAGAAGGACTCTGGCAGGAACAAAAGTTACAGTAGTTTTACAAAAAAATAAAGCATGTTTGAGGTAGCAGTGGCACAAAAATTCTCCCAGTGCCATTTTTATGTTTCGAAAAACGCATTTTTGGTGCAAATGGTGCGTATCTTTTGAAAGGGTTGATAAATTCCTGGTTTTTACCTGAACGCCAGCGTGCATAGAACTTTGTATCCTTTGCGTATTATTTTTAATGTTGGTGAGAATGAGAAATACAAAAATGTCATAAAAAAAACTTGGTGGATCACTTGCATTGACACTCCCTTTTCACTGTGCATGAGTTACGAAGAGCTGTGGTAGCAGGGCCGATGGGCAAAGTGAGCCCTATTGGCTTTGTCAGAGGCGAGTCACCTTACTCTTTAGAATCCTGAGTGGACCTTTTCCATCTCTACTGGGTAATTTTCCTTTTCGATGGTGGGGGGCTGAGGCGGAGGTTCATGCTCTAAGTGAAGCAGACAGGTCCATTGAGCGTGACTCTGCCTCCCCGCCGGATGGGCACTCAAGGACAGCAGGGCCATGCCAGGGTGTAATCGCTCTGCTCCGGTGGCGGATGCGATGATTAATGTGGCACAGGGGACTGCCTCGGCGTGAAGCCAGTCACAGAATCGTCTGCCATGGCCTCTCATTTCATTTGCTTCAATAATAGATGTGTGCTTAAGATTTCGTCGTGCGTATATGAGTGGAAAGAGAGAGAAATGTCCGTGTGATTAGATCCCGGGCTTCTGTGGTCCCAGGTCGCCCCGTGTCAGAGGAGTCTGTGCCCTTCCTCTCCTGAGGGAGCTCGGCAAGTACCTGATGATGCCTGAACCTCCTGAAGCCCACGTCACCCATGGGGTATCATTTCAGTCCTGACCACCGAATTGTCACTTTTGAGAGTCAATTACACTGCGGATGATGATTGCTCAAGTCAGGGATTAGGTATGAATGAGATAGCTGGGCGTGCAGAAATTAATCAAGAATATTTAGCTCCAGAAAGAATAGCTGAATCCAGTAAGTTTATTGGTTAAAGCCACCACATGCCAGTCCAATCACATAAAGGTTTGGCCTATGCAGTCTTCACTTGGTGCCTCATTTTCAGCATCTTTTATTACTAGGCCCATAGAAGCTTGGAACAGCTCCTTGACAGTGCATTCAATTAATGCCTGGCCAGTGGATGTTCAAACCTGAGCCCTTTAACCATGGACATTCCCACCAGACAGCAGCTCAACACTCGGAGGGTGAGCCATTGGGACTCATTTTCAAAGGAAGCCTGAGCTCAGAACATTGCACCGCTGGGACGCCACTCTGTCTTGCCCCCAGACAGGCACTGCTGCTACAAATCATGTCTGTCCGGCAAGTAGCATGCGGCCATCTCTGCTAAGGCCATTCCTAAACTCTACTACAGCATGTTTTCTCTCACATCCCTCAATAAGTGGGTCCTACATACATAATACCATGCTTTGACACTCCCTCTCTTCTGCAGACCCTTTTCAGGGTAGTAGAAGGGAGAATGAACCGATATTCCCATTTTAGGCCAGTTCTGCTTCCATTTCCTTGGTTCTTGGGCCAAAATCTGAACTGGGCCACACCTTGGACCCTAGAGCCAGGAACCACCACTCACATTTGTACCCTAATGTTATATTGAGACCCTCTTACCTACATCTCACCACACAAGTATAAACAATCAACTAACTTGGTGGACATTTAAAGAGGTTACTTTAGATGTGTGCTAGCCATGGCTACCACCCAAGTGGTGGGTGTTGGCAGTGCAATCCTTGGGGCTCTGTGCAATCCTGGTGTCCTCTGCTTCAATGATCCTGATATCTTGTTATGATTAAATAAACGCTTCCAGGGGGGAGGGGGAAAGGGGAAATTGTTTTACTTATTGAGAAGACCGATTGTAAGAATGTGCGAAGGTTCACAGAACATTTGTCATGTATGTCATGGACTTATTCAACATCAAGCAATGTCTGTAATAATAAAGATTAACGCCTTAACCGCGGCGGTTTTTCCACCGAGGTGCGGGCGTTCTAAAGAGTGGGCGGGGCTCTGTCGGCCGTTGGCCAACGGCAGTACCAGCGAGGGAGCACGGAAGGGGTTAAAATGCAGCAAGACGTGGCAAATAAAGGAAGGCAAAGGTGAATACAAGAGAAGTGGTAACAAGTTTGAAAGAAAGACAAAAAAAAAGATTAAATATACGCTTTACACCAGCTGGCTTATCTGCTGGAAACAATAGCGCAGTGAGGGTCTACTTAAACAAATACACCAATGAGGCACATGTCACAACTCAACTTTCAGCGACCTATGCGGCCCACTGTAGAAGACTTTGATGCAGTTGTCATCCCTGTCCCCTCCACATGACAGCAACGAGATCAAGATCTAAGCGTCCACAACCTATACTGGGTGAAATATACGCATCTAGAGAACTTCCTCTTTAGAGCACGTAGTTCTCTTGCATCCCTGAGGAGGGTAAAGCCGTGTCTCTTCCCACAGACAATTCAGACTCCAGAAGACTTTCTCATGGAAAAAAAATAAATAGAAGCATCGTACAAGCGGAAAAGGCCTTCGAAAAGTATTGACACGTTATGCCTCACTGAAGCACTGTTAGGGAGCTCAGTTGGTTTATAAGACTTGTGAAAAGATCTATGTGAGAGCGGCAAGACAGGTTTTAGTTCCTGCAGGGATAGTCAGACACTCATCCTGCCAAGGTCGACAAAAGATGTAACACCGTGTTGGGCAGATCATCTTTGTGCAGAGCATGCCTTATAAGCGGCTAAAGGCCCTGAGTCCCAGTGTCTATCACATTGCAGTGACACATCAAGGCTCAAAACGTGCAGGGCTTTTTCCTGTTCGTCAGGGCACTCTACCAGCATTTTCACACGAGGCTACCCTCGAAATAGTCGCTGCAGTAGCAAAATGATACCTGTTGAGAGTACATAAAGCAAATCGGACCAGAGAATCGTAATCAGTTTCAAGCTATAGCTAGTTTTGGACATGCAGGGATCGCGGTCCCAGGATGCTTGTTTCCTGTCCAATGAGGATCTGGCTTGGCTGCTCGAGCTGAGGCTGGGTCCAAACTGGAGCAAATGAACGATGGATCTAACCCAGATCTCTTGACTGGGGTGAATGTTTGATTTATTCAGCATTCTGTCCATCATTTCTTGCTGCAGTGTCGTATTTATTGTATTCCGAAACTATAAATATAAAAGGTCAGAATGGACATTTTACCCAACAATGCCACCGAGAATCTGCAAAACAGACAGCACCACCAGATGAAAAAAAATCCACGTGTACTCCAGTGTCCCCCTTCTGGGACGTACCCCCATGGGTAGATGTCAGATTGTCCCGTTCAAGCCCATTCCACCAATAAGCGAAATTTTTGGGGCATTGTCAACAAGGATGAGGGTCTCTGGCGGGGCAAGAGGATGAGGAGGAGCCAAGAAGAAGAATGGGCAGTGGGACTCTTCTATTTCACAGTCTTTCTGGCCCCCAGGGATTAATGGCTCAAATCATGTCACTTCCATCCGCCTGACCTGCAACCCGGAAGTGGATCCTTTGAATGACAATGGCTTCTAAAAGTGATGCTTAAACATGCATCTAGTGTTCAGCATTCTCAGAGCGTGTAATGCTCTGCGGCAAGGCTCTGATGCTCTTCTCTGCTGCTTGATACCTCAATTTAATGCATAGATGTATATAGATGGATAGCAGGATGGACGCAAAGACAGACAGACAGACACGCAGATAGACAAACAAGCAGATACACAGTCTGGCTTATATATATATATATATATATATATATATATATATATATATATATATATATATATATATATATATATATATATATATATATATATATATATATATATATATATATATATATATATATATATATATATATCCAAAAGCAAACGTCCCTTGTTTGAGAAGGAGCGGCCAGCCAGCTGGTGCAGGTGAAGGAAGTTTTACTGAGCTGGATTAAATTGCTTTAATCATCCGAGAAGAGTGCGGTGTATTCTGTGAATTGCTTGGAAATATATATATATATATAACTATATATATATATATAGTACCTACAATGCTCTTTCCAGGAGTCTAGATTTATATAATGTTGCTTCAAAGAGTTCTTTTCATGAAAAGGCTATTTTTGCAAGAGAATGGCTAGCACTTTCATTGAAAATGTGCCAGCTAATCACCTTGAAATTGCTGCAGAGCATGGCAATTTCTGCAGGTGCCTTGAGGCAACCGTGCCATGGAATCCATTAGCGGCCTGTTGTGAAATGTCAGGAAAGATGGGAGCCATTCTAAGGAGGAGAATGGGAGGCGGGCCAAGAAAATGGATCCATGGAAAGTGCGCAATGGCAATAAGGAAGGTGGCGAAAGGCGAAATCATTTGTCAACTGGCCCCTGTTATCCTGGGGGCAAGGACCAGAGTCTGAAGCACATCTCGTGAGATTCTCCTTGGTTAAATCCTGGTTTCCATGACAACAGAGTGTTTGACCATAGACCTAGGAATTGCCAGGTTATGAGGTGCCTGTAGGGCACCTGCATTCCAGGATGGACACAAACATACACACGCAGTAGACATACAGCCAAGTGGACATAGAATATTGAGCGACTCAATAACAAAACAAACACAAGTAAAGTACAGAATATTACTATTTCAAACTGGCTGTCTGGTATTAAATAGGGAGATCGGTGTCATATGTGCAGCAAACAACCAACCGCTTTCAACATGACAACCAACAAGCACCCGCCCAAAGCAGTCCATAGAGGCCCTAAGATGGACACTGTAGATCCCTAACACTACTTCTGGATTCCTTTGTCCTACTCACACAACAACATGCTGGACAAAGGGCAAGTCAAGTCATCCTTTTGCAAGTCCGCCGGCTGCTCACACTAAACTTCATAAGCCACCAATCTGTCCACTATTAAAATACACCTGTTGTACATAACAACAAAAACACAAATACACTCCTATTGTTACAGCTCATAAACCAAAACAAACTCCGGTCTCTGTCTGAGTCTGCAGGGCCGATACGTATCGAGTCGCATTAGCGCTGGGAGGCTACACTATAATGGCAGAATGTATGATGCAGAAATATGCATTACATAATATAACCAGAGACACTGGAATTATGTGATTATGCGCCCGCTGCTTCTTTTGCTTAATTATTGATTTGCCACATTTGCCACATAATCCGTCGCCAGATGCATGACTTGCAGATTTTAACAATCAAAAATTGTTTTAGCTTAAACAGTTCAAAAGTTACTAAAAACACACAACACGTGTTGCAGCGCAGTGGAAGGCCCCTTACAAAGGTAGACTGGTCAACTTTCTGTTGCTTATTGCAATTTTTGGGAGTGAAACGGTTAATAATGAGGTGCAACCAATGCCCCGACAGTGTGAACAAGTGTAAAAGTGACATGAAGTAACACTAACACAAAATGTGCTTCGTTACACTGCATAGTTGTCCTTTTATTGTTGCATATTTTACTCAACCCTGCTGCATAATTTGGCCCTCCCCTGCCACGTAATGTCATTGGCCTTGAATAGAACATGTTCACAAAGCACAATATTCCTAGTCATATTCCTAGTCCTGGGCTTTCCAAGTCTTTATTATGAGGGGTGTTACATCAATTGATAAATCATAACTACAACTCCCAGAATGCACTAATTTGTTCAGTGAGACCCAGGTATAATAGTGGCAGCACTGACTCCTCAAGTCAGTGAAGTGGCAATACCCTGCCACCGATAACGGTTCCTTCTTAGGCTGTCGACATCAGCATGGCATGGATCCAGTAAAATAATTTTATGTGAGCTAAGGTACAGTAATATAGTTATGTAGTCTTCGTGTCTAGTATATATATATATAGAACATTGGAATGTTGTGCGCTCCATTGAAAACTGTGGAGTGCTCCGGCTTCTAATGACCGGCAGAAGCCCAAGGCAGCACCATTCCAATGTTTAAGAAAGGCCTCACGGAACCCATGGGGATTTCAACCCCCTCGAGCTCTGTGAAGCCTTTGTTTTACAAATTCTGCCCTCTAGGGGTGGAATGTTCTAATTGCCTTGGAACCCTGCATACCAGGCTCTACCGGCCATTATGGGCTCGCTCCCTTAACGCAGGCCTTTTAATGGCCGGTACAGCCCGCTATGTCGGGCTCTAAGGCTATAGAAATGTCACTTTATGTGCCCTAAGATGAAGGAGCAATGCTTCATGTGTTCTAGGATGCAGTAACACCACTTGGTGTGCTCTAGGGTGCAGTAAGATGCGATCCGTGGTTCTATAACACCATGTCAAGTCCTGTATAATGCAGAAGTATCACCATATGTGTTCTTAGATTATGTAACCACTTTATATGCTCCAGGATGTAGGATGCAGTAACATCATCTAGCATTTTCTAGGATATAATAACATCACTGCACCTGCTCAACATGCAGTACAATTACCATATGTGGTGCAAGATTTAATAACATCACTTTACATACCTTTGATGCAGTAATGTCACTTTACGTGTCCTAAGACGTATAAACATCACGTACAGTTCTTCAGTGTTCAGTCATTTCACGTTACGTGCCCTCGGATGCAATATCAGTGCATGTGCTCCATGGTTCAGTAGATTGCAGTAATATCATTGTACTTACTCTAAGATGCAGTACCAGCACCACTTGCAATCTAGGTTCCAGTAACATTCCTTGTGCGTGGGGGAGCAGTAAAATCTTTGATGTAGAAGTATCACTTTAGGAACTCTAGGATGCTGTACATTACCTTGTTTCCCAAAAGCCACTCTGAGGTCAATTGCAAAGGATTCTTCAACAAACTATCCCAGTCAGAGAATGTGCTATGATGCCACAACAATGACCTGGATTGGACAGCAGAACTGGTGACTGCCCCCGGCAAACCTAGTTCTCACCTGGAAGTGATATTTACGCTTTTTCTCCCTTCACTTGACGTCCCCGCCCCTGCGAGCACGCGGTGCCGCGTGCCGGATTGTCACGAAGCCTCACTTCCGCCCCGCGCTTCGTCATGTGACTCTAGCTCTTATCAGGTGCCGAATCTGAAACCTGCCTTCGAACCGCGGAGGCATTCAGTTGCCTAATTAATTTTTCCCCCTTCTATACCTTCTTTTGCTAATCGCTGATAAAGGGCTTAATTCTATTAGCGCCTCGGCTCAACAAATTGCTCGGCTGAACAGAACAGTTTAAAAATTAATTACGCATTTTATTGTATTAGATCGGATAAACAGACGTGAATGTACATGAGCTGGTGGGCGATGGGGGCTACGGGCGGGCAAATAAAAGACGGCCGAGCTGTAGGGGCAATCCATTCAGTGGGTATCCGTGGGCGGAAGCCGCCGTCGGTATCTCTTAATAAACTGGTAATTGTTGCTGTTCGTCTCAGGTAGACAGCCTGGCGCCCATGATTGTTACAATGCCTGTGTTTTGTTTCTACAGACATTTGTTGGAAGAAAACTAACAAGCAGATAGCTAGGGCCTTGAATCAGAACGTTATTATTGTGAGGGCCTTTGGGGGCACATCAGTCGCCTTCCTTACGAAAATGAAGCAGAATGAACTACTTTTTTAAAGTAAACCCGGAAGCCATATGTTGAAGTAATAATCTTTACAGGAAGCCAGGTGGTAGTTTCCAAGTTGTAACTTTATTTGAATTCCAGTTACAGAAGCTTTAAGTACAGCCAAGATGATAACTAGGCCAGAATGTACGCCCCACCAGGAGCAGCATCCTAGCTGCTCAGCCTGCTGACACCAACCGACCAAGGTCATGCACCCAACATTCTATGAGGTCATAGTATTCCATTCACGACCAGGCTGAACACCAGGAAAGGAGTAAAGAAAGAAAGAAGGTGTGAAATAACATCACAAAATATTAGGTAAACTGGTCTCAAGGCACCTGTGCTGCAGATGCAGCCCAGGGGGTGCTGCCCTTGACCCGATACTATAGCAAGCGCAGTATTGATCATGCAAGCTATGCGTCCCCAACCACTGGAAAGTCACTGGCATAACAAAACTGGAGCCCACCCCCCCCTTGCAAGGTATGTCGAGGGGTCCCCTCCGGACTCAATCGAGAGCTCTCCAGCCAGAGTACTGTGCTGAATAGGCCCCCTGGAGCTTGGGCGGCACTCCCGCACTGCGAGGGACTGTGTTACGCCACTGCGGACAGTATAAACTAAAATATAGTAAGTCTAATGAACACACACTATCCAACAACACCTACACTCCCACCCTACACCACGTTCAGCCTCCTGTTCCCTCCCTGATGCTGTTCCTCAATGCGCCCTTCTGTTATATTTGTGTGACTTTATAACAACTTAATTCTGTACTGTTCAACTATGACTCTTATGAATCCCCCTCATGTACCTCTTGTAAACGTTATCACATAACATGTGCTCTGATACCTTCGGGTCTAGCTAGCGCTATATAAATCTCAATATAATAATAATAAAATGGCACACTGCTGCACGTGAGGACGCTGGTGCACAGTTGCAGCACACAGACTTGATGGGCAGGCTTCAATTTCTCTAAATCTGTGCACCACACCTTCATGGTTCTAGAAGGATTCTGTAATTAGTGTGCCAGATTAAACTGACATCATGAAAAGAAGGACACAGGGGGTCTTTAGTGCCACTACACACAGAGGTCTGAAAACACAAACTCAAGATCCCTCTAAAACCCCTCAATTAAGGACTAATACTTGAGCAGTCTGACCCATTATATGTATGAAATATATTGACAAGCTGACTCCCTAGTCGGACAAATGCACAACCCAGTGAGCTACCCACAAATACGGGTCTTAGCCGTAGTTCACTCATGGCCAGCCCACTCGTTCGGGGGAAAGAAGGCTCCTGTTATGGGGATAATGTGGATTTAATGCAGTGCCACTGGAATTATAGGATTTTGTGGCCACAATGTTTTCTGCATAATTATGGATTTGCTGCTGTTGCCACATAATCTCAATCCTTTGCAGCATAATTTGCAGATTTTAACAAAAAAATGGTTGTAGCCCAAACGGATCAAAAGTTACTAAAATGTGGTAATGCGTGTTGCTGCACAGTGGAAGGCCCTTCCAAAGGTGACTGGTCATCCTTCTGTTGCTTATTGATGTTTTTGGGTGTAAGACTGGTACTGAGGAGGTGAAACGTTTGCCTTGCTAGTTTTAGCTTGTAAAAATGACAAATTAATGATGCAATACCTTCACAAAATGTGCCGCTTTACAACACATAATTAGTTTATTCATGCCACATAATTTAGTAAAAGCTGCAGCAAAATGTGTTTTTCTGCTGCTGCATAATTCCAGTGGTCCTGATTTGATGTAAGAGTCAGTACTACATAAACTGCCCCCAGCCAGATAGCCACCCACAGACACGTCCGGCTGGGTGCTCGCATAGGACATAAGGAGGGGGACTTTTGTATTGTTCCTGTTACTGAGTCTAGACTTCTGCCTGGCAGTAATGTTAGAGCTGGTTTATGGGTGGCTTTTGGGCAAGAGGCTACCAGGTAAAATGAAAAAGGTAAATGTTCCTGAGAATAGTCTAAACAAGGCAGGGTGAATCTGATGCGACTGACCGCTGCAGGCCATCTTTCTTACTGTGAACCCTGTACGAGTCAATCCTTTTCTCCTATAGCTACATTACTTCAACCCCACATAACTCCTTAGTATTGAGGCATTTTATAATTAATTCTCCTTGTGAATTAATGGGAAAAAAGGATTATATTGCACAAAACAACAGCCACTTGCTGCAGACTGAACTCAAGTAAAAGGCACTTATAACCTTTAGAAGTGTTGTTGGTGAGCTAAAAATGTCCCGCTTTTAAATTTGAGATGTGTCTAGGTATGTCAGATAGATTGGTTGAATACTCTTGAATGCTTTTTGCGTTGTCGCTAAATATTCTGTCATTTTGTGTGCAAATCTCTCTGATTGTTGATGTGTGTATATATCGTGATCTGAACTGATTTATTTTATTTATTTATAAAGTTTTATATAGTGCGAACATTACCTAAAGAGGGTATCAGAGGGCTTTACAATGAATTGTTTATTGTGGTATCGTTAACAACAACTGAATGAATAGGGTCTTGGGGCATATTTAAAGACCCCTTAGACAGCGTCCCCCATACCAAGATACTGAATACACAAAAAAGTGCCTAAGGGTCATAACAGATAATGCTTCGTGCTCAAAACATGATGAAATGTGCTAGAGAACACAAAAGGGTTAAGGAAAAAGTGAAAGCCACCTGTAACCCAGGGGTTGTTCAGGATACCCATCAGTAACCGTCCTGTACCGCCCTTTTCATCATTTGGGCTTCCTTTCATTCTCTGTCAAAGATCATCGCCACAAAGGGACAGATTACACATATCCCGTAGATTTAGTATGGGCGAAGATAAAGAGAACAACACAGTAAAGAAATGGTACAGGTTACTGTTGTTGCAGTGCGAATAGTGTAGTGAGGAAGGGTAACTCGTGTGTGATAGTTACAATTGGAGAAAAATGAGAGAAAGAAACAATTTAATAATATCTCTCATTTTGCCAAATATTAAAAACAGTGAAACATAGCAGTTTGCAACAAATATCTGCTATTATCTAGTTAGTGGTCGACATGTTTCAGCAGATTGAGTGACAACTAGTGTCTTCTGCTTTCATCAGGACCTGTAGATAGGTGTTTAAATAGCCACTGCAATATTATATAAGTGAGAAAATCACATCTATAAATCAAAAAACCATATCACCTGATTCACTAGGTGTAGTTTCTTTCCACTTCCTAGCGTAGAAGTTATGCTATTGTGTAGGAGGGGTGGACCTCACCTCATCTGGTTGCGGCTCAGGTACAGGGGGCACCGCGCTCTCCGTCGGTACTCCATGCCGTCATCCAAGCCGACTCGGGGAGGTGTATTAAGTATTGCGGTGTCGGCCTCGAGGGACAGTGTAATGGCCATGAAGGAGTTTGAAGATGATGGCTCATTGGGATGTATTGAAAAAACCTTTGAGGAACAGTGGGGGTTCTGCTCTTTGACCATCTAACGCAGAATAAAATTACTAATATGGCAAAGATATAGTACAAGTTGACAGTGGCTGGTCGTGATGTCACTACTTTCCAATCCATTTTATAGACTAGTCAGTTATTGTTGAGGTTGATTGTACTACTAAATATCAACCCCGAAAATATAGTTGTAGAAGAATATCAAGGACAAAATATTGAGGGACAACCTCTTGAAAAAGTAAGAGCATATGGGGAAGTATACATTTACTCTTCCTAGCTCCAAATCTATGTTCCTTGAAGATATCTATACCATGTTGGTAAATGTATGTGAAGGTAGGTATAGAAAATCTAGACTTACTTATCTTTCGATATTAAAAATATGTTGTCGTCAATAATGTGCCTTATCAATATTTTGGGGGCGATATACAGGGTGCACACTGTTGAGGTTTTTAGGAAAGGGTGTTTGTTTTTTCTAGTGATGCTGTTGACTAGAAGAGGTATGTTACGAAAAGTGGAGAACAGCAAACGTGGGCTAAGCTACGGCACCTGTCTTGCCCATATGGTGCCAGAATATAATTGGTAAATATTGTCTGACATAAACATTGTGTCCTAAATTTAGTTTACAACCATATCGCCCCAATGGAGTTAACAATATAAAATCTATATCCAACGGAACAATATATGATATGGATATGTATGTCGACCGATTTTTCTGTACACAATATTCTGAATACACACTCCACCTGAGTAGAGAGAAGTGAATTTTACCAGGTTTGGGACACTGGTGAACTGCATACCACTCAGTGGGAAATGATGCAGGTGTGAGAGCAGAAAAATTCCCATTTAGCTCATCACTAGCAACAGAGGTCGATAACAGCTCTCCAACGCCAGAACAATGACCTGATTTGGGTGAGCCTACTATTTCCTTTTTATGCTGTTTGACAGAACTAGTTACATAAAACGCCTAATTGAAATCAGTGCATCACTGAAAGTAAGGCAGAAGACTTCCCTTTAGGTTATTTAAAGTGTTTCCCACTGTTCCACCAGTAAAATGGCTTTCTATAGGTACACAACAAGCTGCCTGTTTCAGGACTGAAGGGCATATCAGATCCTTCCAGGGAGGATGGAGGCCAGGTAAAACCTTTGGCCATCCAGTGCTTAATTTGAGCAGGTGCTTTCCGGTGCTCAGCACCGGCACTTAATTGGTTTCCGGTGCTCGGCACCGGCACCTAATAGTCAACACCACACTTAGGGAAGTCTGCCACAAGGAGGCGCTGCTCTTGTAATTTAGAGATGAGCAGTATAACAGTTGTTTAGGAAAACAATATACATTAAAACATTGCTTAAACCTGCCTCCCCAGCCATTCCTTTATCTTTGGGGACCTGGAATAATCTGAATTGTCGCATTTACATGCGAGTGAGATGGTTAGTAGTTGTTTTGGCAGTGATGACCGGGGCGATGGGAGGTTCAGCTGCAGTGGCCTCCTGGTCAGAGCCCTGGCACTTAATATTTTACAAATTAAGCACTATGGCCATCATTGTCAATGCCAAGAACTCATCCCACCCTGATGATTAACAGCTCAGTTATATATGCCAGCGTAACCTTTCTTTAAATAAAAGGAGGAGGAATGTTCAAAGTTTTTATTATTTAAATGTAGGTTTACGTAGTCCTGATTTTTGTCCTTCATGTAATTCACTGGTTTTTATTCCCCTACAAGAAAGTGTAGTTTTCCCTGAACTTAAACCTCCAATAACACATACCTCAAATAACACAATAACTTTTCACTCTCAAACTCTTATCCCATGTTCTCAAATCATGTAGATGGTGGCTTGAGGATCAATTTGTTGTGCACTAGTGCATAATGGTGTTTGGCTCTTCCTCACAGGTGGATCCACAGTCACAATGGAAAGGTTCACCAACATTCTCTTTTGCACATAATGGTGAAATAGGAGGTATGTGATGTTAAAAGCATTTTGAAAATCTTAATTTTAACAAAAAAAGCCAAACTCATATAACTTCACCACCTTTAAAGCTGTGCGATATAAGCAAGGTTCTAAAAAAAATGCAAACTTTGCACACATCTAAAAACGAGCATTCCAGCAAAACTCACCGGTGAAATGTTTATTATTCTTGACAGTTTGCTTCAGGGATACCGAAACCTCACTACAGCAAAGCCAGAGATGGGAGTGATCATAAAGGTTGGAGACTGCACATTAGAAACAACAGGCATAGCTGTGTTAATGTAGAAGAGGTTGGGGAAATGGCTGACTCTGTATTGCTTGTACCTAAATTATCACAGGAAGCATCTATGCAGCTGGGATGTACTGCAGAAAAAATATACTGTCTGTTATTCCCATTGTTTTATACGCCTACTAGATATCAGTAATTATCAGAATCAAGGTGTGTTTGGGTCAAAAACTGAAAAATGCTGCAGGTCACGGGTATGTCCACTGACATAGCCGGAACAGGGAAGATAATATTCTGACAACGTTTTTCTTATACGATGCAGAGTTGAAGGACTCGCTGGTGCTCCTCTGGAAGGTAGCAGCATCTTTCTGTGATGCTTTGTGAGCCAGATGATTCAGGCTGGTCCTCCTGCAAGGGGTATTGGCCACAAGACACATTTAATGGGAATGCACTTTGGTGTAAATAGTCTCAACAGATTTTAGTAAGCCTTTGAACAAACACAGATCTGTCAATTATGGGTAAAATCCACCATGCTGAGAGCATGGCAAGCTTCGGAGTAACTCTGTGTCATCTGTTGGCCTCTCCGGCTCTGGTTTTTGCCGAGGAAATAATACATAGATACCTACAGAGCAAACATCAGTCACAGACTACATATATTATGAGTAAACAAACAAAATCAGCCACTTCAAACTCTTGTTGGAGTTAATTGACTACTGTCTTCCTGCAGACTTTTTTTTCAAAATTATTGCTATTCAGACCAGCACGTGGTGGTCTGTCATTGCATAATCCCAAATTTAACTGCAGGTTTGCACTACCCAGACTTGTATGATATCCTCAATTCAGATTCCTCCTCACATACACTGCTCCCATCATAAGAGTGCAACTCTTATTTCCTGTCTCGATTAAACTGGACTCTGACTGACTGAGTCACAAAATGGATGCCATGCCGAACATTCCCTATCCAAGATGGAGGCTTCCGAAATGGGTAGATATTAATTTTATGTAAATCTACATTGATAAATAAAATTTCTGCCATGACAAGCTGCATTACTGTATGAATTCCCAGCAGAAGGCAGCCCACCTAAACCCAACACTGAATTGCTGTAATTGCAATTATGGTGGTGCAGGTTAATTCTGCACCACGCCGCACAACGCATAGATTTAATAACAGAGCGATTCTTTATATATTAGTGATGACCTGGTTCAAGGTTGCTGCTTAAATTAATATCTAAAAACATCCGGAATCCTGAACCCTGTGTATCGGATCAAATGAAAAGTGTCCGTTTACTCTCCAACATATGAGATCATGTGCTATGGAGTTTTTATTCTGCCGAGGGTGCATCTTGACAGGAACCCCGAAAAGCCACTTTGCGCCCTAAGAGCAATTCTAAATGCGGCTGTCACAGGAATCAAAACGGTTTGACCACATCTCACCAGTCCATAAAAGGTCTCACTTGGTTTACCATTGAAGAAAGATGCATCTTCAAGACAGCATGTATCACTCATAAAGTCCTACATACAAAAAAAGCAAATATCTGGAATCTAAACTGACAAGAGCAGGAACAGTCTCTGAAAAGCTCAAACTCTCTTCTTCTCATACCTCCCAAACTTAAAAAGAAATCCTGTCAGGCCACCGAAAAATACCCCCAAGATTTGGAACTCAATCCCTAAAGAACTTTGATGCAACCCCTCCTTTTCTTGCTTCAAACAGGACCTCAAATCTCTACTGCTCAACAACTACTCCAACAAGAACGCAAGATGATTTGCATCTACCAAAGACCCAAGTTCCCTAACTAATTGACTATGCAGATTTGAATCCGTCCTCATCCCCATTACCAAATTGGTGCATTGTTAAATATCACTGCATCCTTACTGTGGACTACTTTACTGCTCTATTGTCCTATATTTTTTATATGACTGTTTGTAAATCTCACTTGACTTTTGTCTTGTACCTCTTATAAACTCTCCAAACATGTGAAGTGTTCTGATACCCTTGGGTCAAGTCAGCGCTATATAAATCTCTAATCAATAAACTAAAATAAATAAAAATAAATCTGGTAACAAGCGAAGGGTAGAATCTATAGTTACCCCCTTTTTACCGGTCTTGATACAGTTGGAGGGCATTGAGTTCCTTGGGCTATGTGGCAGTAGGCTGGTAGAAAAAAACTATTCCTAGATTACCCCTAAAATACTGAGACCAAAGGTTGTGTATTCATTCAAAAGCAACCAAAATCTATAACTACTCAACAGCTTTTTCTTTACATATTTTTGGAGGATTTAGGAAGAATTTAGAAACATCTGTACATTTCAGTATCTTTATCTCAATCAGGGTAGAATGACCACATTTTGAAAGCAAAAACTGGGACATTCCATAAACAAAGAAGTAGGACTGCAATTGTACATTGACCAAGGGTCACAGAATGACTTTATTGACAGCTCCAACTAACATAGAAAACACTGAGAAAGAGGCACTAAGAGGAATTAAATGCAACTTTTATACAAGGCATGCTGCCTCATTCTGTGTTCAGTCGACCCTCTCTGAAACCATCTGCTAAATTTACAGAAATTTGCCAGGGCAGATGGTGAAAATCCATAGCTGTTCTGACAAGAAATTGGGATGCCTGGTCACCTTAAATCAGTCAGAATGCTAGCCAGTCAGGGAGACCTGCTCTATTGGCAACAACTGTGGCAACCAGCGTCCTACAAAAGCCACACACCAGCTGCTCACATCCGTTCCCTCTACTGCCTTAAAAAAAAGACATTCAGAATAATTACAATTTTTCCTGCACTATTTAAAATAAAATGTTTTTTTTTTAATAAGCTGATTAAATGAGGCAGCTGATTAGCATAAGCTTCTCGCCGTTCAGCCCTCGTCCTAATTAAAACCGTTCATCTGTGTAGACCCCGCTTTCCTTCTCCTCTGCGCATCCCTCCCGGGCGGGTTTTCTTTGGACCTTTTTCTTCATCATGTTTAAAAAATATATTCTGTCTGTCAGCTCAAAGGACGGAAGCCGCCAGGGCTTGCTTTTCTTACTTTGTTTTTTTTGCTCTTTTCAAAGAAGTTTAGATCACGTGAACTTGATCAAGGCTGGACTGGGAACAGCAACTAGCCTTGGCAGATTCCTGCTCGACTGGCCCTGGTAGTGGGGAAGGTGGTGTTAGCAAGAAGCACCGCTCCAGCTTTTGTTACAGGGGGCCAATATTGCAGCACTGCTGCAAACCAGCTCCCACTGACAAAACCAGCCCCCACCCCTCCGCCCTACTGGGGAAATGCCCGGTGACCGCTATGGCCAGTCCGGCCCTGAACTTGATTATTGGAATTGGCAAAGAGGTGAATGTAAAGTTTGAAACCAGTATGCAGGGTTGAGGCGGGGTGCGCAGGTGCACAGGCATGTTTTTGTACTCCAAACCTACGTCCTGCTGTACAAGCACCTACTTCTTGCGTACCAACAGACCGCATAGTACTACTCCCTCAGAGCCTGGGTATCACGAAATGCATACGCCTCAATTCATTTGGAACATGATTTTATGTGTAAAATATTCCTATATAGCTGTCACAGGACCCCGTCACCTGAAGGTGACATTAAGCAAGTTGTTTGGGACAAAAGCGCTTAGCATGCTGGGAATTTTCAGCCTTTAACTTTATACTGAAAGTAAAACTACATGTCTTAGTGAGGTTAGTAATGATGGCTGATAAACTGCAACTGTGTGAACGACTCTATGATGCTATGGAGAAAGTTTACATTATATGGTTATTAGACTGTTTTATCATCCACTCCGTCATCTAATGGTCACTTCAAAGATAAGGTTACCTGTTACTCCTGTTAATATTGGGTACTTTATCCAATACATGCTGGGATTTTAAAGATTTTCTGTATAATGGCAACGTAGAAACTACACATTCAAGAAAGCAAAGTAATGTATTGTATTGTAGGTGTAATTGCATTTATAAAACAATTAGGCCCACATGCATCAAGGGTTTTTGGAGTTGCAAACGGTGCGATTCCTTAAAATCGGACGTTTGCGATTCCAAAATCCATTTTTGGAATGCATCATACATTTTCAGAAATCGCAACATTTTTGCGATTTCTAAAAATGCGATTGCTTTCAAGAAATCGCAAATTTGTGATTTCTTAAAAGCAATGCATGATTAGTTTTAAAATTGCGAATTCGCAATTAGGGTGTCAAATTTACCGAGTGGTTGAACCACTCGGTAAATTTGCAAAAAGTGTTAAAAACGCAGCAAATGCATTTTTTAAACATTCATGTTACGGACACACATGTCCTTAGGACATGTGTGTGTGCAACATGATGCAAAAACAACATTTCATGGGTGCAGGGGGGTTCATTTGAACCCCCCTCACCACCCTTGAAATGCAATCAGGATTTGCGATTTTCAAAGTGCGAATTCGCAATTCCCATTGATCCCTATGGGCCTTTTGGCCCATAGGATCAATGTGAATTGTGAATTCGCACTTTGAAAATCGCATAATATTTGCGATTTGGTAGAAATTGCGATTTCTACCGAATCGCAAATAATTTGCGAAAATATTCATGCATACCGTTTTGCGAATTCTAAAATGCGAATCGCTATTTTTCGCACCTTAGAACTCGCAAAATCCCGGGATGATGCATGTGGGCCTTACTACCCCGACAAGGTGCTGAAGCATTACGTCGGGCTTCAGAAATCAAGCTTGGTAATTAGTCCGGTGTTATTGGGTATTGTTGTATATTAGGTGTAGTCATGTGTGCGCAAACTAAAAGCAGTCCATGTATTCACTCCAGTTTTTATGTGGTAGATTACATTGATAAGAGTTATGTGTGATCATTAGTTAGGGGGTATGTGAGGTCATGCAGATGGTTGGTGGATGTATTAGGTGAGTGAGTGAAGTTTAGGTATTGATGAGTAGCAGAGGTATGACTTTCAAAGAAGGAGAGGTTGTGATCTTTCAGAAGAGTTGTAGGCAGTGTGCAGAAATGATGAATAAAACAAACAGGCCTGTGACTTAGAAAAGGTTAAGGTCAGAGAGAGGAGGCATGCACAGGATGAAAGGGTAGGACCAGTCCACAGAAACAAGGAGAAGCCATAATCAGAAGTTGAAAGAAACGGTCAGTTTTCATGCTAGATTTGATAAATACAGAGGATGCTTTTTGAGATAGCTTGCAATTTTAAGATTGAAGACTGTAGAAAGAAACATAACATTTATGTGAAGATAGTGTAATATTAGGCACTTTTCATAGGCACCAAAATCAGGGTAATGGTCTGTACTGTACCAGGCTACCAATAGAACACCTCTTCAGCAACGACAGCTGATCAGCTGATGTTTGGAAACATAAAGTAATAGAAGTAATAGCTGGACACATATATAGGGACATATCAAGAGCATTAGGCTTGGCTCGGAGGAAGCAGTAACCTCAAGATCAAAGCAATGTGAGTAAATATGAGGGTAAATAACTTAAAGATGGAAAAGGCGAGCCTGCAAATACTGGGATGCATGTCTTCTTATGTTCATCCATCACATTTAGCTCCCAGTATTAAATACACAGAAAAGTGGATTCCATTTTGAACATCTGTCCTTTGACACGGTATAAGATGGAGGGTGAAGACAGCTTTACCATACAGTGTAAGTGCATTGCCTATATTCATATAGCAGGAGGGTGGAGATCCAGTCACTGAGGTGAGGAGGATAGAGACAGAACTACTTTGAGATCTCATCAGGAATGTCATCAATTATGTACTTCAACATGCCAGGAGCATTGTAATATGTGAGGTAATAAGCATGAATTGTATGAGTAAAAGTTATAATTAGCTAAACAATCTATATTTATTTATTTATTTATTTATTTTTGATATTTATAAAGCGCAGCATATACCCTAGGGCGTCTTGGCGCTGATAAAAACCAGTTACTTGTGGTATAACTTGTGAATTCCAATTTGTTTTTGTTTTTAAGAATGTATTTTTATCTCATTTCAATACCTAACTATAACATCACCTTAACTTTTATGTTATTAATATATATAGTGGGTAATTGATGATGCTACATAAAGCTATGTGATCGGAGAAAATCTATAATGTATTATTGATGAAACCTTTAAGCATCACCACCCATGATTGTATATACTCGCACACAAGGGATATCCACCTTTGGATATGTACACATGGTTTTATATTTATTGTTTGCACTGTTTTCACAGTATTATTTTGTTACACACTTAAAGATGGCCGCCATGATTTATGGCGATAGGAACAAGGTTAGTATGCCGTCTTTTTCTGTTTATGATCAACATGTGATATTTTTGTTAGTATATATTGATTGCAAATTGTTTGGGAAACCAACATTGAAAAAGGTTTTACGCCGAAACGTGTCTGTTGGTGAGGGAAGTTTGCACATTCAAGAAGTATTCATCCTTGACCCCATAAGTGCGTCTGTTTTTTGGCTCTTGACCTTGCCAGAGTGGAAGCATAGATTGCGGCTCACCACCACGTGGAAGGCACCCAGGATATGTGGAGCGGCGGCGGTGACTGGAGTTTTGGGGAAAATATATATAGGTATATAAATACACGCATATTTACATAAAGGTTGGCCAGCCTGCCACTGAGGGATTCTAGTAACATTGCAAACTGCACGTCCGATGGTCGAGTGGTTTCAAAATGTCACCAGAAATCCGAGATGGCAACATTGGGACATACAACACATGCTATCAGCTAAGTATGTGTTCAGCATTTGCAACATACACTACAAAGCTGAAACTGGGTGACGGTGTTACACAAGACTTGTCTTGTTTTCCTGGCTGGATTCTAGACAATTGGCCTGGCTGCGCTTAGCTAGAGAGAACCACGCACAGTGGAAGATGGAGATTAGTGTCTGCACAGGCACTTAACCCTTTCGATGCTGATGACGAGCTCAGCTCGTCATCACCCACGGGTGTCGTGTGCTGATGACGAGCTGAGCTCGTCATGGAAACAGCAAAATGGTAATTCCCAGCACAGGAGGGGGAAAACGCCTAGCAGCCAAGAGGTTAACCACCACATAGACACTACTTGGAAAAATCCTCATTTTTCAGTCTACATCACTATGCATGCTGGAACCTGTAGTTCAGCTTTCTCTATCAGTGGTGTGGGCCTATAAGCTCCAGCTTGGCTGGAGCTATTGACTTGAACCAAGGCCGGCTAAAGATCATGCAATTGATGTTGCCATTGTGTGGGCAAGATGTGGTCCTGCTATGGCGTGTTCTGGATCAAAACCTGGTCTCAATAGGAATGACCTCTGCTCTTCCCTGAACGGAAGCGTGGGCTCAACATCCTGTGATTGTGGGCAAATAACTTAGGGGCATATTATCAAGACTGGCGTTAAAATTATCGCCGGTTTAGATGCAGAAAACTGCTGCTAAAGCGGCAATAATGGCTTGATAATATGCCCTAGAGAATTCCAATAGAAGCCCATGTTCTGGTGTGAACATGGACTTCGATTGGAATTCTCCAGGGCATATTATCAAACCGATTATGGCTGCTTTAGCTGCAGTTTTCTGCTGCTAAACCGGCGGTAATTTTAATGCCGTTCTTTATAATATGCCCCTTTATCTCCTCGTGCCTAACTAAAAATGAATGTATCACTCTGTAACATGACTAGTGCTCATGTAGAACACTCTAATACTTTTGGGTCGAGTTTGTGCTATATAAAACTGCAACAACAAAAAAACGTTGGGTTTGGCTGATATGTCTGCACTGGGACATAGGGCTTTGTGCTCTGGTAACTCTCCCTCCGTGTTTGTTACATGTAAACTCTTGTTTCCAGGAGCTCTTGATAACATTGGATTGGACCTTGAGACACAATGTCTTTCACAATCAGCTGGACAGAGTGAGCCTGATGCACAAAAAGATGTGGGTTCAGACATTCCATCTCCTGCACGAAGGCTCCTGTGTGTTTTTGGTCATTCCAAGCTGTGCCAGTTACAGATTTCAAGAATACTCCTTGAAAAGCCATATAACTTTTTTGTGGGATAGCATATCCCCGGGTAGGAACTGTAGGCATAATAACATCATGTTGTTCTTGAGAGAATCTTGTCAGAAAGTGGCTTTCCGAAGTATGCCCAGTAGCTGCTGGGTTTTTCGGTAAACATCCTTTACCACAAAGTTTTTACCACGCGGTACCTTTACCACGCAGCCGTTACAACGCAAGTCGTTACCACGACTTGCGCTGGAGGGCGCTGTGTGATAAGGAATTTTATACATTTATATTCCAACACCTTCCCTACTGTTGCGGGGACTGGTGTTGGAATATAAAATTATATAAATCCTAAATCCGCGCCCTCCAACGCAAGTCGTGGTAACGACTTGCGTTGTAGTGGCCACGTGGTAAAGGTATGCGTTGTTACAACCTGCGTTGTAACAACGTACATCTAATTACATGTCATCCTCAACCGGTGTTATGAAGAGGTTATAGTGTTATCCATTGATAATCTATGCTTGAAAATAAAAAAATTTAAAAATGTGTCTCACGTCCCGTGTTTGCGGCCTGGGTTTTCATTGAGCAAATCAATGCATTCTGGGAGTTTGAGTTTTTTTTTTTCTGTTGATTTAAACGATTCATCTTAAACTCACAGAATAACCTGGATAACCAAGAACCACTAGTTCCATTACTTGTGGCAATGCCCTGAGCCAGGGCCAGCCTTTTTTAAGATTACTGACCTTGCCCCGAGCCCCTCTTTCAGATGCACTGCCTTGTGCGAGGGCTGTTTATCCCTGGCCAGAGGAAGGCTTACAGGTTAAGCCAGGCCCTTTCTACCTCTGAGAATCGACCAGTTTTTGAGAGCATTTTTTTTCCTATGCCAAAATAATATTAGGTGATTTACGGTTATATATATTCCTTAATGGACTCCTCTTGTAGTATATTATGCTTTTTATTGTCCTTCTATTTTTACAAGGTGAACGCCTTGTGTAAAATGAAACTATTGCATTGTATTGATTAGCCCATTCGCAAGGTAAGTCTGTGCTCTTGCAATAACATGTACTTTTAGCTGGAATTTAGGTCAAAGCGCTCCTGGGTATCTTTCGACCCCCCCTTCTCCGTACTAAGTCATTTCTATTTCGTTCTCTCTCTCTCTCTCACACACACTTTCTTTTCCTCTATTTCAGGTAGTCTGTTTTTCGCCCTTCTTTTTACCATTTCTTTTTCTCGCACCTAAATGTTCTTTTCCTATTACTTTCACTGTCACTTTGGCTCACCCGCCGCTATCTTTCTATTTCTCTTGCCTGGTCCCTGTACATTCATTTGCCCTAGCCCCACATGCTAATAAATAATGGACACAGAACACACTGTGTATTGTTACTAAAGTGGCCCTTAGCATGTGCACTCAGGCCCTTTTATTAGCAGGCCCACGTCACTCATGATGCCTGTGGTGGATAGGTGTGGGGTCTGTGTGAAGGTCAGCCCTCAAAGAAATGGCTGGAGAACTAGTACATGTCTGAACACTAGAACATGTCCAGCAGGACATAACATTCCTTCCAAACTTTATTGAAAACAAATACCAGTCTGAGTGGGGATAAAACCATACAAGACACCACAGCAGGAAAGAAGCGGACAGATGGACAGGGGCAGCAGGGAGCACCCGGCAACTCTGCATGCATTCATTGTTTAACCAGCTACCACTGGGCATAAACACTGCGTAGATGGAGTCTGGATTCTTTGACAGATGCTTGGTTGGGTCGATGTCCTCTCATGCACTGTTGTCAGCCCTGTGGCTCTCGTGGTGATGCTGTTGGTGTCTAACAGTTCACACTTGGTGCATCAGTGGCTTCGGTGGAGTCCGCTGTTGCGCTCACTCTTGGGGTGCATCCTGACTCCGTTAAGACAAGGCTTGTCAGGACTGGGATGGCATTGACGATGCTTGGGTTGTCATCCTCTTAATCCCCGGTGCCTTCTTTTTATCCTCTCTCCCCACTCTCTCGCTTTCTCTTTCTTTCCTTTTATCTCGCCTATTTTTCTATTCCCTCTTTCTCACATTTGATTCCTCTGCCTTGCTCTCACTTTTTTACTCTCTTGCATCTTGCTTTCTCTTTTGTTGTCTCTTTCCTTTCTTACTTCCCCTCTCTTGCAGCCTTGTCCTTCCATCCCATCGCCCTCAGGTCTCTACTTGCCTTCTTCCTACTCATAGCTCTTTTTTCTCCTTCTATAGCATTTTTTTCCCTTAGTCTATACATAAAGTGCTAGCCCTGAGCTGCAAGTAGGAGTTATGAAGTTTTTATCACACAGATATAGTCTCCCTGGCAGTAGGAGTTATGAAGTTTGTATTACACAAATGGAGTCTTCCTTTGATCCTGATGGTTGGCCTATCCATAGTTTGCAGAGTTTCCTGTATATCCCTGTGTTTTCTCCCTGGCTTAGAATTTTCCCATAAGCTGGAAACATTTGCTTAAGAGCTGCTGTTGAAAATGGATAGGCCAGTTTCTCATAAAATAACCTTAAAATGGTTTCTTCAAGTCGTTAAAAATGGATGGATGTCGGAGATCTTTTCTTCCTTGGAACAACATAGAATGGATGAGAAACCCCAAATGCAGCGTTCAAGGAAGTTTACAAAAGAAAAAACTCTGTGGCTGATTCACAGAACTAATCCGAGACAAAATCCTAAATTTACTTATTTTGGTATTCACAGAAGACATTTAGTAGTAGTAAAGTTAGGATTTTGTCTTATGTTAGGATTTTGTCTTAAGACCAAAACTTAAGACAAACTTAAGTTTAACTTAAGTTTAACTAAAGACAAAATCCTAATTTAAGACAAAATCCTAATTTAAGACAAAATCCTAATTTAAGACAAAATCTTAATTTAAGACAAAATCTTAATTTAAAACAAAATCATAACTTTACTACTACTAAATGTCTTCTGTGAATATCAAAAGTAGTAAATTTAGGATTTTGTCACAGATTAGTTCTGTGAATCGGCCCCTTTGAAACTTTGCACAATCCCTAAATAAAATCTTTGTTGAGATCACCTTGTTATATGGACAGATGCTCCAAGGCAGTCCACAGCAGGACCTTGTTACACTTCTGCTGTCCCAGAATCTCATATCTATTAAGAAAGTTTATTATCCTGAACACACTCAGTGTATATTTAATATATGTCTGTTCCTTCTATCTGAGTTCTCCTCTTCTGCACTGCCCGTGTCTTTTCATTCGCCTTTTCTATCTGTGGACAACGATAACATTTTCATTTTTACTTTAAATCGCATTGTGAGAAATTTTTCAGAACATAGCAGGTTTTTCAGTGCACTTTTTCATTGTATAGGAATAGACTACAAGATGATTTCTGAAATGGATATCTTACCCAGAGGCATTTGTTAGTGTTAAGTAAGAACATGAGAGACATAAGCTGTCCCAAAAGTAATTTTTCATAGGAAGGAGGTGCTTCAAGAATTTGGGAACATGGTGTATCTTGGTGAAAAATGAAATTCCATGATGAGCACAGATAATGAAGGAAGATAAAATCAATATTATGCGGTGGCGGATCCTCCATAGGGGCGTTTGGGCGTTGCCTCACTGCTTTCTTGCAGTGCGAGAAGCAGAAACAAAAAATGGTAAACACTAACATGTTCTGCTTTCTCGTAGTGCGAGAAGTAGAAACATAAGTGCCTGTTTTGGGGCGGGATCGTGGGCGGTCGTGCTCGAGGGCAGGGGGGAGTGGCTTACCCACTGTTGTGAGTACTGACTGTTTGGTCGGCTCCAGGGCCAACCAAACAGTCAGTACCCACAACAGTGGGTAAGCCACTCCCCCTGCCCTCGAGCACAACCGCCCATGATCGCTTTCTCTCTATGAAGGAGAAAACGGTGCGTCTGGTGCGCTGTCCAATGCACTTCACAGCATTGTGATTGGCGGAGAGAGGGGAGGGAGGCTGCCTGCTTTTCCTCATGACGAGGAGCTGCAGGAATTGGCGCAGGACCGGACGGCGGGAGTCGTCGGACCCATCCAGAAGCTCAGGTACGTTTTATTTCATATTTTAATTTTATTAAACCCCTCCCGCCTCCCCCCTATACCCCCTGCGACGACCCTTTCCACCCCACCCCACCCGCCCGTAATGCCGGCCGAGACTGATTGGAACAAGAAAGGCCGCACCTGCACAGCCATGGTAAACAGGCTCAAAGCACGAGGTAATTTAAGGAAACGCTGGCCTGGTAGGATAGAGTGAAACGTCTTGTTTTGGGGCAGTTACATTTTCATTTGGTGAGGGGGTGCTGACTGCAGCGCATCCCCTCTGTTTAGCTGTCTGGACGTGTGCGCGACCGCGGGACCTCAGCCCTGGAACAGGTATGGTGGACGCTTGGTTTATGGGGCCCTGGAACATAACTAATCCCATTTAATTAATTAGTATGTACGTTTTGCCTAGGGTTATGTTATGTTTATTAAAGACCAGGGGGCATATTATCAAGGGGGCTTATCGCCGCTTTTTTGGCTTTAAAAGCCAAGAAAGCGGAGATAAAATTATCTCCCTATTACCTAGCTGTCGCTAACACCAGTTAGCGACAGCTAGTAGTAGATAGTGACCATCTTGGGCCCCACTTTGCATGTCAGTGATATTTATCACTAATGACTTGCAAAGTGGGCGTGCCAAGATGTTAGCGACTGGAAACAGTCGCTAACATCGCTATCTCCAATTACCAACTTTTGGAGATATTCGTGCTAAGCGCGAATATCTCCAAAAGCTAACACCTGCCCTGAGCAGTTCTTAGCCATGTTATCCAATGGGAGGTGGATAACATGGCTAAGAGCATTAGCTCAGTAATGCATGAATATCGCTGACTTTTCAGCGATATTCATGCATTTCGGCAGATTTTTATTGCATTTGAGATAAACCTTGGTAATACCAAGGTTTATATGCGATAAAAATCGCCGCAGCTCAGCGGTAAATTTTTGTCTCTAACCAAGCAATAGCGATAATTATCGCTATTGCTTGGTAATATGCCCCCTGTTCTATTAAAGTCGCCTTTTTCGCTTTAAATGGTATAGAGTGAATTAATTGCACCGTCTTGCCAGAACCTTCATTGAAAGTGTTTCTGAAGTTTCATTGGAAATGCTTCTGAAGCTAGTTAAGAAGTGCTTCTGAAACTATATAGACAAGGCTTCTAAAACCTCAAAGGAGATGATTCTGAAACTTTAGCGGAAGTGCTCTAAAACTTGGTAGAAACTCCTTCTGAAACTTACAAGAATATGCTTATAAGATGTCATAGAAAGTGCTTCTCAAGCGCCATAGAAAGTGCTTCTGAAGCGTCATAGAAAATGCTTCGGAAGCATCATAGAAAGTGCTTCTGAAGAGTCATATAAAGTGCTTCTGTAGCTTCTTGAGAAGGGCATCTGAAACTTCATATGAAGTGCTTTAAAACTTCATAAGAGGTGATTCAGAAACTTGACAGGAAGCACCTTTGAAACTTCTAATAATGTGCTTCTCTGACCTCATAGAAAGTGCTTCCAAATTTTAAAGGAAGTGCTTCTGAAACATATAATGCATTTCGAGCTTGATTCCTACAGCCAGATAACAAAGTCTTATGTTTTATTTTTGTCGGGGTTATGGTGATTTAGAAAGTTATTGTAATACAAGGTAGCAATATATATCCATTTATAATTCCCAATATATGTACTGTACAGAGTAAATTCCTTTACAGCAAGGCGTGTTAAGATTTGAAAATGTTAACGACTATTTCACACTACTAAGAATCCTACATAAAAAAAAAAACCATTTAACTGCATAGTTTCTACATTTTTACTGCACTGATTAGCTACCACTACCTCTTTGGCCAAAATGGGTATCTTAAGTTCCTCCTTCTTAAAAAAAAACCAGCAGGTATCTTAACCAGTTCACGGGTGACACGTAGCGCTCTACAAATGTACTGATTGGCTGAACTGATTACACGCCATTAGTGGCGTCACAGTGCCTCAGGTAATTCCAACTCAGCTCCCTGGGATCCTGCGGTTTTCCACAAGCTGACAGTGGGGTGACAGGCAGGCTGTGGCTGTCTGGCTTCTGCCGAGTGCTGCATTTACTTAAATTCTTTCCCTAGAGTAAGCGGTATTTCAGCTTAAATACATCTCAAAGAAAGAGAAGGAAATGCTTAGTCTGTGTCCTGAGAGCACCTTGCGCCTGCCCCCTGCCTGTCTGGTATCCCCCTCTGAGGGCGAGCCCATTAAAGAGCACAGGGGCAGGACTGCAGGTGACAGAGGGGGCTATCTGTCGCCAAGCTATTACTGCCGGATCTGACAGAAAATGCTCTTCTTGTCCCTAGTGTGTGTTAATGGACAAAAGAATGTCTGCACTTGTCTTTTTAATCTCTAAAAATCTTTGCTGGTTGGCTGGAAACCTTTGTCCACAAAGGCAGAGCAAGTTGCTACATTGATTTTCGTACTACATCTAAAATGTGCGGACATAAAATGTTCATGTTTCATTTTTAGTACTCTCTCTCTCTCTTTCTCTGTGTCTCTCCTCTGCTCTCACCAATGGGTTCCATGGCCAGGAATGAGGCAAAGGCCGAGTTTCTTTATAAGGTTATGGAACTCTGGGGTAACCTGCAATATCCTTATCATGTACCGCAGGGGGTATTTTATCCCATATAATACATGGTCACACCATCACCTTCCCCACAAACCACTTAAATCCTTGGTGTGTAGCTCTTTAAAAATAGAACCTCCGGTACAAAATTAAACATATCTAAATGCTGTTAGATATTTAGTGCAAAAAGATAATGGAATCAGTGTAATAAAAGGAAGAGGTGTGGCGCCGTGGCTAGGGCGACTGACTCTGGAATCTGGGGATCACGGTTCAATCCCCGGCACCGGCGGCAGATTAGCCCAGCACCATGTGACTCTGGGCAATAGCTAGCATAATCTTCCCGATGGCACCCAGCGCCTAGAGACCCTTATGGGTGATTGTGCGCCTTACAAATGTGGATTATTATTATTATTATTAAAAGTTAGTTAATACAAAAATAAATGCACTGTAGCTCAGAATACGTATAAACATGTAGAAAGAGTCTCACTTTTCTATAATTACCTAGAGTGCAAAAAATAAACATGTTGCCATGGATAACTCTTTTGTCTTGTCACTGTAAGCTAGAAAACCAGAAGAAAGAAAAACTCATTTTTTTTCCCTTTGAACAGTTGCTTTATTTATGCCCTGTGACACCAGAACTCAACTGCATGAATTTGAAGGAATACAATTCCACCAGTTTCACATAAAGTGGCTGTTACTGGTCACCTTTTCGTTTCATGATTGTACAAAGACAAGCACCTAAAGGCCAAAAAACTCTTCGTAAATTAGCAACATTTTGATTAGGCATGTATGGGAGGTACTTTATCCTGTATATTCCATGCATGACCTATCTCTAGGGAGACCATTAGAGATGTCCATAGGTGAAGGAGAGCAGTGTGACTTGTAATATACTTTTCTGCTATCAAACCCTGTCCATTCTGCCTGATGTCTTTTCGCCCTGCCATTATCTAAAATAGAAGATAAGTTAGAATAAATAATTCATTTATTTGGTCCTCATCAGAACAGATGCAAATATGGACAACTTGCAAATTGAGTGTCCATACTCATATGTGTCACTGTGATGCAGCAGAAGTGGGTGATTTGAGCAAAGCATTCTTTGACACCCACATGGCACTAACCAAGAATGGTAAAGAACACAGATGCTCCCTACCCTAACACAGACTTCCGACAACTTGGAGTTTAGTCAGCGGGCTGCTGGTATGTGGTGAGGTGGGTTTGAATCAGTGGCCTGGGGGTGTGGTCAGCATTTCCTGAAGGTGTTTGCATTAGGGGAAAGTCATTCCAGACTAATAGGTAGAACCATTGGGTGTGTCATGGCAAATAACTGATGATTCTGTAGTATCTCATGCACCATTTGGCTTCATTAAAAAAAAAAAGTGAGTGGGATAGTTGTGGAGTTGCTACCACCGTTGAATGGGTGTGCCTTTAAAGTTTCTACCTCTAGCCGAAGAGAGAGAGTGTGAATGTGGGCCTCCTACCGAGGTCAAAATGCCATTTCACCTGTGGCATCAAAAATCCTGGCTTAAGAGGTCAAAGGCATTCACAAGTACAAAACGCCCTGATCTGCCCACTCATGCTCAGACAGCCCACTTGTGGATTTCATGCCCGGAAACTACCACTAATGCGCAAAAATGCTCTCGCCTGTATCATGACCATTATGCTGACTCACACAGCCATGCCTCGAAATGCTGAGTAAGTGAAATGAAATTGCATGATGGCCAGTGGAAACGTTCGTGTTTGGTTTTCCAGGATCGGAAAATTGACCAGGCCTGAGCGAAATTTTTATTGAGCCAGAGAAATTCACAAAATTTCCAAATTTTGAATTATGTGAAATTCATAACATTTCATTTTCAAAATGTTAAAAAAATTGGCGAAATTTGTACTTGCGTTACACTATTTCACGCAGCATAAAATCCCCCTGAGAAGCTTCTTCACCTTTAGCAAGCCTTTTTTTGCTAAATGTGTTCATTTGCATTAAAAAAAGGAAAGCGATTTACGAGAAAACCACATTTTGCTCCACTGTCCTAATTTTGCTACATTTTTATGGATTTTAGCCACATTTCATGGAAAATTTTGAAATTTCAAACAGGCCTAAATTTGACATATCTCTGGGATATTTTTTGCCCAGTGCCCAAGGTTAGTTACTAAGGACCAATGTTTAGGGCAGCCGCATGCAAATATTACCGGATTTGTTCATTAAAATTCCTTTGATATTTTGCGCCTTAATTATAATGTATCCCACAATAAAAATTCAAATAAAGCCACCTCTTTTAAAAAATGCTGTGCATTTTGTGATATAAATTGTTCTTTTGTGTGGTTGGTTTGACACCTTCCATAGTCCCCTTGATAGACCCAGACAACATACACCAACAACAGATTTTGTGAAGAACTTCCTCATCAGCAAATGATCTAGGTGGTTCAGAAACCTAAGTCCCCATTTATCGATCTAGTGCTTAGTTCTAATCTCCATTCTATAGCGCCGAGAACTCAACCTGTCCCATGTCACTCTTGCCTGTTTTTTGTTGGCTTTCTTTTTTTATTAACAACTAATTTTGCCACTATGTGTTATTACCAAGTACCAGAATGCATAGAAACATAAAGAAGTGTTACAGACAGAGGATAGGAAACAGCTTTGCAAACAGAAGAGCTCAACATAGATAAAAATATATCTAATCTAGACAAGCAGCAAACACCATGAGATTCAAGCAAACAGCTATACTGTAGAAATATCAAGCCGCACCATTTTTGACCCTACATGCGGTAGGAATGCCAGTTAACCAGATATCAAAGTGATTCTGTTAGACAGTGTTTTTTCACTTCTATTTAGGAACTAGGCAACAGATGGCCAGGTGCGGCACACAAACACAGTAGTACAGATTGACTAAAAACACCACCTGAAATGAACAGGCACAATGCAAGCACAAATCCAACATTGGAAATCAGTCCCATGAAGCCATTGAAGTCAGGTTGAATTTCTATCTAGGCCCCTGTTAAGGCTGGGTGGATTTAGTGAGGTGTGGCTGGTGCAGCGGCACTGGGCGCTAACCTGGGGAGGGGGGCGCTAACCTGAGGGGGGCGTGGGGGGGGGGGGGACGCTGTGCTTAGCAATAACTAACATTTGAAAACACCTGATGCAGAGTTCCTTGTGCACCCAACTTTCAGGCATCAATAAAAATATCATGATAGTCTTGTAATTAATGTTCCTGCAAGAGAGACAGCTCAGAATTTTATCTAGTTTTGACTCACCATAAGGTAGCACAGAGGGTTAATATGCCTGCTGCAAAGAACGCATACCGTGCAGATCTCAGATCTGTATTTTACGTAGATAGCTGAGTGGGTTACGGCTTTTGTCACAGAGATCCTTTTGTTAACGCAGTTCATAAAAAACAACCCTAATATAGGAGAGTGACTGTTATGAACTGTCTTAAAAGATCTGCATGCAAACTGCATAAAACATGTTAGGACGCTATGTATTTTCTCTCCAGCCTTTCATTATCTATTGCTAATGTTGTTAAAAAGGGTTTGTTTGGATAGATATGCATTCTTATTAGTAGAGCCAACCTTAACCAGTCCTTTAAAATAAATGAAATCTATGTGAGAGAGGGGCTATGGTGAGATGAGGGGACCTTTGACCCAGTGGCAATGAGGGAATCTGAGGAGGAAGTCATGAGGCGGCACCGAAAATGATTGTGACACAAGGCGCCACCAGCACTAAAGCCCGCCCTGTTTCAAGGTAACCTTTGCAAACTCTGTCAAAACAAAAGGAAACTTTCAAAAGTTTGTCAACTTTTTACAAGATCTCTTATAAGCAAACCTAATGAAATACTATAAACGTGGGATCGCCTGGCACGCAGCCTTGGCTGCTGCTGGCTTGTATACGCAGGGCAAAGGCATCGCTAAATAGGGCAGAACGTCTCGGTAATGAGACCACCTCAGACAGAAGGGTGTCCTCAGTGGACCCACCCATTGTGCAGCGGCGGGAGGTGAAGGTGGGGCGGGGGGATCCCATTGTACTCTTTCAAGGGCACGGCAGCTGGCAGACTGGTCGGTTTTTGGAGTTGTTGTGTCTGTCTGTGTCTCTTGACCTCATTCTGTGCTGATTGGGAATGTTGCTCTCACAAACCTCCTCGTTCAGCCCCTTCACCCTTTACCGCAGGGCAGAAAAGGTTGCATATGACAACACTTTACCCTTGCACTGTTTCTAGAAGCTAAGAGTGGATCTAATTCCATCAAAGGTCGGTGGCTGCAAACCATGCTTTTTGGGGTGCCTATTTGAAGCTAGCACGCCCCAACATTGAGTTGAAGAGCCATGCTTTGACTGGCTAGCCGGCATGGAGCCCGAGGTCTGAGTCTGGTGCAGGGGGCGGGCAAACAACTTAGGGGGATATTCACAAAGAAGTGGCGGTGAGAGGCATTAGCCTCCTTGGCTTAACGCCTCTCACCGCTGTAGTATTCCTCCTCTCTTGTCTCTTCTGTTCCATTAGAACTGTTATGGTTCTTTCATGCTTCTACATTCCATATGTGGGAGTTGGGCAGTGTAAGTCTGTCTCTTGATGATTGTGGATGTACAAGCTGTTCTTCTTCATTAAACCTCCTATCTACCATCACTTCTGTCTCCTGGATTACATCAACCGCCACTTCAGAAATGCCAGGCTGCACCCTATTCACAAGAATAAGGTGCAGCCTGGCGTTTCCCCCACTGACGGCGCTAAATCTAATGACTTAATGCCAGAACAGGCCCCCTTGCACCAGAGCGCAAGGGTGTCTGCGGGCAGGGAGGTTTGTTAATGATCAGAAAGGTGTCCCTTCCTGTACAATAACAAACCGAAAATGCCAGTTTGCTTTTTCCATGTGTGCGGCTACATGCAGCACACATGGAAAAGGCAAAAACGAGGAGAAATAAAGCTTTTCTCCCCGTTGAGCCACATTAATACCAGATTTTTCTAGGTCTTAAGTTTGGCGCTGCCACCTATTATCGCAGCCCCTGATAATAGGCTGTAGCATCAAACTCAATGAGTGTTGCGGTGGTACACCTACCACAACACCCACTGCACGCCCCTTTCACACTAAGTTTAGCTTGAAGGGCCTATTCTCAAGGCAGCGTTAAGCCACTTAAAGTGGCTTTAAGCCACGTTAAGTGGGTTTATGCTGCCTTGAGAATGGGCTCTGGCCCTATTGCCACGGGAATGTTAAAAAAAAAGTGACGTTCCTGTGGCGATAGGGGCTTCTGAATATGCCCATTACTGGGCCCGCCTATAGGACTGGTCACCCGTACACCTCGCCTGTCTTTCTGCCCCAGCCCTATCGGCCTGTCAAGATTTCGCCGGCCATTCCCCTAGAAGCAAAACAGAGGTCTGTGTCCCCTTCAAACCACAGCTACTGTCCACACCCTGCTTGCTGGAAACAGTGTCCGTCCTTGCGGTGACCCCCGCCCCCCCCTCCCGGTGGGGAGAGCGCCTCGACGTCCAAACGCCAAGAAGCAAGTCACCTCCTCCCGGCCCAAAGTCAAATACAGCGGCATCATGAAAGGAATATTAAAAAGGTCATGGAAAATGTTTTCAGCTATTAAATCTATTTCTGCACCTTCCCCAGCTCCTGAGTCTCCTCCTCAAAAATGTCAGGTAATTTCCAATTCGGCAAGTCGCATGTCGCATCTGCGCTGTCGGACGGCTCCGGCAAGGGAGGGGTTGAAAGAAAAGACAGGTCTCTGTACCACACCAGAAAGACAACGTGCCCCATGGCCTCCTGCGAGCATGTCACTAAAGGAAAACAGCTGCACAGCTCATGGGAGCCGAGAAGGACGTTGTACTCTGGAAGCGCTTTTTTTTTTGCAGATTTATATAGCGCGAAATCGACCCGAAGGTAGTGGAGCGCTTTACATGAGCACCAGTTACGTTACACAAGGACACCTTCATTTTGTTGGTGGGCACGGGGGATTAAGGGCCATATGTATCAACATTCCGTTTTGCGATTCCTAAATAGCGATTTTTAAGGAATCGCTATTTAGAAATCGCAAAATGGTATGTATGTAGAAAATCGCTTCTTTTTAGCGATTCCTTAAAATTCCATAATTGTGATTAGCAAATTGCTAATCGCAATTAAGAAATAAATTCCCATTCATTTCTATAGGCCAGGAGGCTCATAGGAATGAAGGGGAAATTGCGAATCGCAATTTGCTAATCGCAAATTGTGAATACTTGCAAGGGTGTCTCAAGAACACCCTGCTGCACCCTTGAAAATGACATGTGTGCGCATATGGCGCACATACATGCCCTAAGGGCATGTATAAGCGTCACATGGCACCTTTTGATTTTTAAAATAATGTTTTTTTGAAAGAATTCGCAACTTACTACCAACTAGAAGTTGGTGGTAATTTGCGATTCCTTAATGGCATTTTGGAATGTTTTTTCCTTGATACATTGCATTTAAGAAATCGCAAAATTTGCAATTCCTTAAATGCAATCACAAAATAAGGAATGGCAAATTTAGCCATTCCTTATTTTGCAACAAAAATGTTTCATACATACCATTTAGCGAAAATGGGTTTGCAAACGCCGGAAGTCTGCGAATTTCGGCGTTTGCGAACCCATTTTGCCTTGATACATATGGCCCTAAATGATTTGCCCAGAATCACAGGATGTGGAGTTGACCCCGAGGCTCGAACCTTGGTTTCCCAGCTCCAAAGTCGGCAGTCTAGCCGTGAGACCACGTCCTCTCCCCTTCGGTCTTGTGCAGTACACTTGGAAGTGTTGTGCAGTGATGGAGCGTGGTGTAGCAGCGCACTGGAGGGGAAGTGCCATAGCTACAGTATGGTGATGCTGGCACTTGTCCTAGTGTAAATAAATTGTGTAACAAACCGGTGTGATGTGGTGGCTGCGGTGTTGTATACATACTGGTATACATACTGATATACAACTGTGGTGTGGATACTGCTACAATTTCAATGGGAATTTGTACTAATGTAAAGTTGTCAGTGCTTAATTTGTAAATAAAATAAGTGCAGCGCCCTCTTGAGGAGGCCACTACAGTTTGCACCACACATTGCCACTGTACTTACAAAACTACTACCCATCACACTGAAGTGTGACAATTCAGGCAGTTGGAGGCCACCAAAGCTTTAAGAATAGCTTGTGTGGCAGATATTAGTTGTTTTGAATGTATATTGAATTAACAAACAACGGTTTATCTGCTCCTCCTTAAATTATGCAAAAGCGCCACCATGTAGCAGCTGTCATAAGTGCAGGTTCTGGCAATTGAGTGTGGGTGCTGACCACCGGAAACCACAGCTCAAATTAAGCACTGGAAGTTGGTGGTATTTTATGGTTGTGCACTTGATGTGTGATGTAAATGTGTATTACAGAGATATAGTGTAGTACCTGAGATAGATGGTAAGAGTTGTCGTGGAAATTGTTATGTAGTGCATTCATCCAGGGCTTGAAGACATATAGGGCATGATTAAAGTTTGGCAGTTTTTACTCCATCACAAACGTGATGAACTATCCGTCTTATTTCAAATACATTAGTGCACTTGTAATAAGACGGTCCGGATGGCCAACTCCTTTGTGACAGTGTGCCATCCGTCAAACTCTAAATCAGTTCCATCGTCCTATCACCCCGCCCTGATTAAAGTCCACTGGCTCACCTTGCCAGCCTGCACCATCTTCAAAACCATCTGCATCTTTTACAAAGCCATCACAACTGCTAGCTCCCCCTCCCCTACAAATCTGGGAGACAAGATCACCCCCTCTGGTGGCTTTCACCACATCTGCAGCCAAGACATCAACAGACTGGAAAAAAAGTAGTGTAAAAAAGCAGGCTATATGCCTTTTATGTCTTGGCACCCATGATGTGGAACAACATCCCTGTGTCCATCAGGACCGCCCAACGCTGCTGTGATTCAGGAAGAAGTCAAATGTACACCTCTTTAAAGAACACTCCACCGCAATACAGTCGCAGTCCACCTCTGCATCAAGCAAACCAGCTACTCCTGCAACCACTCGTTGACTTTTTTCTTTGGTCCTGAGCCTCACGCACCCTGATGCCTTTAGATTAGTTTCGCTCTACACTGTTCTCACATCTGTACATTCAGTGCAGTAGTAGGCAAACTGTAAATGTGGCATATACACAACAAACTTGTGACTGTGGGGTGTTACGGAGGCAAGTATGTTGAGGTATATTTGAGGTACGATGCGTATGAGGTAATTGATGGCATAGATGGGGAATGCTGTGCTAGGTATCGATTTAGGAAATATCTAGTAGGAGTGTCCCGGACTCTGCATTGGAGCTCCAGTTGTGGCACAGTGAGGTCTGGGGTCACAAAGACGGTGGTAGAGTGAAGAAAACAGTGTGACAGTGTTGTAGAGCAGCAGAAGATATTTTTGGTGCAGTGGCTTAATAGCATTTGTCAGTGCTGAAGTAGAACCAGTGTTGTGGTACGTGTAGAGGGAAGGGTGTAGTGTTTCAATGGCATGGTTGTAGTGATGCAGAAAGGATCATGCTAATCCCCCCTACTGCAACACAAACTACCCCGTAGGGTTTACTTGACCGGTTAGCCATGTCCATCGCTAGAGACGAGAAAAGTCCACCGGTTGACTGTGCTGTTGGATTGAATACTAAGGGTTTTTCTTAAAACCTAGATAATTAGACATATACTTTCGTCTGGGCCTTGAGGACCCCAGTCACCAAGAGGAGGGTCTTTAGCCCAGACTGGGAGAGGATGTGGCCTTTCAGCCAGAGCTGCTGACTTTGGAGCTGGGAAGCCCAGTTCGAGCCTTGGCTCAGCATCCTGTGATTCTGGGCAAATTAATTAATCTCCCCCATGCCTAACACAATTTTTTTTGTTTTTATGAATGTATTCTGGTGTAACGAAACCGGTGTTGATGTAAAACGCCCCAATACCTTCGGGTCGAGTTTGCGCTCTATAAATATGCACACAAAAAAACTAAGAAATCCATTGTTTTATAAGGCACACCACTAATACTACGCGTACCCTACAGAAGCCAGGGATGTTTTGAGAGTCTGCTGTTCTTGGGCGGCCTAAAGCACATTAAAAACCGCAGACTGATGCTGACTTACGGGCTGGGAGAATAACTCCGGCGCAGAATAACTCGTGAGTAAAATGCCAGACCGCCAATTTGTTTTGACACAAACACATCCAGCGCCGCCATCAGCGACATTAAATATTTACCGCCCTAATTGAAAGCGCTCGAAAGTCGGAGTCAGTGCTCTGCTTTTAAAGGCCACCCTCTCCGCTTCCGCTCTGTTTGTGACTGGGCAGCAAGGTTCGACTCGCAGTGCGGCGCTTCCACCTGTAGAGGGCGCCGCTCACTCCCGGGTAAAGTAACCTACACAGTGGAGAGACCCGGAAATGACGTCAAGACGGGGGAAGCAGGCAACTCGACTGCTGTTTGCTCCAAAATGGCCAGACACATCTTAACCCTACACTTCTGATAACATTGTATCGTTGCACATGTCTCTCAAATGTTATCTGTTTATTAAATCTTTACTCTGTGGCTCTGTTCCAGCTTCTAGCAGGGTTTAATCAGCATTTTTTAAGGAAACTGTTAAAATAAATATTTCTCCGGTGTAAAGTAAAACACTTCGCCCTGTATGTCGTCTATATTTCTACTATATAAAAACTGAAAATAAGTAAGTAATAAAATAGATTTACAATCTAAAGGTAATGCAAAAAAATTGGAATCCATCCTGCAGTGTTTTATTTATAAAAAAATATAGGTAATACGGTCCAAGGTATTCCACTGCAGCCGGCACCACCCCCGCTGTTGGCACTGCTGCCGAATGGCAGTGTCAGCATTATATGCTAACCATCACACTTACACAAGTGTGACCTTTGGACTGTTGCAGGCCTCCCCGAACTGTAGGGATGGCCTGGAAGCGAGAGATAGTTTTACATTTTGTAATTCGTTGAGTTGGTAAACACTTGCGCTGTGTTCAAAAATAGCCTGAGTGTGTAACCGTGTGGTGTGCTTTCATAAATAAGTACTGGTGCAGAGCACCGGGCAACACCAGCACATTTTAAGCACTGTCATTGCTCCCAGTAGCCGTTAAAATACTCCAGTGTGCACAATGGAAGACATTGTCTTCTGCAATTAACATTTTCACAGAAAGGTGGAATTCTGCAATGCGTATCGTGGAAGATATGGTCTTCTGGGAAGAGGTGTGGCGCAGCGGCCAGGATGGCTGACTCCAAAACCCGGGGGCTAACGGGTCGATTCCCAGGGCCGGCGGCAGATCAGCCCAGAACCATGTGACTCTGGGCAATAGCTCTTCCCGGCGGCCCCCACCGCCTTGACTCTCTCGGGTACTTGTTCGCACTTTACAAATACTGGACATTTACATTTTCTGCAATGCACAGTTTCACAGACGGTGGAATTCTGTGTGTGCATAATAGAATACATTGTCTTTTGCAATGTAAACTTTCATGGAAGCGAATGGAATACTGTAGTGTGCACAATGGAAGACATTGCCTCCTAAATAGAAAAGATTTAGAGCATCTGACAAGACTATGGCTTTCAATTGTGAAGGATGCTGTACCGTCCTTGAGGGCCAAACATGAATCTATTCTTCATAAATGGGAGGTTGCATGTCTAACACATGAGGATTCACGTCTGGCATGTACAAGTCGATACAGTGCAGTGGAAAACCCTGTGTGGGCTAATTCAGATCTGCTTTAAAGAAGGAAGGCCACTGTCTCTAAAACACTGATCTCATACAAAAATTAAAATGAATATCCATTGAAAACATTGGAGGGCACAAAAATATCAACGTATGAAAATTTGCATAAGAAGCAGTGGGAGGGGTTTCCACAAGCATGCTGAGATCCCGCGAGAGCTCCCGGAAATTCAAATCTGAAACAATTAAAGATAACTTGTTAGACTAGAGGGTTAAGCACAAAGTCAGTAGATCGCGTGGATTGTAGTGGAATGTTTCATCTCCTGAATCTAAGGGTCCCTCTGGGATCCCCCAATATTGTCTGTCAGTCATTTCTAAGGTAGTGACAACCTAAGAGCGCCAACCCTGTCCTCCCCACCAGGATCAGACAATCAAGTCCTAACATTCCCACCATAAATTGTGTATTTTTCAACAGCAGGCCAGGTGTGACAGAGACTGTGCAAATCTATAGGCATAGCAAAATCTGGACAGAAATGTTGTCGAGCAAGCATAAAGAGCAGAAAATGTCTCTGTTGTGATTAATGCGAATCCTTCAAATCTGTCTGAGAAGAAAGCGAATTGAAGTAATAAATGCGCGCGATGGATGTTATGGCACTCCCTGCAAAACCATATGAAATTATAAACATTTAGAAAATGGTCCATTGCTGAATGTGACAAAGACCCTGCATGACTCCAGGTGAAGCGGCCATTTATGGATCAAGCCATTTTGTGTTCGCGACTGGGCAGGCAGCGTACTGCGCGTGCAGCGGTCGGCTTCAGCAAGAAAGCGTTGACGAGCAAGGGCGAAGAGAGGGAAGGAGCCAACAAGGCCGCAGAGGGTTTGGTGCATTATTAATTCACGCAAAAACCTTCTCCTAATGAAATTCCCTTCCTCCGCACTCGCAGGCTGAGTGCGTGCAGCGGGAGGTCCCGCAGAACATGACCGTCATCTCAATGTGATCAAGGGAAGGGGAGGATGGGGAGAGTTGGCTATTTAAAGTTGATGAAAACTCATTAAAGCAGAATGTGCCTGACTCCCAGACTGGTTAACGGAGCTACAGTGGGTATCTCTGGGGCACAATTAAAGCCTTTTAGCCCTTGGACAAGCTTGAACTGTTCTTTATATGATGGTTACGGGGGCACTTGGATCCTCGGAGTGTTCATCGATATCTACTTGTGCGGGTACAACTCAGACAAAGGCTGCGTGGGGACTCACTGGCCCCGCCCAGTTTCTAGCCGCATTTGAAAGACCAATGACAGCATATGTTGGTTTGAGTGTTTTAGAGTATCCATAAAGGCCCTGCTTCTATGAGCAGCCGCTTCTCATGCTCTGTACCTCATCACCCTTGAATGCCTGAGGAGTCAAGCCCAGTACATGCGCGGGGAAGGGGACGTGAGGGGTAAGAGCTGTGTCTGTGGCATGCATGGTTTGAATTCTGTCTAACCCTTCACTCCCTCTCCTTTAACCCTTCTGTTTAAGAGCCTATGCCATGAATCCACCCAAGACAAAGCCTTACTTCCCATACCAAAGTGTGAAGATGGTTTAAGCCTGTACCTTCTAATAAAAGGCTAAGAAAATGTACCTACAAAACTATATCTGCACATTGGGAAGGTAATTGGGTAGTCATCAAGACAAAAAAACACAATAACAGGTTATGACCATATTGATATTTCTAAACGGTACTTAGAACCGGAAACAATTGTCTCTCAGTCTTCACTTAGCGAAAGAACAGCAGAAGGTCAGCTGGAATGCAAGATGGCCGCCATTGCCATTGGACAATTGACCCAGTGGGATGCATTCCAGGACCTGAATAGGGACCTCTGGCACCAATTCCAACAGTTTCTGTGGCCTCACTAGCATATGAGGGTACTGGAAATGTGCCCTCAAAGCATGGGTACAGTACCTTTGTCCACAGTTGTGTGTGAAATGCATTTATTTAAGTCTGCAACTGCACAATAGGAGCCAGGATTTATTTTCCAGCATTATAGAGAAATTTACATGGCTGTTTGATTGCAGGCTGTCATGATTTACAAGACCGACATTTTCCTAATTGTTGATGCTGAAAATGATGCCTGACGAGCCATCCTGAATAGGGCGGAATAGTCGATGGTGGTGTCTGTTCATTCTCCGCCATCAGGAAGGCTGCCTTCATAAGAGGGGAACAGAAGGGTGGACAGGACTTCCCTTTTGTGTGATAGAAACTCAATTAATGCCCTCCTATAAATCAGTCCATTATTGTTATTATCACCCAACTCAATAGTACTCATTTTATTGATATCTCATAGTCGCAAAGCTGAGTCGACCTTGCTGGGTTTGAACCTGCAGCCTGCGCGGGTACATACAGATCTCTGCATCTCTCACATGACCACCCACATGATGCACCATCTAATTTGTAAATAAACTTGAATTCCTATTAAATCAGTCCACTACCATGTCCTCCATCATGGAGGACTGCCAGGGCGCGCTTCGTGTTGGAGTGCACGCGCAGCCGCGACACAGCAGGTCGAACTGTAACTGCTTATTGAGATGTGCAGTAAGCACACAGTTCCTTGCATTTCCCTTAAGCATTAGCTTCTCCTCCTTCCAAAAGCTAATATCTCCTCCACAATGCATCACACCAAGGGCAAATTATTAAACCGAAAACATTTTTTCAAATCATTTTCATACCGTTACACAATCCATTTGTAAGGTTTTTTTTTTTCCCAGAGTTCTCCCAAATCCATCACATTGTGAAGTTGTGCTGAAGGCGAGCGCTTAATTCAATTGCCGGGAGCACCAACGTCGATGCATCAACCCTTGCTCTTCCACCCCATCCATCTAGCGCTATTCTCTTCGCCGCTTTAGCTGCGGAAATTCGTATTAGCCTCGGAAGGGGCTGACTCCAGCAATTTCTCAGAGTGTAATGTAAGTTGGTCGGCTGGGCCCATCAGCGGCAATGCATAATGTCGTGAGTGGTCTGGCCAGAAGCGATGAGCGCAACCACACATGTGCAACTGAGCTTAGGAGATGCGCGGGGTCGGACTGGAGTACCGGGCCATCGGGCAGTGCCCAAAGGGTTGCTCTGATAGATCTGTGTGTGTGGCAGGGCTCGAGTCGGGGTACCCTCCACTTATTTTACTGGGAGCTCGATTACTGGAGCAAATGGAGCCACACATTTTCTCTTTGGCCTCTCTGGGGCAAGATCGGAGCTCATTCAGCACGCTGCTCACGCGCTGGCTTCTCTGATGCAATCGCATCTAAGGGGTGAGCGAGGGGAGGCAATGAGTCCGATGGTGCAAGCCACCTTTCGTGACGTCAGCGTCCCCTCACACTTCTTTTTTTAGGACTTGTGCCCTGGTGTGTGGGCTATTTTTTTTGGCTGTGTGTGGCTTGTTTTATGGTCTGGTGGTTTTTGATGCTGATTTCTCTGATATTACCACAAACACTGCCTGCAGCAAGCACAAATGTATACCTTGTGAAACACCGATGCATCTTGGGTTTACAAGTTCAAAACTGCCCTGATTTGCGAACGTGGGTCCCTTTTTTGGCTCTCTGATTTGCTTGTGTGGCACCACTTTTATTTTGATACCCGGGACTATTTTTGGTCCCGGTCCGACCATGGGTCTAACGATGAAGGGGCGTGGTTTGTGCTTCTCTAATTCATAAACATGCGAATAAAACATGTTTGCAGCAGTGCAATTTCTCTGTTTCCCCCTGTGAATGTGAGCCGCCCAATGGCTGACATCCTCAATTTAAATAGCAGGCAAAGCCCTTTTGCACCCCCACATGGGCAGTTGACTTGCAAATCACCTGCACATATTCCAGGCTGGTGCCGGTGAGGACGCGGGGTTCAACTGTGTGTCTTGCATGCATGCAGCTACATTGTGCTGATTTTTATCTTTAATGGTGCCAACAGGCAAGAACTCCTGAGGGCAGCTCCTTAAAGCTCGTCTTCAGGTCTCAGCGTTCAGGACAGAGATTTTTTGTCACGCAGGACCCCCACCTTCCATCAAGTGCTGCACGAGAACCCGGGCTGCACCGTCAGCTCCTGAAAACAGGGTTGTCAAATTAAGCATGCATCCATGGTGAGGAGGCATGGGAGGAAATGGATGGGAGCAGCATAACTAGTAGTCAGCCTTCAAAAATCTGGCTACAGCATCCCTGTCTGTGCTTTAGAGGGTCATGTCACACTCTCTCACACCCCACAATAGGTGCAAAGCAGGATGCGAAGGAAGGGGCGAGCAAACTGTATTCAGCCAAAAGCCAATTATGTGCATTTTCCCCCAAATCTTAATTTTCTACATTTGTGTTTAGTCTCCCCTTGGATTTGTTAGATTGTTTCTGTTCTGTATTTCTACCCAGGGAGTGAGAACAAAACCCAGCACAAATCAAGCAAAACGTTCCCACATCCTTAAAAAAAAGTATTCCGCCCTTCTTGTATTTTACAGGTGGTTTTACAGGTAGTGTTGGTATAGTAACTGATCGGTCCCCCAAGACCCCAGCAATCCATACAGGACCCAGGGTGACCCGAAATTGGAAAAACCTGGATGTCAATAAACCTAACTCCTATCTTGAGAACACCAGGCCCCTCACCACTGTTACTAACATCAAGGAAGAGGAGGTCATACATAACTGGTTTATTTCTACCGTCAATGCCTGCCTCCCTCAGAGTAAGAAGAAGTACACTTTACATCATCCACCCGCTCCTTGGTTCACAAACTCACTAAAAAGGGAGAAAACTATCTGTAAAAACCTGGAGCGGAGGTGGCGTACCGACTATGATCCCGGCACTAAGCATTTGTATAAATCTGCCCTAACCAAATATCATGCGCTTTGCAACACTGCTAGGGCACAATATATCAATCGTACGATTCTGAATGCACAAAACCGCCCAAAAGCGCTTTTTAAAGCAGTACAGGAGCTCTCAGGTGCTTTATGTCAGCCAAAAGCCCCATGTCTTGACACGACGCAATGCAATACCCTCGCAGAATTCTTCATTTCAAAAATTGATAACATCTATGCCGACCTTGGAGACCCAACCCTTATATATTCACCCTCGGAGCAGCCTGCACTGGCCACGGCCAGTGCATCTGAGGAACTGAAGCTATCATTCAGTAGTTCCTCCTAGCAGCTAACAACCTGTTACTCTTTAAATATCAACACACTTTATGACATCATTGGCAACATTAAATCAGGCTCCCCTAAGGATCACATTCCCCCTCAAATTTTACGAGCCCTGGACACTTGTACCCTACCCTTATACTAGAATTACTTAACACATCCTTAAGGGAAGCCAAGGTCCCTAATGCATGGAAACATGCCATGATTGTACCTTTACTAAAAAAGGCCAATGCTGACTCTGAAAATCCATCAAATTTCCGTCCCATCTCACTCCTTCCGGTTTTTTCTAAAATTCTTGAAAAACATATTAATACTCAACTCACCAAATACACCGAATCTAGAAATCTTCTTCATGCTTCTCAATCTGGCTTTAGGTCAGGCTTTTCGACCGAACCAACACTTCTAGGTGTCTCTGAGACCATCCAATGCCAGGTTGACAAAGGGGACCCACCCCATCCTTCTCAACACCCTACAGTCCTATGGCATCACTGGCTCAGCTCTGAAGTGGCTTGCTAGCTTTCTTTCTGACCGAACGTTTCAAGTTTTCTCCACTACATCAGCCTCCGGAACACACAACTCGAAATGCGGCGTTCCCCAAGGCTCCATTTTGAGTCCCTTATTATTTAATTTGTATGTCAGCCCTTTGGCCACAATTGCAGAACAATCTGGGCTCACCATTTATTCCTACGCTGATGACACCCAGATTACCTACTCACTTTCTGCTAATTCTCATTCCACGTCTTCCTCCTTATGTTCAGGACTTAACAACATTGCCAAATGGATGTATGACAACAAGTTAAAACTCAATGGGGGAAAAACAGAACTTCTTCTGTTTGGTAACACTACAGTTCTGTGGGGATCTCATCACTGGCAGCCTCAAATGGGTCCTCTTCCTGCCCCCTCCAAAACGGCCCGTAACCTCAGCATTATCTTCGATGACCAGATGTCTATGAAGCAACAAGCGGTGAAAGTCGCCTCCACTTGTGTTACGATTCTCAAGTGGCTTAGGAAGATCACCTGGATGCTTCCTCAGGACACACAGAAAACCGTAGTTCAGGCCCTAATTACATCTAGACTGGACTACGGGAATGTCCTTTACTTAGGCGCATGTAAGGAAGTAACTCGTAAATTGCAGAGGGTGCAGAACATGGAGGTCAGGCTTCTCTGCAAACTTCCTAATAAATCTTCCACATCTCTGTCCTTGAAGAACCTTCACTGGCTTCGCATTGAGTACCTCTCAAAGTTTAAGGCCTTATGCTTCATGTACAAATTCCATACCGGCAGCGCTCCATTTTATCTTAGGAATCTAGTTCACCAATACTATCCCTCGCGCGTTCTTCGCTCCTCCAACCAGCACAAGTTTCAGGTACCCAGGATTAAACGGGCCAGAATGGGTGGTCGGTGTTTTGCTTACTTGGCACCCTCCCTCGGGAATTCCCTTCCCTTTCTCCTGCGCACTGAACCAAGTTACCTTAAATTCCGCAAGGATTTAAAGACCTGGTTGTTTAACCAATAGGCTGTTCTTTTATCTTACGAGTCTCAAACTTTGCCTGTTTTTACCCTCATCCTGTTCTTAGTGCCGGGAAACCTACGGGTAGCTGTGCGCTCTATAAGCTCAATTATAATAATAATAATATTAATAAGTGGAAGCAGTCGCGGGAGGGTTTTCTAAACATTGCAAGTTCTATTGAGAGGATAACCTTTGCGAAGTCTCCGCATTCTGTGCCTCAAGTGATGCAGAACTGTGGGGTCTCTGTGACCTAGGCCACTGCTTCTGCAGATGTGACCCAGATCTGAAACAGGTGAAGTACAAAGGATGATTGCTTGACTGCCCTGGGGCTGGCACTGAAATGCCAGCTGCTGGTCTTCGAACTGGCACTTTGCCATTTTTGTGCTTTGCTTGAGTGCACACATTGGATGGTAAAGGTAGGCCTTGCATTTTACGACATCAGGTCTTGCATCCAGACAGACACAAAGATTCCCACAAATACTTGGTTCAAACGTGCTTTGATAGCATCCAATCTTGGGGCAGATTTACTAGCCCCTTTGCCCTGCTGTTGCGTCACATTTGTGATGCAGCGGCAGCGTAAACAATGCAGCCAATTTACAACGTGACGCATCTAGGGAGATGTGTTAGTTTGTAAAGCCGCGTGTCACATTATACCTGTCACATTATACCTGCTGCAGGTATAATGTATGCAGAGTGGGATTTCCCATGCAAGAAAGCCTCATAAAAGCAACGCCATGAAATCTACAAGAATTTACTGGGCCACTTCTAGGACGCCACTGCGTCAAAACCTTACATCTGCTTGAAGCAGGCATCGGGTGAGACGCAGTACAATAAGTATAGGCCTGAACATGCATTGCTGGAGTCGCGTCGTGCTTGCGACACAACTCCAGCAATGCATTACTTTTGGGTCAACAGATGCGTCAGAATTTCTGACGCACCTGTCAATCCCTGCGCCATGGTGCACCGTATTGTAAATTTGGTGCATCCATGGTGGGGCAAGGGTATTGCAGGCTGGCGAAGGGAAACTGAAGAATCTCTACAGATGCGTCAGTTGCTTGTGAATCAGCCCCATAGAAACCATGAGAATCATTGGGTCCTCAAAAGCAGAGCTGTAATGACTCCTTGGGTGTCAGATGGAAAGAATTCATCTTTGAAGAGAGAGAAACGAGGAGAAAAGAGGCTGAGAAGGTCCTAGTGGCGGGATTTAAAGGCTTAGCACTCTTGTAGCCATGACCAGCTACACTGTGAAAGACATCCTTTGCCACACTTAGCACGCATACCGAAAACCAGATCCGTAGTCACACCTTCTACATCGCTGCAAAAGCATTGAACAACCTGCAGCTACATATTAGAGCCTCCTCCTCACTTACTGAATTCTGCAAGCAGCAGAAAACCTGGCTTTTCAAATAGTCCCACTAGGCCCTCGGGGGCCACACCTACAGCTGCTCAGCACTAGGATACCTTCCTAGGTGACAGTGCGCTCTACAAATCTGCATAACATGATGTACGATAACCATTATCCCCCACTTGGGTGGGACCCTTCCTTTGTTGGTTGCTGGGAGGCAACCTGGGCCAGCCCTCCTGTGGTGGCTCATCTCAGTTCTGCTCTGTAATTTGCAGTGTCCCATGTATAGGGGTGTTCTTTTCACACACTTACCTGAACTGAGTTATTTTGGGTAATATGTGAACATTACGTTGCGAACTTTATCAGTTGCCTTGTTTTTATTAAAAATGCGTGCACTTTGTTGTACGTTGAAGTGAGGGGGGAGGGGGGCACCATGCTGTCCAAGGTATTCCAGCGCTAATCTTTACCCTTAATCTATACACCAAGGGAGCTACAAGAGTGGTATGTTTGTTATAATGAGCTGAACCAGCTTTGCAACGAGACAGATACCTTCATGTGTTTACAGCAGTGTGTGTACATATGTGGTCCTTGTCCTTAGGTTTCTAGATTTCACTTTTGGAAGGATAGCTACTCCTGTATATTAAATGCCTCCGAAGCAGGTGCGTTAAAGTGCTTAAATTCTAAAAAAAAAAAAAAATCTCTCAGTGCCCTCATCAGGAATGGTTTGGGTAGCAGTTATTAGTCATTGTTAATGTATATTTAATTAATATACAGCTTTTATTGTGCTCCTCTCTAATTAGGCAGACAGCACCACCAAGTGGCAGACTGTCATATGAACCGGTACTGACATTTAAGTGCTGGTGCCACACACTGGAAACCACCGGCTCAAATTAAGCACTCTATTTATCTATGCAGCTTCAGAGCTGCATTAATGGCTTTTCAAGTAAGTATCCCAATGCAACGCCATGCACCGCAGTACAACATAACAAAAGAATATGTCCAGCTTCTTTGCTGGCATTATTTTAGAAGGCTCAGTGTTGAAGCCCAGCCCATTCCCTAACCAGCTGCATTTAAGTGTGATTTTTGCCTAAGCACTGATAGAGGTATCGGTCCCCCTCCTGCTACGGTGCCAGCGTCAGAGTTTAATCAAAGGCCTCTTTACGTGCTGTGCTTCTCCACAGAAACCAAGCAGCTACCTTTACGTGTGCGTTGCACGTGTCTTGTGACAGATGGTGCTGTCCAGCTGCCGGTGGGGTTCCACAGCCACTGGCACATGTGAGAGGGATCTGTCCAGATGCTGGCATGCGATCACAGGCTCCGTCCTGGCAGGAAGCTGCCTGTGGGTTACACCTCTTCGCAGGATGTACACACTACATGTATTGAAAGTCAAATGTTCCTTGTTAACATACTAAGTCTTAATAATGTTGCCAATGTCAGTGCCTAACCTATGGACAAGTATGCAGATGAAGAGTGCTTGTGTATGTACATGTGTGCATGCAGCTGTATGTGCATTTATGTTTGTGTCCATGCATGGTTATATTTCAGCAAAAATATCCTCTGACAGAAATTATGCATGATAAATATTGTTTACAATAACATTATTCCATTGGATGCAGATTTTCAATTATTAACTCCAGTTGGGCAATATTTTAGCAAAGCATATTCAATACACAATATTTCTGTCCGACGATATGTTGGTTACCGTATTCCAGTACCATACCCTTTGAGTTGACGCGGTCCGTCGGCTGGTAGGGTTTTAGAAACTCAACTTTGTGATGGAGGTGTTAATGGCTGAGCCCCTCTAGATCCCACCTTTATGGGTGTGCACCGTATGAGTCTAATGTTAGAACAAGCAAAGGGCTATTACTAGGCTGAATTATTTCTAAGCCTTAGTGCAGGCGGGAAGTTATGAGCTATTTCTCTTTAAACGGGATCCAAGTGGGGAGAAGGGTGACATCCCTGTCCCTGCCGAGATGCTTCAGATGTAAAATTTGAGGGTTTTCATAAAAAATGTGCCTTTTGCAGACTCATCCATTTATTAGTGAGATCATTTGACGTCAAAGTAGGCACTGAGTCACACCTATAGTGGTCATAGGTGTGAGACTCAGAGGAGGAGAGTGAAATGCGAGAAGCCTGCCTCTGTGCTGGAGTATACTGGCTTCAGCGGTGCTGTCAAGGAAGTGCAGAAAGTAGGCAGTGTGCTGGGTGCATTGGAGGGAGATGGCGGCAAAAGGGCTTCATCTCTTATTTACGACACATAATGCTCCTGGCGTGCTCCTGTTCATGACTCATAGATGAGACCTATTGGCTTTGCCAATGCTTGTTAATGTTTTTTCGGGTCCCCTTTTCATGCTTTGCGGGGGGCACGCAGGTGTATGTACAGTCTGAGGCTGACGCTACCCAGTTGTGCATTGAATGGTCTGCTGACCCTTCATCAAGGTCATCCCCTGAAACCATCAGAGCTGGTGAGCCTCCAAACTTTGAATGGTGCTAAAACGGAGGAAAAGGTTGTTATCCATGAGAGGGGGAGGCAGCTCGGCCTCCTCCAGGAGCTCTAAAGTGCCCTCCATATTCACGTGCCCAAGCTGCCCGTGAGGCATGAAGTGCACGCTCCATCCACTACCAGCCGCCACCCACCCTGACAGGAGAAGCAAAGTACACCCCCATAGCAAGTTTGGAGCCAACCCAGAGGCCTAAAGGTCCATCTGTACCTTTCACATTCTAGAGCCCTAAAGAGTAGGTTCCCAAAGATCGAAAGTGCATAACCCATAACACACCCCAACCTGCATCGTCGCCCACACTCTGCGGCTAAAGTACACAGCCCACCACACATAGATACCCACCAACTGTGCCTACAGTACACACCCCACCCCACATAGCTATCCACTCACAATGCCTACAGTACATAACCCATGGCAGATAATTATCCACCAACTGTGCCTACAGTTGCTACATAGCTATCTCCCTAATTGAGCCTGAACTACACAGCTCATGCCAGATAATTATCCACCAACAGTGCCCGTCCCGTATAGTTATCCGCCCTCTGTGCCTACAGCACACAACCCATCCCACATAGCTATCCACTCACAATGCCTACAGTACATAACCCATGGCAGATAATTATCCATTAACTATGCCTACAGTAGCCACATAGCTATCTACCTCATTGAGCCTAAACTACACAGCTCATGCCAGATAATTATCCACCAACAGTGCGCGTCCCGTATAGTTATCCACCCTCCGTGCCTACAGCACACAACCCATCCCACATAGCTGTGCACCCCCTGTGAATACAGTACACAGCCAAAGCCACATAGGTATCCAACCACTGAGTCTATAGAAAACAGCCCTTCCCACATAGATATCCACCCCACTGCTCCTCATCCCACATAGATACTCATCCAACTGTTCCTACAGCACACAATCCAGACCACATAGTTATCCACCCACTGTGCCTACGGTACACAACCCATGCCACATAGTTATCCACCCAGTTTGGTACAGTACACAGCCCATCCCGCGATTATCCAACTTCTCAGCCTACAGTACATGGCCCATCCCATATAATTATCCACCCACTGCGCCTAGAGTACACAGCCCCATATGCTAACTGCTCAGCAATCCTAGTACTTAAAGTGCCACCCTCATTCACGGGTTCTAAAGTGCTGCACCATCCTGTGAAATCTCTGTTACACATTGCAAACCGGAGGCTTCAGCCGCCACTAAGGTACCACAGATCTAAGGTACACACTCCATCACGTAGGCCTAAGTGTTCAAGAGTAAATAGGAGTGACTTGAACCATTTTGTATTGCCAAGTACATTTGACAAAACATATTTTATTTTCACATTTCCCCTGAAGAAGGGATCTTGCATCCCGAAATGCATTGGGATCTACAACAGCATTTCTGGACATTTCTGATTGTTCAGCATTGGATTGTATTAGTTGATAGGTTTTATGTTAGTAATTGCATTAATCATGTTGACTTTTTTTTTAATTCCAAGTAAAAGAACCATGAAAAGTGAACAACTGTATTCAAGTCATTGAATAATTGTTACATGGTTGTAATTGTGAGAGACTACACAAATAATAGCTGTTGTTGTATGTACTTTATTCGATAAAATTATAAAAGTATGTACAATCCAAATTCATCATTTTAGGAACAGTACCAATTTAAAAGACAGTGTCATATTTCCATACAACCAGTATAAAAAACACATCTACAAATTGCAGTAAAAACACATAATATAAAAGGGATAAAAAGACATCAAGTATATAGGCGAAAGAGACGACAGGGCATATGAAAAAAGCCTATCTTTTGTTATCCCTCAACAGCTTATTTCTCGTTAACCAAGCGCAGCCCAGGTACTCGGCTACCCCACAAACCATACTGAGGGAATATGTGTCAGTTTTTAAAATACGTAACACCTCCTTATAATTCTTGGATCCCAAATTGGTACAGACAGGTTTGAGCCATTTTCTTCTCGCATACCTGTATGCAGGACAGGCAAAAAGAAAATGGGGAATGGGCTCAGAGGGAACAACACTGCCAGGACAGGAAGTAGATGGCACATTGTATTGTTTCCAGCCTGCTGTGAGTTCATTGAGCGGGAGGGTTCCGAACCTCAGCTTCAGGTATAGTATCCTTTCTCTTGGCGATTGAATAAAATCGAGAAAGGGTTCCAGTTTACGAACAGGCTTGTAATCCCGGAACTGCTCGGTTAGGATACCCCGATTAGGACTAAGTGCCTCCTCTGCTTGAACCCATTCCCAATAAGCTTTCTTAACAGCTTGTTTGGGCGGCGGGGTCTGGCTATCCCATGCCTCCGCCAGCCCAATGTCGAAAGCAAGCTGTTTAAGCTTGCAGATCCATTTGATCTTGTTGCCTGTGTCCAATTTAATGAGCTCACTAAGGGCAGTAGCATAGTTTGCCATTTCTGGCGTCCTTCTCAGGCGTACCCAGAATAGTAAAGGGCAAAGCCTTGCAATATCTTTAATGGAGTGCTTCCTATAGTCGTGCCGGAGCGGTATCAATGGGGTAGATGGTGGATAATAGGAAACAGTGGTCACAGGATTGAGCAAATGGTGAGTTTGCTTTAGCAGTGCAGGTTGGGTCAAGTGGTCTGGTGACACTTGAAACATCATATTAGTTAAATAGGGGAGGGTAGCGACCTCCTTCCCGCCTAGCACGCCCAGATTTAAACATTTGATAAGTTCGAAATGAGGATTAAAGAAGTAAACAAGGAGTGCGCAGCACAACCCTTTCATTGTAGTTTCTAAAGTATGGGCCATCCCAAGACCTTAATGTGCCTACTCCATTTGTGAGGCCCAGTGACATCTGCCTCATCCATAGGCTTAAAATTCGCACCCATGAGCCGTAAAGTGCCCCCTCTATCAAGATGCACACATTTCCTCCCCTTTCACAGGGGGCTAAATTGGCCACATCCTGTGAGAGGCATCCAAGGGTCTTCTCCTCCTGGTCAAGCAGTGAAGCCCTGGTATGGTGCAGCCATTTTGGCAGGTTGGGGAAGATGCAGGCACTTCAACACCTGCCAGAGTGGGGACGCACTATGCTGCAAAACAGGGCAGCACTTAAGGTTTATGAAACCAGTTTGACCTCAGGTTTGTATCCTGGCAAGAGTAGCTCAACATTCAACACTTTTGGGGTCAACAGCCTTAGCACAATTGAGTAGGGAAACAACAGCTAAAATGTGCAGCACTGCAAACCTTCTTAGCGTGGGCTGTGTAGAAAGAGGTGTCATTATAAGGCACACAGAGCATAAGCACCCCAGCAGTGACTTGTGGTTCCATGCTGCATAGCCACAGTTCTCAGCTGTTTTGCTCTCCATGCAAGCCCTGTATAGTAAAAGGAAACCCCTGGTGAGCCCTGAGAAGAGCATGGGTTAAAGAGCGTATTTCATGGTGATGAGAGCATAGCCGTGAATTATTTTGCATAATTTGCGGAAATTGCATAACTTCTGAAATTATGGATGTGATTACATATTAGGCCTAATCTCAGTCTGATTAACTTGCCACCAGCTAATCAGTCTCTGATTATGACAATGCATCGAGATAATAAAAGCATCACCCACTCTGCTTAGCATCACAATTGCTCTTTCAGCACCCTCTTCATGAAAAGTAAACACAACTTGAACCTTCTTATTGTTATCAGGGCACGTGCTACAGTCAGAATATTCAACAAAACAGTGTTTTGAATAAAATCCCTCTTTTTGAACAACATAATTAAAAATGGTATTACTATAGACAGCCAATCAATATAGTCCAGTATTTCAAATGTTGTTTTCAATAAACATTTTCCTGTTTGAAAAAGTGCATGGTGGTAATACAAACAACACCAACTTAAACAAGTAATTTAATACACACAAATCAATGCCCTTTGTTTGCCTAAAAATGCATTTTCTGAGTAGAAGGCAGAAATTGTTGAAGCTGTGCTCTGCAGGGCACAGGTAACAATGGCCACTGATTGGAATTAGCACGTTCACTTTTGCATACCTATGGTATGCGGAGTGGTTTGAGACTGTGGTTGTGATGATGAAACTCGTATGAATCTGTGAAATAACCTAAACCATATGTTCATATTTTACAGGTCCTTGTGAAGTATGGGTAATTCTATACTATTTCTTGCAATAAAAGCACACATACATGTGTACACACGCACACACACATGTTAGGCAGTGCTTAATTTGAGCTGGTGTTTTCCAGTGCTCCTAACTGTCATCAACGGCTCTAGTGATAGTCCACCATATGGTGATGCTGTCTGTCCAGTTTTGAGATGAGCACAACATCAGTGTTTAATAAGTCAATATCCATGAAAAAAAAATACCTACAGCTTATGACATTATTTTAGCTTTGGGTGGCCTGGGATAGTCTGAATTGTCACACTTGATGGAGTGTGAAGATTGGTAGTTGTGTTTGTTACTTTCATTGGCAGCACTGACAGGGGCAAAGGGTGGTGCGGGCTGCAGTGGCCTCCCAAGAAGGGCCCTGGCACTGATGCTGGGCACATCCCTTAGTGTACCTTCATTCAGCTGCTGGTGCACTCCCTGGGAAAACCTTGCAAGAATCTTAACTGTAGAGAAGTGATGCTTGTCAAATGAAATCAAATAAGTGCCACTACCCTGAACATCAGAGTACATGAGTATTTAATCGCCTACGCATATGTTGATATAAGTAATTACATACTTATGACACATATGTGGCTCTCATAGCGTATACAAGACCTATATATGGTGGAAAACTGATGGAAAAAAACAGATGTTTTTTCAATAAGTCGCAAAATTGACTTTCATCTACAAAACTGACTCATTCCTATCACCGACTCAAATATTTACATATCAGTAAATTCCACAAAAATGAATATTAATGACAATATCTGCCTTCTGAAGGTATGTTTTTCCTCTCCCCCATGCCTTTGCTACCTTTGCCTACCCCTTCCTGCACCCCGCTTGCTCCGCCTTCCTCGCCAGCGCCTGTGCGCTCATGCGTTCCCTGTACTGGTAATTAATGCCGTTAGCTTTGTAATTAAAAAAGACAACTTTTGCTTTTATACTTGCGGGTGATAAGGCAGCGAGTAAAAATTAATTAAAATGAGATGAATTGCCTTCAGTTAAACGAAACGGAAAGACAGCATGGAGGAGGGGGAGGGCTCAGGAAGTGGGTTAGCAGGAAAATCAAATGCCGCATCAAAGCCGCACAGATTTCAGAAGCTCTGCAAATAGCACTGGTGCCTGATGGGCTGGAAGGTCAAAGTGCGGCTAGTAGGCCATTGGGCTGGACACGGCCATCTTAGCTACGGGTTGGAGGGGCGGCCTTTGCACACGCCCCAGCTTGGCCTGCTCGCTGCCACCACCATGTGGCTGTTTGGAGGTAATGAGCTGTGAAAGTGTCTCCTAAATTGTGGTTAATTGGACCTGATATCTTTTGATTGTCTCTGAAGAAGTGAGGTGGCAGAGAGGTGATAGGGGCTAGGAAAGGTGGGAGTGAAGACGAGAGTGTGCTGGATGAGGCGTGAATGAATAATTGAACCCTGCCTAGTTCAGTTGGATACACACAAGATTTTTTTTATGAGTCACAGGAGTTTATTATGCTTGATCTAGCTCCAATAAAACCTGACATTTAACTTGCTGTTCGCCAGATGTTTACCACATGCAGTTGCTTTGTAATATTTTGGTATTACTGGAGGGTGGATATGAGTTCCTAATGTTTGGTACCATAGTAAAAAATGCACCAGTGCGACCCATCACACATCCACCTTCCAACCATACACCCTCATTCGCGCGCACACACACACACATGCACACATGCGCGCACACACACACTATCTCTTTCACACATAAAGGAATTATTGAGCATAGGACTCTCTAGAAGTCGAACCATTTTAAAACAAGAAGGGACAAGTTACCTTGGTTGGCGCATGGAAAGCATGCACTTTGCACTGTCACTCAGTAAATAAACAGGCCCTTGTATTTTTTAAAGGTAATGCCTGTGTATGCCAGATTAAAAGGCTGGCCCTGGGTGCGTGGAAACAGCCTGGCCTCTAGGGGGCAGAATGTAATGACTCCCTGTTTGGGGCGACTGATGCGGCATAATAAGTCTGACCTGTATTTAAGTAGATATATTGGAGATGGGGAGCCTGGCTTCAAAAGCACAGATTGCATTTGTATAAAGGAACCCAAACTGTAATGAGCAGGTTGTACTAGAAGAACAGGGAGCCTGGAACCTATGGACAGGGTGCATTGAAGAAACAGGGAGCCTGGAACCTATGGACAGGGTGCATTGAAGAATCAGGGAGTCTGGCCTGTGAGGCGCAGGATTCACTAAAGAAGTAGGGAGTGTGACCTGTAATGGGAAATAGTATTGTATTGTATATAGTTCTTATATAGCGCAACTGCCACCCTACGGGTATCCTGGCGCTTTTTGAGAGAACCTAATCAGATGGAGCCGGCCGATGGCAGAGCTGAACAGTAGTAGGGACGAAGTAGTGTCAAACCAGTGAAAAAAAACGATATATTGATGAAACAGGAAGCCAGGCCAGTAAGCGAGCAGGTGTACTGAGACAGAAGTAACCAAGCCTGTAAGGAACATGATTTATTGGAGCAACAGGGAGTCTGGCCTGTAAACGTGGTCCCTATGGGAGACCTATGGCGTCTGGCATGGCTTGCTGGAGGTGTATGGAGATGGGTTTTCAGAGTTCAGGGTGGGACAGGAGCCTGGTCTAAAAGATGCAGGATGCGCTGGAAGAAAATGAGTACCGCCTGCAAGCCACAAGACGTACCTGGCCGGCAAGGCGAGAAGGGAATGGAGATAAAGTGATGCCGGCCTTTGATGGAGAAAATATGCTGATCAGAGTTGGACTGGTAATGGAGATGATGTATAGAAGGTACGTGAAGACCTGACGCGCAAGGCACACAATGTGTGAAAGGTTTATTTAACTGTTTATTTCAGGTTTTGCATATAGCCCACGTCATTGGCCACGTCAAACCCCTTCCCACATTACATAAAAACAGACATTGATATAGTGTCTATTCTGTAACTGGTCATAGGAAGTATTTACGTCATATAGAGGATGTAAAGCTTGCACGGTAATAGAGATGAGGTAATAAAGACATATTGTATGGTTGTAGGAGGCATGATGTGGAGGAGCTAAATAGCGCCTAACGTAATAAAAACACCGACTGTCTCCTCGGCAAAGGATGTAATGCATTGACGGTATATGTAGTCCTGCAAGTGGTAAAAAGTATTGGCAGTTAGGTGTCCGGTTCGTAATGGATGAAGCTTAAGGAGTTAGGTCCCGGGACGTGGGGGAGCTGGACCCTCTCAAAACAATAAATATACAACTTGCTCCCCTCACACTTCTTTGTGGCTTGATAATGCAAGTACATAAATCAGGACTACTTCTGATTATGTAGGTTTATTTAGTTTCACCCTTTACTTTTCAATTTCAAATACAAAAAGATTTTTTCATAGCATGTTTGAGAAACACACGAAACATATAACACTTAATAACAAATATGAAAACCATGAATGACAACACATTAATTTCAAAACATCAAATTGAACAAAAATGAAACAACACATTGCACATTATTAGTATTGCGGCAATTGTTCAAATAATCAAATTGGAAACAGAAATGCCGATATCAAAAGATACTCCTTTCTATAAGATTTTTGAAGGACAAAGAGTCTGAAAGAGGGCTAAATGGATACAAATCAATGAGTCCAAATCGCAATAAATCCTGTATGTTTTGTAGCCTTCTTTATGCTTTAAGAAGGCTACAAAACATACAGGATTTCTTGCAATTTGGACTCATTGATTTGTATCCATTTAGCCCTCTTTCAGACTCTTTGTCCTTCAATGATCTTATAGAAAGGAGTATCTTTTGATATCGGCATTTCTGTTTCCAATTTGATTATTTGAACAATTGCCGCAATACTAATAATGTGCAATGTGTTGTTTCATTTTTGTTCAATTTGATGTTTTGAAATTAATGTGTTGTCATTCATGGTTTTCATATTTGTTATTAAGTGTTATATGTTTCGTGTGTTTCTCAAACATGCTATGAAAAAATCTTTTTGTATTTGAAATTGAAAAGTAAAGGGTGAAACTAAATAAACCTACATAATCAGAAGTAGTCCTGATTTATGTACTTGCATTATCAAGCCACAAAGAAGTGTGAGGGGAGCAAGTTGTATATTTATTGGTTCGGAATGGAGGCATAGCAGGTCTGGTCTTGAACAGAGAAGATGCAATGGGCATATGGGAGGCTGGTCTGTAAGGGGCACATGCATTGTAGGTATGTGGAGTCTGACATGCCTAGACTTAATATATTGGATATTATAGTATCCAATTTATGATGGAAACACAGCGGGTCTGGGCTGTAAGGGACATATTGTATTAAATATGGGCAGTGCTTTCAATGAGCAGCTACTGTCCGCTACTGAGTGCCTGCACTTCTCAGCACAGCCGCAAGATATTTGATGGGTAGAGTACCTGCACTTCTCAGCACTGCTGCATGACATTCCATGGGTAGGGTGCCTGCACTTCTCAGCACAGCTGCAAGGCATTTGATGGGTAGAGTACCTGCCCTTCTCAGCACTGCTGCATGACATTCCATGGGTAGGGTGCCTGCACTTCTCAGCACAGCTGCAAGACATTTGATGGGTAGAGTACCTGCACTTCTCAGCACTGCTGCATGACATTCCATGGGTAGGGTGCCCGCACTTCTCAGCACAGCTGCAAGACATTTGATGGGCAGAGTACTAGCACTTCTCAGCACAGCTGCAAGCCATTTGATGGGCAGAGTACTAGCACTTCTCAGCACAGCTGCAAGACATTTGATGGGCAGGGTACCAGCCCATCTCAGCACAGCTACAAGACATTCCATGGGTGGAGTACCTGCACTTCTCAGCACAGCTGCAAGACATTTCATGGGTAGAGTACCTGCACTTCTCAGCACAGCTGCAAGACATTTCATGGATAGAGTACCTCCACTTCTCAGCACAGCTGCGAGACATTTGATGGGCAGAGTACAAGCCCTTCTCAGCACAGCCGCAAGACATTTCAAGGGTAGAGTACCTGCACTTCTCAGCACAGCTGCAAGACATTTGATGGGCAGAGTACCTGCACTTCTCAGGAGTAAACAGGTACTTTAAAGTGTGAGAACTTCTTTATTTCCACTTAAAGCATTGAATATATGTAAAGTGTACATTTAATAGACATCTTTTTTTCGAGATGTATGGTTTAGGATTTCTTAAAGAGATACAGTGAGTCTGGGCTTTGATGGAGAGGATGTAAAGAAGGAATGTGGAGCCTCACATATAGGGTGGATTTATACATGTCTGGTTAATATATATAACCCTGGTCTGCATGGGAGAAGATTTGATGGAAGCATTGAGAATCCGATCCTAAAGTAATTTAAAACTTGGAGCATATAGGGGGAATGAATATGGAAGTTTTGAGGCTAGATCGCCATGTGATTGAACACATTCCACATCTGTCTACCTACAGCCAATCATCTACCCCACGTGTGATGTCTCTCTCTCTAGTTGCGGATTCTCGTCCAACTCTAAACATGCTGAGAATGTAGTTCTCGCTTTCCTATGACGCGTAAGGCCGACATGTCCCAGCAGGCTTATTGTTATTAAATGAGAAATACTGGAGTGGCGGAAAGTCGTTTTCATTACACTGGGGCAGTTAACAGCTTTACCTTCCTTCCATACTCTTTCCTTTTCTTTTTGTCTTTGCCACCTTCTTCCTACACTCGTTATTCCTTGAACTATCTCCTCTCACATTTTCTATTCACCTGATTCCTTCTTTTATATTTACCAATCATTTAAACGCCCATTTTCACCATAGGAGTCTTCCCTTTCCTTCAAAGCACCTCAAAAATAGTCCTGTAAAATGCAGCACTTTAACCACAGTGCAAACCGTGGCCTTTAGCAGCGGTTTAAGCCCAATTTTTGGAAAAAGTAAAGTAAAATTGTATTCACAGCTTGGCGTCTCCCCCGATGGAAACAACTTGATTCCAGTGAGCGGCGTTGCTAGTCACTTAATCGGTCTGAAGTGAGGCATTTATAATAATAAGAGCCCAAAATGAATGCATGAATTAAAATTAGCATCTTGGCAATTTTGCTAGTTAAGACCCTTGTAAGTCATGCATCAACATTAGCGCCGCCGCAGCGGCGGTCGAAGCAGGCTGCAGCCACCGGCCTCTCTGGGAAGCCCATTCATGGCCACCGCAACACAAGATGGCAAACCGGAGGGCGCTGAGCCGTTTTGACTCCGCTAGGCTGTTCTGTTGACTTTACCGACAGAGAAGCCGAATCCTGGAATATTACCTGGCAGCTGGACCAGTCATACCCGCAAAGCAGCAATGTTAAGATGTATATGAAGGAGGGCCATACAATCTCCCTATGAAAGCCATTGGCCACCAAATTGTCCGGTGGCTTCCTGGTGCAATGTAGTCTTACTTCCTGCTAGTACATCCATTGGGTAGTTTCTGTTGGTACATCAGTTAGGTCACTTTCTATTAGTCCACCCTTTGCTTACCTAGCTGATAGTACACCCAATAGGTGGCTTTCTTTGAATACAACCATTGGGTCTTCCAATTGTAGGTCCTGCATGAAGCTACTTGGGCCAGGGGCATCATTTAGGGCTCACTATATTTACTTTTGAGGTTCCTGTGCAGAAGCTACTGACCCTTACCACCTTGCTTAAGAATTCTGGACAATAATTCAGTGTCGACACAGTTATTCCCCATTCTGAGAAGTCTGCCTCATAAAGGACAGAATTCCATAAGTAGCCAGCAGCCAGTAACTGGTAATCCGACACCAAGGAATCTATGCATAAAACTCCATTTAACTCCTAATCAGAGTTTTAAAGTGTTAAGCAGAGAGGATGAGGAGACTGGGTGAGGGAGGGAGACAGAACCCTGACTCTGAGGGTATGAGGGAGAGAGGCAAGGACTTTATGGCATTTTGAGGATGTTATGAACAGACAACAAAAAGGAAGGGAAACCCTAAGAGAGAAAGATGAATGGATAAACTCAGTTTTTCAGTATAAGAGTGTGGAGATGCTATGGGTGTCTAAGAGGCGGAGGAGAACGCGGCGTTTGTGAAGGAAATAGAAGTACGGATCCAAATTGTGTTCGATTGTTGAAATAGCTAAAACAAAAAAAGGAAACAAGTAGAAAAGAAAGAAATTAAGGTAAATTTGTAGAAGATGGAGTGTACTGAGGGATCACAAGTGGAATAGGCAGGAGTCTCCATGGAGTTTCGAAGTCATTTAGATGCAAATGAGAGCGGGCTACCATTGACGTGGACAGGGAAACCTGCAGCGGGGGACTCCGATGCATACGATGGGCTCTTGGATTTTGGCATCAGCGTGCCCGCTGCATCTATGGCTCTCAGGCATTCACACAGAGCACCATGCCGCACAATGGTGCACCTATGCGGTCCTCTTTACCGACTCTACTTTCAATGGGTGGTATTGTCAGCCCAAAGGCCAGCGGATGGCATCTATCTACGCCAGCATCAATAAGCCGACAAGTCTGACTGGTCTTGATGGCTCAGAACAAAATGAGGTCAATGAAGATTGCAGGATGTGGTCTACTTGAACTTCAGCCAACCCTTTGACCCGGATATATATTTATTTTTATTTAATTTATTTATTTGATGATTCTCAGAGTACATTGATGTAGACCTGCAGAAAATGCATTAGTGACATTTCCATAAAATGGTAAATTGTGGTTTGCATGAATCAAGAAGGCCAGAGCTAAATATTTGTAATTTGTGTTTTTGGGGAGAAATAATGCAAATGCCTTGAAAATGCTTTGGAATTGTGACATGCCGATCCGCCGTCGTGTCCATTTTTGATGTTAGAAGCATTATGTGTTAAAATTTGCAGAAAATCATGCACAATGCAAACAACTGCTGCTCACATTCGAATGGTTCACGTTTATCCTGTGATCCCGCGGTAGAATTCTACCCGGCTGAAATCTCAGTTATGCAACATTGCAAAATTGTGGGCTTATCGGGTAACAATCATAATGTGAAATGCTGGAATTTATGCAAAATTATGCTGGCGTAAATTATATTTCGCCTGGGCCTAGAAAAAAGTTGAAGAGCAAGTAAAGACTATGGGAATGGAGCATGAGTTAACATGTGAGATCAAGCAGCAGCAGTAAGATGCATATGAGAACAACTAAGGGGAGTAGAATGAATGCTACTTATATTTGATTCATAAATGGCAGACTGAGAGGTCATATTTGAAGCGATCAGATGGTTAAAAGGTGTTGCATTAGGTTTCTTTTGAAAGAGGTGAACAAGACTGCCATACTAGATGACAGAAATGGGGGTGGGGAGTCCTTCTACATGACACGTCAATGGGGTGCCAGACTATCTGACAACTTCACAATCTTTGAAAAGCCCACAAATAGAGAAAAGTTTTCTTTAAAAAAAAAATAGAATGAACCAACACCACATCCCACCTCAGAAAACTCCACGAGCTCCCTGTACAGAAGAGATGCTGACCCATGCAACAAGACTCTACACATCCAAGGACCCGCCTACATTAACCACCGCCTGAACTACCAGCAACCATCGAGAAGACTACGCTCCGCCTCCCTTTCACTTGCCCATAATCCACGCATATACAGAAGCAAAAGTGGAGGGCGCTCCTTCTACCACATCGTAGCAAAGACCTGCAACAGCCTCCCCACACACCTCCAGACTATCACCTCACTTCCGGAATTCAGACTGGCCCTCAATACCTGGCGGTTCGAATAAGCATCTGGGGCCTGCAAGCACCTGGATAACCTATCGGTTTCCAAATTGTGATTGATTGACTGAAAAAAATGAAAAAGTTACAATAGAAACAATATAGCAATGTCCATACCTATAGCTGAGCACAGATAGGAAACATCTGAGAGTGAGATTTGGCATTGTCAGACTGTGGAATTTGTCCGCTAAATTGTTTGCATTGGACGTGAGAGTAAAATTGGTCTTGCTTTTTTCCGACTTTCTTTACACATGCATTAAGTGGCTATGAAATTCATAAATATGATATCATATTAATGCAAGGAATGATGGCTCAGAGAGTTCTATTGCAGTGAGCTGCCAATCAAATTGATGTTGTATTTACAATAAATAGTAATTGAGAATTAAAAATCTAAATCCAAATGTCCTTTATCCGTTAACCGCAGCGGCAATTCCGCCGCGGTGCGGGCGTTTCCGTGCGCGGGCGGGGCCACGTCGGCCATTGGCCGTCGGCAGCACTGGGGAGGTAGTGTTGCCGTCGGTCAATTGCCGACGGCAGCAATTAAAGGGTCAAACCTTAACGTTTACATCGCTGGCGGCACCGTCTGTCACCGCACCACCCTCTCAAACAAGGCAAAGCTCCAATGGGAATCAGGGACTTTTCATTACTTGTATGCGGCAGTAACTCTCCGGGTCCAAGTTAAAGATTAATACAGCAAACCTAGTGTCAGACCGACTTTTAAAAATTAAGAGGCTCTATCATTTTACTCTGCGTGTTTTGCTGCTGTAAGGACTTCGCAGCATAGACTTCCTGTGTCCTTCTGATGTCACTTCCTCTTTCAGGGGTTGAATGTGGTTCACTAAAGGGTAGGCCGTTTTTGATTGGCGATCTAGCAGTTGCACACATATTAATAGTAAGGAAGGAAATGCATTTCGGGCAAAAAGCTTATGCCCTTCTGCAAAGGCCTCATGCCTCAAAAGTGTTATTTTCATTGTTGAAAGATGAACTGTGTGAGTCCTATCTGCTTGAATATTCCCCTTGTGCACTCTGGGACATTGCAATCTCAGTGATAAGGGGACGAGTTGTATTAGCTGTTGCGGTTTCCTGAAGGTAATCTGTGCTCGTGTCACTGGCTCAGCCCCAGACATGATGTGTGATCCTGGCAGACACTAATGCGCCCTCCCGCTCCCCTGTGCGCACTTTGGATACAGTGTAATCCTGCTTGACAAAAAGTACAAAAAAATAGAGCTAGGAATGGCAAGTCCTCGTCAACTGTTTACGGCTAGAACTGAGTATTTATTCTGAGGCGCTTGACAAACAAATAAAAAAAAGTGCGGAAGAGAAATGGAAAACATCTGTCAGTCGCGCGCGGGAGAGTGGAAGGATTTACTCCAACCCGCTTTGTGAACCTGCGCCGACCCCGGGCCGGCTCCAGCTTCTGGGATCTTAATCCTTCCCGCTTTAAAAGATTTGTTCACGGAGCGTTCGGCCTCCATTATTCATGACACAGTGGCTCGCGTGCGTGCGCGCACGCAGGTGCGCACAGCCGCGCACGCGCACAGGTCCCCTCGCGGCCATGTATGCAGGCACCTCTGGTAGAAAGGAATACAGAGGCATGGGCAGTGCGCCCAAATCGCAATATCCCCAGTGGTGGCATGCACTGAGTACAAGAACTTTTTAATTTGAAAGGGAGAGTACCTGCACTTCTCATCACTGCTGCTATACATTTAATGGCAGAGCAGCTGCACTTCTCAGCACTGCTGCTATACATTTAATGGGAGAGTACCTGCACTTACCAGCTCTACTGCCATACATTTAATTGGACATTAATACACTTCTCAGCACTGCTGCTATACATTTAATATCAGAGCAGCTGCACTTCTCAGCACTGCTGCTATACATTTAATGGGAGAGTAACAGCACTTCTCAGCGCTGCTGCTATACATTTACGGGGAGAGTACCAGCACTTCTGTGGAGAAAACAGGTACTCTAAATAGTGAGTACCTGCTTTTTTGTATTGTAAAACACTGAATATCCAGTCACGGCTGGTGTCCTGCGTGGGGTGGATAGGGGTGGGGGGGGAGGAAATAGGGTTAAAAAAATAATTACTTCCCTGCCGGCTTCTTGTGAGTAACAGGAAGAACCAGGGCTCCTACGCTCCCCGCAGCCAATCACAACATAGCAATGCAGTGTTGTGATTGGTCTGGGCACTGTGACACAGCGCTCAACCAGGGGCTGGAGAGGTGGGCATGTTCTCCATGCAGGCTGTAATGCAGCCTGCATGGAGAACAGGCAAGGGCGCATGACTGTTTTGGGCGGGCCGAGAGGGCCGACCAAACAGTAATTGCGCACAAGAGAGTCCTGCCTCTCCTCCCTTGCTCTGCAGCCCCCGCCCCTTCACACACACGCTGCCGCAGCAGGAGAGACAAAATGATAATATCATGCTATTATCATTTTATTTTTTCCTTACTTTTGCTTCTTTCTGGCAGTGGGACGACGCTCCTCCACCTTAGGGGATGAGCCGCCACTGTGACTATTCCAGATAGTTGAAGGCATGTCAAACACAAATACACATAGCCAAGCTGTCACATGCAAACATACACAAAGATTGACATGCGCACCCAACACAAAACTACAGTAGGGCACACACATGTACGCATATATTCCTTGTACACACTGATGATGATGATGATGGGTATTTAACACCTTAGCTGCTATGGAACGTCCAGCTCCAGTGCTGGACGTTCCATTGCGCAGGTGCAGTTGGAACGTCCAACGGCCGACGGCAGCACTCCCGAGGTAGTGGTGCCGTCGGCCGCTGGACGGGTGCAGCGCTTAAGAGGTTATAACGTGCAAACTGAGTACCCTGATAGGGTGTCCTGGCGGTAGATCTTGTAGACACAGGGCCAGCTCTAGGGCAATGCGATCAGGTGCAGCCGCACTGGGCGCTGACCTGGATGAGTGGGCGCTGACCTCAGGAGGGTGCCCTGTGTTTAGCAATACCATACCATTTAATAGTAGCTGATGTAGAGTTCCTTGTGCATCTGGATTTCAGGCAGCAATAAAAATGTCAAGATAACTCTTGTAATTAATGTTACTGCTAGAGAGAGATATCAGAGTTTTGTTTAGTGGCAGTTTTGACTTGCCATAAAGTAGCGCAGAGGGTTAGTATGCCTGCTATAAAGAACAGATCTGTATTTAAAGTGGATAGTTGAGTGGATTAGTAAAGCCAGCCTTTACCAGCGCTTTAATAAAATGAAATGTATCCGAGAGAGGGGCTATGGAGAGATGAGGGGCCCGTTTGCCGGGTGGTAGTGAGGGAATCTGAGGAGGAGGTCATGGGGAGGCACTAAAAAAAGATGGTCGCACCGAGCACCACATTGGCCTAAAGCCAGCCCTGGCTGGACAGCAACGTTTTGATGCTCTTATGAAATTGCTAGTGCTTAGCTTCAGACCACAGATTCACAGTAAGGGCATTCCATAACTTGGGAGCAAGCACAGAAAAAGCTCTGCCTCCCTTTCTTTCAATTTTAAATCTGGGAACAGTTACGAAGGGGGGGTCTATCAACCTCACTGCTCTCCTCTTTTTATGTCGTGTTAGCTTGTCTCACTGGCCCTGTTTGTTAGAGAGCTTAGTTCACCATGCAAGCAGTTAGAAAGTGCACTCTCTGGCTTATTGGTTGTTAGTGCAGCTCTTTCCAAGTGGCTGAGGATGAGTCATATTTTCTTCTTCATGTTATGAGATTAGCTGCCCAATTTTGGACTCTTTGGAGACACTTCAGATTTTTTGGCTGGAAGTCCTAGATACAAAAAATTACAGCTGTCCAGGTTTGAAAGGAGCAACGCCTGGACCACAGGCAAATGAGTCTGCTTAGGTAATAAATGGAGCACTTCCCGCAGGAGTCTTAAATGCAGAAAGCATGACGCCAAAACCATGGAGATTTGTTGAGTCATACTAAATTTGTAGTTAATAAGAATTCCCACGCTTGTTGTTGCCGAAACTGGAAGTGGTCCATCGCCTAGTTCCTTGGGCCACCAATTTGATGTCTACATCATAGATATTGAACCAATGTAAATTAATTTGGTTTGGTCTCTGTTTAATTTTAGTGCATCGTTGCGCATTCACTTCTTGAATTGTTGCATACACTCGTGAAAATTCCCTTCTGTATTTGCTTTATCAGCCACTGATACAACGATCTGGGTTTCACTTGCATAGGACAGGAGGCTGAGCAGAGTCCAGTGGTGAGTCCAAAATGATTTTCACCATTAAGTCAAATACATCCTTCTGTTGCAGAACTCATACATGCACCCTAGACAACAATGCCCACATCCACACTGGCACTTGCACTTACAAACACCCTAATACACACACACTCATGCGCATTTGGACAAAAGCTCCTAGCCACCTAATCGTAAACTCATACATATAGGCACCCAATGCACAAGCACACATAGCCATGCAGGCAAACACATATACATGCAAACACACATCCTATGCATATAGTTATGAAGACTCAAGGATTCACAGACACCTTATGGCACAGAAAGGCACACACCTTACACTGACATTCACAGAACCAGGCAAGCACATGCATTTTCAAACACTGCCAAACACATACCACTTCCAACACACATTTTTACTCAAGAATTACAATGCTTAAATAAGTAATAAAACTGCATGCTGTGTATTTCTTTGTATCACTTTGGGTATGCATGAGTAACCAAACAAAAAATGTAACTAGATCTGTTTCCATGATTTCCTTGGGGAGTCAGGGTTGTCATGTTCTGAGGTTGCACGGTCCATGTGTTACCTGGTCAGGATAGTGGTACAGATGGTGCACTGTGAGCTGGCAAGACTTAGGCCAACATATACTGATGGTGTGCTCAGAATAAGTCTTGCACAGTTCTGACGTTTATGTTGTCCAACAAACGCACTGTTTTACTTGGGTTAGTATAAGCTGTACAATGTTTTAGCTCCCTGAACACGCTTCGCTTTTGGCCATGAAGACCTGATACTGTGGTTAGGAAACTGACTTAACGATACTTGGATATGTTTGAAACTGAGTAGGGGTACCACAGGATGCAAAAAACGTAAATAATTGCACCCTGTGGTAACTGGCACATGCATAATGATGGGCTGAAGGCTGCTGTTTGTAAACAGTAATAGAATGGCCTATGCTGTGCCAGCTTCTCTGTTCAGTATCAATGCCCGTACATCATGTTTTAAAGGAGTTGGCAGGTGACACACCCAGCTCTTTTCTTTTGATGTATCCAAAATGAATGCTGTGTAAGACACTCAATTAAAGAACTCATTGGAGCATAAGTATTGGCCTGGTCTGAGTCTGTGCTCCAAGTTGTTCTGGCTTCACTCAATGCAACTGCTTTTGCACATAGTCGGCTTGTTCATTGACTTGAATGCCTTATTTTAAAGGCTCCCTTCGCTCTTACTTTCCCAGGTGTTTTTCTATGCACAATGACCTTACAACCTCAATACACCTCATACTTGCATTAATTGGATTTTTTGCAATATGCAGAATGCATCTGCTTAAAGCAAGCGTTGCATTGAGGTTGCTGGGTCATTTTCTTTGCCTCTCTTCCTCCCCCAGGACCCTCTTTAAAGGCATCCCGCTGAATCAGTCCTCACTATTTGAACCTCTCGTAGCTGCGAGAGAGCTCGGATCCAAGCTAGTTGTTTTAATGATCTTCCTACCATGCAGCAGGTCCCCGCCCTTGGAAGGCCGTCTCACTACTGGAAGCTCACGATAGGTCAGCCTTATTAGCATTGCTGACAACATTAGTATTCGCGCGCAGCTCACTAGCGGAGGCAAAGGCTTATTGGGCGAGAATTCCGCTTATTTTTTTCTTTCGAGTTATTGACGTCGAAGTGCTGCTGATGTCTTTTTGAGTAAAGGGTAGTCAAAGGCGATGCAACATCTAAAACGGACAAATTCTTCGGGGCATATTATCAAGACAGCCGATAAAATTATTGCTGTTTTAGCAGCAGAAAACTACGGCTAAAACGGCGATAATGGGTTTGATAATATGCTCTATGGAATTCCAATTGAAGCCCATGTTAAATGTGAAGGACATCTAACATGGGCTTCAATTGGCATTCCGTAGAGCATATTATCAAGCCCATTATTGCCGTTTTAGCAGCAGTTTTCTGCCGCTAAAACGGCGATAATTTTATCGCCTGTCTTGATAATATGCCCCCCTGTGTGCCTGTCTTTTGTGTGCACTCCTGTGGAAAACAAATCTCTTCACGCAGGATTAGTGTATCTACATTTAAAAAAGAGGTTACAGGAAAACCTAGTTTTACTGCACCTTGTTCTAAACAGACTTCTCCAAAGTCTTGCCCGGAGGGCCGGATCCATGCAAGATCTTTTGCATATCCCAATTTAGATAAATGCACTTAGCTCAAAAATCTGCCATGTATCCAGCCCTCCAGGATAGACTTTGGAGAATCTTGTTTTAAAATATCAAGAAGGTACTGAGATATCACTGTAGTGCAAAAACTACCTCCTCCAAAGAGGATTTCTAAAGCTTCCAGCCATATGAAAAATAAAATGTGCGTGCCTTTTAACCGATTAACACATCAATGTGCGTTTAGAGATATGAGACGGCAACTTGAGAAGACCAGAATATGGAGAAAGTAATCTTGAAAATTAGAAGTTACAGCATTTTGATAGCCTTCTGGTAGTAGTAGATGGGTTTGGTAACTTGTGCATTCTAACACTGAAGTTGGAATAGTCTTAGGCTTACTTGAGGCGGCGCTGAGGGTTCCACTCTCCTATTTGTTCCTTCATGTTGATGTTAATGCTGTTTCTAAGCACCTGATGTAAGGAACCGAGGAAGAGCAGCACAAAATGTCTAATAGACAGCTTGGAATGAGGAGCACATGACGTCAGCAGCCCTTCACTCACGTAGGGTCTGTAGGGTCTGTGCTTCCTCACAATAATGTTAAGAACACAGCGCTGCTACTGTACATTAGCGGTACAAAAGGGGGTGGTGATGGACGCATATAGCCATGTCTGAACTGGGGTGGCAAAGTGGACTAAAGAACGGTGATGGATTAAACCCTGATCTTTTGACTGGGTGTGAGTGTTTGATTGATTCAGATGCTCCGTCCATCACCACCCCCTTTTGTACCACTGTACATTAGCGACAATTGAGTGGTCTGTCAATGTTGGAGAACGAATTGTCTTAAACAAAATTATAGTTTTTGATATGGTCTAGGAAGGCAAATAAGTGTTGCCAAAAATATCACATTCTACATCTGCCTTACAGGATGGTACCCCGGGCACTTGCCTTGGTACCCTTGTCTCTATGCAGACAGCGACAGAACCAGAAAATAAACAGAGCTCTTATGGGGTCATTCAGAGATCAGCAGATGCAGAACATCTACAGAGGACCAGCCATGTGCCCTCTTTAGAGTGTATAGCTAAATGTACACTTTGAATAGAGCAAATGTGACTTCCGTCTATTTCTGACTTCCATCTACTTCTTGTAGATGTCCCACATCTGTCAAATCTCTAACTAAGACATCAAGAGTCAGGTTAACTTTGTGCAGTTTGCAACCCTTGCTCTCACCTCAACCCCTCAGGACCAAACAGGAAATTGTGGTGGCTGGAAAGTGGCTAATCCTGTGATATCATTGGGTGAGTCAAATGGTGCATGAGCTCACTTCTGCTACCCCAGGCATTTTGATGAATTAATGTTCATGAAAATAGTGCATTCTGGGAAAGTAACCCCATCAATGGGAGAATAAACAGCAGATGAGGGAGAGATGGAGCAATCAACAAGGGAATTCAATGGCAAGGAATGTGGAGGTATCTGAGGGAATTAGCATCGTAGAGGACGTGTCCCAGGTGCCGGCCGTGTTCTATGACTACTGATGAGACTTAGTGTGCCCAAGCAAGAGCCATGGTAATTCAGGAGCGGGCAAACACAAAAGGCAAAGATTGATCATGGCAGACACAGGAGAAAGTCGGCTCTCATTGCAACACGTGTTATCAACATGACAAAATAGGAGCGAATGAGCCACCAATGGCTGCCGTTGAGACACCAGTATTAAAGTTATTTTCTTCAGTCGCAAAAATTTCCCACTTGATCACGACAAGATGAAAAAAAATGTGTGCTTGATGCGTCGACGAGCCTTATTCTCCTGCTATGGACATTGTGCTCTTTATTCTCTCTTCCGATTTAGACCCATGTTTATTATCATTTGGGAAAGTTAATTTTTTTTAGCTGAGTGTTACCTCATTAGTTTCCCTAAAAATATGGACCCATTCATAAGAATTTTCATTTCGTAAACTCTTAGAAACTTTCTTCTGGAGTTCAGCTACTACATCAAGATCTGGTTGGTTCACCTTTTAGTGTGAATGGGCAGCACAGGGTCATGCTAATTATTAGGAAAGTTTGAGAAGAGCACACTCTTGAGCACAATTTTACAACAATAGAAGTCTAAATGTGAATTAGTGCTGAATTCATTTGTAGGATATTTAGCTTCCCTAAGCAAATAAAAATGATGAACACAAGTTTTGTATTTCTTTCAGTACTGGTGAAAAAAAAAAACCGAAACGCTTTTTCAATGACAATGGTGTTTTTAACCTATTATTCAGCACACCTGTCAAGGTCGCCCTTGTAGGCCCATCCTTAACCCCTCCGCTGTGCTGAACGTTCCGCGCTGGTGCCGAACCTTCTATTGTGTGGGCGGGGCCGCAATGTTCCACGGACGTGCGCAGCACTACCGAGGTAGTGCACGCGACGTCTGCTGAACGTGGCCAGCACTCAAGGGGTTAATGCAGGTGTCTACAATGGATCCTCCCCAGTGTGTGAAAATTAACATTGAAAATAGAGAACCCTATCAACAAGAAGTTACATTGCCCCACACTGCACCTTTTTATTTATTTATTTATTTATTGATATGTGTCTTGTTAACCTTATTCTTTAATGTGAATGTACTACAAAGAAGAAGCACATTGCACTTTGCAATTAAAATGTGATTTCTAGTCATAATAAAGATTGTTGTATAAAACACATTTTAAATATTAGCGGAGGACCCTTCTTGTGAATGGCACAATGGACAAGACAGCGTATTTTAAATGGATTCTCTTCTGAACTGGTAACCAGTGCTAGGCTGCTAACTCTGGAATTCTGTGGAGAGCTTGAGCAGAGACATTCTTGACTACTTGCAGCTGCCTTGTACACATGCTTGAGGTTGCCTAGGTAGAGTTGTTGTAGTCCAGACGTGAAGGGATCAGTCCCTGCACAACCACGCTACGCAGTGGGGCAGGGATCTAACTCAATACTTTTCTCAGGATAGTGAGAAGTCCCCAAAACAGCATGCAGCAAGTATCTTGGCCGGAACATACACACACACACACATTATATATATATACATATATATACACATATACGTACATATATATGTATATATATATATGTTAAACACCTGAAATGTGCTATTTTTTTTTATTGCACTAACTTGCGCCCCCATCGTGCACTGCTTATGTTGGAACAGTTATAAATGGAAAATAATCATATATCAAGTTAATTAAAAAAAAGTACTAGAAATCCACTGATAAAGCCAAAGGTTAAGGTGATGTCATAATTAGGTATGGTAGAATATTTTAATTTACCTTAAAGAAACCTAGAAATTTGCAAAAAAAAGCAAAGGTTAAATTGATGTTATAGTTAGGTGAAAATGTAAGTAAAAAAATAGCATTTTAACCCCTTCGACGCTCATGACGAGCTCAGCTCGTCATGAGTTACGCCTGTCGTTCGCTCATGACGAGCTAAGCTCGTCATGTAACGCAGATTTTTTTTAAACTCAGCGCACAGCGGAAAAACGTCCCGCGCGCATGAGGTTAAACAAAAAAAACACTGAAATTTTCTAGTTATAGTAATCTGAAGTAACTACAATTTGTGCCCTAAAGTAACTTGTACCCCACCATGCACAGTGTTGTCATAGATTATATGATTTCAGATGTTATTAGTGATGTTATCAATGTTGTCATAGAACATGTCATGATTGATGTAATAAGCGAGGGTAGAAGCAGGCCATGGTGAAGGTGCGTGTTGAAGTTACTTAAGGGCACAATTTACTTGAGATAACTATAACTGGTGAACTTAAAATCATGTTTCAACTGACATTTTCACCTAACTATAACATCACTTTAAATATAGGTATAGATAAATGACGACATGCACAATTTAATGCACAAATAAAAGCATTCACGAAGAACAAGTCTGACTCTGGCCCGTTATTGCTGTCTGCGTACCTGTCTGTGCTCGAGGCACTTTGGAGACAAGTTGGATTGTATATATTTATCCACTTCGATGCTGATGACGAGCTCAACTCGTCATCAGTCTTACCTGCCGTGTGCTGATGACGAGCTGAGCTCGTCATGTAACGCGGTAAATTTAAAAATGCCGCACACAACGGGAAAAGCCGCCGCAGCGATGCGGTTAAATATATATATGTATATGTATTTATATATTTTTTTGTAAATACAACAAAACAAGTGTATGTGGTAACGGAGTTAAGAATAGTAAATCTATTCTTACCCATTCTGACCTTGACAATATAGTGGCAGTCATTATTCTGGAGTTGATATGTTTGTAGAGTGATATTTCTATATTGTGGTTTATGGCCCTGAATGTGGTAGGTAATTGGCTAATTATTTCTGTTATCCAGGGTGAGTCTAATTCCCAGCCCAGGCTTTGCAGACTGCGCAGTGCCACACACCAGCCCTATTAAAACCCATAAGGCTGTTAACGCATCAGTGCCTTAAGCTGCAGAAATACTGTTTATGTTGAGCAAAAAACACAGCACTAAAAAAACTACCAGTGTTGACGCTGCATTTTGCAGGAAGGGCTGCAAGCTGCGGGGCTGGAATTCCATTGCGTTTCTCAGTGGGTCATAATTACCCGTTACCAGAAGCTGTAATCTTCCGCGGTTATAGGCCGAACAGCAGTTTACTAAGCAATTGAGAGTCATACTGAGAGCTCCTGGTCTCCTGTTACACAAAATTTAGTGTTCGTTTGGGCGGGTGGTATATTTTGCCACCCAGTGAAAAGCATGAATAGAAAAGGTTTGAATAAATGGTGATCCGGGATGTCTGTCATAGAAATAGGACGCACTAGACCTATTTTGGCAACCGCTGGCCTCGAGTAATCGATAATGACCCAATCTTCCATCCCTGGTGTCATGGCCACCCAGTGTCGTCTTAGACGGTCTGGTGAAAGTAACTCTAGGGGACGGTAGTGCTGACTGGCGGCCCCTCCCAAAGAGAGATCTACTTATCACCTTTCTGGTGGGATGAGGACACTCCCACTGGAAATCCCACCCACCTTACTAAGCCTCAGAAAGACCCACTAGAGGCTCCCGTGATCCCCCATCCTGAATAGACCAGAAGGAAACTGGCCTACTGATGCACAGTCTGTGCCCATCATCTGCAAGCTCCATTATAATTATATGGCATTTAGCTCTGGTGGTAGATGGGGACTAAATTGCCTTGGTCAGATCATCATGCAAAGGAGTTGCATCCACTCAGAGTCTGGTGGTGGTGATGTGTGGTGTGCAACACCAGGAGGTTATTTCACAAACACCAAACAAACCATCCTAGTGTGACGGGTGGCACAGCTCATGACTGTATGTATTTTGTTCTCAGTGCCATCAGAATTATGTGGCATCCCCTCTCATCTGGGCCTTATGTTCAGGGTCAAAACTCCACGACGTCTCTTTCATACCGACCTTGTCAAATACATTCTATAAAATGCTCCCACCCACACATAATAAGGCAGTGAAATGTCAATTGATGTGGGATTTGGGATTCTTAGATCCAATATGAATTTTTGAAGCCTTATTATGCTGCTACTGAGGGTAATTTATGCTGTATAATTGGCAAAGTCATTTACTGCATATTTCATTCCTCCCCCTTTCCATTCCCCTCCCCTTTAGCTTCATCTGTCCCAGCATCAATGACTTTCAATTTTACACCTAATTGTTTGCGCATTTCTTTCTACTACCTTTATTCTTATCCATTTAGTAGATCTGGGGGGTGCGGGGACTTGATATGAGCACCCTGTGGTGTGCCCATAGAACACTTGTCCTTCCTCCACCTGATTGACCGAGTGCAGTGTATCTGGCGAAAAGCGAGAGAAGGTTCTGGGTCGCTCACTTCAGTGCTTCCACCAAGCTCTCTGGCCCGTTCTCCTTCCATAATTCATTGAGCTTTGGAGATATCAATATTTGCAGAAGTGATCTGGGTCAATTTCAGGGTCAGGGGCTATGATAGCGTTTGTATTGCTAGAAAGATTACTCTGTCAATGATGGGCGTCTTTCTCAGTGTTTTTGTAGTTGTTTGTTTGGGTCAGTCAATAAGGTACCCATGGCGTTTTAGAAAAGGGAAAGTTCATGATTGTTCATTCAGTAGAAATGGAGCTAGAAGAAGGACAAACAGGGATATGAATTAGGAACAGTGTTAAGAGTCATGGGGCCAGATGTAGGTAAAAGCAATTTAGCGATTCCTTAACAGCGATTTTTAGGGATTCGCTATTAAGGACTCGCAAAATGCCATGTAGGTAGGAATCGCAATAATTTTTGCGATTCCTACACAGTTCTTATTTGCGACTCGCAAATTGCAAGTCGGGAATAAGGAATGACTTCCCATTCATTCCTATGGGCCAGCAGGCCCCATAGGAATGAATGGGAATTGCGCGCACAATTTGCGAGTATCCAGTAGGTACTCGCAAATTACACACACAATTTCAAGTGTTCCAAAAGGACACCCTGTTGCACCGCCGAATTGAGCTTGTGTGCACATGTGGCGCACATACATGCCTTTGGGCATGTACATGGAACTTTGAAAAAAGCATTATCGCAATTTGCAAAGCTTACTAGCATAGCATTTAGGCAATCGCAAATTGTGATTCTCTAAATGCTTGTGCAAAATGAGGAATCGCAAATTTTGTGATTCCTTATTTTGCAAGTAGGTATTGGCCTACCTACATAGCACACAGCTAAATTGCGATCTCAAACGCTGATATTCTGCGAATTTTAGCGTTTGCGATCTCTATTTCGCTTGCTACATCTGGCCCTTAGTCATGTGAAGAGTAACACTGTAGGCTGCCCAAGCCTTACACTATGAGGTGTTGGAGATATTGGTGGCAGCAGAGACAAGGCCCCTGCACCCCTTGTGCCCAAGGTCTAGCAATATCAATGACACCTGGGATTTTCAGGGGCCCCTCTCCACATTTTACAGGATATCCCAACATTTTGCATTACGCCACTTGGGGGGAGGGTGCCATTTGTCAAAAAAAGATTGTTTTTGTTTTAGGAGCATTATGAGTGATAGATCCATGTGTGTGTTTTTCTCAGGTTCGTTGATGGGTCGGGGATGTAGGTGTAAAATTACAAAGTTATTTATTATTTTAACCTTTATCTTAGGCTATGAAAATCTTTTCATCTTCACATGTTTGAAATGTTTTGTGCTTCAGTCGGACAATTTATCCACAAATATTTTTATTTGTGATTTTTTAAACTATGGGGCCAGCTGTACATCTCCATTTGGCAATCACAAACCCGTTTTGCAACCACAAAATGGTTTTTATCTATGTTTTAAACCCATTCCGAAAAGAATTTCGACTTGTAAAATGGGTTTACCTGCCGACACCGAATTGCAATTAGAAAGGGCCTGTGAATGGATCTTTCCCTCCTAATTACACTGTGGTACTGTATGAATCAATCCTCAGAGAATACAGTTGTGGTTGCAAACTATGGATCAGTTACCAACACCTTAAAGACACCTTCCCCTTTGGGAATGGTGTCAGCGCCCTGAAGGGTTGGATGTTACGAGCCCTGCTTGCTCCCCCTAACGTTTTTCCAAATGGGGGTCCCTTTTTGTTTTGTAAAGAGCAGTTCCTTCAAGGAAGATGGGCTGCTTTAAAAAAAAACTCCCATTTTGGAACAAAAATACAGAGATGGGGGCTGAAGTTGCTTGCAAGCCATCATGGCTGTGTTTGTAGCCAATCACAGGAGGTCACACATAGTTATCCACCTAATTAATATTCATTAGATAGGTTGTTCTGCAACCATCCACGTATGGACATTTTGGAAAATGGCCCATTAGTGCATAGGCTGCATCGTAAAAGACTGGCCATAAAACGTCATTGTGCAATTAGAAATGCTCCATGAAATATGAAATTGCGCATGAAAAAGTTTGCATAGACAGAACCGCAATCAATGTATTAGACGTGTCTGGTTTTCACCAATGGGAAAACTAATCCTCAAAAGGCAGAGAAAAAAATTGTGGGTGAAGGTAAACCGATCAACTAGATAAATGTGGAACAGAAGGAAACAAAACTTTGCAAGCCAACAATAATATCTTGGAACATCCCTAGTTCTGAGATAGAAAAACTCTGAGTTATCCCAGTAAAGAGGCCTTTTTACAAAGATAGGTTTACGGGCCTCATTTCTTAGCACTGAGCATCTTCAGAATGGCAAAGCCCACAGGGTAAATAAATACTCATGGGGGCGCTATTAATTAGGTGCACAATGAGAAGCATTATTACGAGTTGAATATCACAGAATGAGGAATAACATGCTAACCGCATGTTTTTCCTTGTTTAAAAGGTGCATAAACTCAGAATACGCACTATTTGCAAGTACGATTTGCACCTGATGGGAAGTGGGGGCAGGGCCGGCGCTAGGCATGGGCAGCATGGGCGGCAGCCCAGGGCCCCCTGGTCTGGTCGCAGGAGGGGGGCCTCGCACCTTTAAAGACTTCGGTGTTTCGAGGCCGGGGGGGGGGGGGGGGGGGGCCTAAGAGTTTAAGAGTTTAAAGGTTCTACCCATTTCCCCTGCTGGCCCCTCTCACAGGGCCTAATCGCTGCAGCTGCCTGATGATGGCAAGCGATTTGATAGGTACTTAAACTGCCCTTATGTGTGAAGTGCGCCCTGCCCCTGTATGAATGAAAGCAGGATCTCCTGCAGGGCGCACAACAAAGAATACAATTACTTCCTGTCACGTGAAATCTGATCACCTAGGATGAGGGAACACTGGGAAAGGATGCATAGAGGTGAGAAAAAAGGGGGGGAGCAGATAGGTGTGAGTATGACAGAGAGACCTGGGGTGCAGGCAAAGAAGCAGACACAGTATTAACATGTGGCTGGAGCAAGGCTTTACGTGTCTTACACCCTGCAATTAATTAGAACGGAGATTGAAACGGGCCCCATATCTTTTCCTATATTCATGTACTAACGACCTGCAAAAAAACTGGTTTAGTGTCTGCACAATGAGGTATGACACGTTTACAGGGTCGGACTGACCTATAGGGCAATCAAATCAGGCTGTGCCCAACGGTCTAATCTGTCAGGTCAGTTTGTAGGCTGTTTTTTTTATGTTTACAGGCCTGCTTTATGGTCATATGAGACTTTTTTTAATGTTGATTTTCATGATATTTAAAAACAAACATTGCTTATACACAATCGTATACAGCATGTCTTTACAAATTAAAAACTGATATAATTTGCAAATACAGACATTTTTTTAGCTGACTAATTCACTAATGGGGGCCACTTTTATTTCGGTGCTGGGGCCTATTTCCTGTCTCAGTTTGACAATGTATGTTAGGGTAATACATGGCAACAAATTAGTTCCTGTTTGTGGTTCACGTGCTGCACTTAATTTTGCATTCCTTAAAAATCTTAGGTATTTTCAAGATGTGTGTTTCTGGAATTCGTTTCACAGCATATTACTCTAGTATGGTGCACACTTTGTATTGAGTTGCATCCAGGTCTTTATAACAGGCTACAATTGAGAGCTTTGTATTTGAGGCCGAAGGCAGTATAACTTTCTCACTGTGCCTACCTGGGGATCAAAAAGGTGTTCAGAATGCATGATCATTCAATACATGGCCTCTCTGCAGAGAACACAGAGCAACAGTACAGTATTCAAATTGCAGGTGTTATTCTGTGCAAATGTGTGTGAAGGAGGCACTCATTGGTCAAAACAGTACTAGGTAAAAGAAAAATAATTTGTTGTTGTTACTCATTTATCCGAAACAGCTAACAACCATTGACAAAATCAATACTCCTGGTTGTTTTTAGGTGTATGTCAGTTGTGTTATACTTCTGTTTTCAATCACGGAAAGCCCAGAGAGGAAACAAAGTACTGGTCAGATTGTACTCTTTGTGGAATCACAGAAATTTAGATTACCCTGTTTAAGCTACACCCTTAATTATGTAGACCACACCCCTTTTAGAGACCCACTCATTTGTTTTTCAGCCAGCCTAAAGGCGTGGGCTGGCAGAAAGGGAGACAGGGAAGAGGAGACATGGATGTAATGGGCAGAATCCATGCGGACAGGCTAGTAGAGAGATTAATAGCAGCGGGTGAAAAGCATTACTTTCAATGATGTAATAGGAGAAGAATCCATGCAAAGTGGTAGGAGGCCAGGAAACTTGGGATCTTTGAAATGCAGAGGTTCCTAACGTAACATTTAATAATTTGTTGTGTGCAAGGCATGCCTCACACTTCCTAGTGGTTTGGAGGTTTCACCCTCATCAAGAATACTTTTAAAAATGGCAGTAGATTGTATTATTGGCCCATTTTCTATAAATTCATAATCCCATTCAATAGAACAATAACAATTTTTAAATCATTTAATGTATTTCTATTTAATACAGATGTAAAATATAGGTACGCATTTTCCAAGTATTAATTTTTAACCGTTATACTCGCATCCAAACTCAGTAAGTAGCTTCTTGCAAAAAGGCTTCAACAATGCCATATCATCTGTGATCTCTAAATAAACTGCACCTTTTATAAAATACAGCAGCTCATCTCTTAATGAGAATTTCTTAGTTCAAATATTTCTCTCATGTATTGTTGGAGCGACACTAGTTTCCCATTAGAAAGGAAGTAGCCTTCAAGGCACTGTATACTGCTCACAACATAGGTCCCGAGTACCTTGGAGAAATGCATATGGTACACACCTAGGGGAGCTCTTTGATAAACCTCCTCGGGAAAAGTGGAAACACCTAAAATAAACAAAGAGACATGGAGTGGCAGAAGCTTTATTTCATTCCTTGCAAACTCTGAAACAATTTAGAAAAAAATTAAAACCTGGCTTTTTTCAACTATGTTGCCAATTAGCTTACAGCTGCAGATGGCAGTGCTACACTGGCATGCGCTATAAACAATATCAATTTAATTAATGGCCAATTGAAAGGAGTTCCTATGATGTCACTTCCTGTTAAGTTAACTCGTATGCAAATTATAGGGGCCTCGCATTTTCCTATTCTGCCCAGGGCCCCATGAACCCTAGGACCGGCCCTGAGTGGGGGGGGTGGGAGGGGGGTGAGGCAGTTAGCACCCGAGCTGTAACCACGATTCGGGATTACTTTCCCATTTGCACCACAGTTAGGACTTGTGCAGGAGTTGCAGTGTTTTCTTGAGTCTTGCCGCCTGGTGCCCCATGCCTCTCTACTGCCCTCCATATGCAGCAGTCTGCTGCTCACCCCTCTCTCAGCACCTCAAGCTGTCCCACCGGCTTTGCTTCTTATTTTTTCTGCAACTTGTGCGTTCCTTCCCTCTCTCCGCTTAACGACTGGTCGCCTCCCTAGGCAAGCCGAGCCCGGGCAGTGCCAAGTGTCCCCAGCAGGAGAGTGCCAGGCTGCCAGTCCACAGAAGGATTGCCTGCTTCAGCAAAAGGGAACTTTGTCTCTCCCATTTTCTCCATCCGCTGTGTCTCTCTGCCTCCTCTGCTCTGTCTCCCTCTCTCCTCCTGATTCTGTTTCCATAGCAGTGACACCTTCAGCCAGTTCTGAATTTTAATCCAATGACACTTTGCAATCTGAGATTTTTAGATGAGAATTAGAATGCTTAAAAACAAACTACAAATTCCCTGAAGCAATGTGTGGATGAATTGTTGCCCGTTTTATCTGGCTTCGAGGCACTTATGTGAATGTCCTTCTTTAGCTCTCTGTTTCCTTTCTTTCCCGGTCTCTTCATTTATTTCTGCTTCCTACGCTTTCCTGTATTTGTCTGCCTGTGAGCCTTCTTCTCCTATTTGTTTGCTGTCTTTATTTCTCGCCCTTTCTCCTCAACTATTTTTTTCCTCGTCTCTCTGCCGACCATCTTCATTTCCTGTTAGTCTTTCTCTTTACTGCCCACCTTCCCACTTCATTGTTTCTGTTCCTGATTTTCGGCCTTTTCTCTTCTTCTGTTTCTCCTAGGTCTGTGTCACTTTTCTCCATCAATACTGCCTGTTATTTTGCCACTTTCTTTAACCCTAAACCCCTCCTTTCATTCCACTCTTTACTTCTCTCTGTTGCCCATCCTTACCCAATGTCATTTGTCCTTGTTCATTTCTTTTACATCTTCTCTCCAGTTCTTCACTCTTTGATTTCCTTCTTGCCTTTCTGTGCATCCCACCCAATCTGTCTTTGCCTGACTTGTGCCACTGATCCAGGCGACATCGACCCCATGTATCTCCCACATATAGATGCCTCTTTCCTCACTTGATATATCCTCTGTATTTGTTTTACTTTCTCTGGATCTCCTCAGTTTTTGTGCTCACATCTTTCAGATTTCTCTATACCTTTTCTGTATCTCTAGTTGTGCATGTTAGCACCTTCTCTGCCACCTCTGTATATTTTGCCTATGTCTCTATGGTCCTCCCACATCTCCCCTGTATCCACTACCTATCTCTCTTTGATCCTCCCACTTCTGTCCAAGTATCTGTTGGCTCTGTCTCTTTGGTCTTTCTATGTTTCCCCTGTATCTATTGCCTATTTCTCATTGGTCCTCGCACATCTCCCTGTATCTATTGCCTAGCTCTGTTTGATCCTCCAAAATCTTCCCTGTATCTATTGCCTATGCCTCTTTGGTCATCCCACTTCTCCCCATGTATCTGTTCCCTATGCCTCTTTGGTCATCCCACTTCTCCCCATGTACCTATTGCCTATGTCTCTTTGATCCTCCCACTTCTCCCTATGTATCTGTTGCCTATGCCTCTTTGGTCCTCCCACTTCTCCCCATGTATCTGTTGCCTATGCCTCTTTGGTCCTCCCACTTCTCCCCATGTATCTGTTGCCTATGTCTCTTTGATCCTCCCACTTCTCCCTATGTATCTGTTGCCATGTCTCTTTGATCCACTGACATCCAAAATCCTTTATTCGGTATTTAAAAAATACCATAAAAGTGCAAGTTATACATTTAAAATACAATAAAATACAATTCATAACAAATTACATTGGAGACAATTGACCGGAAATTCATTCAGCACAACCCTCTGGAGTTCCTGAGTCTTAAAGCAACCTTAATACAATTCAAAATACATGACAGTGTCAGGAGATCGTTGGCCCTTTGCAAGAATAAAAGGGCAACTTTGGCGTGTCTAAACTTTGCCTGTTTTAGAATCCTTACTAAAAAGCTGCGCCTGGGTAAAGCATAAAATGGACATAATAGTACAAAATGAAGGGTGTCCTGCGGAGACCAATTGTCGCAGCCGCAGGAACCCTTCTGCTCAATCGTTACAGTAAAACCTGATGGATCAGCCAATAAATGATGTAAAAGATTGAGCCTAAAACAAGTAATTAAAAATCTTTCCTGTGCATTGTACATAAGAGTGAGATAAGGTTCCATTCCTTCCCCTGTCTTTACCATTCTATGGTCCACTGACATACCATCTGTATCAATTGCCTATGTCTCTTGGGGGCATATTATCAAGGGGGTTTATCTCTGCTTTTTTGGCTTTAAAAGCCAAGAAAGGGGAGATAAAATTATCTCCCTATTACCTAGCTGTCGCTAACACCAGTTAGCGACAGCTAGTAGGAGATAGCGACCATCTTGGGCCCCACTTTGCATGTCAGTAATATTTATCACTAATGACATGCAAAGTGGGCGTGCCAAGATGCTAGCGACTGGAAACAGTCGCTAACATCGCTATCTCCTATTACCAACTTTTGGAGATATTCGCGCTAAGCGCGAATATCTCCAAAAGCTAACACCTGCCCTGAGCAGTTCTTAGCCATGTTATCCAATGCATTAGCTCGGTAATGCATGAATATCGCTGACTTTTCAGCGATATTCATGCATTGCGGCCGATTTTTATTGCATTTGCGATAAACCTTGGTAATACCAAGGTTTATCTGCGATAAAAATCGCCGCAGCTCAGCGGTAAATTTTTGTCTCTAACCAAGCAATAGCGATAATTATCGCTATTGCTTGGTAATATGCCCCTTGGATCCTCCCACACCTCCCCTTGTATCTGCCCCTGGAATTATGTGGCAGTGGCGATTTTCACATAATTGTAGATTTTCAACGTTTGCCACATAATTCATCATCTTCTGCATAATCTGCAGATTTTAACAATGACATGTTTGTTTCTAGCTCAAACGGTTCTAAAGTTGGTAAAAATGGAGCGACATGTGTTTCCGCTCAGTGTAAGGGGCTCTTCACAAAGTTTGACTGTTCACCTTTCTGAAGCTTATTGCTGTATTTGGGTATTACATTGGTACGATTGAGGTGCAACTAATGCCTAGACAGTGTTAACAAGCTTAAACAAGACAA